>NC_081407.1:337109119-337738703 GCF_030272615.1 Cryptomeria japonica
AATTGATAGTATTCTTTATTGTCAATCATCTATGTATGTTGAGCTATCCCAAATGTTGTACGAACAATTGAATATTTCATTTTTAGTTTTGTGTTTTCAATATCAAGTCCTATGTCATATTGATCATTGTGTTTAGTTGTGTGTAGTATAGTGGCATCATTGGTGTCATTAGCATTTTCAGTTTTCAATTGATCAAGAGCTTCGTCAATGTTACCCTATGTAGGATTAGAGTTAAATACAAATTTTGCACAGTTTTGTTCAATTGTTTTTCCATGGTACGAGTAGGCTTGTTCCCAAGAGAGAAAATTGTGTTTCAACGTGCTTTCATTGACTGTACAGGACACACAGAGCACTAGTTGGTCTCTACAATAGTTTTCTATGTCAATATGCTTGTTGTAATTAATAAACCTTATTATGTTGGGTTTTGTTTTCTGTTTGATCTTTGTACCATTTTTGTTATACGTAGAAACAAACTCTATGTGGCATATAGTAGCAATTGTGAGTGGTCATTCAAGGTAGTAATTGATTAGAGATTTGCAAATAATGTTTTCAGATGCATCTAGTTCTTTGCTTAATTGTTTGTTTGCAAATAATGTTTTCAGATGCATCTAGTTCTTTGCTTAATTGTTTGGGGGGTTTTAGTATAAATGTTCTATCATTGTTGGGCCTTGTATCACTGAAATATCAGTGAACTATAATTTAATGGAAGTGATAGGATGACATGCGCAGCCTGCTATGTTGACATCTGTTGTATGTTTAGTAGTGCATTTCCAAGTTTTCTTATCATTTTGATGCCATCTATATCTTCGTGTTGATGTTCTCCACGTATTCTATTGAATGCATGTGTCATTGACTTGTCTACTTTTGCAATGTAGGAACTCCAGTACATTGTTGCAGCATATGCATTCAATATGTATTGTGCATCTGAATTTGCTTTCAAGAGCTGAGGCATTTATTTTCCAAAGCTATTCTTCCATATTTCAGAGGGTTTTCTTTTTAGCGGTATGGTTGGTCTATGAATGGTTGACCTTAGTTCTATGATATATTCTTGCTCTGTTATTTGGATTTCATTCAAGAAGTCTTGTACAATGAAGGAAGCATCATAATTTGCTACCTGCAATTTTGAGTAGATTTTTGTAGCAGTTGATTTTATTGTTTCATTATTTCCTGACAATGGTTCTAGTATTGTGGTGTTTTCAATTGGAGGAAATGGAAAGTTGTATTTACACTTTAATTTTTTCTTTTTCCTACATCGCTTATGCAAAGTTGCTATTGTAGGCTCTAAGTGTTTTGTTACACATGTAATGTACTTATCAACATAGTGCACTGTATCTGTAGAGGTAGCTTTGCCATAAATTGGTGCATCTTTTACCCAAATTAGGAAATGGTCATGTTTGTTTCCTCGATTTTGAAACTCAGTTACTGAAAAATAGTCTACAATGTTCCCAAAGAAAGTGTTATCAGAGGGAATTAGTTTTTTCATTGCATTTATCCTATGTTTATAGTATTGTGCACAAGTTACTGGATCTTTCTGGATGAGTTCAAATTTTTGTTTTTCAGTTTGGGTAATGTTGGTTTGTTGTTATAATTTCGAGTAGTGCAAATCATGCAGATGTTGGAGAGTTGTTGTCAGGGGGTCCCAAGTTTGCTCTGCACTAGTAAATGTAAGGAAAAAAGTTGGTGGTCCTAGTTGTGGGATCATTGCGAACACATTTATTTTAAATTGATGTGTGTAATATGGAGAAGTTCTTATTCTTTTGAAATCAACATAGCCAATATTTGATTTTAATATTTTTCTAGGTTAGGCTTTTCTTTGACATCTTTTGCAAGTAATTTCCTTCCTTTAAGTTGACCTTTTTGTATCTTAAACCACATTGTTGATAAGACTTGTTGTATAGGTACTTTGATGATTTTGAAGAAGAAGTTAGTTGTGTGATATGCAAATTGTCCATGTGTGCTTAAGAGTTCCCATCATGCGGGTTTTTGATATTTAAACTTAGTAAGAATATCATTATCACGTGGGTTTCCAAAGAAAAGTGTTGGGAAGTTCATTTCTTCAGCATATTTGTCTTAGAAGATGCCTAGTGGAGAGTTGTCTTGTGCAGGTGCAATTTCGAGAATTTTATCTTCCATTTGGTGAATGCATAGAGATTCAGCGAATCCATGTATCGTAGTTTTTGATGGATGTTGTTGTTCTGTGTTAACTTTTGTGTCAGTATCGCTCTCATTTATTTCATATGTATCTTGGTTTTTGGAGTTATTTTGTAGGATGTCTTGCCAATCTTGCCTAATTTGCACGTTTTCCATTTTGTGAAGTGGTGTTTTCGATAACTCATGGAGGGCTTGCATTATAATCGTTGGGCACAACATTCCTTTTTGAAATGCATTTTTATATTCCAAGAGACGTTTCAATGAAATGACAATTGTTCCTGTCTTGTCAATACACTGGGGTAGTGCTATTTGTATTATGTTCAAATTTGCAGGAACATTAATAATTGAGCCAGTCAAGCCCAATTGTGGCCTTCTATGCCCTAGTTCCCAGATTTGTGCAAATGCAATTCTAAGTCAGACCAATCATTCTTCTAGTCGCAAAAGATGTTGCACACATTGCAATTGTTTTTTCACTCGAATATCGTGTGGAGTTGCAAATTTTGGCAGCGTGTGTTGTTGTAATGCATTCTTACAAGTTCAAAATATTGTATTTCCTATTATAGGCACATCGTGGTCCACTAGAGATTGGTAACCGTGTCTTTCTCTTTGTTTGAGTATCTTAATGTCTTTTTAGAAGTGTAACATTAGGCAAATCGAACAGGTGTACTTGGGTGTGTCTTGGACTCTTAAGTTGAATATGTCGATTGGCGAGAGGGAAGTGTTTCTTCTCTTAGTTTTTTGTTGAACTAATTTATTACTGGGAATTGGTTGGGAGCACTTATGATGCTGATTTCTTTCAATATTTGTAAGCTTGCGGCTTCTTATATTTTTTTTTTTAGCTGATAAAGTGACATTGTTGAGTGACATTTCAGATTGTTTGATTTAGCTTTTTCACTTGTTGTTATATTAATGGTTTTGATTTCCTCACGTTCATTTTGTTTCTTAGAACGAATGTCAGTGGGATGTAGTTGTTGGATGCTTCTTAGAACGATTGTCAGTGGGATTTATCACTGATTTTTCTTTTTAGTTCTCGCAATGGTACTTTTGTTTCACTTTTTGTATTTTCATTTTGTATTTCTATGAGTGGCTCAAAATGCCCTGAAAGTGGGTTATTGTCATGGAAAAGTAAAGAATAAGCATTTGTGTTTGTTGACTTTTTGAAATGGAAGTACTTGGTGCCTCTTGTCATTGACCAAACACATATTTGGATGTTTAGCCAGTTTGAGATCCAGTGGATACAAAATAAATCTCCACATAGTCCTTTTTGTTTGTCTTTTGTAGTTTGCGTTGCAGCCAATCGCATATGTCGTAGATACGTTTCTCTGTCTCAAATACCATGCATATCAAATAAAATTTCAGGGTCAAGTTCCAAGTTATATGACTGGATTGCCTCTCTGTCATTTTTTCCAAGGCAATGCAAGAAGTAGTCAATGGCACCATTTCGGAGCTCTATGGAAGTGAATTGATTTTGTAGCCAATGTTGTATTTGAAATTTGTGACTCTAGAGAGTCCATTTTGTTTTAGCAGTTCGTCAATGTCACAAATTTGAGTATTTGTTATAAATTAATATGTTTCAACTTGTACGTTTTCTAGGTTTTCTTGATTCTGAGTTTGGTATAATTTTGTCATCTTGTAAATGTCAAATTGAAATGATTTGCAATTATTTGAATGCAAATGTGAGTTATTGTCAAAAACAAACAATATGTGGTGTGTGCAAATTTCTTGTCTAGCTAGTAAGCCCCTTACCTGCTATGTCATAAAGCAAATAGTGTCATTAATATTTTTTAAGTTAGACAACCTATTGAGAAGCTGTTAATTTTATTGTCGCTATGATTAAATTTTTTATCTTTCCTGTAATATATAATGCAAGTGTTTTTATGTGGAATCCTGTTAGAGTTAATTGTGTTAGATATTAGATTTTATATTAATAAGAATTGAATTTTTCACAATAATAAGAAAAAATTAAAATTAAAATCTGTTGATTGAAATTTGAAGTGAAAAAGAAAGTGCCTAATAATGATTGAAGTAGATAAAGAATGTGTGTAAAATTTAATCACCTTCAACAATTTTAATTATCAAAAGCACAAACTTTATGTAAAAGAAATTGGAAAAATAATGGAACATGAATAACAATTAATTATTTTATTAAATTATTATATAATTACTTGAAATAAATTTATAATTTTCCTAAAAATAAAATAAAATAAAATAAAATAAATACCAAATTGAAATATAAGAAACAAAATATTCATTAAAAAACAATAATTTGAAAATTAATTGTGACTAATCAATTTATTCAATTGTCACATACTACAATAGCGGTGGCTTTTTTAGTTTTCTCTTTGTTTTTCCATTCATGTTGTAGCTGCTGATCTTATTTTGTAAAAGTTTGTAGTGTTGCTGAAGACATTGTTACTTGCAATCTATTAAAGAGAAAGAGAGACGGCCGTTTCAGATAAAATTATCAATTTTTTTAATTCAGATTTTTCATGAGCTTCACTGATTTATGCAAAACCTGGTGAATATTTGCTAATTGCTCAATCCAATTTTTACAAATGTTGTGAGAAATTGGCCAAGTGATGTGTAGCCAAAGGAAATTACGTTGCTCTGACAAAAAGAGGAGGAGAGCAATAAAATAATTATCATGTTAATCAAAACTCTTACTTTTATCTTAAGTTCGAACTAACGTATAGGTTGCATTCCTTGACTTTTTGAGCTCTTCCAATTAGGATGAAGAATTTTTTTGTTCCTTTTAGGCTTTGGCAAATGTTTATATATTTATATAAATTAATAATTAATATAAAATTATTTATTGTTAATATGATTGACTCGTGCCATTCTTTTTTTTAATAAAATTAATAAAAAAAATATATGACACAAAAACTATTTAATACTATTGTAATGAGTTTTTCTTTTTTACATTTAACTAGTTATTAAAAATTAAAAATTGAACCAATTACAAACAAGGTTTTGTTTTTGTTTTTAAAAATATTTTTATTTTCTAAAGTTATTTGTGCAATTTTTAAGTTTACATATTATAAAAATTATTTTTTTAATCCTAATTGACCCATACAACATTTTTTTAGAAATCTAAAACAAATACTATTGTAATGAGTTTTTTCTTTTTTACACTTAACTAGTTATTAAAATTTTTAAATTGAACCAATTACAAAGAAGGTTTTGTTTTTGTTTTTAAAAATATTTTTATTTTCTAAAGTTACTTGTGCAATTTTTAAGTTTACATATTAAATTTATACAAGTACCTTTGGTCCCCATTACAAGTCACAAACAATAGCTAACCATATTTAAAAACATAAAATGTTAAATTAAATTTTGTACATTCATATTCAATTCCATTTACATTTTATATGAAATCACTTATATTGTAAACAATTATTGCTAACGATGCCAATATTTATTTCTTGGGACTTTTCAACCCTCTAATATACAACTCAAATTATTTAAGATTTCAATTACACTGAATTAAATAATTAACAAAGGCAAGTACTAGCCACTATGTGACACTTGTTTGAACTTCTTGGTGATTGCATCACACATTTTGACTATCACATCACCCAAACATAAGCAATAGATGCAAGCTGGCAAATGTACTGATTTATTCTCCCTATAGTTTAATGTTTAAATATAATTAATAGTTAACATTGAATTATTTATTTGTAATATGATTGGTTCCTGCCATTGAGAATTTATGCATTAATTAAAATGAATAAAATAAAAAATACATTAGATTAAAAACTTTATCGATACAAAAATCATTTCTTTATGTAGTAAAAAAATCTATTACACACAGTTGTAACTGTTGGGCAGTATGAATTGACTAACACACATGAAAACAGCATAGTAAGGACGAGTATCAATATCTGAGAGCTATTTCAACATTTGGTATCATTTTCGCCTCCAATGTATCATTTTCGCCTGCAATGTCTGTTTCATGGACAGTTGGTATATTGTTTTAATAATGTGAATAATTTACATAATTCATGGACTTACTAGTTAGTAGATTCAAAGTTCTCCTAACTCTAAAAATGTCGATGGATAATTCAAAGTCCCTTCAACAAATCTATTTTCTGCAATCGTGTGACCTTCTTCAATGAATTGATTTTCAAACTTCTAATATGAGCTTGATTTGTTGCTCAACAAGGATTTATATGAGCTTGCTGCACAATTTGCCAGCCATTTTTTGACTTTTAGCAGACATTATTTTATTTGCCCTAGATTAAATATAATGAAATTATGTTCAGTCATTTGGCCTAAATATTATTCTAATGGAATCAAATCACTTAGAATATAATAATAATAGAATTTGTATATTTATTTGGGTTCAGATCTGTAGGCTGAGACTTAGTAAGATTTGCTCAATTAAAATGTTTTATTGCAAAGACCGTTGATGTGAAATTGCATTAAATTTTGAAACAAAATGTGATATTGTTTGTAATGATTGATCTATTTACTATTGAATTTTAGATATTAGATTATTAATTTATTTATAGTAGGTTAAAAAAATAATTTCGTTGGTGCCAAAAAAAAAAAAAAATTCTACCGAAAAAAGTGATACAAATTTATATTTTTGAGCGGGCGTCTTGTATGGAAAATAACTAGTACCCATAATTGCAGAGACATCAATGGAAAATAACTTATAGCAGGCATTATTTTATCTGCCGTAGGTTAAATATAATGAGATTATGTTCATTGATTTGCCCTAAATATTATTCTAATGGAATCAAATCTGTTAGAATATAGTGATAATAGAATTTGTATATGTATTTGGGTTCAGATCTGTAGGGTCAGACTGAGTAAGATTTGCTTAAATAAATTTTTTTATTGCAAAGACTATAGACGTGAAATTGCATTAAATTTTGAAACAAAATGTGATATTGTGTGTAATAATTGATCTTGATCTATTTACTATGGAATCTTAGATGTTAGATTATTAATCTATTTACAGTAGAAAGAGAAAATAATTTTCTTGGCGTGCAAAATTTTCTCTTATGAGATTTTGTATTGGATTACGATTGATAGTTCAGCCAGATAAAAACACCTAGCATGTACATTACAATCTACCTTTTCAATACAGTAAAATTGTACCTAGCTGCAGAACTGTTTATTTTTCTGCAAATTATAATCTTCTTAATCTACCTTCTCAATACGGTAAAAATGTAAAAATTCTACTAAATTAAAAAAAAGTGATACAAATTTATATTTTTGAACAAGTATTTTGTATGGAAAATAACCATTGCCCATAATTACAGATACCTCAATGAAAAAGTGGAAAAATTGAAGACCTCAAAATTGTCTACCTAATAAAGCTCAACCATTATCTGATGTAGAAATGTGTTATTTAGAAATTAAAGACCTCAAAAGATAGAAGGAAGAAACGAAAGGACCCATTATTAAGGATAATGAAAAGATGAAGGTAAAAAAGAACAGTTACCTTATATCCTAAGAAAAGTAATTAAAAGATATTCTGGATAACAAGGACTAGTTCCTCTATAAATTCTTTTGCTATTCTTACTGTTTTTTTTTTATGTTCCTCTAGTTACTATGGTCTATTTTGTTAATTTTTGGGTAATTTGCCTCTTAAAAATTAACCTTTGGTTTGAACAACATCATCCTCTTCTTAGATATCATTGGATTAATTAATAACTTTTATAGGGAGGAAGGCGTTGCCAAAACCATTTCTTCAGATTACATGTAAAAATCTAGGAATAAGAGATTAAAATAAGTATAAGATTAACTAGAAAAATGTGCATAGTCTATCATGAATAAGATGGATAAGAAGAGTACAAATAACAAGAGTGATTGGGTTGAATTATAAGTCAAACCCAACACTCAATGAGTGGTGGTGAGATGACTCCCACTAAACTAGCATGAGGTGTCGAAACTAAGTTGACACCTCTCTAATCAGCTCCTAAATTATCTTGACAACTTGCATGAACAATTGTCAAGTAGAATTGGACGACTAAGTAGTATTAAGTAAGCCTAAGTGTAAATAAATGAAATAATTACACTAACACATGCAAACAACATTGGATTTCCACCACCTTATAGACTACTAAGGCACAGGTAATCTCCCACACAAACACACTTTTGATGGTCCCATTTCTTATTAACATATATTAAGATATTCATTAACATATTGAAAGAGTGATAGTGGAGGCATTATGGGGAATTCTTTCCACTTCCAAAGAAACTCATCTTCCTTGTCCTCAAACAACTACCAAATAACAATACTTGTCATTTGAATGAGAAACCATATGGATTTCTATATTCATCAATATATGGGTGAACTATTCCTCCAAGGAATGGGCAAGTTCTTGCAATGCTCATTGCAACTACAGAAGGCTCCTGTAAATTTGGAAAAGTTCCCACCACAAGAATGGATGAACCATATGAAACCATAAGAAAACTATTCTCATTTAGAGGCTCAAGCATAGCCCCTCTGAAGGATAGATAAATCATGCATATCTAGATCTTGAAACATTTTGGTGGGTTATGGAGCTACTATAATAGGTTTAAAAAAACCCTCATCCTTGATATTGTAACCCAAAATAATGGTAGGTTAACTTCTTCTCTGAAAAAGAACGCCATTGCAATCAACTATTTTATCACCTAAAATATTTGATTTCATTTCCCTGCAAATTGGTACTTGATCCTCCATGAATCTTGAAAATAGTGGTAGAATTGGAAGGAAATTTTCTAATAATTGGATAGAACTATAATATAGGGCTCCCGTTTTTCTACTTTTATGAAATGAAATTGTATAAATTTGTGACATATACATATTTTAATCTCTGTATAAGATCTCATAGGAGGATTGCAAACAAATAATTATCTCATAGATCATTTCTAAAAAGACTAGTAACCCTTTATCTACTCTTGATAAATCTCTCAAAGAAAAGATAGAGATAGGGTCTTCCCTATCTAAGCAGTAGACACTGTAACTTTGAGAGAAAAGAGAGAAAATTTTATCCATTCTATTAGGAAAAGAAAAAGGCCATACAGTGTCAATTTCAACCAATTTCTCTACTACTTATAAAGAAGCCATGGATTTTGGATTGACAATGAAGAGGAACAAAAAAAAATTGGGCAAAAACAAAATGGAATCCCTTTACTTATAAATTATGCCTAAGCTATAGATTGATTCAAATGGAAACCTTGTGAATACCAATTCCTTCATACCATGAGATAGGAAATAAATGTCACACTCCTCTTCATCTCCTTCAACTGATGTAATAGACTCTTGGCTTGGCTATTTATTTTATCCTTCAAGCTTCCCAATATATTTATGGCTTGTATTCTTCAAACCTTGAATTAGGTATATATTTATTTCATCATGACTTGCTTTTATAGGGGTTTGAGATGAAAACTTCGCTTAATCACTAAGAGCAACAGATGGGGAGAAAATATAAATTAAATTAAAATATATTAGAGAAAATTAGCATAGGTAAGTTATATGTATTTAGGGTGAATATATATGCATTTCAATTTTGTGTCTATAAAGAATATGTAATATTATTCAATTTTTAATACGTGGTCTTCGGACATGTAGTGTCGCGGTTAAAACATTTCATTGGTGAAGCAACCACCATGGTTCAAATCCCTATGGCCTCACTAGTTCATGCCTAGAGAAGGGTGGCATAAATTAAATTATGGTAAGTCCCCAAAATCGCTGGATCTATGCGAAGAGATTGGGAGGGAAACATTGGTGCCATTGGTGCCTTGAAGCTCACATAGGGCACAAATAATGAAGTTGTGGCCTAGATGACAATTGAAGCTTAGAAAATGGGGATTTTTTTGAAAAAAAGGAGACTTTAATGGATGAAATTTTAGAAAATTTATAATCATTGCAAAACAAATTTTGGCAAATTGGGCATGTGAGGAGAGTTGTGAATGAGGTGATAGATCAACTATACAAATGGGCAGTGAGTTTTGATGATGTTACAGAGGGTGTTTTTGAATATTTTTGTATTTTAGAGCTTGATGTGAGTTGAGTTGGAGTTTCACCATTTGGGGAAGCCATTTATGGCAAGAAGTTGCATTTACTTGATGTAACATGGGTTGAATGGATATTAAAGTCTACGAATGATGCCTTGAATGTCTTTATTGTGGATACGTTGTAAGTGTAAAGCAGGATGGAGACTAATTTCTCTCTAATCACCCCACGACAACAATTAACTTTTATGGGAAAAAGTAGGGTAAAGAGGATGAAGGATTTGTCTAAATTCAAAAATAACTTTTTTGTAGATAATGGAGGTGCTTCTCAGTGAAGACTTCATGGTGACTGAACATATATATTAAACAAATATTGGCATCATCTCGATGGTGGTGGCTTGGGGGTCCTAGAAGTGGAAAGGGAGGATGTTGAATGTGTCTGAAAGGCTGAGCCGGTGAAGATTGGATTTATGGGCTCCAATATGCATTGGAGAAGGCCATGGCAGGGATGGGCTTCTTGGCGGTGGAGGAAGGCAAAGGTTTTGAAGATATCCCCTAAAAATCCATGCCCTTCATTCAATGGGCTAAGGGGATGAATAAAAATGAATGATGAGGTGAATCCTTTATTAGGTATGAATCTCTAATGCACTGCTTATGTGAGAAGGGGGAAGAGAATGATCATGGGAAGTGAAAGATTGAGACAAAGGAGGAGCTATGGGGCGTTTTGAGCTGAAGGATTACTTAGACAATAGACCCTGAAAGCTATGGAAAGGAAATAAAATGGAAATTATAAATTGTTTGTTTTCCGTATGTAATTTGAGATTATATATAGATGTTTTTAATATGAGTGGATAGGTTATACTTCATGGAAGAATGGGTAAGGTCGGTTGTCAGGCTTCAAGTGCATGGGCTTTTTTGTTTGGGTCTGTGAAAATTTCAGATAATATAGGTGTTATGGTGTATAGGGTTGATGGTTGTAGGAAGTTGAAAAAAATAAGGCTTTTTTAGCAAAATATTTTTTTATTGGGATAAGAGCAATAGATGTGGAAAAAATATAAATTAAAATAAATAAGATAAAATATAGCAAAATTATGCTATATATATATAAAGAGGGCAAAGAAATATGCATTTTAATTAAATTTTAGTATCATGGTCTTCTACAACTATTGTATTCATTTAGGAGGGCTATTAACATCAATACCCAATGAAAAGTTCAAAAACATTCTATGAAAAGAAAATATTTTTCTTTTGTAAATATTTTGTTATTTGGGAAAGATAAAAATTAAATTAAATAAGCTAAAAACTATAATAGTTGTGTTACATGTATCAAGAGTGAAAATCTATGTATTTTGATTTGGTATCCCTCAAGACTATATATGATCTTGTTGTATTTATTTAAGAAGGATATTAACAACTTTACTTATTAATAAATAAAAAATATAATGTATTTAATGGAGATAAAAAGAAGAAAATATATATTGAAATAAATAAGATAAAAATAAGCACAATTATGTTACATGTATTGAGGGAAAAGATCTATGTGTTTTAACTTGGTGTCCCTGAACACTATATGGAATCTTATTCAATTTTTAGTAGCTAATGTGATTGTATTCATTTAAGGGTTATTCATAGCATACCCACTAATAAATGAAAAGGAAGAACTATTCTATGGAATTTTCTTTTTCCTTTGTAAATATTCTATTATGGGGCTAAGAACATGAGAAAGTATAAATTAAAATAAATAAGATAAAAATTAGCAAAGTTGTGTTACATGTAGCAAGGCAAAGATTTGCATATTTTAATTTGGTGTCCTTAAGATTATATTTGTTTTTATTAAATTTTATTTATAGAACTATGGTATTTGTTTAAGATGATTATTAACAACTATAGCGACCAATAAATTAAAAGAAAAAAAATTCAATGGAGAGAAAACACTTTTGTTTTGCATATATTTTCTTAATGGGCTAAGAGGAGCCAACTTGGAGAAAAAATAAATTAAAATAAATAAGATAAAGATTAGCCTAGGTTATGCTATAGATAGAGGGTGAAAATATCTAATCTTATTAAATGTTCAGTGTCTAGAAATATTGTATTCATTAAAGAGGGATATAAGCAACTATATCCACCAACAACAAAAAAGTCAAAAATATTATATGGAAAAAAATTATATTTATTTTGTAAATATTTTCTTTTTGGGCTAAGAGTAGTCAAATTCGAGAAAATATAAACTAAAATAAATAAATAGAAATTAAGAAAGTAATGTTACATGTATGGAGTGAAAAGATCTATGCCTTTTAATTTGGTATCCATCAAGAATATATTTGATCTTTTTAAAATTTTCATACTAAGAACTATTGTATTTGTTTAAGATGGCTTTCAACAAATGTGATTGGTATAAGAAGGCTCTAAATAGTTGGACTTTTCAGAAAAATGAAAAGGAAAAAAGATCTGGAGAGCATATATTTATCTTTCACAAAGTTAAAATGATATTTAAAAAAAAAATGAATTATTGGCATTTTGATTGATTAGTCAAGAGAGTTTGTCTCATTTTTTGTGTCTTCACATGATTCTAGAAAATGTGTACTTTTCAATAGTAAGACTTTATAAATAATATTAATTAAAAGATGATTTTTAGTACCTTCTATGAAAGATAAAAATTAATGAATATATGTAATGACAACCCCAAATAGGATCATAAATTTTCAAAAGAAAATAAAAATTAAAGGAACATGGTAACATAAGAGTAACAAATAGTTAATGACAATAATGTAAAAATATTTATTAACTATATAGTTCTCCTAAATCATAGACCATAAATATGCCAAAAGTAAATTTACAATTTTACCAATTGATTACATCACAAGATCAATGGAGGGCTAATAGTTAATGTTACCCAAATCATACTATAATTGCTTGTCTGATCATGTAGACTCTTCCATTAATTCTTCTGTTGTTTGCCTCAAGCGTGCAATGCAAACCTTCTAATGTGGATATAATCCTTATCCAGTCCCCCAATTGGATTTTGTCTCCCACGGCATTGAGAGAGTAGATGTCCAAACTATCTCACTAAGAAAAGGGGTGTAACTACCTAAAGACTAGCTACATAAGGTGTTCCTACCGTTAGTAAAGTAAGGTATCAATTACATATCACTACCACTTAGTGAAGCTTGTTATGTTAACTATTTATGCTTCATTAGAAATTAATCTTCTTGTAGTCCATCAAAGGACTATGCAACCAAGGACATCCATCGCTGGCATGTTGGTGGCCCAAAAACCCACATGATCCAAGTGGAATCCAACCTATGCATGCAATACGAGTAATAATTGTTTGACATCATATGCTCCTTGACTACTATCAATATTGAATATGGATAAGCTTATCTCTTTACAAGTCATAGGATTTCCATCCTTGATCACCTCAGATGGAGAAGGGTAGCCTATGCATCAAGGCATATAGTCTCTACCTATGTCCTCATAAGGACCTTACTCCATCTATAGTTGTAAAAGCTAGCACCTGTCATTGCTTAGAACTATTTGGAAGAGAGGTTCCTAATTTAGAATAAGTAGGTTCCAGCTCAGCCATCAGGTTAAACCTCCCATCTTGGTGTTGTTTTACATGAGGCATTTCATTAACTATTCTATCCTTGGTTGCTAGAATATTAATAACTAGAAGGAGCATATGCTTTAGATAAAGCCAATAAGGTAAATAACTTGTAGCACAACAATTATTGTTGCTACTACCATTTTTTGCTTGGAAGGGTATTGTAGTTATTCTATGCTTATATTTTAGTTATGATTGGATCCAAAACATGTTCTAAAAAAAGGCATGTTTACCAATTATTCTTAGTTGAAATTAATATCAACTAAACCTCAATTTTTTTAGATAAAAAATATCACTTCCAACGTTATGAGGTAGTAACCCCTTAACCAATTTGTATGTCCAAAAGATTAACCATTTCTTGACTGAACATATATCTTTTTAACTAACCAAGATTGACTAATTTAGCAGCTTTCTGCTCTCATCATAATAAAATATAATCTTCATTACTATTGGTGTAAATAATTATTCATCTTGGATATTGTTACACCTTACTTAAGTTTAATTAGGAAATGCATTTCATAGTAGTTTGGGTATGAGACACTTGGGTGTTTGTGCCATATTGGGATAGTGTGTGTAGGAGAATTTCCACCTTTTATGGTGTTGATCTTGTTACTACTCTATCATATCCACTTATTGTGGAGTTTTAATTCCACCTTCGGTGTGTGATACACCTCATGTGGAATATTTTATTGTTTCTCCTACCTACCACACCTATTTACTACCTACCCTTGTTTCTTATTGAGCCACATGTCATTCTTATGTGCTCACATATCCATATAGCCTTGCCTATATAAGCAAGCTCATCTACATTGTATGTAATTAATTGATTGCTGATCTGGTACATTGCATTTTGCATCTTGATAGAATATAGTTTAATTCTATCATCTATTTTGTTCTTTCTTATTTGTGCTTTCCATTGCCTCTAGATCTTGGTAAAATCTCACATGGTATCAGATCCTCTAGAGTGTCATTGGTTTGCCAATTGAGAGAAATTTGGGGTTTTCCATTTTGGAGCTTTCTATTACAGGTTATTATTGGAGCTTGTTGGGTCAAATATGAGGTCACCATTGGATTGAGGAGGTTTGATAAATTAAGAATCGCCTTTTGTTTCTTCGAAATGTTACATCTGAGGCCAAATCTAGAGTCGTTTGAAGGTGGAGGGTGGTGACTTGTCCCGACAATGATCTACAATTTTGGAGCATTTTTGGCCAAATCCGTCATCACCATTGTGCTCAAAAAGTCCATCAAAAACCCCAAGATCAACTATCAATTCATAAAAATTGGCTTCCGTTACCCCAAGTTGAAAAAATTTCCCCTCCTAGACTGTCGTACGAACTTGCAACTACAGGTCTGAATTTTTTTTTTTTCTATTTATTTGTTTTTGGAAATTTAAAGAATAAAAATAAATATTAAATTTTATTAATTTGGGGGTGGGGGGCATTTTTGTTGTTTTTCATTTTTTTTAAAAAGGACGGAAAAAATTAACTTTTGGGGGCATCCTTATTCGCTAGCAGGGTATACGTGTGACCACCCGTAGGCCCTGCTACACAAGGTACTTGTGGGTGATGTAGGTTTCCTTGCGGACTCTGCAATGTCCTTTTCATTTTAATTTTTTTTTTTTTTTAATAATTAAAAAAATTAATTTTTTTCTTATTTTTTTAAATAAGTTTTTTTAATTAAAAAAATTAACTTTTTCTTATTTTTTTAAAATAAGTTTTTTAATAATAAAAAAGTTAAGTTTTTTAAAAGTTTTTTTTTATCTTCAATAATTTTTTATTAAAGTTTTTTTCATTTTAAAAAAAAATTGCTTTTTTTATGTTTTTCTTTATTTTTTAGTAAAGTTTTTTTTGGGGGGGACATATAATAAATTGTTTTTAAGATTTTTAAAATCTTTTAAAAACACAAATATTATTTAGTAAGTCAAATTGGGAACACAATTTTTTTCTTATCACTTCATACATTTCTTGCAGTGCTTCCAACAGACAGTCAAGGGGCAAGGGGGGGTTGATTTGCTCCTTTATATCTTTTGGCCACATCCCAATCGGAGGCGTCTTTGTTTGGAATATTATACACGGCTTCGTGGTGGCATCATTTTCATGTTTGTACATTTGCACTATCCTGTTGTATGCTCTTGCATGAGCAATGTTGTACTCGCACTATCATAAAGTGTCACACCTCTTTGTATCTTGTCATTGTTGACATATTTGATGTAATCCTCTTGTACACATAGATTAGGAATATCTTGTGAGACTTGGTGCATGGCTCGAGTTGAGACATAGATTGTACACATTTGTGCATGGCTCCCATGAGACTTAGATTGTACCAATATTTATGCCATTTAGGAGTATCTAGATGATGCTCAAAGCAGGTTGTCTCCATGCATGATCTTCATTTTTGTTGCAGTGAGTGATTCATCGTCATCGATATTGGTACCTAGTTTTGTCACACTTTGACATTATTGGTGTAGCAATGGCTCTCTTTCTTCCTTATGGGGAGGTATTTTGGTCAACATCATTGGACCATATTTGCAGGAGATTTGACATTGAGGGGGGCTTCATGGTCTCTTCTTCTCTCTTATGGGGGGGACATATTTTGTTCTTCTCATTCATCATTGAGAGAAATGTGTGCTTTCTTGATCTCTCTTTTGGGGAGGAGTTTTTTCCCATTGGGTTTTTCTCTCGTTTTCCACTTTGTGAGAGATTTCATTGCATTGTTTTGTATGAATTTGCATTTGTACATGGGTACCTAACATGGCCTCGTAGTCGGGACCCATCTTGCATTGCTTAGTTGCATTGTAGAGTTACGTGCATTCCCCTAAGTTGCACTTAAGGGGGGATGTTGGTGTAAATAATTATTAATCTTTGATATTGTTACACCTTACTTAAGTTTACTTAGGAAATGCATTTCATAGTAGTTTGGGTATGAGACACTTGGGTGTTTGTGCCACATTGGGATAGTGTATATAGGAGAATTTCCACCTTTTATGGAGCTGATCTTATTACTACTCTATCATATCCACTTATTGTGGAGTGATAATTCCACCTTCGGTGTGTGATCCACCTCATGTGGAATATTTTATTGTTTCTCCTACCTACCACACCTATTTCCTACCTACCCTTGTTTCTTATTGAGCCACATGTCATGCTTATGCGCTCACATATCCATATAGCCTTGCCTATATAAGCAGGCTCATCTACATTATATGTAATTAATTGATTGATGATCTAGTTGATCACATTTTTGCATCTTGATAGAATAAGGTTTATTCCTATCATCTATTTTGTTCTCTCTTATTTGTGCTTTCCATTGCCTCTAGATCTTGGCAAAATCTCACAATTACAATAATCAATGTAGTTTGATTGGGCTAAGTTGTTTTAACTATTTTTATTTTAGCTATCTTATTAGAAAGGTTTGACACTAACATCAAAGGAGATATATTGTTACTCTAAAAATAAATAATTTATATGTCCGAATTTTAACTTGATATAGCTCCAAAATTAACACCTCTAAACATTATCACAACTTGTATGTTATTATAACTATCTATTAGGTAATTTTTTTAATGCACCTATCCAAATTCATGACTGTAGAGAAAGATATGAATTATTAAAATTTATAATGTATTTGTTCAAATCTATCATTTATTATGAAAAATATGTAACCCAACCCATACCATTATTGATGGAAAACTTAGAGACATGATAGAGATAGAGAATCAATAGCCAATGAAGGGTTTCAAGATAATTTAAAAATGAGATTGCTAATATTATAACTAGGGTTTTCCAAATGAACAAGGGAAATATAAAATTTAATTAATTTATTTATTTTACTTTCTAAGTTTAATACATATATCCTTAATGCTTACCATTCACAATAAAATACTTAACTATTGATATTGAAATTTTGTACATTAGGTTATAATAGAAACACAAAATTCAACTAAAATAAATGACCTGGATTAATGAAGTCCTAGGGTTTTTCCAATGCCTAAACCTACAACTTATTCCTTGGTCTCCACATGTTAGGGTTTTGGGAGATTTGGAGAAAATACAAATTAACAATTATATGAGGATTCGAATTCACAAAAGATAAAGAAAAATATACAACACAAATAACATAGATATTTAACGTGGTTCACCCAAGATGGGCCACATCCACAACACACAACTATCCAATCTTTTCTTATTATTAGTAAACCAGTACAACACCATTAAAATGCCTTTTTACATTCCAGTCGTTTATAATATGCAATTTTAGGTCAACATATAAATTCAGCTAAAATTAACCCTAACCCTGAAAGAATATTCTCATAATCTTTTCCTCATACTTGTATTTTATATACTCATACACGTATTCTTGTAAACTTATGAGTAAATTTTGGGGGGAACCTTTGACTCCCCATTACTCTAGCCCTTTAGGCTAACACTTCGGCCCAATGAGTGTACAATACTTGCATGATCAGTCACCATATACTAACATTCTCCCACTTGGAGACTGATTTTGGACAACACTACTGCACTTGTAGCTCTCACTAGATAAAACACTTGGACTTGGTTGTTCCTTTATTCAAGATTTTTAGTCAAGAAAGCCAATTAAAGATGATGATGAAATCAACTTCTCCTGTGACTGCCTTTGTGAACATATCTATAGGATTTTCACTTGTGTGAATCTTCTCAATCCATAACTAGCCATCCTCCAAAATAGACTGTATGAAGTGGTAACTTCTAGTTGAATGTGTTTTGTCCTTGAATGAAGAGTAGAATTTTTTGCAAGATGAATGACACTCTGGCTATCAGTGTATAATGGGCTATCCTCTTGTGTTTGGCCCAATTCCTCCATAAAATATTGTAACCAAATCATCTCCTTGTTAGCCTCAGTAGCAACCACATACTTAGCATTAGTGGTTGAAAGTGCAACAACCTTTTGTAGTCTACAAATCTAACTAACAACAGTGGCCCCTATAGTGAAAACATACCCTTTAGTAATCCTCTTGGTATCAATATTACCTCCTACACGAGGGTCAACATATCCATGTAGAGCAGCATTTGATCCTTTAAAACATAAGGCCTTGGTAGTAGTACCTCTCAAATACCTAAGGATCCATTCAACATCATTCCAATGTTTCATTCCTGGATTGCGCATATACCTGCTCACAACTCCCACTACATGTGCAATATTTGTCTGTGTTCATACCATCACATGCATCATATTTGTAACAATTGATGAATACAAAATGTTAGACATTTTTTTAACTACTTCCTATGTCTTTTGACACATCTCCTTAGTCAATTTTAAATTACTAGCCAAAGGTGTACTAACTACTTTTGAATTTTGTATTTTAAATATTTTCAATTCCTTCTTTATATACTCACTTTGGGACAAAGTTAGTGTTCTATTTTTCCTATCCTATGAAATCCTCATACCAAGGATTTTCTTAGCTATACCCAAATTCTTTATAGAAAATGACCTTGCTAATTTCTATTTGAGTTCATTTATATGATACATGTTAGGCCCAACAAGAAGCATGTCATCAACATAAACTAAAAATATAATATAACTACCATTATCTAATCACTTAAAATAAAGACAATTTGAATAGAATGACACCTATGGTAAACTTGTTCAGCTATGAAATTATCAAATTTCAAATATCATTGTTGGAGTGTGGCCATACAGACTCCTCTTAAACTTGGCCACTAACTCCTCTTTACCTTTGACCTCATATCTCTATGGTTGCTGCATGTATATTTCCTCCTCCAAATCCCCATGGAGAAAAGTGGTTTTAACATCTAGTTGTTCAAGATGCTATTATTTTGTAGCCATAAGACTTAGAATAGTTCTAATTAAAGTTATTTTTACAACTGGAGAAAATATTTTATCAAAATCTATAGATACCCTTTTTTGGTGCAAAACCTTTTACACCGAGTCTAGCCTTATATCTTTTATGTCCTCCATCCTCCTCCTTCACCCTATAAACCCATTTATTTGGAAAGGCTCTTTTTCCTGCAAGTAATGGGATTATGTCCCAAGTCTAATTCTACATCAAGGAATGCATCTCCTCTTTCATGGCTAGCTCCCACTATTGTTTGGCATCCACCTGCATTTCTTCTTCATATCCTTCTGGTTCACTAGAATCAGTTAATAAAATAGAATTCAAAGAAGGATAAAATCTTTTAGGAGGTCAACTTAACCTCATAGAATGTCTAACACTTGCAAGAGTTTGTGGGATATTTTATTGTTGATAACCATTAGGTAGCAATGGCATTTTATTTTCAATAATCTCATCTAATACCACATATTCCTTTTTGACTTGTTCAAGCTTCTTTTTCTACATTTGTTCTTTATACATGACCTTCGCATTGAATATTACATCTCTAATTTTAATTATTTTTCTGATTTTAAAAATTCCATAACTAATAAAAAAAGTCATCCATTCCATATCCAATGAAGGTACATTTTTCACATTTAATATCAAGCTTGGTTCTATTTTCTTAAAATCAACATGGACAAAAAGTAACTATAAAGCTAACTATGTCTATAAAGATAACTATGCAACCTTCACTACCTACTTGTCCTGCAAAAGTTAATTTTTTTCTTCAATTAGGGTCATGCCTTACCTCCTGCAACAACATGTAGTCATTTCTATTCTGCAACTTTATTTTTATATTTCCTTTTCCAACAATCCAATCGGGCTCATCATCACCCAAATATACCTTAACAAAGTTACCTTGAACATAATCTAGAAAATACATTCTATGGGGTGTGGCATGAAATGTAGCCCCTAAATCCATTACCTAAGAATCATTAAAATTATATAAACACAAAATTAAGGCATCTTAAAAAGTATTACTTGTGAGATTAGCCTCCTTATTGTCATCTTCATTTTCATCTCCTTGTTTGTTTTTTTGAGACCAACAATATTTCTTTAAATGTCCCAGCTTTCTATAGTACCAGCAATCCTTCCTCTAGAATGAGAGTGTCCTTTCTTTGACTTACCTTGTGACTTCTTGCACCTAGGGCCTTTTCCTCTTTCCTTTGATCTTCCCCTATTCTCTACATTTAAAAAACTACCTGATGATGTTGAAGTCTCGCCTCTGCTTTTCTTTTCCATTTTCTCACTTAGGATAACAGCAACAACATTATTAAATTTTAATGTGTTTTTACTTGTTATGGGATTTTTCCCGTGGAATAAAATTGTAATAAAGAGTATTAAATAAATCTAATTATTTAAAACCTATGAATAAATAGAAGAAGAACAATATAGGATAGAGAATAATATAAGAGAAGGATAAATTGAAAGGAGCACAAAAAAGGATAGTTAAGGTCTAGTGGTTGGGCATTGGGCATTGGAGAAGGGGCATACAGCGTGTGTCCAACTTGGGGTACAACGTACACATTATCCTAGCCAGGGTTGTGTTTATTTCATGTCGTGAAGGCATGTGAGTTTCTGTGTAAGAACCATGTTTATTTCATGTCGTGAAGGCATGTGGGATTATGTGTAAGAACCATGTCCTCCATGTTTATTTCATGTCGTGAAGGCATGTGGGGTTCTGTTTAAGAACCGTGTCCTCTTGGAGTGCTTCCTTGTTTGGAAACCCTATAGCTATAACTAATCCTCTCTGTACAAGAAATCCGTGATTTACAGATACGTATTAATCAAGTTCATATAGTCATTGACCTAATGTTTCACCATTCCAAATCATTATCTCAATAATTTATATATTCTGAGTAATTAGTTTATCATTACTTGAATAAATTACTTTGGTACTTTATTAAAACACTATGTAAACACTTAATAATAAATAGTAAATTTAACAGCTTAATATTAAATTATCTATCTTAGGTAAGAGGTTAATCCACTACTGATACTTAATAAATCATAAGGGAAAATAAATATTACATTTTGGTACTTTAACTTCCATTATATATTGTAAGTATATATAAAACTATAATCATTTTTTAATTTAAGGTTTGCTACATTTAAAATAATAATAATAATATAAATAAAACTATACTTTTTTTTTTTTTAATAAAATTAATTTTTTGATATGATTGCCTTGTAAAAATGTTTTTATTAAAATATTTATGTTTTGACAGGTAATATTGATTATCGTTTAATTTTATTGTGTAATGTTATTTTATTTTTTATGTGTTGTACTTTAATTTCCATTATACATTGTAAGTATATATTAAACTATAATCATTTTTTAATTTAAGGTTTTCTACATTTAAAATAATAATAATAATAAAAATAAACCTATACTTTTTTTTTTTTAATAAAATTAATTTTTTGATACTGAATTTGAATAAATAAATATGAGGGTTAATATATCTTGAATTTTTTTACTTACTCTCACAATTTAAATTGGCAACATCTGCTGTCATTTACCTCATATTGCAATTCAATATTTATCTCCACTAATAATATATTACCTACTATTGTAATTAAATATTTACCTCCAATGATAAGATTTACCTACTATTGTAATTAAATATTTACCTCCAATGATAAGATTTACCTCTTTGAATTTGTTTCTAAGCTTTTCAAAATTCAATCTCTGTACATCTTACAATCATAGTGTTTTTACAAACATGTACATCATAGCAATTCAATCTACAAAGTAAAACTTCTTCATTCCTTGGGCTTGGATGTTGTTGATTACTACACAACAAATCTACTTGAAAATTCGAAAATCCTTTTCAACATATCAATTATGTGGATATGTTGCAATCTTGGGGTTGGATGAGACCATGTTTGTGTGAGTTCATTTTATCAAACTAGCGACGACTATAATCTATTAATGATTTTGTTTCATCTTCTCTTTAAAGCACATGCCCATATTTGTTCTCTAGGGTTCATATCAAATAAGAAAATTTCCAAATTGTGAGAGTTTTCGACTAAATTTCATGACTTCAAAATGTGAAATAAGAAAATTTCAAGCAATAGTACTGTGGAAGTTGGACTAAAATTCACCACCTTCCAAATTAATCCTTAGGCTCCACTTATATCATTATTTCTATAGCATATTATTTTTCAATATCAATTTAATGAATAGTTTAGTATTGAGTAATTTCTATGTAAAATCCTTCTTGTGTAGGGATTCACACTAAACTGGTCTTTGGAAAAATGCTCATGGTATTTGATGATCTTAATGATTTTCTTCGATATGTAAAAGTGTACTACAACATTTGATTTACCAAATCAACATGCAGAGATATCTTAATAAAAGAAATAATTTAGAAATAAAATCTATATATACATAATCTTTCGTATTCACAATAGTTGCCAGCCTTAAATCACACACACTAATAAGCAATATATTAAGTCTAGAAAATATCAGTTAACTTTGAGTGTTAAGCACATTTAAGTCCACACACTGACAAATAAAATAGATTAATTTGAAAAATATAACTTTTGCAGCAATTATAATCTTATACTTCTTTTATTCAATAATTTGTTGTAGTGCCATCTACACATATTTACAAGAAATTTCTCCATAATTTTCTATTATACTAGAACATATCCTTTACCATATTTCACTTTAGCTAGGAATTACTTAGCTTAGGTTTTAGAGATTGCCGAAAGCACTTAAGTGTCATCTTCTATTTTGCTTAAATAGCTCTGCCCACAATTTTAATAGGTAAATGAAATTCTATTTAAATCTCAAATTTCAAAATGATACATCAAAACAATGAGACATACAACTGCCAGGGTTAGCAAGTGGCCTTTCCAGTTTCTAAAGTTAAAACTTAAATTGAGAAGAAAAACATATAATAGGATGAATACAATTTATAAATTAGGTAGTACCAGCATTATGAGTGCTAAGTTAGTATAGATAAAATAAAAATGATTGTTGTCATTTAGTGGCCACAAACAAATTTAAAGAAGCATAAAGAGAGGAAGTACAGGCGGGTTGCTAATGGGAATGGCAAAATTGTTTCAATGTTTTGAAAATAATAATTTCCTCTAAGTCATCATTAGGTAAATCATCTTTCATATTATGAAAGATTATATTAATAAATAATTTATTGATTGATTTTGTAATGGAAAACTAACAAAAGACTTCGTAGCTAAAGTTTATTTTTGGTTTCAAATTCTTAATA
The DNA here is from genome assembly GCF_030272615.1 of Cryptomeria japonica. Lineage (NCBI taxonomy): Eukaryota > Viridiplantae > Streptophyta > Pinopsida > Cupressales > Cupressaceae > Cryptomeria > Cryptomeria japonica. The sequence goes on from NC_081407.1 coordinate 337,132,929, forward strand.
TTAAAATGTGATGAAAATGTCTATATTCATCAACAATCTTAAATCCATTGCATTGGCCTATAATATCTAAATTGAATATGGAACTTAATGATACAAGTTAAAATCCCACATCACACCTTCAAATTTAGTTGTACAATATTTTCATCAAGAAATTTCATGATTGATGATATGGATGCACAATAAATATAACTTTATTAATTCATTCAATCTAAAATTTAAATGGTCCTTTAAGAAAACTATTCTCCTAATCACAATAGGTAAAAAGAAAATCCAACTAATTTTTATGTCATAGGTAAGGATATAGGCTATAACATGATCCAAAGATGATAGTGGATCAATAAGATGAAGGTTACCTTGTCCATCCTCTTTCAAGAAGTTTGATTTATTCACTTGAGAAAGTGTATTTTTCTGAGGATATCCTAATCCTTTTGACCTTTTTATAAGGCATAGCAAGCCAAAAGAATGAGATTCATGACAAACCATTAAACTTAATCAAATCAAGTATGAAATACCAATATGTGAAAATTTGGTTGGTCATAACCACCATGTCCCAAGATCATTTTAAAAATTGGTGAAATATTAAGCTATTAGAATAAAATGGTTCTCTTACCCTTAGACATGGGGATGTACAATTTTTTTTTTAGAGGAGAGAGACAATCGCTAAAACTATTTTTTTACAAGAGAGAAACAATCACTAAAAATACTCACTGCTCCTTGATTTTTAGAAATGGTTGTGTATAGTTATACCATACTAATGGGTTAGGTTAATCAAATGTATTAAAACTCTACTTGATTGTGTCTATTTGGAAAGCCTACAATTGCAAAAATCATAAAAAAATGTCATGTTGGTCTTGACATATGGTTAGAGTTGGAATTTATTTATAGAGATCTCAAAGCCAATTATATGTTGGTTGATAATGGTTGCATAATCAAATTGACAAATATTGAAATTAAAATATAAAAAATCACAATTGGCTATATTAGAGAAAAATGTCAACAATATTAAACAATAATAATGGATGGGTTAGCTACATATATTAGGTACATTGTATTCAACATAAATGTTGTTTTAGGTTGGTGTTTATAATGTCACTTGAATAATAGAAATGTGTTTAATTGAGGGTTTGTATGATCTCAAGTGGGTACACAAATCTCCAAATACATATTGTATTATATTTTTGAACATATGGCTAGGTAAAGTTAAAATCCTTATCCTCCACTATTTTGTCTTATATCTCATGTAATCCATGTTATATATAATCTAATAATTTCCAATTCTATTTCATGGAAAGTTTTCCTATATAATTATAATTATGAGTGGACCATTACTACTTGATCAATTGATCATTTTTATTAAATAAATATTCATTTTTTATAACGGAAACACTAGACCAAATTTTTATGAAGTTCCCAATGCAGGCTAATAGTTACCTTTGGTCTATTATTGGTGAGATGCCTAGCAATATTACCATGTTTTGTTTCATTGTACCTTGGTATTGGACTTGATCAACCCAATAACCTTGTACATGTGATTTATTTTATAGTAAAAGACGATGCTCATGTAGTCCGGAATCCATGAATATCATCTTGGCATGTGTGTTGAATATAAAGATTACACTTCTATAAATTATGAGTGAGCATATATAGGACATCCATGATGAGTGTTGTGTCACCACGTGATAATAAGTTTATAAAAAGAAGAGTTGAATAAATGAGTAAAGTGATAAAGTTAAAAATATAGGAGATGAAAATGCATAAATTATGACTGACTCTTCAACTAAAAAAAACACTCATGATATGTTTCATAAGACATGTATGAAAATTGGTCATAATTTTAATTACAAATATGATTATTGAACTTCTGAATTTCGTTGAATCAAAAGATATAGATGAAGTAAAATAGAACATGTAATTATAAAGAAGTATACCAATATTCAATATTAGTAATTTTATTTATTAATCATGCTTTATTTTGAGTTGTGAAGCAAATGCATCTCTTACTATTGAGGACAATAGCTCAATTATAGGGGAAGAAATGTTATGGTTCTTTTTCCCGTGGAATGAAATTGTAATAAAGAGTATTAAATAAATCTAATTTTGAGTGTTATTATGAAGGTGTGTGACTTTTGTAAGAACCCTTGAGATATTATTTAAGACCTATGAATTTATAGAAAAAGAACAATATAGGACAGAGAAAAATACAAGAGAAGGATAAATTGAAAGGAGCACAACAGAGGATATTTAAGGTCTGGTGGTTGGGAATTGGGCATTGGAGAAGGGGCATACACTATGTGTCCAACTTGAGGTACAATGTACACCTAGGAGTGTCCTAGCTAGGGCAGTGTTTATTTCATGTCATGAAGGCATGTGGGGTTTTGTGTAAGAACCATGTTTATTTCATGTCGTGAAGGCATGTGGGGTTCTATGTAAGAACCGTGTCCTCCTAGAGTGCTCCCTTGCCTAGAAACCCTTTACCTATAACTAATCCTCTGCGTACAGGAAAGCAACCTCTCTATGATTTACAGATATGTATTAATCAATTTCATATAGTCATTGCCCTAATGTTTCACCATTGCAAATAATTATCTTAATGTTTTCTATATTCTGAGTAATTAGTTTATCATTACTTGAATAAATTACTTTGATACCTTATTAAAACACTATGTAAACACTTAATAATAAATAGTGAATTTAACACCTTAATATTAAATTATCTATGGTAGGTAAAAGGTTAATCCACTACTGATGATTAATAAATCATAAAGAAAAATAACTATTATAGTACAAGAGACAGAGTTACTTATAGCCATAACCAAGCTATTCCAACTTTTTCACAAAGAAACGCTTCATAAGAAATAACTTATTTGAAGTTGAGGGTTTCTCTTACAATTTAGTCAGTGTTGCCATGAATTCTACAATTGTTGTTGATTTTGATATATTGAGTGCTACAAATAGTGCAAGGCACAAATATTGCCCTTTCATGTTTTACAAAAGAGAGAAAATTGGTTGAATAAACAAAAATGTCACCTTAAATTCAAAAAAATTGTGAACCACTTAAGCAGCTAATATCATAGGGATATAATAAATAAAAGAGATTGAAAGTGATTTTAAAAGTTAGAAACTTATTTTTTTGAAATAGTTTCTTACTTAGCTTTAGAAGATTATGTATTCATATTAGAATTATTTGAAGTATGGAGGCGACCAAAAGGAGTGGAAATAGTAAATAGTTGATAGAGGTATAAAATTTTAAATATTAGTCTAAATATTATCTACTATTGAGGGCATTTTTGTAATTTCATGAAGGACTCTTTGGGTTTGTAAACAATTTTAGATGACTACTATGAGAGAGCACAATTAGAAATCATAATACAAGAAATATGAATTCATAAAAAATAACATTAATAGATGAATAATATTCATAATACCTCTAATAAATATGTCATTGTGTTATACTACCTTCTTGATGTTCATAATATTTTTTGATTCATATGGTGAAACTAATAATTTAATTTGAAGTCATTTTGTTTATATCATATAAAATAAACGGTTTCAAAAATAGTTTCATTATTTGCCACTAAATGACAATTATCAAAATATTTGCAATCAAGCCACTTTAGTTACATTATATTATTATTTATGATAATAATAAACCTAACCCAGCTAAAATAATATTAATATTAATATTCAAAATATTTTTAAATATTTATATTAAATTTAATCTTATAAATTTATTTAATATATTATTAATAATATTATTATATTATATTATATTATATTATATTATATTGTTTGTTTTAACTTTAGTTTGGTGAAAGTTACAACATATAAATACAAAAATAAGAGGGTAATTTGTAACAATAAAAATGTATTAATGGGGAGTGGGATTATATATATAAGTTTTAAAATATTTAGATCAAATTTAATCATTTAAATTTATTTAATTTATTATTAAAAATGTTAACTTGTGTCTAATAGAAAATTACAAGATATAAAAGACAAAAATACTAAAAAATAATGTACTTAAAGAGATTAAACCATAAAAATTCAAATCTAGTGAATGCCCCATTAATTTATAGATCCTAAATAATTGGTTAATTATTTGTTTGACAGTAAAAAAATACTTCAAAAATTAAATCTTGCCTCAAAATTTACATTTAGATAGTGGATTCATCATACATATTAATAGTTGAATAATGACAAGTTAAGAAAAAATGATTATATAATACTAACCTCATAACAAGTCCTAATAAAATAAAAATATAAAAATAAAAATTAATTTTTTATTTCCATGACACTTTCCTACCATTCCCATCTCTCTTTTTTTATGCATATGTTCAATTCACCTTGATCTTTTTCCTTCACTTTAAGGCATCTTGGTTTGATCCTTTGTTAGCACATAACATTTCACTATGGGTAGCATTTTAAAAAGTAAACTCGACAAAGAATAGTATAAGGATTGTTTTCAATATGAAAAGAAAATGTTTAAGAAATTTAAAATATTGATCTTATAATTGATAGATTTATAGTGTATTTTCATACTTTATTTTTAATTTTAAATTAATTATAATAAATATAAAATTTTAAACGTATTATTAATACAATTATTAAGCAAGAGTAAATATTGAATACTTGCAATTTAATTAAAAATATAAAATGATACAAGTAAAGATTCCACTTAGAAAAATCCTCTCTATATATTTCTAATTTCATACATTATCTAATAGAAAATATATAAAAAAAGATAAATTACATAAAAAAATTTAATTTCATATCTTTTTAATAGAAAAACCCACACATTGAACAAATCATATAAGAGTACACATACTACCACCATAATCCCTCCCTCTCTAGCATCTATCACGATAATAATGTTATCCCTTACTCTCTCAATTTTCCTAAAACCTGATAATGATTCAACTTCGGTTTGAAGGACATCATCATCGGTTCCCTTTCAAAGAAATAAATTTTACAGGGAGGAAGGCATTGCCAAAACCCTTCCTTTAGATTATAGGAAAACACCTCACCACCAAATAAACTGCTGAAGCACAGGTAATCTCCCACACAAGCACACTTTCGATACCACAAATAATTACAGAGATATTGAGGGAGCGACTGTGGAGGCATTCTTGTAAACTCTTTCCAATTCCAAACCAACTTATCTTCCTCGTCTTGAGCCAACTCCTAGATAACAATACCCTTCTTGTTTGCATCAATTCCGCCAAGTGATTGGTGAGTTCTTCCCAGCCTCAGATTGTTGTGTGGAATGGATGCAATAATTCCACCAATCATCAGATTGTTGTGTGGAATGGATGCATTAATTCCACTAGGCATCAAATTGTTGTGTGCAATGGATGTATCAGTTCCACCGAGTGGTGGAAGACTTCTGCCAATAGATGCGTGAATTCCACCAAGCCATGGGTTCATTGGGCCAAGCATCATATTGTTCATGTGTGATGATGATGCAAGAATCCTGCCAAGAGTCCGATTGTTGTGTGATGTGAACACATGAATTCCACCATACAATGGATGAATCCCATCATGCAATGGGTGAATCCCACTAAGCGCTAGGTGCGTTCCCCCAAGTGATGGAACATTGGGTGTAATCGATTGCTCAATCATGTCAAGCAACTGCTCATACCGCTCATCAAAGGTCCCCACCACAAGAATAGATGAGCCATATGAAACCATAGAGAAAAAATTTGCATGCAGATCTTCAACATTTCGGGGTAATGGAGCTACTATAACAGGGTTGATAAAACCCTCATCTTGGATTTTGAAACCGATGATAGTCGTAGGTGACGCTCCCTTCTAGAAAAGAATGCCATTACACTCAACCATTTCATGACAGAATATTCTAGATCTCATTTCCCATGCAAACTGACACTTAATCCTCCATGAATCTTCAACATAGTGGTAAATTTGGAAGTTAAATTTTGGAGAATTCAAGCAAACTACCAAATAAGGCTCTTTGTTTTCTCCCTCCACAATATGGACAAATTTCTCAGTCAAATCTATTTCTATCTCTACATAAAATCTATTAAGGGTATTGCAAACAAATAACTAACTAGAAGATTCCCGAAATAATAGTAATCCCTGCCCTATGCTAGATAAATCTCTTATATAGTCTCTCTCAGGATTTTGGAGAATAAAGAGAGGGAGAGTCATCCATTTTTGTGTAGAGAAGCAGTAGACAATGTAGCACCAATTTCTATATTCATCTTGACCACAGATAAGAAGCCATGGATTTCAGATGAACAGTGAAGACAAAAAACTTTGTGAAGACAAAATAAAATTCCATTCCTTACAAACCATGCAAGAGCTCCTGATTGATTGAAATGAAAGCTTTCCATATATCAACTCCTTCATAGCTTGAGGTAGCTTAGATATATCTTCTTGTCCTGTGTATCCTTCAACTGTTGCAATCGGTTTTCACTCCATTCTTTTCAGCTCCCAAACTTCTGACCACTTAATAACTTATAAGCCCTAATTAAGTATATATCTGTTTCATTCTCACTCACTCCCTGTTATATGCGTTTGAGATTGAGTGCATTATTTTAGTTAGAACAGCCGACATGAAAACCAAAAACTATAAATTAAAATAAATAAGATAAAAATATGCCTTTCAGATGGAGTACCTTATTGCGATTAGAGGAGCCGACGTGGGGTAAGCTATCTTCAAATTATTTGGGGTAGAGATCTATTACTAGAGCTTTTCCATTTGGTGTGTTTCAAGAATGATCTTATTAACTCTTTAAATTTTATATGGTGTTTCTTTAAAAGTTTAAAATAACATATTTTGATTTCTAATCTATAATAGAAAATTGGAACATTCAATTATTGAACTTGTTTGTATTATAGATATGTCTATTTAAATATGTTAAGAAATGTAATAAATAAGAAATATTATAGATATCAATTTATTTTTTATTTCAAATTTATATTATATTTTGAAATTGTCTTATTTACTAGATACATAATCATGTCAATTTTATGTGATACTTATTTTGAAGTATTACATTTGTGAGATTTTGTCAAGATCAAGAGGCAATGAAAAGCACAAATAAGAGAGAACAAAATAGATGATAGAAATAAATCATATTCTATCAAGATGAAAATATTGATCAACTGGATCATCAAGCATTACATACAATGAATATGAGCCTTCTTATATAGGCAAGGCTATATGGATATGTGAGCACACAAACATGACATGTGGCTCAATAAGAAACAAGGGTAGGTAGGAAATAGGTGTGGGTGGGTAAGAGAAACAATATAATTCTCCTACACACACTATCCAATGTGGAAAAAACACCCAAGTGTCTCATACCCAAACTACTATGAAATGCATTTCCTAAATAAACTTAAGTAACATGTAATAATATCCAAGATGAATAATTATTTACACCAACACCGCCCCTTAAGTACAACTTAGGGGAATGCACTTAAGTCTACAATGCAACTAAGCAATCCAAGATGGGTCCCAACTACTAGGCCATGTTAGGTACCCATATACAAATGCAAATGCATGCAAACCAATGCAATGAAATCTCTCACAAAGTGGGGAAAGAGAGAAAAACCCTCCCCCAAAAGAGAGATGAAAACTAGATACAAAGAACTCTCATAGAAGTATGTGAGGAACAAAACCCCATGTGAGGAAAATGTCCCCCCATATGAGAGAAGAAGAAGAGAAGCTAGGTAGCCCCCCCTCAATGTGGAATCTGCATAAATGATAGAAGCTCAAAGATGAATGAAGAAACTACTCCACGAATGTCGAACCACGTTCCTCCCCGTAGGAAGAAAAAAAACCAAAGGTGTATCCATAAAGTCTCCCCAAGCATGAAGGGAAGATGTAACAAAAATACTCATGATGAAAGGAATATCTAAAAACTCCTCAAGTGTCCCCATGTCGATCCTGAAAGGTACCTCCTCCAAAGGTGGTAAACTATGCCACACTGCTGAAAAAGGCACTCCAAGATCAAGTGGAGAGGAATGTAGAACAATATCCAAAGACTCATATGTCTCCTCAAAAGATAAAGAGACCTCCTCCAAGTGTTGTACAAAAGTATCCACAATCATGTCAACCTTTAAAGGTTGATCATGTAGAGAATGCATAAGAGGGTCAGAGTGATCCATCGCAACAATCGAAGAAGGATAATCTTCATCAAAGAGAAGATGAATGTCATCAATGATGTCTCCCAAAGCTGCAATGTAGGAGTCCATAAACAAACCTGCAATGTCTGTCAAGTAGGCATCCCAATCAACTGAAGCTGGAAGAAATGAAATATCCTATTGCACTGAATCATAAGAAGGCAACACTATCGCACTAGCTACATCATTAGATGCAATAGGTGGTGTGATGTCAATAGAAGGAGATGAAATGCAAGCCTCAAGAATGGGGTCACAAGTGAGAATCCCCAAGTTCAAATGCCCAAAGTTCTCCTCAAAATCTGAATCATCAACATAGGAAGAATCAACCTCATCAATAGGACCAAAATCTGAAAAAGAGTACAACCAAGATGCATGATCAACCACCCTAGTCACAATGATAGCGCCACTCTCCAAGTCTCTAATGATAACTGAATTAGGTGTGAACTCCATAGTTTTCCTAGTTACCCCATGTGTGATTTGATAGATGGAAAGAAGATTGTTTATCAAGTGGGGTACACACAACACATCATTGAACGAGTTATCCCCAATGGAAATGGATCCTTTCCCAATCACATCCATGTATGTATGATTACCCATCAAAATTTGTGGCATGTGGCAAGAATCAAACGTAGAAAACATAGACTACGAAGATGCCATATGGCATGAGAAGCCCCTCAATCTAGAAGCCATCTCCGTGAATAATGACTTGTGGTAGCACAAAGAGCTTGTCCCTTTCCTTTATCTTTCCGAAAAGAGTGATCCTTTCCTTTATCCTTGGAAGAAGATGTCCATGTAGACATTATAGAAGGTAGGTTGATTTTGTTCTTCTCAAGAATATTCTTCAACTCATCAATATCCTTCTTGTAACAATGATGTTCATCATGTCCTGATTCTTGCAATATCCACAAAAAAGATTGTCCTTATATGATTTCCTCTTAGGTGAGAATGGTGAATCACCTTGTTGTGGAGAGGAATATTTTTCTCAATCTTGTTGTGGTTTTGACTTAGGTTGCTTTTGATTCTTGCATTTTCCTTGATTACTTTGATTCCCTTTATTAACCACCAAAGCTTTTGAATTTGAAGATTTGAGAATCCCCATCATGGTAACTTAGATTGCTCAAGTATCAACATCTCCATGTAATAATCAAATGAGGGAGAAGTGTATGAGGAACCTTGAGCTAATCTATGGGTGTGAAACCTAGATACAAAGGCTACATACTCTGAAGGAAGCTTGTCCAATAAGTTATAAACCAATTGAGCATCCTTTTTGTCAATTTCACAATCCTTTAGCTTTGCTCTTAACTTAGTGGCTTTTGTGACATAATCTTGGATTGTATCAAAATGCTTGGGATCCAAAGTTGTGAGTTCACTACAAGCTTGTAGCCCTTAATCTCATCAACTTGACCATACAATTTCTTTAAAATATCCCAAGCCTCTTTAATTTTTGTACACATATCAATGTGAAAAATGAGGTCATTTGATACATACTTTCTAAGAGTTCGGAGTGCCATATAATTCTTAGTAAGCCATTAAATTTGAGCATTCAGATCAGCCTTAGGATCAGGTGGTTCTGTAATAGTTTCATTTACTTAATGAATGAGTCCTTTTTCCATTAGTTTACTCCATGCCTTAATCTTCCATGATGCATAATTATGAGGAGTTAAAAGTGGAAATTTATGAGAACCCATAGCACCAAAATAAAAAAACACAAGATAGATAGAGGCACAATCACACAAGACACCCCCCCAAAATACTCAATCAAGAAAACCCCCCCCCAAAAAAATGGTGATTTGGCACTTTATACTTAGTGTGTATACAATGGACCACTTGCAAAACAAGGCAAAGTGGACTTCTGATTTCAATTTACAACTTCTCAAAATGAGATATAAGAGACTTCAACAAATACTGCTAGTGATCTAAACTGAGATCCAACCAAAATGCAAGTACCAAATATGCCAATAATGGCCAAATACTTGAAAGTATAATTTATACTTAAAAGCACTAAAAAAAATAGCAGATTATGAAAGTAGATGAAAAAATATGTACTTTCAAAAAACACAACACCTGAAAAGGAGGTCTATGACCCCAAATGAAGCCTCCAAAATTGTAAAAATTGGGATTTCATGATTTCTAAAAAACCTATATCTGAAAAATAGAAACATACTACACCACTATACAGATCACGCAATTCTACCCCAAAACAAAAAAAATTGCTCAAAAAAAGGAGTCTGGATGAGTGAGATATCGCTATTTGAAAATTTCTTGCAAAATTATAATTTCTGGAAAATTTATGTTGTAGCTTCAAACTTCAAATGCCTCTAGATTTGGCCTCCGAAGTCCGATTTGGATGAAACAAAAGGCAAAAATGACTTTCTTGGACCTCCTCAATCCAATGGTAACCTTAGATTTGACCCATCAAGCTTCAATAATAACATGCAATAGAAAGCTCCAAAATGCAAAACCCCAAATTTATCTCTATTGGCAAACCAATGGCACTCTAATGGCTCTGATACCATGTGAGATTTTGCCAAGATCAAGAGACAATGGAAAGAACAAATAAGAGAGAACAAAATAGATGATAGAAATAAATTTTATTCTATCAAGATGAAAATATTGATCAACTCAATCATCAAGAGTTACATACAATGAATATGAGCTTGCTTATATAGGCAAGGCTATATGGATACGTGAGCACACAAACATGACATGTGGCTCAATAATAAACAAGGGTAGGTAGGATCTAGGTGTGGGTAGGTAAGAGAAACAATATAATATTTCACATGAGGTGGATCACCCCCTGAATGTGGAATGTAACAACAAGATAAGTCCACAAAAGGTGGAAAATCTCCTACACACACTATCCCAATGTGGCACAAACACCCAAGTGTCTCATACCCAAACTACTATGAAATGCATTTCCTAAGTAAACTTAAGTAACATGTAATAATATCCAATATGAATAATTATTTACACCAACAACATTCATTAAAAATATTAATAATTTGATATGTAAATGGAGATAAAATATAAGAGTTTTTGTTTACATCTATAATTATGCCATTACTCTCAATTCTTTGTTTTCATTGTATATATAAATTTCTTTAAAGTTGTATCCATAAAAACACTTAATTAATAGATCTTATTTTTGGTAATTTTTATTGTTGAATTAAAGAAATATATATACAAACACAACAACCATTTATTTCATTCATATAAAAATTTTAATACACAACAAATAAATTTAAGATACGATGACTATAAAGTAGATAATTTTAGTCTATACAAGAATTCCTAAAACTAATATCAATCTTTCTTGTTTAAAAAAAAATTGACCTTAAAATTGCCTCAAATGTAGCCAACATCTTTAAAATAATTTGATCACTAAATTTCAAGGAATATTCTCAAACATGTTATTGTTTATATTTGATCACATTTATTAATTGAGACAAATTCATAATGTTGGGTAAACAATAGTCTTAAACATTATTCAATTGAATAGTGAAAACACAACTTTGCCCTATAAAAGTAAAATAAATATCTAACACATTGACATGGACAAGATATTATCTGAGATGGAGTAGATAAGCAGCATTAGGGGTTTTAGAGGCAATAGCTCTATAGGGGATGATTTAAAGGATGGAGGAGAGGGTGATGGTGATAATGGTTGGGTATTTCTTGCAACTTTTTGCCTCTTGTACAATGGGTTTGTGGTCCAGAAGTGGATATTGCTGGTTTTCTACTTCCACCCTTGCTTTTGGGTTTTGTCACCGCATGTTTTGTGGTTGAACTGGTCTTGAATCTCATTTACTTAAATCCTTGTTTTGCCCATTTTCTATGACCATAGGATTTCCTTCGTTTGTTCACTAGGTGAGCCATTAGTGGGGGTGGAATTCCTCTTCTACACTTTGCTCCATTTTTGGGGGGTTGGTGGGTGTTGCACCATTATTGGTGGCCTAGCCCGCTTTGCTATTTTTTTTGTGTTATTGTTTGCTAAGGTTTTGTTTTTACCTTTGGCTCTATGTCCCTTCACTTCCCCCCATGTTTTTATCTTCTTCGGATGGTGTTTTTGTGGCTTATGTATTTCTCTTGGCCTTGTAGTGTCTGTGTGGTGATCTTGCATCTATTGATGCTTTTGGTGTGGTCTTATGGGGTTGGATAAGTGATGGGAGAATTGTGGTTGGTGGTGTACCCTTTGTTTTGGTCACCTTTGTACATTCTTTGTGTTTTTTAGGTGTGGACTCTCACATTTTGTTTTGTTGGTCATATAGAGAGGGGCTTGTCTGGTTCGCCAAAATTTAACACTTTTCTAAAGGGGTGGTTTCTTAAATTTATCCTTGGTACTTACCTATTTAGAGTCTTCCATACCAATTTTCTTCAAAAATTCCCTAGCATACTTAGTTTGACAGATGAAAATAGCTTTATCAATTTGAGTAATCTGCAAACCTAACAAAAATTTCATTTCCCCAATCATGTGTGGTTCCTTACTGGGTTAATGCGTATTGGAAAGAGTTTTCAAGGTACTTCATCTTTTTTTCCTTCGATTTCAACCTTATGGAGGTGATTTTGAAGCTACAATGTTTAGTTAGGCTCCTCTTGATGGGTGTGTTTGGGGATTTTTATGTGTTGTTCAAGATGGTGTTTCTCTTCTCAGTGGTTTCTCTCCTTGTACCTTGTTTGTTGCTAGATTCTTTCTACTTCTAGAGGATGCTAGCATTCGTGAGGATCTCTACTTCTACCCCTTTCTCCCTCTTTCATGTGTGGTGCCTTGTTGGGTTGATGCCTATGAGACCTCTCTTTTTATGTATGTATTGGGGTCATTTTATTTCTATATTATTTCCTAGGGAATTTTCCCCTATGTCTCTCCTTTCTAAGATGTTATTCCCTAATGTTCTTGTTGACAGTTGACCTATTAAGGTGGCCCATGTTGGTTTTTTTGATAGCCTTGTTAGCAAAATGTTGCCAAATTCCTTCCAAAATTTGTTGGTTGTTGCTTGGCTCTATGGTTGGTTTGTTTCCAACTCATAGGAGGTTGTTAACATTATGGTTCGGGGTGCATTCCTAAACTAATCTATTTTGATTAGATGGTCTTGTGGGTTCAAGACTATGGTTCCTTCCAGTTATGGCTTGGGTCAAAAGCCTCTCTTCAAAAAAGGGTCTACCTTTCTTGGTGTTGTTTGGGTTGGCTCACTGCTTGTGAGCTCTTCCCTTTTTCATGCCTCAGGGGTGACTTGTTCTAGCATGATCCTATCTTAATTTTTATTTTGTTATGGTATATGGGCCTATCCCACTTTTTTAAATCAAAACATGGATGAGATGTATTTGTAGATTATTTTTTTTTTAAAGGAAAAATGCAAGCAAATACTAGTATGTTAATTCAAAATATAAACATACAAGCAACTATTAGTATTTGTTTTTGTCTAAGGTTTTGTTGTTACCTTTGGCTCTATGTCCCTTCACTTTCCCCCATGTTTTTATCTTCTTCAGATGGTGTTTTTGTGGCTTATGTATTTCTCTTGGCCTTGCAATGTTCGTGTGGTGACCTTGCATCTATTGATGCTTTTGGTGTGCTCCTCTAGGGTTGGATTGGTGATGGGAAAATTGTGGTTGGTGGCAGCCCCTACTGTTTGGTCACCTTTGTACATTCTTTATGTATTTTAGGTGTGTCTCTCCTATTGTATTTTGTTGGCCATATAGAGAGGGGCTTGTCTTCTGAACATGGGGTTGTCTTTTAGTACCATGGGCCTCTTGGTTGGGATAGTCTTTCCTTCCATTCAAGTAGACTGAATTTTTGGCATCCCTTCCTTCACGCCAAGGGTTTTGAAGGTGCTTCATTTTCTATTCCTTTAAGTGACCTTATAGAGGTAGGTCTTGAAGCTACAATGTTTACAGAGGATCCTCTTAATGGGTGTGTTAGTGTTTTTTTTTTTCTTGTTATTTAGGATGGCATTTCTCTTCTCAGTGGTTATTCTTCTTGTGCTAAAGTGGGTGGACCTGGTATTGGTGCTAAGGGTTGGTTACCTTGGGGGTCTTTAACAAAAGAGGGCTTCTCATGCTATGCGCCTTCTTTGGTGTTGGGTTCCTACTACTATTGGAGGATGCTACATTATGAAAGATCTTTTATATTATCCCTCGCTCCCCCATTCATGTGTGGTTCCTTACTTGGTTAATGTCTATTGGCAATAGTTTTGAAGGCACTTCATTTTTTGTTCCTTTGAGTTCAACCCTATGAAGGTAGATTTTGAAGCTACAGTGTTTCTTTAGGCTCCCCTTGATGGGTGTGCTTGGGGATATTTATGTGTTCTTCAAGATGGTGTTTCTCTTCTTGGTGGTTTCTCTCCTTGTGACAGTGTTTTTCTTCTTAGTGGTTACCTTGGGGGTGTTTAAGTAGAGAGGTATCGTTATGTTGTGTTCCTTCTTTGGTGCTATATTATTGCTATTACTATAGGATGCTACCATTCATGAGGAGCTCTACTTCTACCCCTTGCCACCACTTTAATCTGTGGTGCCTTGGTGGATTGATACCTACTGTGTCATGTCCTATGAAGTAGTGTACATGTAGCTGAAACACAATCACTCAATAGATCATTACAAACATGACTAGAAAATTATAAGAAAAAGATAAACCATGAAAAAGCGACCGATCTCCTCCTAAGAGATGTGAGTGTGGATTCATTCTTAGATTTGGATAAGCAATATCAATGACTTGACTACACATAGACGGGGGATTTTAAATGATATAATATGCAAGCTTAGATGAGAATAATTATGCTAGATTGATCCAAAAGTCTAATTAAGATTAAGATATGCATGATTAAGCTATGATGATGATGCAATTAAGATAGAATAAATATTGATTAAGCTACATGATTCAACAATTATGCTAGAAAATGATCAAATTAAGCTAGATCTAAGATGTAATTGCCTATAATAACAATGCTTAAATGATATGCTATAATGGACATGCCTATAGTAACAATGTCTAAAATGATATGAGATGGGATCCTTTGTGCTCCAAAATGATGGATATTTATAAGATTTCTAAGGCCAGGGGTGAGGTGGCATGAATCAATGGTCAAGATTAAGTTTGAAGATATCAAGGGTGAAATTGGAGGAGGTTGGAGAAGAGGTTGGAGGGAGGGACACTTGTAGGAGGTTAGACAGGTTATTTTGTAGGTTGTAGCAGTAATAAAGTGCTAGAGGAATTAAGAGATAAGTATTCTTGTAACCCTTTTGAAGGAATAACACAAGCATTGTTCTCTTTGCTGTGGTTTTTTTTCTCATGAGGGTTTCATCATGCCAATCATATTTTCTTGAAAGATTCTAAAGCCTTTTTAAAAAACCCATCCTATGCTTATTTTGCAATAATAACGTTTCATGAGGTGACAACAGCTATGAGTTTTAATGGATGCTTTCATTAAAGGAGTTGTTGCATATCCTTCCTCAATTGTGTAAACTACTTTATGTAAAACTTCATTGGATTTATATCTTAAGACTAAAATCTAAACTTAATTATTATTATAATGACATCAAGAAAACAATAAGGTACATAAAAATCAAAGCCAAGCAAAACCTTAGACAAAAGACCTTTGGTGATTAGAAGTGAAGGTCTTTTGTCTAAGGGTTTTCTTTGCTTCAATTTTTCTTTACCTTATTGTTTGCTTGATGTCATTATAATAATAATTAAGTTTATATTTCAGTCTTAAGATATAAATCCAATGGAGTTTTACATAAATTAGTTGACACAATTGAGGAAGGATATACAACAACTCCTTGGGCAAACTTTTTCAGTTTTGTCTACCCTTTGATAGAAATCCCTTTCAAGGGTTCCTTAGGGATGAATTCATTCTGCATAGATTGATTATATGTAGAAACCCTAGAATTGGCAAGTGATCATGTTTGTCACATGATCCTTGTACTCATGTTAGCATGGTCACCAGTATATATAAATTGAGATAAACTAATAGAGATAACAAATAGAAATTAAAGATAGTCAAGAGACATGATAGACAAAGAAAATAACTTTCAAGACATTATTGTAAGTTTGTAAGTATGATAGTAGTTCTTTATAAATTTAACATTCTTCTACTATTTTTTTAATTATTATTTAATTTTAATCTACCTGTAGTATTGTTGGTGTGTAGATATGTCACACTCTAATACTTGATCAAGCACAATCATCTTCTGATTATGAGAACTAAGTATAAGATCTTAAATAGGTTCTTTGTATTCACTTTTCCATGGAGAAGCAAAATAAATAAATATGCTTAAGAAGATATAGAAATGAAATTAATTTAAGGAAATGTCCAAAAGGTCATTCACTAGATAAAAATAATCAACAAATCCATAACATAAGAATTCACAAATTAAAAATTCACAAGTGTTTCAATTCACAATGACAATGGTTTCATATCCCATTCTTTATGGGTACCCTTGGACACACCTATTGGCCACTAGACTTTGATCACCCTTTGAAGGCTTGATCCAATATTACAAGGCAATATAAACATCATGGTAAACTAGTCTTGGGCTTGTGACATCATAACAAGTGAAAATTACTGGATCTCAATAATGCCACACATACTATCATTGATGGTTACTAGTCCTTTGCAATTAGGAATGTAAACATTAATGGCGAAAGGCCAAATGAACACATGTATGGCTTTAAAAAAAACCCCTTGAAACTGACTTGCAAAACCTACACAAGACCTAGGACCAGTCTCTTGGACTTCCAACCTCCCAAACCCTCTAACAAGACTCTATTTTGCAGCAATGACACTAGTAATTTTAATTTGTCACAGTCTATCCTTCTAGGACAGTCAATAGTGCTTGTGTTCTTCCTTTACAACATAATCTCCAATCTTGTTGATCGGATGCACAAGGCCACCACACATCTCTCTATCACCAAACACAAGGTGAATTAATCTCTATTCACTGAACATGGTGTATATTCAATCTTGTTATCCTTAAATGTCTGATATATGAAGATATCAGACCCTCAATCCTTCACCACAAATACAATGTGAGAAAGAGAGAGTGAGCTTGGCATATTGATAGGGAGAATGAGTGAGAAGTTACTCAATTAGTCTGAATTGGTCTAATTTGACAAGTGGACCCAAGGATATACTTTTCCTATGTTTATAATCAGTGTTTGGAAACATCAAACCCCAACACCCACACTACTCCTCAAGCACTCACCCTATTGTGTGTTATGCAACATTGTCTAGTATGCTTCTTCAAGTTACTCAAATCCACTATTCTAAGTCCGAACCCTAAAATTTCTAAACTGGTGTTCTGAGGGTTTCACAAGGTTTACAAGGTTGATTTGGATTTATTTCAAAAGGTTTTACAAGGTCACCAAACCTTACTCCAATCGGATTCTTAGTTTTTCCCAAAACAGGGCTACAAGGAAAGAGCCCATTTTAGCCCTCCTGAAACACTATTTTTCTCAATACTCACTCCCAACTTGGAATATTTGAAAAAGTTGAATAGTTTTGAGTACCCTTTTGGCCAAAATCATGAATTAGTGCCAAGAGAGGTCTTGGGAATGTAAATTTATGACTGTCCTATTTTGTAGCCTCAAAACAAGGGTTTTCAAGAGGGTTTGGGTGCTTCCACCATGGATTCACTCCATCAAACTTGTTTCATCCTCCAATACTTCTTGGAGACCTCTGCAATATAAATTTAGAGCTTCACCTGCCCTTTCCATACAAGCATTTTACCAAACACATGGCCAACATTTTTGAACTCTCCTATTACATAGCCTTTATAGTTAAAAGGCTTGGATCATGCTTTGAAGCACTCCATGAGCATTTTTACAAACACAAATTCCCAAAAACAGTGAACTCATTATTTTTCTTACAACAAGAGAATGATTAAATGAAACAATCATTCAATCTCATGGCACCCTCTTCTTTCTATTCTCCAGTATCATCCCCACCCCCCACCTTGACTTCTCCCCCTCTTTCTTTTTCCTTTGTGCGGCTCCCTCTCCCCCTTTGGTTTCTTTGCATATTTGTATATTTTCATTGATTTATTAATTTATTGGTTTTTACATTTGTATTTTTATAATTGCATATGGCTATTGGTATATGTTAATTCTTTTGTTCATATTTGGTTTTGTATCTCTACCTTTTGGTATAGGTATGGGCTTATACACATATTTGTAAGTGTTTATATATATATATATAATCAATTACGAATATGTGTATAAATCCACACACACACACACACATACACACGCACACACACACACACACACACACACACACACACACACACACACACACATATATATATATGTTTTTGTTTTCATTTTGATTTATTTATAATTTGTTGACTTTATTTCTCTTTCTCTGTTTTTTTTAGTGGTTTGTTTATGTTGCTTGGCTTTCGATTTTATTTTCCTTGGGTGGTTATTCCTTGGAGTTTTTTGGTCTCCCATCCCTCAAGTGGTCCTTTTTCTTTCTCTTTTTCTTTTCCTTTCTCCTCATTCCTCATGCCCTCCCACAACCCACTCCTCTTTATATTCTGTTTCAAATCTGCAACTCAACATCTTTCATATCTTTGGAATTCTTCTCATCCTAATGATGAAACACAGAGTGTGATTTGAAACATTGATGGAAAAATAACACACACAATCGAATCCAGAAAAAACAAACTATTATACAATACGGATTGTGGAAATCTCATAGCTTTAAATGAAAAAAGCTATTATAACACATCAAAATGATGTTTAACAACCTTGGTCACATGCCCAGACCTCTTCCTCAATCATTTGTTCACTCCAAATCACTTTTGGGTGCAAATCTTGAGTATTGTTCATGCTACTAGCCAAATAACCATACTTGCCTAGTATTCACTCAAATTCACCTTGTCCATCACAACAGACAACACAAACTTAAAATAAAATATGTACAAAGGTCCAACTTGGTCTCAAAGGTTCATTTTTGCTTGGTTACCCATGGACACCAAGTGTTTCAACCCATTTTCTTCAAAACCCCAATTCAGGGCAGCGAACTGGCAAAAACTAAAAGATTTTTTTTTGATAAACCAAAACACAGTAAAAACCCTAACACAAAGAATTAAAAACTTCATCAAACCATTACAAAAACTCCCATGAAATAAAATTATGGAAATAGTACTCTGTACGGACTGTTACAACAATATTTGCTCAAAAAGCATGAAAAACAATCATATTTCATTAACTTCTTCTTGCTAATACCAATCCAACCTATTTACAATGTTTGAAGTTACCTTATATAGGCACACTCAAACCATTTCAACCCTAATGGAATCCATAACTACCTTGTGGAGTGATTTTACAACTATTCTCACTTTTTGTAAAAATATTGCTTGACAACATTGGCAATTTTTGACTCTTAGTGCCTTTTTTACCTATAAGACAAATATCTTCCACCTAATCATTTGAGATGGTTTAAAATAAATAAATACACCTACTCCAATTCCTTTCTGGGCTTGTTACAAGGTTTTGAGCATATTTGCACTATAATGCAATTTTTGGCTTACAAGGCACTATGGGCCAAAACTGGAAAGAAAACTTGAGAAAAACTATCTAACCAAGTCTAAGATAAAATTAAACTATAATGATACCTAAAACACACACTTTTTCTCTTACAATAGTCCTTTATTCAATTCTTGATCCCATCAGGATCAAACAAGCCAAAATTGTGAAGGTGCTCCTGCACCATACTCCCCAAAATTGTAAAAGTTCGAAGTCCTCTTGGAAATGATACCTACAAAACAAATGATAGCTATAAATCATATAGGCTTCATCTTGACCTTTGGCATGTACTTTTCTTCAGCTTCATCATGCATGGCCAAATGAAAAGCTCATTCCTTCATCTTCACTCTAGTTCTTGCTTCATAAATCAACATCCACCATAGCTATAGCTGCTCATAAGGTGTAGATGATACCATCAACTACCATTCCAACAAACTCTCAGTCCAAGAACAACTCCATGAATATATATGATAAATCTCAATGAACTCCATCTCAAAGTGAGGAGAAGTGCTCATTTGTGGGGACCAATAGAGCTGCTTGGTGTCATGCATCATTAACCTAGGATAGAGCATTGCTCCCATAAAGATCATGACACCTTCATAAAGACAAGTACCAATTTGATAGTGTTCCTACATGTAGACCTCTGTAGTAACATAATGATCAATACCAACTATCTTTGTATCCTTCTTGTCAATAGGCTTCTCAAGTGCATGTGACCCTTGTATCATGTCTTCTTCTTTTTAAATCTGTTCAACAACTCCATCATCAGGATAAAGACTATGTGCTTCAGCCACATTGGTCTCTAACCCTTGCTCATCCTTAAGATCCTTTTCCATATAAGGTTCCTCTTCAACTCTTTGCTTCTCACTCTTCACTTCAACATGCATCTACTGCCCAAAGTCACGGAATGGACTGTCTACCTCTTCAACTTCACCTTCTATGGTACTTGGGGTCACTTCTTCCTCTAAGCTTCCATTATGTACTACTGCACCATCTGCTTCTTCAACATCTTCCTTTCTCTTTTTCTCTAGTTCCTCTTTAAGCTCCCTCAATATTGCTTCATTTGCTTCTAAAGCCCTTCTTAAACTTCTCAACTAATCTCATTTCTTTTCTTCTTCTTCTCTCTTCATTCTTTCTACTTCTTGTTTCCTCAACACTTCTTCCTCTCTTTTCTTCTTTCCACCAAACATTAGTTCTTTCCACTTCTTGTAAGCACCTACTATCTCTTTCTCAGATTTTTTTAACTCCATCTTCACCCCTATATCATAGACCTTTCACTAGCTTTGATACCAATTTGATAGGGAGATTGAGTGAGAAGTTACTCAATCAGTCTGAATTGGTCTAATTTGACAAGTGGACCCAAGGATATACTTTTCCTATGTTTACAATCAGTGTTTGGCAACATCAAACCCCAATACCCACACTACTCCTCAAGCACTCACCCTATTGTCTGTTATGCAACATTGTCCAAACCCTCAAATGTCTAAACTGGTGTTCTGAGGGCTTCACAAGGTTTCCAAGGTTGATTTTTATTGATTTCAAAAGGTTTTCCAAGGTCACCAAACCTTACTCCAATCGGATTCTTAGTTTTTCCCAAAACAGGGCTACAAGGAAAGAGCCCTTTTTAGCCCTCCCGAAACACTATTTTGCTCATTACTTACTCCCAACTTGGAATCTTTAAAAGATGTAAGAATAATGAACTAGTGCCAAGAGAGATCTTGGGAAGGTCAATTTATGACTGTCCTATTTTGTAGCCTCAAAACAAGGGTTTTCAAGAGGGTTTGGGGGCTTCCACCATGGATTCACTCCATCAAACTTGTTTCATCCTCCCATACTTCTTGGAGACCTCTGACATATCAATTTAGAGCTTCCCCTTCCCTTTCCATACAAGCATTTTACCAAACACTTGGCCAACAATTGCAAAATCAGTCAATTTTTCACTATCACTGTCAAAACTGTTCCTTTACCAGTCAAATCTACTGCTATCTCTTTGGCCCTGCAAGACAAGGAGTATGAACTGGAAAGTATACTTCCATGAGGTCTATAAAACATTTTTGAACTCTCCTATTATATATCCTTTATAGTTACAAGGCTTGGATCACGCTTTGAAGCACTCCATGAGCATTTTTACAAACACAAATTCCCAAAAATAGTGAACTCACTATTTTTCTTACAACAAGAGAATGATTAAATGAAACAAGCTATTCTAACACATAACAATGATGTTTAAAAACCTTGGTCACATGCCCAGACCTCTGCCTCATTCATTTGGTCACTCCAAATCACTTTTGGGTGCAAATCTTGTGTTTTGTTCATGCTACTAGCCAAATAACCATACTTGCCTAGTATTCACTCAAATTCACCTTTTCCATCACAATGGATAGTAAAAAATTAAAATACAATATGTACAAAGGTCCAAGTTGGTCTCCAAGGTTCATTTTTGCTTGGTTACCTATGGAGACCAAGTGTTTCAAGCCATTTCTTCAAATCCCCAGTTGAAGGCAACGAACTGGCAAAAACTAAATGATTTATTTTTTATAAAAAAAAACATAGTAAAAACCATAACACAAACACTGAAAAAAATTCATAAAATCATTACACAAACTCCCATGAAAGAACAGTACGGAAATAGTACTCTGTATGGACTGTTACAACAATTTTTGCTCAAAAAGCATGAAAAACAATCATATTTCATTAACTTCTTCTTGCTAATACCAAGACAACCTATTTAAAATGTTTGAAGTGTCCTTATATAGGAAAACTCAAACCATTTCAACCCTTATGGTATCCATAACTACCTTGTGGAGTGATTTTACAACTATTCTCACTTTTTGTCAAAATATTGCTTGACAACTTTGGCAATTTTTGACTCTTAGTGCCTTTTTAACCTATAAGACAAATATCTTCCACTTAATCATTTGAGATGGTTTAAAATCAATAAATACACCTACTCCAATTCCTTTCTAGTCTTGTTACAAGGTTTTGAGCATATTTGCACTATAATGCCATTTTTGGCTTACAAGGCACTATGGGCCAAAACTGGAAAGAAAACTTGAGAAAAACTATCTAACCAACTCGAAGATAAACTTAAACTATAATGAAACCTAAAAAACACACTTGGACTCTTACAATATTCCTTTATTCAATTCTGCACTATAATGCCATTTTTGGCTTACAAGGCACTATGGGCCAAAACTGGAAATAAAACTTGAGAAAAACTATCTAACCAACTCTAAGATAAACTTAAACTATAATGAAACCTAAAACACACACTTGGACTCTTACAATAGTGCTTTATTCAATTCTTGATCCCATTAGGATCAAACAAGCCAAAATTGTGAAGGTGCTCCTACACCACATATAAATTCTTCAAGAGAAGAAACACCTTAAAAAAGAGAGATAAAACCCAACCCATAAATAATGGAAAAAAAACCACCCAAGTAGAGAGAAATGAAGGGCTAAGTATACCTTAAACTTATTGTAAAGTGTTTTGTGAAGGTGTTGACAAGTATTTGGAATTTAGGAGGTGTTGGATATGAACAATTGGTCTATGAATAAGCTTTTGATTTTAGTGAATGTGAACCTCTATGTGACTGGTACTATGAAATTTTTATGGTACTAGAGTTTTTATAGAATATGATAAATGGTCATTCGAGCTAGATACCAAACTGGGGAGAATATGTTGAAGGCAGATGGATTTTTATACTAAGATAGATTTTTACCATTCCCATTAGGTTGATAACCTAAAGTGGAAACCTGATGGGGGGCAATGTTGAAAACAAGCAAGGGAGTCAAAGGCTACAAGATTAAGAAAAACATCCAATGTAGGTTTTAAGTAGATAAAGTCATTGCAAACCAAATGTGACTCATGCAACTAACTTATGAAAATAACAAAGAAGAACAAGAACAACTAACTTAGATAAAGTAGATAAAGTCATTTCATCTCCCTGATTGGGTTGCTCTTCTTCCATTAGTGCTGTCCCTTCCTTTTCTAGAAAATTGGCTTTAAAGGCTCTTGTGTTTGGGTTAGCTAATTCCCTATCAGCATCATTTTTTATAGGTTTACCAGTACTCAGTGGTTCATACTGTCCTCATAGGAGTTGGACCATCTCAACCATGGTGCGCCTCATATTATCTTGAAACCAGTGCGCATGATATTAGCTTGAAACCTATGCCCCCTATTGGTAGCTGATGGGGATAGAATACCATTCGTTGTACATATCAATGAGGTATGCTTTACATCTAGATAATAATCAATTTTTTATTTTATATTTAATAAATTGCCATCGAAATTAGGATGACAACTAAACTTTGCATGAACGATGAAATTGTCTGACCAACAACATGTTCTAGTCGGTGCAAAGTTTTTGGATGCCATTGTAATTCTGACACCAACTAAACAAACATCCGACAAGGATGCTATATGTCTGATGACACATCCTTGTCGGATGGTTGTCGATGCATATTACTAGACCAATGACCAAACCATCAGACCAACAACATTCTCATTGGTGCAAAGTTTTTGGCTGTTGTCAAAATTCTGACGCCAACTAAACAAACATTTGACAAGGATGCTATATGTCCGACGACATTTTTGACCAGAAGAACGATCATGGCCACCATCGGTAGAGTTCATGGTGTCATCATAATTTTGACGTTCAATAGCATCGTCGGAAATTTTGATGATGATTTTTCAATGACTTCATTTGTCGGTAGTCTGATGAAAAGTAGTTGCAATTCCGACGATCAACCGTCAGAAATTAGCCTCGTATGTACTAGAGTGCATATGTATCCATCGATATTTTTAATAGTTTGGAGAAATCCAAATCAACTAACTAGTAAGTCCATGAATTATGTAAATTATTTACATTATTAAAACAATACACCAACTATAAAAACATGTTGTACTATGAATTATTCATTCAAGATGAAAACAATACCAACTGGATGAATAGAAAATTGAAGAAGAATTTTGATATCATATTTGGTTGTGAAGATCCTAGGTTGTTGAAGGTGGTATGATTGATTTGGCATTGGGTCTACAATCTTCACTAAAATTTCTACTCATATGAAAAATGTGAGAACAGAAACATGAAATTTAAATTGCATCTCGCTACCTTGCCAACACCCTTCTGCTATATTAATGAAAGACCCTCTTTAGCCATCTTTGTTATGCATACTTATAAACCCTCTACATTGTCTGTAATTTTCATGAATCCATCCTGAAAATGCAAAAAAAAAATGAGTTTCTAAATATGTGTTAAAATGTTGACATGTCGTTCAAAGTCGTATTCATGTGTAAAAGAAAAAAGCATTTTAAACAAATGATTTTTATTAAGTGGGGAAGTCTCCTAGTCCATTATAGATCAGATATCAACTATCAAATGACACAGTTGGAGAACAAGCCAACAACTAGTAAGGATGAATAGGGAAAATAGGATTTTGTAAGGGCCTATCTAATCTTATACAAAAGAACTTTATATAGGGTAGGGCATCAGAAAACAATTCACAGGAGGGATAGGAAAATTGAACCAAACAAAAGAATAAAAAGAGAAAATGAATATGTAGGTTAAACTATGCAATAAAATTAACACATTATGTGTCATATATTAGTTATTGAAGACAAAAAGCTTCAGACCTCCTCACAGATGATATCGAAATACTTTTCCTCCAAGACAGAGGAATGGAGGGTTTTGGTAAAAACCCTCTTTTCAGCCTTTCCTTAATGCTAGATCTTTGAGCCCGATACATAATTTATATGTTCAATGTTCCTCTAGAGTTTTTGAGAAATGATCTTCAAAAGCATGGGATTTATGTCCTAATACGGGGAGGGTTTTTATCACTATATACACTCAACTAATGGATTTCTATGAAATGGCATGCATTTATACTTTCATCTAGTTTCTGTTGATTACATTATGTAATTATCTTTGATACTGAGGAAGCTAAAAAGGATATTGTTATGTCTACATACCACTAGTATAAGGATAATCTCTTAATTATGTAACCCTTGAAACAACTAAACTCTCTTCCCTCACTATATCCTATCATTCCCTCATGGTTTATATTGCCTAGTCTTCCACTAGAATTCTTAGATCCGGGTATTTTGAGATAAAAAGGGAAATTTTTTGGGCCTTTCTAGAATAACAAATACTCATTCATAAATGTAGTATTGAGGCTCAAAATGTATATTGGTGGAAAAATTGTCTCTTTCCTCTAGATCGGTTAATCTTCAATCTGTTAATTGTTTTAGCATCAATCAATGACACTAGACACATATCAGTTAATCAGGGGAACAATAGAGGTAGATGCAGATATTTTTTGACAAATTGTCCCCTTCCACTACACTCTCATATATGAAGAAGGAAGGAAAATAGGGCATTAAAGGTTCTACTATTACAGAAAACTCATCTTCGTCTATTCACTTAGACAACAACTCCAGAAGCCTCTAACTTTTTCCATCACAAGGATGGAAAATGACACTCAAATTGATAAGGCTAATGCCCTCTTTAAGGATACTTGACATACTGTGATATAGAAACACCATTACAGCTCTAGGATCTCATTTCTCCTAAGTGTTTTCTTGTCACTAATCAGTTTACTGAGATTGGTGGGGAAATAGTGAAAAACTCCAATTTTTTAACTTGAATCTATTGAACAAAAAAAGCCAAAGGGATGTTAAAGATGAGGCATAGATTTAGGAGCCACTATTTATTCCCCAAAAAGAGTAGAGTAGAATCATATTTGAGGAATCATAATGGTTGTTTATTAAAATCTTTAATCCAATAGAATGACAGGGAAGATCCTGAGAAACCAAATGTGAGAGATGATACAACATGGCCAATTACAATTTATCCAACATGAAGTCATATGTAGCAACAACAAACAGTATATCAATTTATCTATCAAAAGGAAATCATGGATCCTTCTAACCCGCAACTTTTCCATAATATTCCTTATCAACAACAACATGGCTAGTTTCTTTCACATTTCTCCTTCTATATTTAATTCCAATGCCTAGTTCAATATGCCCCTTGGTTCAAAGATGGTTAGTTGTTTGAATTCCTCTACAAGTATTGAAAACTGCAGGTGATGTTATGACAAAGTCAAAATATCCAGTTGGAGATGTGCTTGGTCGTTCACAATTTTGTGCTAAAATAAATGAGGGGTTAGACAACAAATAGTAGTCGTTTGGTGTCACTCTTCAAAGTGAAATCGGGAACATCATTGTAGCAGTTTTCATTCTTACAAAGGTTTTTTTGTCCCCTTATTTGGGATAACTAAAATTTAAACTTCAAATTAGTCTCAATGTTGAATAAAAGCCCAAATATGTGTCTATGTGAAAGCAATGAGCATGTGATCTAAGGTCCTTGCCAGTCAAAATATGAAAAATGGATGAATTATGGAGCATTCTCAACCTTCTCCATAAGAGATATAAAAAAAAGTTCTTAAATAAAATGCACTCATGGAATTACACAGTATGAAAAATATGGAAGCACAGATAGAACTCATGAACTGCTTACCAGAATGCTTCAAGAGAGACGTCACCTCATGAATGGAAAAAAAGGGTTTTAGAATGTGCACAAAACGGATTTTGCATGGAAGCTTTCAAAATCTTTGAATCAATGAAGCACTCTAGAATATATTTGAACATCGTAAGCTTTGTTTGGTGTTCATGGTTGGCCTTTATGACTCATGATGGTTATCTTGTGGATGCATTAAACCTTATAACCAAGATTTTAATTAAAGCTATGGTGTTCATTTGGATATGTTTTCTTTATACCCGTAATATATATATATATATGTGTGTGTGGGGGGTAGGTCATGATATTAAATGAACAATTTTTGACAGACACTACGATTTCAAACACCCTAGTAGACATGCACAACAAAAATGAAATAGAAATAATAGGTTATGGAGATTCATCAAAGCATAAAGTTAAAGGCATTTCGTCAGATGTTATCGTTACAACTTCTCTATTATACATGACTGCAAACTGTGGAAGCATGACAAAGCTGGAAATTGTTTGACTATATAACGTGGTAGACACAAATGCAAATCATGGGAGCATAGACAAGGTAAGTGAAATGTTTAGTATAATACCTCAAATCGATTTCATCTCATATAATGCGAGGACTGCATGATATGCATTGGATACATTTTATGCAAAGGCTTTAGAAATTTCAAGCAAATCCAATTGGTGGATGTAAAGCCACTCTTAGTTGACTTTGTTTGTATAAAATCCATGTCACCCACAACTAACGCACGGGAGGCACCAGAGCAAGCAACAGAGACACATACAACACCATGGTCATAGGTAACAAGGGCTTCGGTAGTTCGAGAGCCAATGGAAGTAACAGATCCAAATTAAGTTCTTGCGGTCCCTGTTCCTGTTCTGGGATAAGTTTATCTTAAACCACCAATAGCAGATGCGTGGGCACCCATTGATATTTTTCTGCTCGAAGAAGCAATAGTTTAAGTCGCCACCCTTGAAGTTTTTCTTGGGTAGGGGTATTGGAATCGATGGGAAGAGATAGAAGAAAAGCCACTAGCATCTATTTCACTTCCAAATCCCCTTGCCACGCTACAGGTTTACCACCCAGCAACCCCTATGATTGGAGACACTCCACGCTGTTAATGCTTTGTAAGGTTCATATTCATGTAATGTACCGCAGACGTGAGTGGTAAAATAAGGAGCATCAACATTGCATGTGGTACTCAACAAAATGCTCAGGTGAATCATGGAGGTTTAGATAGTGCATTCGACATGTTTGACAGAATGTTTCAAAGAGATGTCATCTCATGTAATGCAACAATTGCAGGATATGCACGAAATGGATTTCCCAAAAAATCTTTTGAATATTTTAAGCAAATTCAAAACGACAGGTGTAGATTTGAGCGTCATAACCTTTGCCAGTTCCTCGCGTGGTATGAACGACAAGTTATAGTTGGAAATGCTCCCGCAGGCATGCAATACAAAATATGGACACATGACTAATGTAAAATGCATTTTGCAGTGGAGATATGAAGATATTTTAATGAATGAATCTCAAACGATTTTGTGTGTGTCTTATTTAGTGGAAGATGGTTGCACATACTTCATGTAAGTAATATTCTTTGAAACATGATTGATGGAATCCACAACGTATGAATGCAAAGCATCAATCATGTCATCATGAAAGCCTTCTTATTATGAAAAGATATGTTATAAAATTAAACAATGCTTGATAGATGTAGATGCAATTGGAGAGCATGTTCTTGAAGTCAATATATTAGGGGGCAAGTATTTCTTTTAAGTCAAAGGTCAAAACATTAATGTGTTAGTATACTGCAATTGTTGGTACTTTGGGATAATTACATAATGTCAATGAAGAAAATGACGATGGAGAACTACTTTAGCAAGATCCATAACTTGAAAATTACAATGTTTCAAATGGTTGTTTTTGTAAATGTAACTTTTGTCACTCATTGTAACTAAAGGTTAGAAAGTGGACCTTATTCAGGCAAAAGTGAAGTAGTTTCTGACTAAACTTTTTTTTGCATAGAAATGAGTTAGCTATTAACTTATCAAACTTAGTTACTAAGGTGGTTATTCTGGGAAGCCTATAAAGGCAAGGCTATTTTATTTGTAAAGGAGAGACTTTTACGACAGGGGAAAAACTCTGCAGAATTTTGTAGAGGAAATAAATAAGAACTTTTAATGTTAATACCTTTGTACTAGGGGGTTTTTGAACTTGTATATTTTCAAAAAGTATAATGAAGAATGCATTGATTTTGTGTGTCTTGAATGTATTCATGAGTTATCATTACTAATTTCTCATATGTTGAATTAATAATCCCTTTATATATTGGTGAAATCTATTGATGAAACACATCATTTCATGGTATCTTGTCTTGCATGTGCGAGTACAACCTATCTCTTCATGTATCGAGGTTTATTGTACTTCTTTCATCATCGTTGCATGACTAACCTATTTGGTGGTAACCCCTTTTGTGATTGTTATCATTTATGGAATCCTACTTGGTATTCGTATGGCTTCCCAGTGGGGTTTCTGTTATTTATCTTGTTAAAGCTCTATGTTTTCTCCTTTATGTAATTTCACGTTAAAAGTACACAAAAATTATGAATACCCCTATCATACGAGCGAGCCGCCCCTCTCAAACACAGAGGAAGATTGTGATTTTACTCCAATCTCTCCAACTGTTGGAACGTTCGTGACTGCTCATCAGGCAAACAGGGTTAGTTTTAGATAAATGACAGTAGTGACAAATCCGTTTACCAATAGATTTTTGGCGACTTTGGTGGGGAGCGAAAGACCGGTGTGCTTTGTTCCTCATTAATTGTAAGTTACCTTCTTTAGAATGAAGTTTGGCGACCCTGTCTAAAAGATAGAATTTAGAACAATGGTTTGGTACAAAGGAAAGTTGGAAAGTAACAATGAAAGTGACGATGAATACTATATATATCAAAAGAAGCAAGTTTATGATGAGCCCATACAATTCAATTTCTTGAAGAGCTTTTATGGTGGCATGCAATTTACTCCTAATAAGATTCATCCCTCTTTAAGTCAAGTGTTGCAAGATAGTGAAGAAAAGGATGGAAAGGAGATCGGTTTTCTTGCTTGTGATCATTTACCCAAGTCAACAATCAGGAAAGATAAAGACAAAAGTGATCTTTCTCCCAAACCAGTTGCTCAACAAAATCAAAGTCTTGATAATCCCGAACAAGTCAACTTCTTGAAAATTTTCTATGGTGGAAAGAAACTTGATCATCATAAAATTAATCCTTCTCTACTCTAGACTCTACAAAAGATTGAGGAAAAAGATGAAAGAGAACCAAATTTTTGCTTGTGATAGTATTCTTCAATCAACAATGGATAATCATGCTCATTCTCATCCACCTATTTCTCAATAAAATTAGATTCTCAATGATTCAAACCCGATTGAGTTTTTGAAAATCTTCTATGGAAATAGACATCTTGATCTCGATAAGGTGCACCCTTCATTGCTTCAAAAGCTGCAAAAGATTGAACAAAAAGATGAGAATGAGAATTATTTTCTCATTGACATAAATTCCTAAGAGGAAAGTAATGAATGGAGATCACTAAAATGTGTATATGCAGAAGAAGATGAAGTCACATCTACTTGTAAGGATACATGTTAAAAGAAAGATCTAAAGGTGAGTGAGATAGAGAAAGAAGATTGCATTGAAAAATACCATGAGCACTTTGAAGATTTCCATAGCACATAAAAAGTCTTCTATCAACTTGAAAACAAAGAGCTTGAAGATGATGAATCAAATTCGTTTCAGACATGCATGCATCTGAAGCTTGAAAATAATGATGAAGACATGCATGAAGAAGAATCCCCTATAGTCTTCATTCTAGCTTGGTGTCTCAATTCTTCTGATGATGACTTTCTATGTGGAGAAGATATTCTCACTCATCCATCACTGACAGTTGAAGATGAAATTTTTTTCAAGGAAATCAAAGGTATAATACCTAGTGAACAATCTTGTATGGATATGACCAATGGAGAAGGAAACATAACTAAAATTTTGCAGATAATTTTTTATCTTAAAAAATGGAGACGTTTACTGAATTTCTAGATCAATCTCAAGTGAAAGAAGTTGAACCATCGAGAATCCACTCTTTATCATACATGCCACCTGAGTATGAAGTTTTCAAATTTCATGAAGAGTGTGATGAAGAGTTATCATTGGGATAGGAGAGCACAAAAAGTAATGCAGATATCTATGAGAGGGTTGAAGATAAAATCCATGTAGGTATATCAACAAATGTCCCTAATTTGATGGTATTACAATCTATGTCTTATGAAGTATTCAAGGTTCAAACAAATCCTCCTTTTCAATATTTGGATCAAGAAGACATCATTATACAAGGGGATAGTTTTGGGAACTGTACCAAAAATGCAGAGATAAATGAGGTAATGGATGTTCTGATGAAGGAAAGCAATGAAGTTAATTCTCATAATGTTTGTATTCCAGATTATTGTTTAAAGGCTTCAAATGATGAATTCTCCTATGGTAGAAGTGTGTACCTCAATCCTTTGTTTTCAGATGAGCGTATTTCTACATGTGATTTTCAAGATGATATTCTTGAACATGATTCAGTCGTTATGTATGCTCAAGTTTTTTACATCACAGATTATATGAAGGTTGTCCAATTGGTGGATTAATTTATTGTAAACCAGACTATCAGAGGGATCTTGAGATAGAGGATATGGGTATGGTTGAGAATATTTCACAAATTGTCAATAATGTTCAAAGTGGTACCCCAATCATTGAAGAGAGCTTGCAAATTTATGATGAGAGATGGTTGTTTGGTTCATTTCCCAAAGATTTTTCTAATCTTATACTGTTGATCTTGCCAACCCATTGAGCTTACAAGTTTCACATGGACACACGCCACTTTTCCGCACAAGTGCCTATTTCTCTCAGCATGTGAATAGTTTTGTATGAAGATCATGGAGAGCTTTGAGGTGGGCTTTTCCTACTATGTACATACTTTAGTTAGAAGTTTTGTTGTGTTCATCCCATTTTTGGTTTATGTCCGGTTTCTCCGGCTATTCCCTATGTTGTTTCCTCTTTAACTATGTTGCCCAATGGATAGTGGACTAGCCTGTGAACCAGAGATTTTGGGTTCATCCTCAATCCTTTGCAATCCTTGTTCTGAGTCAGAGCCATCTATTCCCCCATATTTGGGATACCTAAAATTTGAACTTCAAATTAGTCTCAATACTGAATGAAGGCCCAAATATGTGTCTATGTGCAAGCAATTAGCATGTGACCTAAGGTCCTTGCCATTCGAAATATGAAAAATGTATGAATTTTTGAAATTATTGAGAATTAAGGGAAATAATTTGATAGACATTTCCTTAGCATCATTCTGTATCATGCAGCCAATTTTTGCTTGAACAAAGTTCATAGTTTATCATATATTAAACTTTCAAAGTTTGATGTTACTCACCCAAAAATGAATAAAATATCTCATCCTAGGTATTTTTATAACAAATAAATTATGCTCTTTTCTTGATTTCCCTACCATCAATATGTGTTTCAAATTTTAGAGCTTAATTCCTTACTATTTGAAAGTTATGACCCTTTTTCCTAAGTTTGCACATTAAATTTAAAATATTTACATTAGTTTTCAAAAGATAATTTAATATTATAAATTATTTTAATATTTGTGGTCATTCGAGGGAGAATTTTATCTAAAAATGTCATTTCCATTTCTCATTCATTCTCCTTCATGGTCAATGGTTTTTGAGGTCAAGATCATGTTGGCAATATTGCATTATAATAGACAATGAAACATTGTTGGCATTTCTTAAGGATATTGAGAAGGTTGTTGATGATTACGGATATAATTGATTAAAGATGTTTTACTGTCTTGATATTATTATTTTGTCATTGATGTCAAGAAATTAATTTTCTAATTCAGTATGATGCTGCCATATCTTGAGAAGTATGATATGAAGATTATAAAGAAATCGGTAAAAGACACAGGAAAGAATATGATGAATAAGGTATTCAATGGGCAACTACTACCGAGTCAGACAATGATGAGATCATGATGTTTTAGATTGTTTTCACATCATACATATGTTGTAAATTGTAAAGGTTAATACTATACTATGTTATCAAGCAAAGAACCTAGTCGATAAACCCTAAGGAACCTAGTCGGTAAACCCTAAGGTTATCGCTATCAGTTAATGAAGGCGGAATGTCTACCGAGTGGAGTATAGTATTCACTGAGTTGTAACCGAGCTATAAAAAAATGCATTAAATATTTATATGCGGTATTTAATGAAGGAAGCTAATGAGCTGGAGCGGATTAAATGATTGGTAAGCCGTGGAAGAAGTTTTTTAACTACTAAGGCAATGGAAAGTCGGCATGAAGATCTATAGCTCAAATTGAACTGCAATACCCTAGCACAAGTTCCAAGACTATTATGCAAGTTCCAAGGTGGGGTAAAATGTTTTCAGATCGAAAGATGCATTGAACTTGGAAAAGATTGAAGATCTGATGGCTATGATTGATCATGGGAAATGTGATCAATTAGATTAAGCGGTTACCTAATTGTTTATAAATAGGAAACTATTGATAAACAATGTATGTGGGTAAGTGTATGCATAGGGATGCTACATAGTGATTACCGAGCACAGAAACTTGAAGACATGTTAGAATAACAAAGTATAGAAGCCTAGCAGATAGACAAGATTAGTTCTATGTCTAGATTGTATTAAACAAATAGGAATCTGTTTTAGCATTTTAGATGTGAAGTTACAAATAGATTTTTATTACTGTTATTTTGTGAAAGTGACAGAAAATCTCTTAACCGAGTGGACTTAACAGTCTTATATGTAAACCCTCTAACAAGGTGACATTATGATTAAGTGTTTGAAATCCTTTAACAAGGTCACTTCTAACAAAGTGAAGATCCTAATAGCTCTGAGGGAAATCCCTTAACCGAGTCACATCTAGCAATGTGTTTGTAATCTTTAATAGGATTTGCTTTTAACTGAGCATACTCTAGAAGAGTATATTTCTTAGTGGGTCAGAAATCCCACAGTGGTTTTTCCCTATTTGGGTTTCCACGTTAAATCTGGTGTTATGAGGTTTATATTGTTCATATGCTTTTGAGTTTGCATGTTTAACAGTTTTGGTTATATGACTGATATATATGTTACTGAGGCTGAATTGGAAGTTTCTATGGATGATTAAGTTTGTATGATTCACCCCCCCCCCTCTCATCTTGTTAGCTATTGGATCTGTACTTATATGAAGTATCAGAACTATCAATTGGTATCAGAGCTTTGGACTCCAGAAGGAAAGTTTAAAGGCACTTGAGTTAAAGATCCAAAGACATATAAGAGGGATGCATCGAAGCTGAAAAAGTCAAGTTTCTCTACATGGTAGAAAGGGATGAAGCTACATCTATTAGGAGTTGGAGAATATGTTGTATACTATCTAGAGAATGATTTTGTCACACCGAGCACCTATCCATTTACTATGGAAGAGATAAAGGTGAAGCAAGAACATATTCAAGCAATGATTGAAATAACATCTGCATTGACCGATTCAGAGTTTAATGATCTAGAAGGCTGCAATGATGCAAAGGTAGTGTGGGATAAGATCATATCAATATATGGAGGGGATGAACATGTTCAAAGAGAAAAAGTAGACAATCTAAGAGGACAACTTGAATCTCTGAGGATGACTGAAGGTGAGAACATAACTCAGTACAGTACAAGACTAAAGGAGATTGTCAAACAAATCAAAGGAGTAGGTGGAACTATTGAAGAAAATGATATAACAAGTAAGTTGTTGAGAACCCTTCTACCAGCTTATGCAATCCAAGTTTTTGCAATCAATGAATTGAGGTCTATACCTAGTATGCCAGTTTCTTTGGATGCTACTATTGGTAAGCTACATGCATTTGAGTTAATTAATTTTGATAACAGTGGATCTTCGGTAAATAAAGTTGAATCTGCATTTAGTTCTTTTCATCTTGATGAATCTAATGATTAGAATGAGAGAAAGTATAAGTACTCTGAAAGAGATCATAGTGGAGGAAGTGAAAGATTTTGGAAGAACATGGAAGAAGTACACAAACTGTATGAAGAAATCAGAAAGCAAGAAGAGTTTGAAGCACTATTAGCCAAAAGGTTACCGAGAGGCAAAGGTAAGTATAAAGGAAAACTACCCTTGAAATGTTTCAATTGTGATAAGATAGGACATATGGCTTCTAACTGTCCTGACAAAGATTTTACTGAAAAGAGAGATTACCGAGATGACAGACAGAAAGATGATCATTATAGAGGACATCAAAACTTTAGAAGAAGAAATAGAAAGACATGCTTAATAGTTGATGATGAATCTAATGATGATAAATCAGATGAGACTGATACAGAGGAAGTAGTTTATGTGGCTATCAAGGATGGCTCAGATGAAGAATGGTATGAAGAAAAAACCCTAATATCTCACATAAACACTAATGATTCTTGGATTATAGATAATGGATGCTCACATCATATGATAGGAGATAGACAAAAGTTTGTTATGTTAGAAGATTATGATGGAGGCTATGTTAGATTTGGTAATGATGCACCATGTTCGATAAGAGGTAAAGGATCTATAACACTTCTTGATAATACAAGATGCAATGATGTTTATTGGGTTGAAGGTTTGAAATACAATTTGTTGAATGTAGCATAGCTAAACAACACAGGTTACCAAATAGAATTTCAGAAAGGAAGTGTCAAAGTTCACAATGTGACAAGAATGGAAAGTTAGTTGCTACCGGGACACAAACAAAAGGTAATACATTTCACCTTGACTCAACTCGGAATAAGTGTTTGCATGCAAAGATTGATGATACTTGGTTATGGCATAAAAGATTTTGTTATGTAAATTTTGATAATCTGATCAAAATAAGTAAGAAGCACAGAGTAAGAGGTCTACTAAGTCTTGAAAAACCTGAGAATGCAATGTGTCGAGGATGTCAGATGGGTAAGATGACAAGATCAAGCTTTACAAGCAAGTCTTATACTTCTAAGGGAATTTTAGATCTAGTGCACACTGATCTTTGTGGTCCTATGAAAGTTCAAAATTATTATGGTGATAAGTATTTCATATTATTTGTGGATGACTATTCAAGAATGATGTCACTAATGTTTTTAAAGGAAAAATCAGAAGCTTTTCAAATGTTTAAATGGTACAAGGCAAGAGTTAAAAATGAAACAGGAAGACAACTGAAATGTCTTAAATCAGATAGAGGAAGAGAGTTCACATCTGATGAATTCAACTTATTCTGCAATGATCATGGTATTAAAAGACAAGTCTCTACACCGAGAACTTCACAACAAAATGGAATAGCTGAAAGAAGAAACAGATCTATTGTGGATTGTGCTAGAACACTGATGATTGAAAAGAAGGTGCCACAAACATTTTGGAGAGAAGCAATAAACATAGTTGTTTACACCTTGAACCGAGTTCAATTGAAGAAAGGTACTTTGAAGACACCATATGAGGTCTGGTATGATAGAAATGGCAAGTTTGATCAAAAGAGTGAAGAAGGAACATTTCTAGGTTATTCTTCTAGAAGCAAAGTATTTAAATGTCTAATCAAATCATCTAACAAAATAGTAGAAAGTGCAAATGTGAAAATTGATGAATTTGCAGAAATAAATGATGAAGGAAATTCCAAGAAACTAGAAGACTATGATGAATTTGTCTATGTTCAACTGAGAAGTCCTACCGAGAAGACTGTTGAAGAAAATGAAGAGAATATTCAATTATCGAGTGATGAAGAAGATCATACAGACCCTACTGAGCCTATATTAGCCAAGTATGTCAGAAAAACCATGCACCAAGATAGATTATAGGAGATAAGGATGATCCAGTGATGACAAGTAACAAACTGAGACAAAATACATGTTTGATATCTGAATTTGAACTGAGAATAGTGAAAGAGGCATTTAACAGTGAAGATTGGGTAAATGCTTTGACAGAAGAGATTGATCAAATCAAGAAGAATGACACATGGTCACTAATCTCAAGACCGAAGGACAAAAATGTAATCGGTACAAAGTGGATTTTCAGAAACAAGCTAAATGAAAAAGGAGAAGTCATTTGGAACAAAGCAAGACTAGTTTGCAAAGGTTATGCTCAAGAAGAAGGAATTGATTATGGTGAAACTTCTGCACCTGTTGCTAGACTTGAAGGAGTAAGAACATTGTTGGCCTATGCTGCTTTCAAGAACTTCAAGGTATATCAAATGGGTGTCAAATCTGCATTTTTGAATGGAATATTAGAATAAGAAGTTTTCATTGAACAACCTGAAGGATTTCTTGAAGACAATAATAAAGATCAGGTATGTAAATTGAACAAAGGTTTAAATGGTTTGAAACAAGCACCAAGAGAATGGTATGAAAGATTGCACTCTTATTTGATTAAAATTGGCTTTATAAGGACAAGTGAGAACAACAACATGTACATGAAAAATGATGAAAATGGAATACTGATCTCAGCCATATTTGTTGATGATATTATATTTTGTGGAAATGAATCTTTATGCAAGAACTTTGGAAATGAAATGAGCAAAGAATTTGAGATGTCATTAATCGGTGAGATAAAGTATTTTATAGGTTTACTGATACTGCAAATGAAAAATGAGATTTTCATTACTCAATCCAAGTACATAAAGGAAATCTTGAAGAAATTTGGAATGGAGGATTCAAAACCAGTAAGTACTCCTCTGACTACCAACTGTAAATTATCTAAGAATGATGAATCTGCATTTGTTGATGAGACACTGTACTGATCCATGATTGGAAAACTACAATATGTTGTTCACAGTAGACCAGACATAGCACATGCAGTAGGTATAGTTGCAAGATTCTCTGCAGATCCTAAGGAAACACACATGACAACAATCAAAAGAATTTTTAGATACTTGAAAGGCACAGAGGATTATGGCTTAGTATATTAGAAAGGAAATGATTTTGATTTAAAAGTTTATATTGATACTGATTGGGCAGGCAACATTGATGATAGAAAAAGCACAAGTGGAGGAGCTTTCTTTTTAGGAGAAAGACTAGTGAGTTGGCTTAGCAAGAAACAAGGATGTGTTTCACAGTCAACAGTAGAAGTTGAATACGTT
The DNA here is from genome assembly GCF_030272615.1 of Cryptomeria japonica. Taxonomy (NCBI): domain Eukaryota; kingdom Viridiplantae; phylum Streptophyta; class Pinopsida; order Cupressales; family Cupressaceae; genus Cryptomeria; species Cryptomeria japonica. Next base: position 337,171,286 of record NC_081407.1, read on the forward strand.
GCTGCAACATTGAATTGTACCAACATTGCATGGATCAAACAACTGCTGGAAGGTATAAATGAGAAAGTACCGAGCTAGTAACTATATTCTGTGACAATAATAGTGCCATTAATATTTCAAAGAATCCTGTTATGCACTCTAAGACAAAGCACATATCTATCAAATATCATTATCTTAGAGAAGAAGCTCAAGAGAAGAAAGTGGTGTTGGAATATGTTAACACAAAGGAGCAAATAGCAGATATCTTCACCAAGCCACTACCAAAGGACACTTTTGAATATCTCAGAAGCAAGTTAGGGGTCCTACCCCTATCTTCTACTCACTGACTGAGTTTGGTGAAAGCATCAATCCGATGACTCTAATGAATATCTTTTGGGAGTTGATGCTGAGTTATACACTTTAGGATGTTTTCTAAAAGCGTATAGGAATTAATATAGGGATTATACAGGGAATAGGAATTGAAGACAAATGCTCTGATTGAGACTCAGTTGATACACAATAGCAGGAAATCACTTCTTACAGAAAGAAATTATGTTTTTAGTTCTTTTCGGCATTGTTGTTGAAGGGGGAGAAGACCTACAAAGGGAGAGAAGACTACTATAAAGGAGAGAAGACTGAGAGAAGACCTATCAGGAGAAAAGACTAAGAGAAAACTGAGCAGACTACAGATTGGGAACAAGACTGAAGAAATGAGGAGAAGTCTAATGTATGGGGGAGAGCATAGAAGACTGAAGAAATGAGGAGAAATCTAATGTATGGGGGAGAACATTTCAGCATTTCAGAATCATAGCAATTTGAATATTTTAAGGTCAAATCAATTGGTTTTGCCATCAATGCCAAAGGGGGAGATTGTTGGCAATATTGCATTATAACAAACAATGAAAGATTGTTGTCATTTCTTAAGGATATTGAGAAGGTTGTTGATGATTATGGATATAACTGATTAAAGGTGTTTTACTATCTTGACATTATTATTTTGTCATTGATGTCAAGAAATTGATTTTCTAATTCAGTATGATGTTGCCATATCTTGAGAAGTATGATATGAAGATTATAAAGATGTTGGTAAAAGACATAGGAAAGAATATGATGAATAAGGTATTCAATGGGCAACTACTACCGAGTCAGACAATGATGAGATCATTATGTTTTAGATTGTTTTAACATCATACATATGTTGTAAATTGTAAAGGTTAATACTATACTATGTTATCAAGCAAAGAACCTAGTCGGTAAACAATAAGGTTATCTCTATCGGTTAATGAAGGCAGAATGTCTACCAAGTGGAGTTTAGTATTCACCAAGTTGTTACCGTGTTGTAACCGAGCTATAACAGAATGCATTAAATGTTTACATGCGGTATTTAATGAAGGAAGCTGATGAGCTAGAGTGGATTAAATGATTGGTAAGTCATGGAAAAAGTTTGTTAACTAATCTAAGGCAATGGAAAGTTGGCATGAATATCTACAGCTCAGACTGAACTGCAATACCCTGGCACAAGTTCCAAGACTATTATGCAAGTTCCAAGGCGGGGTAAAACATTTTCAGATCGAAAGATGCATTGAACCTGGACAAGATTGAAGATTTGATGGCTATGATTGATCATGGGAAATGTGATCAAGGAGATTAAGCGGTTACCCAAATTATAAATAGGAAACTGATGATAAACAATGTATGCGGGCAAGTGTATGCACAGGGATGCTACATAGTGATTAATGAGCACAGAAGCTTGAAGACCTATTAGAATAACAGAGTATAGAAGCCCAACAGATAGACAAGATTAGTTCTATGTCTAGATTGTATTGAACAAATAGGAATCTGCTTTAGCATTTTAGATGTGAACTTGCAGATCGATTTTTATTACTATTATTTTGTGAAAGTGACAGAAAATCTCTTAACCAAGTGGACTTAACAGTCTTATATGTAAACCCTCTAACAAGGTGACATTCTGATTGAGTGTTTGAAATCCTTTAACAAGGTCATTTCTAACAAAGTGAATATCCTAACAGATCTGAGGGAAATCCCTTAACCGGGTCACATCTAGCAATGTGTTTGTGATCTTTAATAGGATTTGCTTTTAACCGAGCATACTCTAGAATAGTATATTTCTTAGTGGGTCTGAAATCCCATAGTTGTTTTTCCCTATTTGGGTTTCCACATTAAATCTGTTGTTATGAGGTTTATATTGTTCATATGCTTTTGAGTTTGTATGTTTAACAGTTTTGGTTATATGACTGATATATGTTATCGAGGTTGAATCAGATGTTTTTATGGATGATTAAGTTTGTATGATTCACCCCCCCCTATCATCTTGTTAGCTATTGGATCTGTACTTATATTAAGTATCAGAACTATCAGATCATAGTGTTTGTAAGAGAAGGTTACAAATGCTTCATTTTTGAGCATTATTAACCCATATTCATAACCTCAGAAAGAAAAAGGTAAAGAATGCTCCAAAATGAAGCATTTCTAACCTTATTTCCTAACCTTGTGGGACCGCTTTGTCAAGAAGGTTAGAAATGCTCCATTTGGGAGCATTCTTTACCTTCTCCAAAAGAGATATAAAAAAAAGTACTCAACTGAAATGCAGTCTCATGGAATTACGCAGTATGAAGAATATGGAAGCACAGTCAGAACTCGTGAACTATTTACTAGAATGCTTCAACAGAGACGTCACCTCATGAATGAAAAAAAAAGGATTTCAGAATGTGCACAAAACGGATTTTGCATGGAAGCTTTCAAAATATTTGAATCAATGAAACACTCTGGAATATATTGTAACATCATAAGGTTTTTTTGGTGTTCATGGTTGGCCTTTATGATTCGTGATGATTATCTTTTGGATGATCTAAACCTTATTACCAATATGTTAATGAAAGCTATGGTGTTCCTTTGCATATATTTTCTTGATACCTGCAATAGATATATGAAGGTGGCAGTCCATGATATTAAATGGACAAGTTTTGATAGATAATGCAATTTTAAATACCCATGTAGACATGCACAAAAAAAATGAAATAGAAAGAACAGGCTATGGAGATTCATCAAAGCATAAAGTTAGAGGCATTTCGTCACATGTTATCATTTAACTACTCTAGTAGACATGACTACAAACTGTGGAAGCATGGCAAAGCTAGAAACTCTTTGACAATATAACATGGTAGACACAAATGCAAATCATGGGAGCATAGACAAGGTAAGTGAAATGCTCAACATAATACCTCAAATCGATGTCATCTTATATAATGCCAAGACTGCGCGATATCCATTGGATACATTTGATGCAAAGTATTTAGATATTTCAAGACAATGCAATTGGCGGATGTAAAGCCACACTCAGTTGAGTTTGATTGTATACAATCCATGTCACCCATAGCTAAGGCACAAGAGGCACCAGAGCAAGTAGCGGAGACATAGACAACCAAATTGGCATAGGTAACAAGGGCTTCAGTAGTTCAAGAGCCAATGGAAGTAACAAATCCAAATTAAGTCCTCGTACCCCCTGTTCCTATTCTAGGATAAGTTGATTTTAAACCACCAATAGCATATGCAAGGGAACCCATTGATATTTATCCGCTTGAAGAAGCGCTATTTTAACTCACCACCCTTGAAGGTTATCTTGGGTAGGGGTATTTGCATCGATGGGAAGAGACAGAAGCAAAGCCACTAGCAGCATCCATTTCAGTTCCAAATCCCCTTGCCACACTACGCATTTACCACCTAGCAACCCCTATGATCGGAGACACTCTGCGTTGTTAATGCTTTCTAAGGTTGATATTCATGTAATATACCACGAACGTGGGTGGTAGAATAAGGAGCATCAACATTGCATGTGGTACTCAAAAAAATGCTCAGGTCAGTCGTGGAGATTTAGATAGTGCATTTGACATGTTTGACAAAATGTTTCAAAGAGATGTCATCTCATGTAATGCAAAAATTGCAAGATATGCACAAAATGGATATTCCGAAAAATCTTTTGAATCTTTCAAGCAAATTCAAAATAACAGGTGTAGATTTGAATGTCACAACCTTTCCTAGTTCCTCATGTTGTATGAATGTCCACAAAGCATAATAGAATTTAGGATTTTCATGAGAAGTTATAGTTGGAAATGCTCTCGCAGGCATGCAATACAAAATGTTGAAACATGACTCGTGTAAAATTCATTTTGCAGTGGAGCTATCAAGATGTTTTAATGAAGGACTCTCGAACCATTTTGTGTGTGTCTTATTCAGTGGAGAATAATTGCACATACTTCAATCACATGAATAGTAATATTCTTTGAAACATGATCGATGGAATCCACAACGTATGAATGCAAAGGATCAATCATGCGATCATGCAAGCCTTCCCATTATGAAAAGAATTTTTATGAATATAAAGAATGCTTGACAAATGTAGATGCAATTGGAGAGCATGTTCTTGAAGTCAATATATTTGTGGGCAAGTATTTCTTTTACGTCAATGGTCAAAACTTTAGAAGGATGCACACTTTGAAAATTACAATGTTTCAAGTGGTTCTTTTTGTAAATGTGACTTTATTCACTCATTGTAACTAAAGGTTAGAAAGTGGAGCTTATTCACACAAAAGACAAGTAGTTTCTAACTAAACTTTTGTTTGCATAGAAATGAGTTAGTTATTAACTTATCGAAGTTACTTACTAAGATGGTTATTCTAGGAAACCTATATAGGAAAGGCTATTTCATTTGTAAAGGGGAGACTTTTACGACGGGGGAAAAACTCTGCAGAATTTTGTAGAGGAACTAAATAAGAACTTTTAATGTTCATACCTTTGTACTAGGGGGTTTTTGAGCTTGTATATTTTCAAAAAGAACAATGAAGAATGCATTGAGTTCATGTGTCTTGAATGTATTCATGAGTTATCATTATTAATTTCTTGTATGTTGAATTAGTAATCCCTTTATGTATTGGTGAAATCTATTGATGAAACACATCATTTCATGGTATCTTGACTTGCAGGTGCGAGTACAACCTATCTCTTTCTGTGTCCAAGTTTATTGTACTTCTTTCATCATTGTTGCATGACTAACCTATTTGGTGGTAACCTGTTTTGTGATTGTTATCATGTATGGAATCCTACTTGGTATTCATAAGACTGCCAGTAGGGTTTCTGTTATTTATCTTGTTTAAGTTCTATGTTTTCTCCTTTATGTACTTTCAGGTTAAAAGTACACAAAAATCCTGAATACCCCTGTCATACAAGGGAGATGCCCCTCTCAAACACAGAGGAAGATTGTGATTTTACTCCAATCTCTCAAACTTTTTGAACATTCGTCACTGCTCATTGGGCAAATAGGGTTAGTTTTAGATAAATGACCGTAGTGAGAAATCTATTTACCAACAGTTTTTTGGCAACTCTGCTGGGGAGTGAAATACCAGTGTGCTTTGTTCCTTAGAAATTGTAAGGTACCTCCTTCAGAATGAAGGTTGGCAACTCTATCTGAAAGATCGAATTGAGAACAATGGTTTGGTACAAAGGAAAGTGGGAAAGTGATACTGAAAGTGATGATGAAAATAATATATATCAAAAGAAGAAAGTTTTTGATGAGCCCCTACAAGTTGACTTCTTGAAGAGCTTTTATGGTGGCATGCAGTTTACTCCTGATAAGATTCATCCCTCTTTATGTCAAGTGTTGCAAGACATTGAAGAAAAGGATGGAAAAGAGATCGATTTTCTTGCTTGTGATCATTTACCCAAGTCAACAATCAAGAAAGATGAAGACAAAAGTGATCTTTCCCTTGAAACCAGTTGCTCAATTGAATCAAAGTCTTAATAATACCAAACATGTCAACTTGATCATCATAAAATTGATTCTTGTCTACTCCAAACTCTACAAAACATTGAGGAAAAAGATAGAAGAGGGAACAAAATTTTTTCTCGTGATTGTATTCTTGAATCAACAATGGATAATAATGCTCATTCTCCCCCACCTATTTCTCAACAAAATAAGATTCTCAATGATTCAAAATCGATTGAGTTTTTGAAAATATTCTATGGAAATAAACATCTTGATCCTGATAAGGGGCACCCTTCGTTGTTTCAAAAGCTGCAAAAGATTGAATGAAAAGATGAGAATGAGAATCATTTTCTCATTGAAATAAATTCTTGTGAGAAAAGTAATGAAGGGAGATCATTAGAATGTGTATATGCAGAAGAAGATGAAGCCACATATACTTGTAAGGATACATGCCAAAAGAAATATCTAAAGGTGAGTGAGATAGAGAAATTATAATGCATTGAAAAATGCCATGAGCACTATGAAGATTGTCCTAGAAAAGAAAAAGTCTTCTATCAACTTGAAAACAAAGAGCTTGAAGATGATGAATCAAATTCTTTTCAGAAATGCATGCAACCAAATCTTGAAAATAACAATGAAGACATGCATAAAGAAGAATCCCCTATAGTCTTCATTCCAACTTCGTGTATCATTTCTTCTGATGATGACTTTCTATGTGGAGAAGATATTCTCATTCATCCATAATTGATAGTTGAAGATGAAATTTTTTTCAAGGAAATCAAAGGTATAATACCTAATGAACAATCTTGTATGGATATGACCAATGGAGAAGGAAGCATAAGAAAATTTTTGTAGACATATTCTTTATCTTAAATAATGGACACGTTTACTGAATTTCTAGATCAGCCTCAATCGAAAGAAGTTGAACCATCGAGAATCCACTCTTTATCATACATGTCACATGAGTATGAAGTTTTCAAATTTCATGAAGAGTGTGATAAAGAGGAATCATTGGGACAAGAGAGCATAAAAAGTAATGCAAATATCTCTGAGAGGGTTGAAGATGAAATCCATGTAGGTATATCAACAAATGTCCCTATTTTGATGGAATTGCAATCTATGCCTTATGAAGTATTCAAGGTTCAAATAAATCCTCCTTTTGAATATTTGGATCAAGAAGACATCCTTATTCAAGGGGATAGTTTTGGGAACTGTACCAAAAATACAGAGATAAATGAGGTAATGGATGATCTAATGAAGGAAAGCAATGAAGTTAATTCTGATAATGTTTGTATTCTAGATTGTTGTTTGAAGGCTTCAAATGATGACTTCTCCTATGGTAAAAGTGTGTACCTCAATCCTTTGTTTTCAGATGAGCGTATTTCTAAAGGTGATTTTCAAGATGATATTCTTGTACATGATTCAATGGTTATGTCTACTCAAGTTTCTTCACATCATAGATTATATGAAGGTTGTCAAATTCATGGATTAATTTATTATAACCCAGACTATCATAGGGATCTTTAGATAGAGGATATGGGTATGCTTGAGAATATTTCACAAATTGTCAATAAAGTTCAAAGTGGTACCCCAATACTTGAAGAGAACCTGCAAATTTATGATGAGAGATGGTTGTTTGGTTCACTACCCAAAGATTTTTCTCATCTTAAACATGTTGATTTTGCCAACCCACTAATCTTATAGGTGTCACATGGACACTCACCACATTTTCGCATAGGTGCCTATTTCATTCAGCCTGTGAATGGTTTTGTATGAAGATCATGGAGAGCTTTGAGGAAGGATTTGTCTACTATGTACATACTTTAGTTATAAGTTTTGTTGTGTTTCTCCCATTTTTTGTTTGTGTTCGGCTTCTCTGGCTATTCCCTATGTTGTTTCCTCTTGACTTCGTTGCCCAATGGATAGTGTACTAGCCTGCAAACCAGAGATTTTGCGTTCATCCTGTGTCCTTTGCAATCCTTGTCCCCAGTCATAGGTAGTTGTTTCCCCCATATTTGAGGTACCTAATAATTTAACTTCAAATTAGTCTCAATGTTGAATGAAGGCCCAAATATGTGTCTATGTGCAAGCAATGAGCATGTGATCTAAGGTCCTTGCAAGTCAAATTATGAAAAATGGAAGAATTTTGGAAATTACAAATAATTGAGGGAAATAATTTCATATACATTTCCTTAGCATGATTATGTGTCATGCAACCAATTTTTGTCTGAACCTAGTTCATAGTTTATCATATATTAAACTTTGAAATTTTGATGTCCCTTGCCCAAAAATGATTAAAATCTCTCATCCAAGGTATTTTCATGAGGAATAACTTATTAACTTTTCTTATTTCCCTACCATAAATGTGTGTTTCAAATTTCAGAGCTTAATTCCTTGCCATTTGAAAGTTATGACTATTTTTCCTAAGTTTGCACATTAAATTTAAACTATTAAATTATTTTTCAAAAGATAATTCATTATTTTAAATTATTTTAATATTTGTGGTCATTTGAGGGAGAATTTTATCTAAAAACGTCATTTCCATTTCCCCTTTGTTCTCCTTCATGGTCGATGGTTTTTGAGTTCAAGATCATAGTGTTTGTAAGAGAAGGTTACAGATGCTTCATTTTCGAGTATTCTTAACCTATATTCATAACCTCAAAAAGAAAAAGGTAAAGAATGCTCCAAAACAAAGCATTTATAACCTTATTTCCTAGCCCTGTGGGACTGCTTTGTCAAGAAGGTTAGAAATGCTCCATTTTGGAGCATTCTTTACCTTCTCAATAAGAGATATTAAAAAAAGTGCTCAAATGAAATGCAGTCTCATGGAATTACATAGTATGAAGAATATGGAAGAACAGAAAAAACCCATGAACTATTTACCAGAATGCTTCAAGAGAGACGTCACCTCATGAATGAAAAAAAAGGATTTCAGAATTTGCACAAAATGAATTTTGCATGGAAGGTTTCAAAATCTTTGAATCAATGAAGCACTGTGGAATATATTTTAACATCGTAGGATTTGTTTGGTGTTCATGGTTGGCCTTTATGACTCATGATGGTTATCTTGTGGATGCTCTAAACCTTATTACCAAGATGTTAATTGAAGCTATGTTGTTCGTTTGGATATGCTTTCTTGATACTCATATATATATATATAAAGGTGGCAGTCCATGATATTAAATGAACAAGTTTTGATAGACACTGCAATTTCAAACAAACTTGTAGACATGCACTGAAAAAATGAAATAGAAAGAACATGTTATGGAGATTCATCAAAGCATAAAGTTAGAGACATTTCATCAAATGTTATCATTGCAACTGCTCTAGTAGACATGAATGCAAACTATGGAAGCATGGCAAAGCTGGAAACTGTTGGACAATATAACGTGGTAGACACAAATGTAAATCATGGGAGCATAGACAAGGTAAGTGAAATGTTCAGCATAATACCTCAAATTGATGTCATCCTATATAATGTCAGGACTGCATGATATGCATTGGATACATTTGATGCAAAGTATTTAGAAATTTAAAGCAAATGCAATTGGCGAATGTAAAGCCACTCTCAGTTGAATTTGTTTGTATATGATCCATGTCACCCACGGCTAAGGCACAAAAGGCACCAAAGAAAGCAGCGGAGACATAGACAACAAAATTAGCATAGGTAACAAGGGCTTCGGTAGTTCGAGAGCCAATGGAAGTAACAAATCCAAATTAAGTGCTCACAACCCCTATTCTTGTTCTGGGATAAGTTGATTTTAAACCACCAATAGCATATGCAAGGGCACCCATTGATATTTATCCACTCGAAGAAGCGCTAGTTTAACTCACCACCCTTGAAGTTTATCTTGGGTAGGGGTATTGGCATCGATGGGAAGAAATAGAAGCAAAGCCACTAGCATCTATTTTAGTTCCAAATCCCCTTGCCATGCTACGGGTTTACCACCCAGCAACTCGTATGATCAGAAACACTCCATGCTGTTAATTCTTTGTAAGGTTGATATTCATGTCATGTACCGCAGATGTGGGTGGTATAATAAGGAGCATCAACATTGCAGATGGTACTCAACAAAATGTTCAGGTGAATCATGGAGGTTTAGACAATGCATTCGACATGTTTGACAAAATGTCTCAAAGAAATGTCATCTCATGTAATACAACAATTGCAGGATGTGCATAAAATCGATTTCCTGAAAAAGATTTCTAATCTTTCAAGCAAATTCAAAATGGCAGGTGTAGATTTGAATGTCACAACCTTTGCCAGTTCCTCACGTGGTATGAAAAACCACAAAGCATAATAGAATTCAAGATTTTTCTGAGAAGTTATAGTTATAAGTGCTCCCGCAGGCATGCAATACAAAATGTTGCAACATGACTCGTGTAAAATATATTTTGTAGTGGAGCTATCAAGATCTTTTAATGAAGGACTCTCAAACCATTTTGTGTGTGTCTTATTCAATGGAAGTTGGTTGCACATACTTCAATCACATGAATATTAATATTCTTGAAAATATGATTGATGGAATTCACAACGTATGAATGCAAAGAATCAATCATGCGATCATGCAAGCCTTCCCATTATGAAAAGATGTGTTATAAAATTAAAGAATGCTTGACAGATGTAGATGCAATTGGAGAGTGTGTTCTTCAAGTCAATATATTTGTGGGCAAATATTTCTTTTAAGTTAATGGTAAAAACATTAATGTGTTAGTATACTGCAATTGTTGGTACTTTGGGATAATAAAATAATGCGAATGAAGCAAATGACGATGGAGAACTACTTCAGCAAGATCTATAACTTGAAAATTACAATGTTTCAAGTGGTTCTTTTTGTAAATGTGACTTTTTTCACTAATTGTAACTAAAGGCTAGAAAGTGGACCTTATTCACGCAAAAGTGAAGTAGTTTCTAACAAAATGTTTTTTTGCATAGAAATGAGTTAGTTATTAACTTATCAAAGTTAGTTACTAAGGTGGTTATTTGGGAAGCCTTTAAAGGCAAGGCTATTTCATTTGTAAAGTGGAGACTTTTACGACAGGGGAAAAACTCTGCAGAATTTTGTAGACGAACTTAATAAGAACTTTTAATGTTCATACCTTTGCACTAAGGGGTTTTTGAGCTTGTATATTTTCAAAAAGAATAATGAAGAATGCATTGAGTTCATTTGTCTCGAATTTATTCATGTGTTATCGTTACTAATTTCTCGTATGTTGAATTAGTAACCCCTTTATGTATTGGTGAAATCTATTGATGAAGCATATCATTTCATGGTATCTTGACTTGCATGTGTGAGTACAACCTATATCTTTGTGTGTTGAGGTTAATTGTACTTCTTTCATCATCATTGCATGACTAAGCTATTTGGTGGTAACCCCTTTTGTTATTGTTATAATTTATGGACTCCTACTTTGTCCTCATATGGCTTCCAGTAGGGTTTCTGTTATTTATCTTGTTTAAGTTATATGTTTTCTCCTTTATGTACTTTTAGGTTAAAAGTACACAAAAATCCTGAATACGCCTATCATACAATGGAGCTGCCCTATTGTTCATCAAAACTGATTAAGCCAAGTACACCTACAATTGATATATAAAGTAGCCAATTCAATCTATGAAGAACCTCAGGGCTTGGACAACATAACAAGGATATGAATCCTTCTACTCTTTAGGCTCTGCAAAATCTAGGCAGGTGTACCTTTGATGCTTAAAATTAAACCTATTACACACCTATGAAAACATCAATAGAAATAGATAGATCTCACAAGGGCTCAACAACAAGTAGGTTACTACAGATACGCTAGATCTACACATAAAACTCAGCTATGTTTGAGCATGATATAGATGGAATAATTCAACAGATCATAAAATAAAGATATTCTGATTAGATTTTAAATTGTTTGAGAATCTCTTCAATTGCAAGATCAATTCCTTATCCAAGGGCAACATAGTCACATATCAAACTATAGTTAAAAACTTCTATTGCAAATCCATTTTCATTATTAAGTATTCCTGCATTAATGCCTTGCATAAATGCATTACTAAGATCATTCACAAAATCATCAGTTCTTGAAACTGTATTCCATTATCTATGATTTATTATAGAATTTAAATTCTTCCTTGAAGAATCCCTGCAAACAATCACAACTATCTCCTTGAGATGGCAAATTTCAACCTCCTTGAGGATCTGATTTGAATAAAATGAAAGTACAAATCTAGAGACAATCTTGTGTGAATTTATGCATGCCTTACATACAGAAGAACCTGGAACTAAGAACACCTACAACAAGAATTAAACCCCATTACTCAAAGAAAAGCCCTACCATGTACAATCTTCAAGAAAACTCAGAATTGGAAACCATGAAAATCTAGAGCATTTCTCCAAATTTTTGGAACCCTTACAATTAAGAAGAATTAGGAATAAGAAGGAGAGGGAAAAAGATCAAAATCCATCAGAACATGCCAAGTGTCCTTTTTCCCCTAATTGAATTGCGCTTCCTTCCATGATAACTTATCTCAAAATATCCCATATTTGTTAAAACTAACTACATAATTTGATTCCTTATTCCAAGAGCTTTCTGGTGATATAGAATACTTGCATATTTGGCCAAACATTAACCTCTGAGCGAATTAATCCTGAATATGTGCACCATCATTTAAATTTTTGGATTTTTCCTATAGTTGAAACTATGCAATAAACTTTGACTTTTCACCTTTTTAACTCCGGATGGCCTACCACATGCCAGCTTGTGATTCGTCAGGAGAGTCCATTGGGCACCACCTGGGATGACACATCACCTTTCGCCACTTGTCAGCCACTCGGATCACCACAGGACTGCCTGCTTGTCACCTCGTGGACTGCCACCTGTCGGCCACATCATCGCCACCTCACTCGAACTTGCCAGCTCACTTGCCACTAGACCTACCACCTGTACGCCATGTCATCTTTCATCATTTCTCTATGGCTAATGGGCGTGCATCTTCACTTTGCAAAATCATGTCGGCCGTCAATCTACTGCGAACCTGCATGATCTTTAACCTTCGCCTAACCTTAGCTTTTGCACATGCTTTTTGTTATTTTACGAAGGGTAAGTTTTGATCATCTTCCCTTCACAAATCAACGTGCACTGTCAGATCTCAATGAACTTGCTCACCAGTTAATCCATTATTTCTCTGTAAAACTCGCTTACCTCAGGATCTGTGCCTATGTGGGGTCCACCTGGTCGTCACTTGGCCTCCTTGGTCACCTGAGGAAGCACACCTACGTGCGTGGGGTCCACTTGGGCACCCAACTGGCACCTTGTTTCAATACCCTTAAGCTTTGACACTATGAATGAGTGTATTGTTTGTTTTAAATATCAAATACTCCCATTCTCTAGTGAATGTGGGATTAATGCATTTTCCTAGGACTGTGCATTTTGAAGTGTTTCAATAGCACCAATGGTATTTTACTAAAAGATTTATTTCTCAACACCTTCCTCACTCTCCATGTAGGGGCTAATACTACTATACACCTAAGAATTGCATTTGCTTAAACTTGTTTTAATGCCCTTTACCATGCGTGGGAGATACCAATTTCATTGGCTAAGAAGTTTCTGTTGTTGCCTCATCTCCAAACACAAAGGATGTTATTTTCTCTAAATGCATTTTCTTGGAAGCTTCTGTTGTTGCCTCATCTCTAGGCATGAAGGATGTTATTTTCTCTAAATGCATTTGCTTGGAAGCTTTTGTTGTTTTTTTTTAACTCACCTCACGTGCAGCAGGGAGGACTGGCAAAGGGCATGTAGAGATGGGCTTTACACCAGGTAATTGCATTTTTGTTTCAAACCTCCCGACTCTCCACACAGGGGCTTCATTGGTTTCCACGTGGGGGGACGATTATGCTGAAAGATTGTAGAATCTGGGCTTTACACCAGCCAAAGGTATTTGCTAAATTTTTGTAACCTTCAAGCATGATGTGTGGGAGGAGGATTTGCACCTTTTGTTTGCATTTGCTATGAAGTTTCAACATTCCTTTTTTTTAACTGGCACGTGAAGGGAAGATGCTGGCAAAGGCGATGCTATCACATTTTCTTGGAAGATTTTAAAAACCTCTCCAAACACCATGTTGCCTATTGCTAATATCATTTGCTACAGGTTTTGAAGATTTTCTTAGCTGATTTCAACACAGGGACGATGCTAGTAAAATTGTGGCACTTAGCTTCACATCATAGGGTAAATTTAAAATGCCACCCCTTTTAAACACCACACAGGAGGATATTTGGCTTTAATGTCTGCCAATGCAACTTCTGAAGTTTCATGTTGCCTCTCCTCCAGCATACCACGTAGGGGTTTCTATTAGCATTCTTTGGAAGTTTCTGAAAAACTTTTTAGCAAGCTCACACAGAGGGAGAATAGGGAGGCATTTATGAGGGAGCTTTGATGGTGTACATGCTATTTGTAAGATCAAATTATATTTAGAACACCAATATCCTTCATCTTCCTTGATGTTGGCATAATACATATCAGATTTAGAGCCCAACTTCAGCCAAGGTAAACTATAAAGAAATATTGAGTGATGGTGCCACATTATTCCTTTAAACTACTTCAAAAAACCCAACTCTATTGTTTCCAAAATCGAACATAATGATACATTGTGCTGCAGATCCCTCACCAATTTTAAGAATGTACTGCTCTGGTGTGAGGTCAAATTTTGTTCCGAATTGTAAAGGAAATAGTTGGCATGCTCGACATTTTGTCACAATAGAATCCTCCCTCCAAACACAATTTCTCCTCCTTCCTTTTTTTACTTTATACTTAAATCATATAAACATATGGTTTAAGATATCAATTTAAATCTTGATTCAAAAAACATCATGAAGCTACAAGTCAGGTCGGGCCCCAAAGTGGGTCCGACTAAATTTTTTTTTGTTTTCATTCAAATGACCTTTGAAATACCTCACAAACCTTAAACATACCTCTAGAATCAATCAACACCATTTTTTGATCATCAAGCTGAGTTTTGCAACTTTCAGGCACTTACGCCACTTTTTCGCATTTAATCATGAAGACGTAATTTTTAAACTAGTCAAAACACCTTTCTGGACTTCACCATCTGATAGGCGTGTACTCCAATATACAAACATGAACTCTACCAAATGGTTTCTCAAGAGGAATCCTGAGTGAAGAGATATTAATGGTCAAAGATGACCAACTCACTTTGTCGGCACTGTGGACTTGATGAAGTCAATGTGCAGGCAACTCATGATGCCTTTCTTAAAAATATCATACGATCTCCGTAGACCCTCAAAACCGAGGCATAGGTACCTTGAAGTACATATCAAAACTTAGAATGCTCAATTTGACCAAAGGCTGGCTGGGTGCAAATGGTGTGCTCATGAAAATAGCAACTTTAACTAGTATAGCAATGAAAGTATGAAACACTAAAAATGATGGCTCAAGAAACCGTTTTGAAAACCAATCAAATGGATTGACAGGAGCTTGAAACTGGAAACATAGCTTATCATTTATACCAAAAATAGCCTGAAACAAATATTCTGAAATGACTCTCACCGAGGCAACTTTTACACTTATGCAAAACAGGGCTCTGACTCACTGTTGGAATAGGGACTTGTCAAACCATGCAAACTGCAAACAGATTGAGCTTTCTAAACCAAGCGAATGGATTCACAAAGACTTGAAATTTTGTATGGAGACACAATTTTATGCATAGAATTAAATTCACTTTAAAATTCTTCATGATGATCAACAGGGAAAAATATATAAGCACTCAAAGTAGGCTACTTGGTAAAATCTGCATATGTGCCTAAAATGCACTTTCAGCTCACCCCTTTGAAATGGGTACCTGATAAACTGATCCAAACTAAAAACTGAAAGTTGCACAACACTTCATTTTCTAAATCAAAGGTGTAGGACACACTTTCCAAGCCTTACCCTTCAAAAATCAACCAGCTCCATTCTACCCCCTTTCTAACTAGGCCATTCCAACTGACTCATTTTATGATCATTTGGAAATGCCGAGCAAAATTTTTGAAATGGGCATCTAAACTTGACTCAAATTTAATGAGTCCCAACATGCCCCTCTCAAACACAGAGGAAGATTGTGGTTTTACTCCAATCTCTCCAATTGTTGGAATGTTCGTCACTGCTCATTGATCCAACAAGTTCAGTTTCAAATAACCAAACACAGTGACAAATCTATTTACCAACAGGTTCCTTATCTGTTTTGTTGCATTCACCAAATTTTAAATCAATAGTTTTATTAGAAAAAGGTTGGTTTTGGGAATAATAGTTGTTATTATAGAAACATTAGTATGAGTTCATGACACTCTTCTTTTTACTCTCTTAAACATCTACAAATTTAAGTAAAAATAAGTAAGAAATCAAGATAGTGGTTAGGAAAGTTCTTCACAACCTCAAATTAGATGAGTTGGATATTATGTTTTGTATTCTTTTGTATAAATTATTGTTTGAGGTGGATTTGGAGGAATTTTAAAAAAAATGGCAAAATAATTTGGCAATTTGTAGAATGAAACTCAACATTAAATAGGTAAAGGAAAATTATTTATCTTTATATATACATTTGAATAGAGATGAATTCAAAACCAAATTCCTTATCATGAGAATAATTCTCTATTAGGCCACAAGCCAAGAGGTAGCTCATTGTTTCAAGTCATAGAACATCTTGTATTATTTTAGCTGAGTAAGTTTAGATCTATATTGCCTAGAGTATTAGTAGTAAAATTTGGAGCTAATGTCACATCAACTAAAGAATCATTTTGCAGTTTTTGCACAGATATATTTTGCTTTGTTATTATAATTGAGCACTAATATGACAATCAGTCACATTGTATTGCTCATCAATAAGTGATCTTGACACAGCATGTAAATCTTTGTACTCTTTCATTTACTTTTATATTGGGTTAATCCTCTTCGTCATAAATAAAGAATAAAAAATTGGAAAAAAAATCATATATATATAATATTTAAGCATAAATTTCAAGACATCATAGATAAAAAGAAGATGAATACAAATATTATGCAGATAATCTCCAACAAATTAATAGCATGTAAAACTTGTCATTTTAATATTGTAATAGAAGTGATAAATGTAATAAGAGAAGTACCTAAGATTTTATTTTTTTGTATTTTTATTATTTTTAAATGTTAAAAAAATAATGATTGTTTGAATTGGTTGATTATTATTAATTTTTTATAAAAATGAAATGCAAGTTTTGAAGTTCTATAATTTAGAAATAGAAATAGTCAATTTAATTTTAATTATAATTGTGACTTAGGTTAAAATTATATGTATTATAGGTTAAAATTATATGTATTGTATTTTGATTATGAGAAATGAGGTCTCATAGGAAATATTAAGAATTGTATTCTACTTAAGTGTTAGATTATTAAATTACATGAGCACAACCTTAAGCCAACTAAAATAAATCATTTTAATATTATAATAGGAAGATATAGATGGCATAAAAGACAAGAAAATACAACAGAGATAGTACTTAGTGAAAAATACTTAAATCTAGTGAATGTCGCATTCTTTTTAATCACGCAAAAGGGACAGCCATTGCAAAAAAATAGGCATCCTTAAATTAAAAAAAATAGTGAATCAATTAAGAAGCTAATCTTATATATATATAAAAAAAAAAAAAAAAATCAAATGTATAATACTAATTTATAACTGCATCATTTACGAGTGCTTAAAATAGGAATATCCAAAATCTTTTGTACAATTTTAAGTTGAGGGTTATGTTTCTAGCAAACAAATGATTCTTAGACAACCCATTATAAGAGATATGGGGAACTAGAATTTAGACCATACTGAAATATTTTAATAAGTGAAGAACAAATTTAATGAAATCAAACTCTTTCTACTCTTGTAGGAGGTTAGATGAGTTGTTTTGTAGGTTGTAGCAGTAATAAAGTTCTAGAAGAATTTAGAGAGAAGTATTCTTGTAACCCATTTGAAGGAATAACACAAGCATTGTTTTCTTTGGTGTGGTTTTTTTCTCACAAGGGTTTCACCATGCCAATCACATTTTCTTGAAAGATTCTAGAGTATTTTTAATGGATGCTTTCATTAAAGGAGTTTTAATGGATGCTTTCATTAAAGGAGTTTTAATGGATGCTTTCATTAAAGGAGTTGCTGCATAACCTTCCTCAATTGTGTAAACTACTTTATGTAAAACTCCATTGGATTTATATCTTAATACTAAAATCTAAACTTAATTATTATTATAATGACATCAAGCAAACAATAAGGTAAAGAAAAATTGAAGCCAAGCAAAACCTTAGACAAAAGATGTTTGGTGATTATATTAAGGAAAACCAAATCTTGAACATAACAGTATTATAGAAAACCTCCTATCCTCTTGTCCTTTATGGGAGGGACAAGAGGATAGGAGGTTTTCCTTAATACTGTTATGTATTCTATGCACCCAAATAATAGGTGAGGCATCCCTATCCCTGAAGATCCTATTATTTCTCTCCTTCCATAGATCCCAAGAAATGTGAGGCATCATGCAGCTCTAGAGCACTCTAAGAGAGGGATTTCCCAAGGGACAAACCCACTAGAAATAACAATCCTTGATATTATTTGGCTAAAGCCACCATAACTCACACAACTAAAAGAAGAAGGCCCAAAATTAAATAGAAAATAGGCAATGTAGGAGGATGTGATTACCATTCTCTGCATTCTCTTAACATAGGAAACATCTATTGGGGATAGCCATACCTCTTTTACAATTATTGTCAATGGTCAGAACCTTCTCCTGCGTAAAGAGCCAAAAAAAAAAATTAATTTTGGGGATTGGGACATTGTTCCATATACCAGCCCAAAAGGGTGCCAGAGACAAGGACTTACTGATGATCTGCAAAATCATTAGCAACAAAGAAGATCCCATAGGGCAATTTACTCCAAAAAAAATTGTGAACAACATGAAACAAGGAAATATGAATCTGTGAAAGCCACTCCTAGATAGGTCGAAGGGAAGAATCAATACTAACAAGATCAATCCATGCTCCCTCTTGAATATAATTAGAAACCCATACACCAGCAAGTCTAATACATTTGTTCTTGAGACTGTCCACCCATGAGATTTCAACAATCATCCTAGTAGTGTAGATTTCTACAATCTCCAAGATACCATCTCATCCCTTGAGAAATAATATCCTTCTAATTGAAAAAATTCTTCCACATATCACATGCCGCAAAGGGAAATAGGTAATTCTCTAAGGCATCTTCAATTCCCTGAATATGATATTTATGATGGAATATAGAGATCCATTCATTATCCTCTTTAAGGAATATACATAATTGTTTGGATAACACAACTATGTTTAAATCTTGCATCTATCTGAGGGCTAGGCCACCAAGCTTTTTAGGGAGAACACCTATTCCCATGAAATAAGAGGCAATTTATTTTTACTTTAAGACCTAGACCACAAAAAGGTCTTTCGAATCTTTTCCATTCACTCCACAAATTTCACTGGGACTTTAAATAAATTCATGGAATAAACCAGAATATTTTGCAATGAGTATTTTATAAGGAGTTTACCAACTTGGCTAAGGAGGGCACCTTTCCACCTTGCTAACTTCTATCAATAATACTTGACCAAAATGTGTTCAGGGGACGACTAGGGCATAGAGGTAGGCCCAAATAAGTGTCTAACAGAGTGCCAATTTTAAACCCCAAAATTTCAGCAATTTTATTCTATCTATAAGCAAGGGTGTTGAGGAAGAAGATAGAGCTTTTGGGTAAGCTTATCCTCTATCCAGATCCTCATTCATATAGGGACAAAATGGCCTTCAAGACTTTATCTTTCCTAACATAACTCTCTCCAATAAGGATAGTATCATAAAAAAATCATGGGAACACACAAGATATTGAGAGGAATGCTTAAGGCCTTTTAAATTGCCCAGTCTGATACCCTGTTGAATTACCTTACTCAGAGCTTCACTCATTAAGATGAAGACAAAAGGGGATAGAGGATCACCCTGCTGAATACCTCTTGAGGCAGAGAAAAAACCAAAGGGAGAGCCATTAATGAAGACAAAAAAATTCAGCATAGATATGCATTTTTCAGTCAACTAAAGAAAATGACTATAAAAACTAAAAGCCTGTAGGACACTTATTAGAAACTGGTAATTAACTCGATCATAGGCCTTCAAAAGATCGATCTTGAGAAGGAAACAGACGTTATTAAAAAAAAAAGAATAGACATTTTCATCAACGACAATAATAGAATCCAAAATCTGTCGGCTAGGGATGAAACCATTTTGATGTCTGGAAATCAACATAGGCATGATAGCCTTGAGTCTGAAAACAAGAATCTTAGAGATAATCTTATAAATTGCCTTACACAAACTAATGGGTCTGAAATCTTGAAAGTTGCTAGCATTAGGTTTTTTAGGGATAAAAACAAAAAAGGTGGTGTTCAACTATTTGAAAAGAGAATATGAACCAAATAACTCTCTATCACCCTCAAAAACATCATTACCAACAATCTGCCAATACATTTGGAAAAACTAAACATCAGAAAACCATCTGATCTTGGAAATTTGTTCCCTTCAAAGGAGAAAGTGGCTTTATTAACCTCTTCAAAACTCAGGATTCTGGCAAGCTCCTTGTTGATCTCCAGGGTGACCTTAGGCAAAATCTCCTAAAGAATATTCTCTAGGGCCTGCAGATCCAGAGGACCATCCTTAAAGAGGAGGGAGGAGAATAAATCAATGCCCTCCTTACATAGATCCTACTTGTTATCCACGCACTAGTTGTTAACCTATAACTTCTTAATTCTATTGGTAGCTATGTGCTTCATAGTGGTCCTATGAAAAAATTTAGTATTCTTGTCCCCACTTTTATGCCATACAACTCTAGATCTCTATTTCCAATATTCCTCTTCCTTAGAAATAATGTCATGAAGCTTATTTAATAGTTCAATATCTTTATCCATGATGCTAGGGTTGTATCCCAACCCCTGACTAAGAAATTGAATATCATCCAACTCCTTCTTTAGGTTTTCCTTTTGTTGAAAAATATTCCAGAACACAGATTTGTTCCATTGTAGAATATTGGATTTAACATTGGACAATTTGTTAGCAATTCTATATATACTAGTCCCCTGAATAATAATGTCCCACCATTCTGAAATCTTATCCTGATGTTCCAGATTGAGGGTCCACATTTTCTCAAATCTAAAGGGAAAATATCTTCTGCCATAAAGGGGCACCATATTCAGGATAATCAAGAAATGGTCCGATCTAATTCTAGAGAGACAGGACAAGGTACAAGAATTTTTTTAAGCCAATCTGGCAAAATTAGACCTCGATCAAGTTTGACCTAAATAAGGTCCAAACCAATCCTTCTATTAGACCATGTAAATGAGCACCAATAAGATCCAGGTCCAATAAACAAAGAGCATTGATCATATCAAGAAGATCTTGTTTAGTTTCCTAAGAGATTAGAGTACAACCCATTTTCTCTCTGCTACAAAGAGGAGTATTAAAATTCCCCTTAAGAATGCATCTATCATTCGAGAAAGAAAGTCTATCTTGACTCAAGGAACCCCATAGATTTATCCTAGCACTTATCCCATTGGGAGCATAAATATTAGATAAAATCTATGAATAACCATCCTTGAGACCAGTGAATCTAGTAGCAATATAATTATCACAAGTAAGAACTATAATACCTTGAAGGATCCTCAGGTTCCATAGAGTGGCTAAACCACCCAAGGCTCCATTTGCATCAGAGCAATGAACAACACAATCTTTAAAAATGTCTAACTTGATTCTCTCCACTCTACTAGAAGGCATCTGTGTGTCCTGAATGAGACAGATATCCAGTTTAAGATCTCTTACCATATTGGAAAGGAGATCATGTTTGTGGGGGTGTTTAAGCCCCCTAATATTAGATGAGATGATTTTTATTTGATAGGGGAGGGGGATCCAATCCCCATATCCTAAAGAGTTCTCTAAACCCCATCTGCAATAGAGGCTTTACTTAGCCTATCTATGCATACACTATTTGGTAGTCTTCCCAACCCTTTAGGTTCATACCCACAATCCATCCCCTATCATTTTCTGGTTGTGACACCCAAAGCTCCTAGAGTTGAGCCATTGGTAATAGGAGACGGTGGATTCCTTCTTTGATTCTTGGATTTGACTTGAATAAAAGGATTGGATATGTCTGAAATATTTATAGGGATATCAATCACCGTCTTCCCATCAACTTTCTCAAGCTTATCCTACTCCATATTCCTACTCATATCAATAACCAACTAAATGGGGTTTCTACAATCACCCCTTTATCCTTTGGAATAGAATCCTCAATATTAACTTGGGGGTCAACGTGCGGTGGAATAGAAACCATTTCCTTAACATTCCCATTTGAGCTTTATATATCTGGCACATTTGAAGATAGCTCCTTAGTAGGTTCAGATTCCTTCTTCTACAGTGCATTACTAAGTTTCTCCATAGGAGGAACCTGTTGGTTCTTGCCAGTACCCTGACCCTCAACTTTATTTTTCCAGAACTTTTTTGGTTTTGGTTTAGGTGAACATTACTTCACCTAGTGACCCACTTTTTTATAGTGAAAACAAGCAAAAGGAATAGAATCATCTTCCACCTTCTGCACCCATAAGACAAGTTTTGAGCTAAGTGCGATATTAGACAGTAAATCAATAGCTTGTTTTACATTGACACACAACGGACCCTAGACCAACCTCATTTTCGCTCTAGTCATCGGATCCACAGATAGAATCTCACCGAAGCAAGTGCTAGACCTGCAAAGATCGCCTCATCACACAATTCCAAAGGGAGTCCAAGAAGACAGACTAAAATGGGTGCCTCATTGCACTCCCAAGACTTAGGATTAAAACTAGGTTTCCATTTCTTTAAGGCAAAGGAGGTTTTACCCAACATCCAAGGACCCCCCACAAGGACAGATCTAAGATCCTCATCACATACAAAGGAGGAGTCATTAACCATTTCCACCACATCAATCTGACCTTTCCCTTTCCATTTTCAGGCAACCCATTCCCTAACCAATTCAATATCAGGGTGGGGGCCAATAAACTTCCCAATTAGATCCGACTCCATATTAGAAATATTTCTCTGCACAATGCAGTCTGATGTGGAAATCGAGAAAGTACCTGAGCTAGGGTCCACTCTATGAGGAACATGAGAAATAGCTTACCTTTAAGCCTGGAGCAAAAATGACCTGACCACGATTGGTTGTGCCCCAACGAGGGGGAAAAATCTATTGATGAGGATTTGGGCCACTCCACAACTTGCTTCCAAGAAGTAGAGGAATCTTTTCCATTTTTTGAGATACGCTGAGTCCCACCATCCCAAACCCCATGAACACTGTCACCATTGTGTAATTAGTTTTATTTCTAGCATTGTTATCTTTTTAATTCAGTTTATTGTTTTGAGTTTATTTCTATCCACAACTAATATAATAGCTTAGAAGGCTTCCATAGTGCATATATTTTGATGGCTCATTTCAAGTTCATGTTCTTGGGTTGACAATTAAATGTAGCTTCTAGTTCATGAAGGGTTGACGAGTGTGGATAAAAATCCTCAAGTTGTGAATTAGTATTCCAAACTCAATTGCAAATAAAAAGTTCAACACAACATTTTTTATGAACAACAACTATTTTCTTTCATGCTTCTCTTTCTTCTGTATTTAATGTCAATGCTCAGTTAAATATTCCGCTTGGTTCAGAGATGGGTGGTTGTTTAAATTCCTCTAGAAGTATTGAAAACCTTAAAAAAATTTATGAAAATGTTAGGGTATCCACTTGGAGATGTGTTCGATGCTTCACAAATTCATGTTAAAATAAGTAAGGGCTTAGGCAAAAAGAGTAATCGTTGAGTGTCGCTACTCAAACTAAAACCAGACACATCATTGTAGTAGATGTCTTTCTTAAAAATCTCCCTTATCTTTTTTGTTGCATTCATCAATGTTTAAATCAATAGTTTTATCAGAAAAAGGCTGGTTCTAGGAATAATAGCAATTATTGTAGAAATATTGACATAAGTTCATCACTCTCTTCTTTTTACTCTCTTAAATATTTGCAAATTTCAATAAAGATCAGTAAGAAATCAAGACAGTGGTTGAGAAAGTTTTTTATAGCCATAATTTAAATGATTTGGATATTATTTTTTGTATGCTTCTCTATGAATTATTTCTTGAGTTAGACTTGAATGAATCTAAGAAAACATGGAAAATAAATCTAGCAATTTGTATAAAGAAACTCAACATCAAATAGTTAAAGGAAAACTATTTATCTTTACCTATAAAATCAAATAGAGATGAGTTCAGAACCAAATTCTTGATCATGACCATACTTCTTAATTGGGCCACAAGCCAAGAGGCAACTCATATTTTTAAGTCATAGTTTCAAGTCATGAATCATTATGTAATTTTTGCAACATATATATTTTTCTTTGTTATTGTTACAGAACTAAAATATGACAGTTAATCAGCCATATTGTATTGCTAAATAGTAAGAGATCTTCACATATTATACAAATCTTCGTACTCTACTCTTACTGTAATATATTATGGAGTTAATCGTCTTTGTCAA
The DNA here is from genome assembly GCF_030272615.1 of Cryptomeria japonica. Lineage (NCBI taxonomy): Eukaryota > Viridiplantae > Streptophyta > Pinopsida > Cupressales > Cupressaceae > Cryptomeria > Cryptomeria japonica. The sequence goes on from NC_081407.1 coordinate 337,195,651, forward strand.
AAAAAATTAAAAAAATGTTTTAATTTATGGATCAATATATATTATATTGAAACTTAAAAAAGAAGACGAACACAAATATTATGTAGGAAATAAAAGAAACATATAATCTCCAACAAATTAATAGCATGTACTTGTCTTAATATTGCAATAAAAGTAATAAATGTAATAAGAGAAGTACCTAAGATTTTAAAATTTTGTATCTTTAGTATTTTTTAATGTTAAGAACAAGAATGATTGTTTGAATTAGTTTATTATTAGTAATTTTTTTTATGAAAATGAAAGCATAAGGTAGAAGTTATATAATTTCTAAGAAATAGAAATAGTCAATGTAATTTTAATTACTAATTGTAACTTAGAACTATATACATTAAAGGTTAAAATTATATGTGTTGTCATTTGATTTTGATATATGCAATTGCATTGGAAATAGTAAGAATTACATTCCACCCAAATGATAAAGTATTAAATTACATGAGGATAACCTTAAGCTAACTAAAATAAATAATTTAAATATTATAATAACAAGGTATAAATGATATGAAAGACAAGAAAAGACAGATTAGAAAGTACTTAGTGAAAAATAATCAAATCTAATGAATGTCCCATTCTTAAAAAAATAAAAAATAAAAAAAAAATAAAAAAATCAAATGCATAATGTTAATTGAGAATTCCATCCTTTATGTGTGTTAAAAATAAAAATATCATGATGGAAGGCCTAGAGAAGTAGACTCAACAAATCAACATGAAACAAAAGGCCTTGCGGATGTTGAAGAGATGGAAAGCCATTCTGAAGGTTAGAAACTTGTGTATTTTTAGTATGGAGGCGAGGAGAATGACTAGCCCTATCAAATAATTTAATTATCATAAAAGAAAATAGGAATATCCAAAACCTTTTGTACAATTTAAGTTGAGGGTTATGGTTCAAACAAATGAATGTTTCCTATACATCCCTTTATAAAACATATGGGGAAGTAGAACTGAGAAGAATTTAGTGAAAAACATATTCAATGAAATCAAACTGTTCATAATACAAGAAACATAAATTCATGAAAAATAATATTAACAATGAATAATATTCATAATACCTCTACTAAATATGTTAGTGTTATATTAAATTTAATATGTCAGTGTTCTTTTAAATTTATTTAAGATATTATTAATAATAAAGCTACAAGATATAAATGCAAAAACAAGAGGGTAATTTGTAAACAATAAAAATGTATTAATGTGAAGTGAGATTATATTTATAAGATTTAAAATATTTAGATTAAATTTCATCTTTTAATTTCAATTTATTATTAAAAATATTAACTTGCATGTAATGGAAAATTACAAGATATAAAAGACAAAAACTGTAAAAAATAATCTACTTAAAAATTAAACCATATTAATAAAAACTCTTCAAAAATTAAAAGTTGCCTCAAAATTTACATTTGGATAGTGGATTCATATTCAATGTAATCAAGTGAAGAATAGGGAAGAATTTTGAACTTCCAAATAGTGTCACAAGTGAAAAACATATTCAATGTAATCAAACACTAAATATGCCATTGTAAATTTATTTAATATATTATTAATCATATTATTATATTATATTATATTGTCTTGTTTTAACTTTAGTTTGGTGAAAGTTACAAGATATAAATACAAAAACAAAAAGGGTGATTTGTAAACAATAAAAATTAAAAGTTGCACTAGCATGATGACAAGTACTAATAAAATTAAAAATTATTTTTTATTTCCATGGCACATTCCTACCATTCCCATCCCTTTTTTATTATGCATATGTTCAATTCACCTGGATCTTTTTCCTTCACTTTAAGGCATCTTGGTTTGATCCTTTGTTAGCACATAACATTTCACTATGGGTAGCATTTAAAAAAGTAAACTCCACAAAGAGTAATATATGGATAGTTTTCAATATGAAGAGAAAGTTGTAATGCCCATACCCTAGTCAGACTATTGAAAACCCGTTAAACCTTGATTGACTTCCTATGTGACATTCTTGAATGGTAGATTAACCGATATGCAATGTGTAGCTTAGATAATATAAATAAATTGTGCATACTTATTATTATGCTTTTGCATCGATTTTCGTGTAAATGTAATTGTTTCCTAACCCTTGTGATAAATCTTGAGCTAATGTCTTCATTGAATATGTATTTGTATGTGCATGCTTGTATGAATTCATGGGTGCAGGAGATTTGCAGGTACAACATCGCTTAGGGCAAGGTTCATCTCCTTTGGAATTTGCAAGGTTGAGTATGCTCGTTCATCTTTTGAATTTGGATTTAGTGGTCATATAAATCTCGTCTTGCCTTAGCCATGGTTAGGTGAGCATCGTGTGTGGATTCGTGGGGCTTGCGTTTCATTAGGATGCGTGTCGAGAGACTCAGAGGACTTCCTCGATTTGCATGCCATGCGCGAGGTAAGTGAGGTTTGTGATCCTAAGTATTAAATTCAAAATTATGAGTAGACGAGCACATTAGAAATTTAGAAATTTAAATGGGTAGCTTCTTTTATATGATTAATTATTAATTTAAGAGATTTCCTTAAATTATTATTGTAGCAAGCTTAAGGTATTCAACTGGGGGTTAGTGTGCTCATTTACACATTTGCGACATTTACGCATTCGCAGTTGAGAAATTTGAATAAACAAGACTCTTGCATTAGAATAGTCATTTATTTAAAAATGTCGCTTTATTATGTTATAGCGAGATAATTTAATAGCTAATTTTAAAATAACGAATTTATTGAGTTATGCATTTTAGAAAGGAAAATTTTTAAAGGTCATTGGAGAGATAGAATTAAATTACTCATTTTCGCATTTTGGAAGAAAAAGGGGTAAATTATTATTATTTAAATGAAATTATTTTCTTTTTACTTGAAAAGTCGATATAGTATAAAAGTTTGACTTTTAGAAAATTAAATTAATCAAAGCGCCTTCTTGGTCAATAGTTCCAAAATATAAATGTAGAACTAAATCGATATTGAGAAATTAAGAATTTAAAAAGGAAATAGAAGCATTATAATTTTAATAAGGAAAACAAATGAGATGTATTAAATAAGGTAAATGAAAGACTTCCATTTTATTTCCATTCATTTTTATTTCAAAAATAAATGCCTAATTTCGAAATTGAAAATTAGGGCAAAATTAGGGTTTTCTTTTAATCTTAGTTTTGCAAGCATTTTGGGGGTTCTTGGCTTTTTGGTCATTTTTGGGTGGAAAAACATGGTTTTGGAAGAAAAGAATGGAGTTTTTTTCTTGCTTGCTTGGAGTGGCTGAAGCTCTACTTCAAATTCATGCCTGGAATGCAAATGGAGGTAGGTCTCTTGTTATCTTTCATCCCATCTGAAAACAAAAGAAGTATGTTAGATTCTCCCTAAAGAAATCTGGGTTCTTGTTTGAAAATTATGGTGATCATGGAATCATGATTTTTGTCACGGTTTTATGAGTTAGAAATCTTACCTACTTAAGAGTTTTCTTTTGTGTATTTTTTTTTGTTGTGTTTTGGGGGAAAATCTTGAACTGATATTTGGAAATCCCTCCCCATTTTGTTACTGAGATCATGCTGTAAAGGAAAATGGAACACAAAAAAAAAAATGGAGGGATGGCTATGTCTGTACGAGATTTTTCGTTCAATGATCTTATTCAAAAAAAATGAGATGATTCGAATCGAGGAAGTTGCAAAGAAAACCAAAAATAAAATAATAAAATAAAACTTAAAACGAAAAAAACACAAAAAAAAGGGGTTTTTTTTTTAGGGTTTTCGGGGGGGGGGGAGCCGGAGCTCGACCCGACCCCAACCCCGCGGCACCGCAGCAGCCTGCAGGGAAACCCTGCGAGACCACGGTGTGGCCGCAGGGAATCCCCTGCGTACACCATGGCCGCAGGGTAAAACCTGCGACCACGGTGGCCGCAGGGAAACCCTGCGTCCCACCGTGGTTCGCAGGGAACGCCCTGCGCGAGCCCTAAGGCTACGTGCCTTCGTTTCTTCGATATTTTAAGTTTCTTTTTTTTTGTGTATCATTTCATGATAGTTTTAAAATGGTTTTAGTATTTAATAAAAAAAAAGACAATGCGTGTAAAATAAAGAAAAAGAGAGAGTTGGTAATTAAAATTTCAGTGAATGATGTTTATATATATATATATATATATGTATATATACATATATATATATATACATATATATATATATATATATATATATAAATATATATATACATATATATATATATTTATAAATATATGTATATATACATATATATATATATATAAATATATGTATATATACATATATATATATGTATATATACATATATATATGTATATATACATATATATATGTATATATATATATATATGTCTATGTGTGTGCGCGCTAGTCATGAAGCTTGCGTATGATATGCAACAATAAAGAAAAATCAGGCTGATAAGTGAAATTAAGATTAATATAAGGAAACTAAACTTGGTCCCTTTATAATATTTATACTCAATTCAATCTTTTTATGCTATTCAATCTCTGATTTGCTAAATATCATATTTGGGTTTTGTTTAGAGACGCAACTTTAGGTAAATCCATGCTATAATACGAGTTATTAAATTTATGTTGTTATTTTATACTCGGGATAATGCTTACTATTGACATGGAACAAATAGTGAAGGTGGTTTAATACAGTTTTAAAGAAGAGTTAGTTTAGTGTGTATACCGAAGTATCGACATTATCAGTCAGAGCAAAATGACATAACGCATATCTCTACCCGATAATGCCTATGCTGAATTAAACTTCTATTATTGAATTTGGTTATGTAATGGTAGGCCTTGACATGATAGTGTTGGTTGCAAGATGGTCAAGTCCCTAATTAGGAAACCGTCAAACAAGAGTATTCCAGGATTGTTTGTTTCTTTTTATTTGTTATGATTCAATTTGACCCGTTTCTAAAAGGGATCATTACGTAATTGATGTCCGAAGTGTCTGTTGTATATTGATTGTATTCGCCTATGTGGCAAGATGTAAAAGACTTATAAATCATGTATTCCTAATGATATAATACAAAAGGGGTCTTGCGGTTGAGCAGACCCGGAGATGTAGCCCATCCGGGGTGAACTCCGAGATCATATCTGTGTTATGCGATGTTCATAGCGTGCTTTGTTTTATGTTTTTAAATTATCATGAATGGTTGTATTCTTGCATAAGTGTATGGTGAAAATTTAATGAATTCAAATTTAAGAGCATAACATTATTCATTTGGATAAATGTAGCTGTTTAAGTTCATAAAACGTTGTGCATTATGAATATGGCATGGTATTCAAATATTGAAATTAAAGTGTGGGAAAAGTAAATTGGTAATGTTAATTTAAATTGTAATAGAGGAAGAAATCTAGATAGAATTACTTCATTGGATTAATTGTTAAAAAGTAAGTTAATGGAATGAATGTAAAAGGGAAAAAACAAAGTTAAAGAAAAATGATGTCACAATTCTTAAATTGAAATCTAAAAGATGAACATAATAGAAATATCTAACCTTTACCTTAGTAAATGAATCTCGCCATGTCAATTATGTTTCATTGCATTGGGTAAATATGTTAAGTTATTTCACGTCTTAATCTTAACAATAGACCTCACCAGAGTAACTCGATAGTCGTGTGGACTCAATTAGGTAACTCTTGTTGTATATTGGATGAATATACTTAGTAATTTATGTTGTAATTAAAATCAATAATCCTCATCGGAATAACTGTATAATTGGGTGAACTCGATTAGATATCCATATTTTTATCCTTATAAAAAGGAATCCCTCATGTTTGCTAAAATTGAACTAGAATGGGAAATAATTGATTAGTTGTTTATACATTAATCTTAGTAAAAGTATCTCTTTCCTTTAAATTTCATCTAACAAAAATAAGATATGCATATAAGATAAATGTACTTTAATTCTAATAGAAGAACGTCATTTAGATCTTATTACTCTAATCTTGAAATGATCCATGACATCTAGTTAACGATACTTTAATTTAAAGGATGTTTTCCGTTGTCCTAATGCATATCCTTCTTAATGAAGTTAATCCATTTATTTGTAATTATTAAAACCTCAAATGAGATCTAAGGCTACTCATATTTTACCCTTCATATAAGAACTACATCTCATTAGTTGAATATGCATGAAACCAAATGAAGGAACTTCACTCAATTAACCGTGGTTAATCCTTAAGAAACGAAATTCTTCTTATTAACCATGCTCTTAAATACTTAAGAAATAGATATCAAATGTGGGTGAATATTTTAAGATCAAATGGAGGAATCCTCGCTTACTAATCGAAGTTTGACCTTAAATGAATGAATTCTCAATAGGCAGATTTTTAAACGTTAAAGGATGAAATCAACTGTGAAAGGATACCACAAACCCAAGGAATGAACTTCATTATATTAAACACATGAACCCTTTTGGGGCCTCTTAATGTAATTATGAAAATTAAGTGTATCGAATAAAGGACTCCTCAATGGCCTCCTAATCACTAAAGTAAATGGACGCCTCCTAAAATTTTAAGACATCATATCTTTGAACACTTGTATAATCAAGATCTATGCAATATCTCATAAATAAGGTATCCATTTTAATGAATCCAATGACGCAAGTTGAGCTAGGTGTACGGTTATGTAATCGCGTTGGGAAACCTCTTAGGATCATTTAGCCTTCCACTGTGTTATCTAGTTAGAGATAACCTTGAGATGACTTCAATCTATCTTAATATTGTGACGCATCATTAACGCACTTAATTATTAATTAAAAAAAAAAAAAAAAAAAATTTACACTCTATTTGAGTGTTTTAAACTTAAACCCTTAGGGGTTTCCTGGCGGGGCATTACAAAAGTGTTAAGAAATTTAAAACATTAATGTTATAATTGATAGATTTATAGTGTCCTTTCATAATTTAATTATAATATGAAATTAATTATAATAAATATAAAATTTCAAATGTATTATTAAGACAATTATTAAGTAAGAGTAAATATTTAGTATTTATAATTTATTTCAAAAATATTAAAATGATACAAATAAAGATCTCATTTAGAAAAATCTTATATATATATATATATATCTAATTTCATAAAAAATGTATTAGAAAAAATAAATTACATAAAAATTTCAATTTTATATCTATTTAATAGAAAAACCCACACATTGAACAAATCATATTAGAGTAAATAAAAATTACGTTACACATACTACCACCATAATCCCTCCATCTCTAGCATATATCACGATAATAATGTTATCCCTTACCCTCAATTTTCCTAAGAATTGATAATGATTCAGCTTCGGTTTGAATGCCATCATCATCGGTTCCCTTTCAAAGAAATGGATTTTACAGGGAGGAAGGCATTGCCAAAACCCTTCCTTTAGATTATATGCAAATACCTTGCCACCAAATAAACTGTTGAAGCATAGGTAATCTCCAACACAAGCACACTTCCGATACGACAAATCATTACGGAGATTTTGAGGGAGCGACTGTGAAGGCATTCTTGCAAACTCTTTCCAATTCCAAACCAACTTATCTTCCTCGTCCTGAGCCAACTCCTAGATAACAATACCCTTCTTGTTTGCATCAATTTCGCCAAGTGATGGGTGAGTTCTTCCAAGCCTCGGATTGTTGTGTGCAATGGATGAGTCAGTTCCACCAAGTGGTGGAAGACTTCTGCCAATAGATGCGTGAATTCCACCAAGCCATGGGTTCATTGGGCCAAGCATCATATTGTTCATGTGTGATGAGCATGCAGGAATCCTACCAAGAGTCCAATTGTTGTGTGATGTGGATGCATGAATTCCGTCGTACAATGGATGAATCCCACCATGCAATGGGTGAATCCCGCCAAGCGCTGGGTGTGTTCCCCCAAGCAATGGAACGTTGGGTGGAATCGATTGCTCAATCATCTCAAGCAACTGCTCATACCGATCATCAAAGGTCCCCACCACAAGAATAGATGAGCCATATGAAACCATACAGAAAACATTCGCATGCAGGTCTTCAACATTTCGGGGTAATGGAGCTACTGTAACAGGGTTGATAAAACCCTCATCTTGGATTTTGAAACTGATGATAGTCGTAGGTGATGCTCCCTTCTAGAAAAGAACGCACTCAACCATTTCATGACAGAATATTCTAGATCTCGTTTCCCATGCAAACTGACACTTAATCCTCCATGAATCTTCAACATAGTGGTAAATTTGGAAGTTAAATTTTGGAGAATTCGAGAAAACTACCAAATAAGGCTCTTTGTTTTCTCCCTCCACAATATGGATGAATTTCTTAGTCAAATCTATTTCTATCTCTGCATAAGATCTATCAAGGAGATTGCAAACAAATAATTGACTAGAAGATTTTTGAAATAACAGTAATCCCTGCCCTATGCTAGATAAATCTCTTATATACTCTCTCTTAGGATTTGGGAGAATAAAGAGAGGGAGAGTCATCCATTTTTGTGCTAGATAAATCTCTTATATACTCTCTCTCAGGATTTGGGAGAATAAAGAGAGGGAGAGTCATCCATTTTTGTGTAGAGAAGCAGTAGACCATGCAGCACCAATTTCTATATTCATCTTGACCACAGATAAGAAGCCATGGATTTTGGATGAACAGCGAAGACAAAAAACTTTGTGAAGACAAAATAAAATTCCATTCCTTAGAAACCATGTGAGAGCTCCAGATTGTTTGAAATGAAAGCTTTCCAAATATCAACTCCTTCATAGCTTGAGGCAGCTTAGATATATCCCCTTGTCTTGTGTATCCTTCAACTATTGCAATCCCCTTGTCCTGTGTATCCTTCAACTGTTGCAATCGATTTTCTCTCCATTCTTTTCAGCTCCCAAACTTCCGAGCACTTAATGGCTTTGTATTGACAATTCAATAAACCTTGAATTAAGTATATATCTATTTCATCCTCACTCACTCCTTGTTATATGCATTTGAGATTGAGTGCATTATTGGAATAAGAGCAGCCGACATGCCAAAAAAAAATATAAAATAAAATAAATAAGATAAAAATATGCCTTATTGCGATTAGAGGAGCCGACGTGGGGTAAGCTATCTTCAATGTATTGGGGTAGAGATCTATTACTCGGAGCTTTTCCATTTGGTGTGTTTCAAGAATGATCTTATTAAATCTTTAAATTTTGTAAGGTAAATATGTTTCTTTAAAAGTTTAAAATAACATAAGATGGCCAGAAGTTGCTGAGCGATATACATGGCCTTTGATGTGACAAAGCCACTAGTTGAGGACCATCATTTCTAGGTAAAAATCATTAAGTTAACATTTAAGGAGATATTGGGATCCTTACAACATTCTCCATCTAACACATATCTTTGACACTTTAACTTTGCATCATCATTACCAAGAATTGTTCCTAAGGATGACAACTTGCAACGGAGAAAACTTGTTAGAAAGACTGATCAATGAGATATAGCTAAATCTATTGGTTCCAAGGGTTAATCTTTGTAAATCTATTTCTTATTATGCCTAATTTCCCCTTTCACAATCCTGTAATCTTTTTTAGCTAATGCATAAACATTGTCATTAGCTTATCTAAAATAATATTTTATATTGAAATCTTCAATCCTCTACAAGAGTTGCCACACGTCTTGAAGAACATACCGAATTTCTTCATAGGCTAGCTTATATATCCCCTTCTTATATATCCCCTTCTTGTGTATCCTTTATGTGTTGCAATCATTTTTTTCTCCATTCCTTCCATCTCCCAAGTCTCCAAGCACTTAAATGGCTTTGTATTTATAATTCAATAAACCTTGAATTATATATATCAATTTCATCCTCACTCCCTCTTATATGCTTTTGAGATTGAGTACGTTATTGGGATGAGAGCAACAAATGTGCAACAAATATAAATCAAAATAAATAAGATAAGAATATGCCTTTTAAATGGAGTATCTTATTGCAATTAGAGGAGCCAACCTAGAGTAAATATAGATGAAAAAAAAAATTAGCATAGCTATCTTTAATGTATTAGGGTGGAGATCTATTACTTAGTGATTTTTTCTTTCAAGAATGATCCTATTAAATTTAATTTGAAAACTTAAAGTTTGAGATGAGCATCATTAAATTTTATATGGAAAATATGTTTCCTTAAAAGATTAAAATACTATATATTGACCTCAAATCTATGATAGACAAATGAAACATTCAATCATTGAAATTGTTTGAATTATATATACATCTATTCAAAAAATATTATAGATATCAATTTAATTTTTACTTCAAATTTTTATTTTATTTTTAAATTGTCTTATTTACTAGATGCATAAACACATAAATTTAATGTGATACTTGTTTTGAATTATAATGTTTATTATTAATATTAATATTCGTAATTATGTCATTACTCTCCATCCTTTGTAGTCATTGTATATATTTCTTTAATGCTTTCTACTAGCTTAAATATCTAAATACATCTATCTAAAATACGCCAAGAGATATTAATCTCGAGGCACCTATTATAAATTTTTATTGATAATTGATAGGTGCCTCAAGACTTATACCTCTTGACATAATTTAAATAGATGTATTAAGATATCTAGGCTAGTAGAATCCATAGTGTAACATGTAAAGTATTAATTTAACACCTTTTTTATTTAAATAAAAAATTAATTATGCTTTACAAATCATGACGCATATCATATTCATTCAAATGTACACTAGGACTTCATAATTGATGAGACATTTCATCTTTTAAACCAAAAATTTAATCTTAGTTATTAACTATTCCTTGATCCCTTCTATTTTGTGTTCTTTCCAATTGTCTTCATCTTCTTAGTGGAGATGTTAGTTCCTCTTGTGAATTATTATTTTCCATATGATTTTGAGAATCAACATCCATTATATTTTGGATTCTATCATTTGGTATTTGTAGCACACTATTTATTGTAATGGAATTCATCCCTTCAAAACTAACCTCAACATTCCCATTAGATTGATGGTGAGTTTGGACATACTTACGATTTCACACTTGTATTTGTTGTCTTTCTATCTCATTCAATTGGTTAGAATTTGTCATTGTTTTCATTCTTCTCAATATATATTTTCCATCCTTAGGTGTTCGTATAAGATGTGTTATAATCTTATCTGCATGTTGTCTCATTTTCACTTCAATCTCTTCCACTATTAGATTTTCCCTACATTTAACACTTCTTTCTCCATCATTTTAGTTTCAGCGATTCATTTCTTCTTGTTTTTATGCATCAGTTATTTGTTCACATCATTCTCTCATATAATTTTGAGCATTTTCTTTCTCTTTTGTTATTTTTGTTTCTCTTTAGTTGGAAGACTTATTACTTCCTCTTTTTGTGCATTTGCCATTTGTTCACATCATTTTTATTGAAAAAAAAGGACATTCCTATACCTTAACAAAAAGAAATAATAGGATAGGCTTGCACCAGAACAAGCTTCCACAAAGGCATGTAGAGAGAAGAGCTCACAAGTAGTGAGATGATCTAGACAACACTAAAAAAAGAAAACCCCTTTTTGAAAAGAGGCTTTTGATTGGAGTCATAATAGATGGGAATCGAAGTCCCAAGAAAATGAGACTACCTAATCAAAATAGAGGGGTTTAGGAACATCTCGAACCATTATTTTGACACCCTCCCTTATGCTCGGATCAAACCAACCAAGGGGACAAACAATAACCAACAAATTTTAGAAGGCTTTGGGCAACCTATTGCCAACATGGCTATCAAATAAACCAACTAGGGCCACCTCCATAGGCCAACTATAAATAAAAAGAATGGGGAATAGAGTCCCAATGAAGTAAAACACAGGGGGAAGGGCTCCAAACAAAGGACAATAGAAAAATTATCCCAACACCTGCAAAGAAGGAGAGGTCCCATAAGCAACAACCCAACAAGGAACAACAAACAAAAATGGTAGTGAGGTGCAAAAGACAATATCCTCAAGAAGCATAACGTCCTCCAACAATAGGAAGAAGATAGAACCAAAGAAGACACATAGCAAATAGAGTCCTCTTTGGTTAAACACTTGCAAGGTAACCTTCCCACAATACCTTTCCAAAGTTCATCCACTTTAGCTTAAGGAGAGAAACCACTATTAAGAAAAACACTATCCTAATTTATCTCTATTGATGGATTATCTCAAAGCATCCAACTAAGAGATTAAAGTTTGCTTGATAGTAATTGCTTCCTCCATTGAATCTTTCCCAAAGAGAAAAGTGTCAAATGTGAAGCAATAATTTGTGAAGGAATAGGGAACAACTAAGATAGAAATGCACCTATCTAAATTTTATTACCATTTGCAACTTTAATGGATATACTCAGCCCTTAAACCATTAAAACGAAGAGAAAGGGGGAAGGAGATCTCCTTGACAAACACTGTGAGTTGAAGTGAAAAACCAGCATGGATAACAGTTTAATATGACTAAAAATTTAGCTGTTGATATACATGATGAAATCCATTTACACTAGCTATTGAAAAAACCAAATTTCTAAAAGATGGCTTGATGAAAATCCATTTATCTTTATCGTATGCCATTTTGCATGTCAACCTTTAAAATCACTACCAAAATATTCTCTAGATTTGTAGAATGAAGGATCTCATTAGCAACTATTGCTCCTTCTAAAGTGTCCCTACCAGGGACAAAGCCCTCCTATTCTTTGGAGATGACTGATGGAATCAATCTTTATAGTCTCATAGAAATTTTCTTTACAAAAATATTCTAGAATGTGTTGCAAAGTGTTATTGGCCTAAAGTTAGAAAAAGTGGATGGATGCATTCTTTTTTAGAATGATGACAATGTGGGTTGTGTTGAAATCCTTTAGGATTTTTTTGTTCCTTTTTTATTCTTCAAGGATAGAAATACATCTCTCCTAACAAAAGACCAACATTTTTGGAAAAAATTCATGGCAAATCTATCAAGCCTAGGTTTTTTATTCGAGGTAAATTATAAAACTTTTCTAAGATTTTCAATGGAAAAATCTGCCATTAGCATTTTATTTTGGTTCTCATCTTCAAGTTTTAGAAGGCACCCTAGTGGAGGTGAAATTTGAAGTTCCTGTTGAAGTTCTAGAAACAAGAGAAAATTTATTAAAAATTAAGGTCCTATCTTTATTCTCATTATTTATGACTAGCTCTGAAACATTAGTAGAGAGAATTATTTCTAATTTATTTATTTGTCTATTCACTTTTGTAGATATTAGAAGAACTTGGTATTCTTGTCACTCTCAGCTAACCAAGATTCTCTTGACTTATGTTTCTAGTACAATTATTCTCTTCAAAGTATCTCTCCCAATTCTAACTTGAGCATATTTTATATTGAAAGGGAAGCATTATCCATACCATATCCAATGGCTCTCTTATATTAATCTGACAGCTCTTGTTGAACCCTTTCTTTATAAGTGAAGGTATTTTAGAATGCATTTTGTTCTATTTTTCAATTTTTCCTTTTACAAACTATAATTTAATACTTAATTGGTACATTCTTTATCTCATAGTAAAAGGAGTTAAATTTCAACATGATTCCAACAATGGTAGAAAGGTACAATATCTAAACCATATTGACTCAAAATTGAAGGATGTAAGTCTTTATGGTGTTTTCATAGTGTTTTGAAGGAGGATGGAAAATTGATTGGACCCTATGGATCACATAAGGAAAGGAGAAAATTCCATTGGAGAAGACAGCCAAGAATTAAAAATTAGAAACCTATATAATGTTTTTGGAATTCGATGAAAATCTTGTCTTTGTTTATCCAAGTGTAGGAGCCATTTTTATGGATGTAGTTGTAATGGTGAAAAAATGTGAATGACAGGAAGATCAAGAGGAAAGATTTTCTTCACTCCAAGGAGAGATGGAAGTTTCACTATGGATTTACCTTCAAACACTTTATCTATACTATTTTTAAAAGAGGGAGAAATTCACTAGATCCAATCTCTTCGGGAGGAGATTGCATACTAAATGAATTGACAATGGGATAGAAATGACAAGCTAACCCCTCTTTTAGAATGAAAAAATATTGAATTATGTGTTGTAGAACTAAGTGTAAAAGTAGAAAACAACTGATTATAACTCGATATACAAGCATGAGATGAAGTTGTGCACCTCGATTTGGCTACAATATGTCAAGACAAAGCTGCCCTGTAAAATTGATGAAAAGTTGTCGAGACCATGCTGAAAGTGTCCACTCTCCTTTGAAAAAACCATGAAATGAAAAAGTTTTTCCCACATTTGCAAATGGATTTTGAATATGCAACCAAAGTTTTGCACCTACAACGTAGACACATAAAAGACAAGAAAAGGGGTTGGGATTGAGGGTTTGCCTTCAGGGCAAACCCCAATTTTGGAATTAACCAAATGATGAAAGAAAGTACTTGCAAGTAAATATAAATGAAAGACTAAAATGTAATTCACCTCAAGGGACATTGTCGATAGAGTGTAGGTAGATATTCTTGTATTAAATTTAATGCTGAAAGGGATCTCTTATTTAGTGGTTGAATCCTTGACTTGAATGCAACACCGAACCTTGAAGGAAGACTTGAGAATGCTCAATGCTAGAAAGAAATGCTTGAATGCTTGCACTTATGCCCACTCTTTGCTTATCCAAATTTTTTATTCTTGAACTCATGCAAATGAGAGGGAAAATTTGACATATATACTTGTAAATTAGGGTTAACTAATTGATTGATTTTCATCACAGGCCGACACAGGGAAAGTATTTCCCGCTTTATGCAAAGTCCAATGCAAAGATAGGATAAAGGGGAACCCAAAATAGGACAAGGACAAGGGCGTCATGCCCCTATCCTAGAAGAAAGGGGGCACCACGCCTCTATCCTAGGGGTGACAGGGGTGGCACCCTAGTCCTACCCTTGTCTTAGGACAGGAAGAAGGTTCAGGTTTTGTGGAGGGTTGCACAAGTGAAGTTTCTAGGGGTTGAGAAAATCTCAGATCTCTGATCAGGCTTGGGGATTCGAATCACCAATGTGAAGACACTAATATGGTTGAAAATTGCAAGGGTCACAATTTTATGACACTATAGTTAGCCCCCACTTTAGCCGGAGTATAAGAATATGCCAATATTGCCAGTAAAGTACAAGGAAACAAGATTGAAAGACTTCTACCATGTCAAGGAGGCAAGATGCACCAAGTCCCCAGTGGACTAAGAATCTTAAAAAATCAATTGACAAAGTAAAAGAGAAGATCAAGAAGGTTCCTCTCACTATGAGTCAAGAAAAAGATACCAAAATTATAAAGCAAAGCTGAGTTCACTAAATAATTCTAAGTATCAAAAAGGAAAATATGAGCGAAGTGTATACCCCCATGTTAAATTGTTCACGAACGCCTTATCAGGAGTGATTTATTTAAGGTAGGATACACCCAAGAGAGAGAGAAGAGAGGGAGCATGTTATCACATGGATATAGCCTCCAGTCGAGGAATAAACCCAAGAATAATGAACTCAAAACAAAAGGTAATTTTTCTTTCCTTGGGGTCAATATGCTATATGATAACTCATGTATATCATATATTTATTTATTTATATATATATATATATATATATATATATATATAATAATCATCATTCCTCAAAGAAAGGACACTACCTTGGAAGAAAGGGAATAGAGGATGTCTTTTGAGTCAACATTAAAGAGGCTTGGAAAAGATATCTAATTGCTTTGCATCATCCTCAAGTAGACACTGAGGGAAAAATAGAAGAGAAAGGATACACATAGAAGAATAGCCACAAAGAGCAAGAGAGGAGAGAGGGAGAAGATCTACAATGATAATATTGCTAATCTAGCATGACATCCACCTCCAAATCTTGTTGATTACTATTTTGGGAAGACGAGAAACACTCCAGAGAAGCGACATCAAGCACAATAGATCAAGCTAACACAAGATCCAAACAAAGACTATGATCATGGGCTAGATCATTTTGTTTGATTCTAGGAGCAAGGATTAGGGTTTGTAAATATTCAGTTTCATAAATGCTTGTCTAGATCAACATATTCATAAAAACTATCAGAAGCATTAAGACTTGTATTGTCATCATGAATAACATTTTCACTCATTTCTTCATCAAGATTTATAAAAATAGGAGTACGAACATGAATAGGAGTAAAACCATCATATGGTTTGTGCAACTTATGATTTGGAGATGTAGGTTCAACATCTTTCTTAGGAGAAAAGGGAATCATATCATCTGTAAGAGTCTTGGGAGATTGAATATATTTTGAGAAAGAACTTCATAAGCTCAAGCATGACACCTTCATCGGTGGTCTCTCACACAATGATCTCGTTGACTCTTAGCTGGAGACTGAGAAGGAGGAGGAGTATATATGAAAGGAGGAATAGTCTCCTCTTTGATAGTTGAAGGTTTAGGTTGGAGAAGGGGAGAGGGAGGTCTCTTGTATCTATAAAGGAGGAATATTAGGTATAGGAAGGAGACTAGGTCCATCATGGGGAGGTGGTATAGGTCTAACCTTAGAAGAAATATTGTTGTTCTTCTTAGGAGAAGGAATAGTCCAATCCATAGGAATAGGTTGAGGATTTTACTTAGGAGGAAGATTACTCCTATCCATTAGGGGGAGAATTTCATCTTCAAGAAGGATGGGAATGCCAAGTGTTGGGTATCTAAGTTGACTCAAGGATAAGATCATATATTTCTTCCATTTTTTATAAGATTGAAAAAGAGCATTGCTCCTTTGTGGAAGAGATTGAAATTTATTAGGACAAAAGAGATCAATAGGAACACTAGAGCTTCTTTCGAATGGGAAAAATAAGATATGGTTCATGGTAGTGATTTCTCAATTGTGAGGAAATTTCAAACACTTAAGAATAGGAGAAGCAATAGCCTTCATGGAAGATAACCAAGGGTAGACTAGCTTCAAATGAAATTGTTCAAAAGAGGGAATGATAAAAAAGTTGGGATCCATAGATTTAGTGTGAACTTCAATAGGAAGGGTGATAGAACCAATGGTAGGATAAGAGAATCCATCAAATAACTTCACAACCATATAAGAGTCATCATAGATCAGTTTATGCAATCATAAAGTGAATAGATATTCCTCAGTGATGACATTAACCATGCAAGAGGGATCAACAAGGGCACCATGACAAGGTATGTCCTTAACCTTTCCAACTATGTATAAAGGCCCATTAGGTTTCCTAATGCTCTCACTAGGGTTGAATGTAATAGAAGGATCCTTAGGTGTTTGTTGTTTCTCTACCATGTTTAGAAAAATCAGAGTTGTGGTAGTAAGATCAAAAGAAGAGAAAGAAGTATGTTTAGTCTCAATCACATTAGAGGTATGAGATGGAAAAGGGTCACTAAAAATATTAAGATTTGGATTAGGAGGAGATATTGATTTATTTCCCTTATCATTCACACCTGTGAAGGATATAGTATTATTATCAATCAAATCTTGAATCTTAATTTTCAATGCAAAACATTCTCAGTATCATGACCAGGCTGATGATGAAATTGACAAAAGGAATTTATATCAAAATAAGGGGATGCAAGATTAGATGGGTCAACTAGTTTTATAGAGGGGAGTTTGATCACATTTCTTTGTAATAATTGAGACATAATACTATGTAAAGATCCAGTCAATGGAGTAAATTGTCTTTCTCTTATAAAGAATTTAGAAATAGGAGGAAAAAGTTGATTATCGAGCCTCTCAACTTAGTCATGAGCATCTCATATGCTCTGCATTGATTAATGACCATTGAGGTGTCGATGATCTCCATAGATCTATTGTTAGTGCTCAATGATAGATTCAGTTCGATGCCTTGGCATTGAAAGTCACCAAGCCTAGTATCAAAGTGTTAACGTAAGTGGAGTTGCTATGGACATATATGTCCATTTTAATATTCTATATTCAAATTCTTCATTTAGGGAGGAGAACATGTTGTGGAGGATTATCTCCAGTGATCATAATATTTTACTAGAAAATGAAAGTGATAGAGTTCGCTCTCTTCATGACACTCGTGGCTACAGACATTGACAAGGTGACAACAAGCATTCTGAGGATTCAACAAAGCAACACAAGTTGGTACACATGCTATCAAATACCTAGTATAATGGAAGGTTGAGATCGAGCATCAGCATAGTGGGGAATTTCATGATGATCACATTCAGCCATACAAAAATGTGAAATGTGTGCATATGGGAACGAAAGCTTATGGAGGAACCTAATGATCAGGAATGGTGGAGAAGGCCTCCATGAAATAATGCCTTGCAATAACTCTCAAATCATCCTAGAAGCTTCGAGAGTCACATGAAGCATTCATTTTGCTAAATCCTTCATAGGAATTAGATGATATTGCAACTAGAGGTCCAATTATTCAAGTTCTTACTTATGTCGTTCTTGAAGAACATCAGAAGTTTGTCCTAGGATGGGCACTGCAGTATAACATTCTAGCACACATTGTTACAAGTGGATTTATGTCACATCTATGTGGTTGGTCCATCAGTTTGTTATGGATGGTATTAAAGGCAATTCTTCAAATGATGCTTAAGCTATGCTCGAAGAAGATATTGTGGATAGATGATGAATTATGGAAAGGGACAAAGGCCTCGCAACCATTAGATCATCACTAGGTGCTTCAGTACACGATGAATCCAAGTGAATGTAAATTCCATTGCTGAGAAACATTATTAAATATAAGTACTCTTTATCTTTGAATAATGCTACATCATTGAATAGTGAATCATGTGTTGACATTTCCCCTTAATATCATTATATCTCTCTAAAATTCTTCCAGGACAAATCAGAGATTGCATTCAAGGAAGGAAGATTGCTTGTATTTCTTCGGAGAGGAAGAATCAACATTCAGAGGGAGTCTGATATATCATCAAAAGTAACCTTGGACGAAGAGAAAAGAAGGTTGATATCTTCTTCAGAGGGAGCTTAACATTTCAGCTTTAGAGGAAGCATGGCATTTCAACTTCAAAGGGAGCTTGAAATTTTAGCTTTAGAGGGAGCTTGAAATTTCAACTTCAGAGGAATCTTGACATTTTAGCTTCAGAGGGAGCCACGTCATCATGAAGATTGGGTTAATGCATTTTTCTCTATGATGGAGAAATTTGATGTGAAAGCCCTTGTTAATGAGTTCTTCTCTGTAAGGGAAAAGATCAAGATGCAATCCTATGTTAATGAGTTCTTCTCTATGAGGTAAAAGTTTGAGGTGAAAACCCTTGTTGATGCATTCTTCTTTGTGAGAAGTCGGACGTTAAAGCCCTTGTGCCACCCTCTACGAGTAGGTATGGTGGATCCACCCTTTGTGAGTAGGAATGGTGGAGATACATTCTTCTCTGGGATAAGTTTGAGGTTAAAGACCTCATTCCACCCTTTGAAAGTAGGCATGGTGGAGATGCATTCTTATGTAGGAGAAGTCTGAGGTTAGAGCCTTTTGGCATATGATGAAGTGGTGATAATGTATGTTGTCATTGATGTCAATATGTGATCGAGCAGGTGAACTGGTATGAAGATCTGATTAATTACTTAAGTAGGTAAACCAATATGAAGATCAGAAGTGGTCATGGTCAACTGAAATGTAGGGGACCGATGTTGGGATTCATTGTGTGTGATTACCGGTTGATAGTCTCAGATCATCTCCAGGGTTACTGATTTGGCTTGTATAGTGCAACCGATGGTGTTGTGTGATGAGTTAGTTCAAAACAAGGATAAGGATCAAGATGCCATGTCAGTTGTGTACACATGAAGGATTTCTTTGAGGATCTTACGCGTGAAGTTTGAATGTATTGAATGTCTACCTCAGGAATGAGCATTTTTATTAGCAGTGTGTGAAGAACATGTGATGGGTAACTGATTTCTAGATGCGGTGAAGATTGGATGATGCAGAATGTCTTGAGATCTATTTTAGATCATTTCATTCTATTTACTATGTTTGGACGGTCAGGATTTGATTGCTTGTAAATGTAAATTTGAAATCTTTAAGGCTTAGGGTTTATGCTACTGACCTAATTGTTGTCTATAAGGTCAATGAGTTTTGTTACTGTAGAAGTTGGAAAAAGTTGTTTGTGTGTTTGGATGTTGGATATTTGATACTTGCCAAACTAGAGTGAGGAATCTACAGAGGGTGATTGCAGAAGAGAGGAACTGAAAAGGATCTGCCTTAGCAAGAAGTGCTATTCTCAAATTGGTATTTTACCTATTGTCTTCTAACCATTTCAATAGAAGGAAAATCCCTTGACTGGGTAGCTTTAACAGGATTTGATGTTAATTTTCTAGCCAAGTGGCTGAAGTTTATTGAGTTCTTTAAATCCTCTAGTGAGGTAACCTTTAACGGGGTTCCAACCTTTAACAGGGTATATAGCCATCCCTTAACCAGGTGATCCGTAATGGGATTGGTGCCTAACATAACCTTATTGTAAAGTCTTTAACTGGACTAGGCTCCTAATAGAGAGGACTTCAAAAGAGTTCACAAATAACTTGTGGGTTTTCATCCCCACCATGGTCTTTCCCATTTGGGTTTCCACGTGAAAAATATGTGTGTTATGGTTGTGAGAATTTTTATGTGATGATTGTGTGATTTTTGACTAACTTAGATAAGCATGTATTGTTAAATGGTTGTGATATTATTGATACAACTCATGCATGATTTTATCTATGAAGTAGTTATCAAGATTTCAGATCTATTGTAGTTGTTTGAAGTATTTTTGTTTAACCGGTAAAGCTATTGTTCAGTTGTGAAGTTAACCAGTCAACTATGTTCTGATTTGTCAAAGTGTTGAAACAATTTTTTTTGTTTGTATTGATTCAGCCCCCCTCTCAGTACCAGTTAGGACCTTAGTAGTTCATCATTGAATCAATTGGTATCAAAGCTCATCTAGGTCCTCGGTGATATAAGCTTAACCGCTTGAGGAAAAAGATCATGTTTTAATGATGAAGAGGGAAGGTTCTAAGTTCAATAGGGACAACTTCAAAATATCGAAGGACTAAATGAAGATACATATGAAGAGTTTGGGTGCACAACATTTGAAATATGTTGAGAATGCCTATGTAATCCCCATTGGAATTCTAACGGATGATTAGAAAAGAGAGATACAAGAAAATGGGCAAGTCATGGAAGCCCTTATTAGCAGCTTGTCTGATGTAGAGTTCATTGATGTACAAGATAAGGACAATTCGAAAGATGTATGGGACAAACTAGAATCCATTTATGGCAGTGATGAACATGTCAAGAAGGGTAAGGAAAAAAGCCTTAGAGGAAAGTTCGAAGATATGAGGATGGTTGAAGGTGAGACCATTTAATAGTATGGCATAAGAATCAAGATAGTCATTGGTGAGATCAAGAGCACTGGTGGAACAAATGATGATGTCACTATTGTTAGTAAAGTTCTGAGATCATTGTTACCAGACTATGCAATCAAGGTTGCCTCTATTCAAGAGCTAAGGTCTATCAAAAAAACCAAGGTATCTTTAGACTCTATTATTGCTAAGTTGACTGCATATGAATTCAATGGCTATGATGGTAGTGTTCAAAAGAACGAGTCATCTTTTAGAGCCTCTTCTTCCTCCGCACCGACCATGAAAGGAAAAGAAGTTAGTACCAGCTATGAATAAAGGCCAAGCATAGATATGGATGATGAGGAGATTTTGATGGAGTTTGAAGCTCTTCTTGCTAAGAGACTTCCAAAAGGCACCAAAAAATATAGAGGTAAGCTTCCTTTGAAGTGTTTTTCCTACAATAAGATAGGAAATATAGTTGTTAACTATCCTAACAATGACAATAAGTATAAACTAGAGAGGTTTACGAAGTATAAAGGAGTAGGTAGGAGAAACTGTCTTGTTGTAGTGGATGAAGGTGTTACTGATGAGGAATCAGAGGATGAAGAGAATGAGGACATAGTGTTTGTGGCAATCAAGGAAGAGTTGTCTAACCAGAAAGCCCATGTCTCACATATTGACAACTCTAATGAGCGGATCATTGATAGCGGGTGTTCTCATCACATGACAAATGACCAGAGAAAGTTTCTCTCTCTTGAAGAATATAATGGTGGTGTTGTTCGGTTTGGCAATGATGCACCTTGCATGGTGAAAGGTAAAGGATCCATCTCAATCAATGGAAAAAGCAATGCAGATGATGTCTACTAGGTGGAAGGCCTTAAGCATAATCTTTTGAGTGTTGCTCAACTGAATGACAAAGGACTCATACTGGAATTCAAAGGTGGAGTCTGTAGAATTATTGGAAAGAGTGGTGAACTCATTGCCACTAGTAAGAAGACCAGAGGAAACCTATTTTAGCTGAATGCCAAGATTAGTCAGTGTCTGATGGTGAAATTTGATTATAGTTGGATATGGCATAGCAGACTTTGTCATACAAATTTTGACAATATTGTAAAGGCTAGTAAGATCAAGGCAGTAAGAGGATTGCCTTTACTGAATAGACCAGAGAATGCCTTGCGCAAGGAAAGCTAACCTGGGAAGATGTCTTCCTCAACATTCAAAGGTAAGTCTTTTTCAGCAAAGAACTTACTTGTTCTAGTGCACACCGATCTGTGTGGTCTGATGAAAACTAGAAGTATTTAGGGAGATCGATACTTCATGATTCTTACTGATGATTTCTCAAGAATGATGTGGATCACATTCTTGAAAGACAAATCTAAGGCATTTGGAAAGTTCAAAGCCTTTAGAGCATTGGTGGAGAAGGAAAGTGGTAAAAGGATAAAATGCCTTAGAATCTATTATGGAGGTGAATTCACTTCTGATGAATTCAATAAGTACTAGAAGGAGAATGGAATCAAGAGGCAATTGTCTATCCCAAGGACACCACAAAAAATGACATAGAAGAAAGAAACAATAGGACTGTAGTTGAAGCGGCCACAACTATGTTGATCCAAGGAAATGTCACTCACACATTTTGGAGACAAGTTGTGAGCACTGCAGTCTATACCATGAACGAGGTACTCATTAAGAAAATTAGAGACAAAACCCCCTATGAGTACTAGACTAGGAGAACTCCCAATGTGAGTTATTTTAAAGTGTTTGGGAGTAAATACTACATCAGGAGAGGTGAGAATCTGAGTAAGTTTGATGCTAAGTGTGATGAAGGAATATTTCTAGGATATTCCACTAAAAGAAAAGCTCTCAAGTGCTAAAACAACATGACTCAGAAGATCATTGAGAGTATCAATGTCAGAGTTGATGAATCCCCTGAGAAGTCTGAGGAAACCGACAACAAGAAAATGAAAGATGAACTAGGTGTAGTCTTCGGGGAATCGGTTAAGAAAGAAACAAGTGTCTCTGAATCAGTAGAAGCTTCAATAGGTGAAGAAGAAGATGAAGCGGAAGAAGAAGAAGAAAAGCAAGAGGAACCAGCTACGATCACTCCTACGTATGTAAGATTGCATCATGATCCGAAGCAGATCATAGGAGACAAAGATGCAGGGATACTTATAAGGAGAAAGGTAAAAGAAAACTTCTGCATGATTTCAGAATTGATCCTAAGACCACTAGAGAGGCACTTACTGATGAAGATTGGATAAAGGCAATGGAAGAGGAGTTGGACTAGATAGAGAAGAATGAAACATGGTCCTTGGTACCCAGATTGAAACACAAGAATGTCATAAGTACCAAATGGGTTTTTAGGAATAAGATGAATGAAGAAGGCATAGTGGTAAGGAACAAGGCAAGACTTGTTTGGAAGGGATATGCTTAGGAAGAAGGAGAAGACTATGGATAAACCTTTTCCCCAATGGATAGATTGGAAGGTGTCTGAATGCTACTTGCATTTGTGGCAGTCAAGGGTTTTAAGGTATACCATATGAATGTGAAGTCTGCCTTCTTCAATGGAATCCTAGAAGAAGAAGTATATATTGAGAAACTAGATGGGTTTGCTTTGTCAGAAGATAGTGATATGGTGTGTTGATTACACAAAGCCCTATATGGATCATAACAGGCACCAAGGGCATGGTATGAACAGTTACACTCTCATCTTGTGAAGATAGGATTTCAGAGAACAAGTGAGGACAACAACATCTACCTGAAATCTGAAGGTGATTAGATTATGATATGTGAAGTATTTGTAGATGACATAATCTTCGGCAAAGATGATGATATGAGTCATGCATTTGTAGATGGGATGAAAAAGGCATTTGAGATGTCTATGATTGGAGAGATAAAGTTTTAAATTGGTCTACAAATTCAGTAGATGAAAGAGGCTATCTTCATTACCCATTCCAAGTATATCAAAGAGGTATTGAAGACCTTTAGCATGGAGGAGAGAAAACTAGTTGGAAAACCTATGGTGACTGGTTGCAAGCTAACAAAGGAGGATGATACAACATTGGTGCATGAGAAGGAGTACTCGTTAATGATTGGTAAATTGCACTATGTGGTGCACAATAAAACGGACATTGCTCATGCAGTAGGCATAGTGGCTCATTTTCAGAAGAATCCAAGATAATCTCACTTGGTAGCAGTAAAGAGGATTCTTAGATATCTGAAAGGGACAGTTGACTATGGATTGTGGTATCCATACAATGGCGAATTTGATCTCAAAGTATTTACCGATGCAAACTGGGCAGGTAATGTGGATGACTGAAAGAGCACAACTAGTGGAGCGTTCTTCCTTGGTGGAAGACTAGTCTCATGAACAAGCAAGAAGAAGAGTTGTATTTCCCAATCTACAGCTGAAGCGAAGTATGTGGTAGCATTTATGAACTATGCTTAAGCAATCTGGATGAAGCATGTACTAAATGGATTCAAAGTAGTTATATCTGAATCAGTGAGTATATTCTTTTATCATACAAGTGTAATAAATATTTCAAAAAATTTGGTATTGCATGCTAGGACCAAGCATATTGAGCTCAAGTATCAATTCTTGAGATAAAAGGCTTATAATAAAAAGGTTGTATTAGAACATGTTTCCAGTAAGGAGCAGCTATCAAACATATTCACTAAGCCCTTACCAAAGGCTACATTTACCTATTTGAGAGGTGAATTAGGGGTTCTGCCCCTTCATGGAGTAAATTAAAGATGTGTGCTCCACATCAGTCAAGTACTATCATGTTATATCTTATAGGTTTGATGTGTTTAAGGATGCTACTCCATAGGGGGAGCAACATAGTGGAGACCGGAAGCTTGTGCCTCTAGTTTGGCATTGTTGTCAAAGGGGGAGAAGATATATGATGATGAAGATATATGGGGGAGAAGATATATGTTGAGCAAAGTGCACACTGACTTGTCCAGGTGGTGGTGGTGATCTTTTAGGTTGAATCGGTATATGTTATTGGGAATGATATAGATACTAAGCACTGAGTATTGCCATATTAACATGATACACCGAGTATTGCCATCAATGCCAAAGTGGGAGATTGTTGGTATATGATGAAGTGGTGATAATGTATGTTGTCATTGATGTCAATATATGCTCAAGCAGGTGAACTAGTATGAACCAGTATGAAGATCAAATTAAGTGCTTAAGTAGGTAAATGAGTATAAAGATTAGAAGCAGTCATGGTCAACCAGAATGCAGGGGACTGGTGTCAGGGTTCACTGAGTGTGATTACTTGTTGATAGTCTCAGTTCAGCTCAAGGGTTACCGATTTGGCTTGTGCGATGAAACTGATGGTGTTGTGTGATGAGTTAGTTAAGAACAAGGATAAGGATCAAGATGCCACGTCAGTTGTGTACACGTGAAGGATTTCTTTGAAGATCTTGCACATGAAATTTGAATGCAGAATGTCTACCTCAGGAATGAGCATTTTTCTTAGTGGTGTGTGAAGAACACGTGATGGGTTACTGATTTCCAGATGTCGTGAAGATTGGACAATGCAAAATGTCTTGAGATCTATCATAGATCATTTCATTCTATGTAATGTGTTTGGACGGTCAAGATTTGATCACTTATAAATGTAAACTTGAAATCTTTAGGGTTTAGGGTTTATGCTACCGACCTAATTGTTGTCTATAAGGTCGATGAGTTTTGTTACTATAGGAGTTGGCAAAAGTTGTTTTTGTTTCCGTGTGTTGGATATTTGATACTTGCCAAACCAGAGTGAGGAATCTGGAGAGTGTGATTGCAGAAGAGAGGAACTGAAAAGGATCTTCCTTAACAAGAAGTGCTATTCTCAAATCGGTATTTTACCTATTGTCTTCTAACAATTTCAATAGAAGGAAAATCCCTTGATCGGGTAGCTTTAACAGGATTTGATGTAAATCCTCTAACCAGGTGGCTCAAGTTTATTGAGTTCTTTAAATCCTCTAGCGAGGTAACCTTTAAGAGGGTTTCATCCTTTAACAAGGTATATAGCCATCCCTTAACTGGGTGATCCCTAACAGGATCGGTTCCTAACAAAACCTTATCGTAAAGTCTGTAACTGGACTAGGCTCCTAACATAGTAGACTTCAAAAGAGTTCACAAACAACTTGTGGGTATTCATCCCCACTGTGGTCTTTTCCATTTGGGTTTCCACGTGAACAATCTATGTGTTATGGTTGTGAGAATTTTCATGTGATGATTGTGTGATTTTTGATTAAGTTAGATATTCCTGCATTGTTAAATGGTTGTGATATTGTTGATACAACTCATGTATGATTCTATTTGTGAAGTAGTTATCAAGATTTCAGATCTATTGTAGTTGTTTGAGGTATTTCTGTTTAACTGGTAAAGCTATTGTTTAGTTGTGAAGTTAACCTGTCAACTGTGTTGTGTTTTGTCAAAGTGTTGAAACAGTTTGGATTGTTTGTACTAATCCACCCCCCCTCTTGGTACTGGTTAGGACCTTAGTAGTTCATCATTATTCATTAGAGCCCTCATTCCACCTTCTATGAGTAGGCATGGTGGAGCCACCCTTTGCGAGTAGGCATGGTGGTAGTGCATCCCTCTTTAAGAGAAAGTTGAGGTGAAATCCCTCTTCCACCCTTTGTGAATAGGCATGGTGAGCACACCCTCTGTGAGTAGATATGGTTGCTATCATGGAAGAAATTTCATGATGTTCTTGTTCATCCTCTAAGAGTAGATATGGTGAACGTATTATCCATGGGAGTAGCCATGGTGGTAGTCACTATGTGACATGGTTATTCAGAAGGAATCCTCCCTAGCTAAGATTGGTTATTGTTGTGTATCTAGGTTGAATCCCTTCTAGGGCCAACTTAGTGCAAAAAATGCCAAGTGAACTGTCCGCCTTTGCATTTAGATATCTCAGTTGTATGAGTCTTATTTGGGGCAGTCCCTATTTAAACTAATCACTTATGTGTAACTTGTGATTAAGATAAATGTAACTTGAAACCAAGGGAGACTCATATGTAACTTGTAATGTATAGGTCTGACCCTATCCTTGGTGCCAAAAGTATATGGCTGACTTGAGGTCTATTAGGAGGTATTGATTTATATATGAAAGGTTATGATTGCATCAATAGATACGAATTCAATAACATGAAGGTCATGTAGTGTTCTTGGGGGTGATGATAAGAGCTTATCGTCTATGGTTGGGAAGGCAACAAATCTGATGTTTGCCTATGGTTAATGAGTGCTACCATAAAATCCACATAAAATTTACAAATGGTTGTTGAACACTTTCCCCTTATCACTTGGAGCCATAGAATTATATTGCTTCATTTGACTCACGTCTAGTTGATAATTGTGGAGTGTTGCGCACAACTGTAGAAAGGAAGTAAACTCAGACAAATGAAACTTTTCCCTAATATCTTTTTGCAAATTAGAAATGAAAATTCTTTGAATGTCATTATAAGGTACATGAAAAGAAATTTGAGCACAAAAATGATTATATCTACCAATGAAATCATTCACTTTTTTTTAACACCTTGTTTACAATGCATTAAATTAGTCAAAGTAATTGTAGGACCAATATTATTTTGAAATTGTTGAATGAAATAATTTGCTAATTGTTGAAAAGAAGTGATGGAATAATAAGGCAAAGAGAAATACCATTGTAAAGCCTTATCTCTTAGTGTTCTTGTAAACAGTTTTGCAAGCAATCTTTGATCATAAGAAAAATTGGTACACAAGGCTTGAAATGTTTTAACATGTGTGAGGGGATCAACTTTTCCATTATAGAGTTCCAATTGAGGGACCTTAACATGCTTAGGTTGAACAACTTTAACAACATCAAGAGAAATTGGGCTCGCAACATCAAATGTGGGCACACTAAACTTGGATTGACTCATGGAAGCAATTTGCTGCTGTAAGGAAGACATAGTTTGAGGAAGATTGTTAATGGTCGCTTGAATAGAAGAATTGATGTCACAAATGGCTGATTCAGAAGGTGGTGTGATGTTATTGAAGGAAGGCATGGATTGAGAATAAGGTGACAGGACATTATGCTAATTAGGCATAGGTGCTGATTGAGTAGGAAATGGGACACTTAAAGGAGGAATAAAATTGTTGAATGAATTTCCCCCTTGTGTCATAGTGATTGTTTGAGGGATAATAGGAATACTTATGGAAGAAATAGGTAAATATGGTGGAGCAAATGAAGAAGAGGGAATTCCCCCATGACCAATGGCTGTAGGAATGACGTTTTGAGTTGATGTAGAAATGATGTTTGAAGTGAAAGTAGGAATACTAGCCATAGGAGTGGTCAAACAAATAAAAGAATTAATTTGATTTGAAGGTTGTGAATAACCTAAGTTCTCAACACAACGCTTGATATGCACAACATTAGAATCAACAATATGAGTAATGCCATAAAATATATCAATTCCATTCTTATCACTTTGAATCATGCATTTAAGGCCTTCAATTAATGGAAGAGCTTCACAATTTTGGTATTCTTGGGACATCCATTGTTGACAGTTATCAAATTGATTGTCCAATTTTGAAAGTTGATCTATGGAAAATCTAGTTAAAGCTTCTTCGGGTTCATCATGAGATTCATCAATTGGATGGATAGGGACATGATTAGGAAGGGAAAAGGTACCATTATCCTCATTAAAGAAGTCACGCAAATTATGCTCCATCTCCTTGGTAATTAAACCTTGTGAAGCCTTAATTCTAATGCTTTTTCTAATGGCGATAGTGTAGGTAGGACTAATAGTGGTAAAACTCATGCACTAGAGGGAAAATTTTGAATTTTAAATAAGAACAACAAAGACTACAAAAATTGAATAATGCAAAATTTGGGAAAATGACGATTAAACAATTTGAACTTTATTGAAAGAAGAAAATGACACAATTTCCAAAAAAAAAAATTATGATAAATGAAAGGAAATTGGAATTTAAAATTAGGGCCAATGGGATACCACTTAATTTTCAAATTGATAAAATCAGAAATTTTAAAATCATGGCATATTATAATTAACCACTGAATTTTAAAAAATTCTAAAAATTTGAAATATTGAATTTTGAAGGTATTTTTATTTTTATTTTTATTTTAGAGGGATCAAAAATTGACAAAATGAACTAACTTTCTAGATTTAAGCTATTGAATACGGTCATAATAGTCTCCCAAAATTTTGGGAAAAAAGTGAAGGAGCATGTCGAAAGTGCACACGATCTGGCCAACTTTTTTTTAATTTTTTTTAGGGATGAAAGCTATGATGATTTTAAAGATAAGATGAAGAAATTGGTGGATTTTATGATCTCTTGAAAGGCAAAATTAAGAGTTGAATGTGAAAAGGGTCAAACCTAATGGATAGGGACACCTTGAAAAATGTTCAGAAAACTAAAATTGACTGAAATTGATTGAAATTTGCACAAAATCCAATTAAATTTGAAAATTAGGGTCTTAGGACCTAACCACTTAATTTATGAAATTTTAAATTTTGAAAAAGGAGGAAAATTGAAAATTTGAATTGTAGGACAGAAGATAAGTCTAAAAACAATCACAAATCTGAAAATTAAATGGAAATTCAATTTTTGCATAATTTCAAGACGATTTTTAAAAATTAGGGTTTTGACAATTAACCTCTTAATTTTATGAATTTGACAAACACAACAATTTTCAGATATAAGACAATAATAATTAATTTTTACACAACACGAGTTCAAGATTTGTATAATAAAGCATGTAAGATGTCGGGTTCACCAAAATGTAATGGTGAAAAAGATGAATGATGGAGAGATCAAGAGGAAATATATTCTTCCCTCTAAGGAGAGATTAAAGTTTCACTGTGGATTTCGCTTCAAACACTTTATCCACATTACATTTAAAAGGGGGAAATTCACTAGATCCAATCTCCTAGCGAAGAGATTGAATACTAAATGAATTGATAATGGGATAGAAATGACAAGATAACCCCTCTTTTAGAATAAAAAATGATTGAATTATGTGTTGTAGAACTAAGTGTAAAATTAGAAAAGAACTGATTATAACTTGATATAGAAGTGTGAGATGAAGTTGTGCACTTGGATCTGACTATAATATGTCAAGACGAAGCTGCCTGCGAATTTGAGGAAAAGTTGTCAGGACCATGCTAAAAGTGTCCACGGTCCTCCGAAATATCCACGAAACAAAAAGAGTTTTTCCACCTCTGCAGATGGAGTCAGAATATGCAAACAAGACTACGCACATGCAACCTACACACAGAAAAGAGAGGAAAAGGGGTTGGCATTGGGGGTTTGCCTTCAGGTGAAACCTTAGTTTTATAATTAATCAAATGATGAAAGAAAGTAATTTCAAGTAAAGGTAAAAGAAAGATTGAAATGTAATTCACCTCAAGGGAGGTTGTAGATAGAATGTATGTAGATTTTCTTGTATTAAATTGAATATTGAAAGGGATATCCTCTTCAATGGTTGAATCCTTGACTTGAATGCAACACCTAGCCTTGAAGGGAGAGTTTAGAATGTTGAATGTTGGAAAGAAATGCTTGAACTTATGCCCACTCTTCGCTTATCCAACTTATCACTTCTTGAACTCATGCAAATAAGAGGAATAATGTGACATATATACTTGTCAATTAGGGTTAATTGACTTTTTTTTTGTTAGAGGTCGACACATGGAAATTTTTTCCCACTTCCTACAAAGTCCAATGCAAGGATAGGAAAAAGGGAGCTCCAAAATCCTAGGAGGACAAGGGAGCCATGCCCCTATCTTAGGAGGATAGGGACACCACACCCCTATCCTAAGAGGGATAGGGGCACCATGCCACTATCATTGCACTATATTAGGACAAGAACAAGGTTTAGGTAGCATGGAGGGAAGAACAAGTGCAATTTTTGGGGGTTGAGCAAGTCTCAGGTCTCTAATCAGGCTTGGGGATTCGAATCATGAATGTGAAGACCTTAGAGTGGTCACAATATTATGATACTACAATAATTAAAGAGGTTATTTGCATTAACAAAATCTCTAAAGTGAACCATACCTAATCAAGGTGAATGATACATCCCATTTTTTCACTATCATCTAGCAAAGCATTTATGTCACTCCTAAGGATAAAAAATTCACTTTTCAAATGAGTAAGAATAGCTAAGAGTTAAGCCCAAAGATATTGTTTTCTGATTGTTGCAGGTGGGGCCATATATGCTAAATATCGAGAAAGTAGAGTTTTCTAACAACCACTTCACTACATCTAACATCCAGTTATTAGTGTAAGCAAATAGATCAACCAAGTGGACTCCTAAATTCCATAGAATTGAAAGATCCCAAGAATCACCCAGTTCAAGAATAGAGAAATATATCTGATTATTTCAAGAACCAAATAGGTTTTGGTCCATAGTATCAATAGATTTTGTCTCTTCAAGAAGGACCATATAAAGAGAAAAACTATCTTATTGATGCTTAATTAAGTTCCTTTCTTTATGGGTATTGTGGCCCCTAACATTCTAAGATAGTGATTGTAGCATTCTAAATTATCATAGGGCCAAGTTACACCTCATTCTTGTGCCCCTAATTTAGCATATCCTATCCTCATCACCTTTTTGGATCAGTTGTGCCTATTCTTTAGCTTTGAGGCCATGACCATGATTTTGTGGGTCCTACCATGGGATACTCTGGTCATTTTAACATTATTTTGGTCCTGATTGAGGAAAGACTAGGGTGTCCATGCCCTGGTCTAGACCATCATGTGGAACACCATGGTTTGGATGATGGCAGCGTAATTTGAAATGGAATTGATGTTTAATCTCAATGGTAAGATTTGATTGTTGGGGCTTCGCATGACCATTGGAGATTAGCCTAATAGATAATTTACATACAAGTCCCTCTATATAAAGATTTTATAAACCTAATTTTATCTAACACTCTAAGAAATCAATTCGTATCATTCAAGTGCCCATGAAGCACATGTCATCAAGTATTTTCAAAAATTGTTAGGGATACATATTCATTCTTAAATTATTGTGGGGAAAAAATACATAAATCTTATGGAAGCATGTTTGTGTAATTAGGGTTTTCTAATGTTCATGCCATTTCATTCAACATATGTAACTACAATTGAATAGAAAAGCATCATCATCAACATGTGCATATTTAAGGTGTATCTATCCATCATTTCTAGTATTTCCATTTATTTTATTCAAGGTTAATTCTTAAACTAGGGGTTGACCAAGGAAAATCTTTATTCCGAATAATATCCCCTTCTTTTTTGTATACATGAAATAGGTACAGAGTTACGTTTGGGAGGATTCACAAGATTCATAGAGATTAATATGTTCAGCTTTTGATGGTGAGAAATTTAGAGGGCCATGGAAAATTAAAACTACATAGTACTAAAAAATTAGGTCGAACATCTAGGAAAAGATTTGAAGTTCATCTTATTTTATTCATATCTAGGTTGGTGTCTCCACACAATAACTGTAGCTCATTTTTTATACTCGATCTCTTCAATAATAACCTATTTCACCCTAATTTCAACATCTTCAAAATTAAACTTAGAAAGAGGACAAAACCCTAACCAAGTGAACCTAATCAAAATTTTAGACATTTTCCTAGGAAAGGGATTAAGCCTAGGTATATTAGTTCCATCCATCTTCCAATGTAATGGTTAATTAAGAAAAATTAGAGGTTTTGTTACCTTAATTAGTGAAACCCTAATTTCTACCATTACATTTTGGTGAGGTCGATGTCCTTAACTCGATATCTTGCATCATAATTTTTTGTTTTTGTTCTTAGATATGATTTATATGCATTGAATTTTCAATTTGATACTCATAGGTTATATATTTAGAGGTTAAATTCATAAAAACCCCTAATTTAGTTTCCTAAAGTTGAGTTGTGAGTTGTATAATTGTTGAATTATGCTTTTAGACCTAGTTCATTCTTCTATTACATCTTCCAATTTTCATGTTTCAAATAGTAAAAATATATATAAAAAAGTATATTTATTTCATGCATTGTTATGTGTGTTTAGATTAGTCCTTTTATTCTTTATTTCATTATATATTCACTTCTTGAATCACAAGTTTCCTTTTTCTTAAATTAGAAAAACATCAAATTTCTTTTTCCAAGAGGATGCTCTTAAGTTGCAAGGATTTGAGATATATGAAAAATCCCCTTTATCATCCTTTTAATGATTTCTCTCTTAAAGTTTCTCTCCCTAAAGAGGACATATTGATGCAATCAAATATTTTTAACACTTCTCTCAATGATCTCCCTCTTTGGAATGAACCATTGGAGAATGGTGTGAATTATTCTCTTCATATGTTCCTCCTCCAAGAATGTACATTGGTGGAAGAGGATAATCTTATAGTAAATTAAGGTGATATGAGTGAGAATTTCCTTTAATCGTACCTCATCCTTTACTCTTTTCAACAATCATTCCCCTATAGTTGAAGCATTAAT
Organism: Cryptomeria japonica; assembly: GCF_030272615.1. Classification (NCBI taxonomy): domain Eukaryota; kingdom Viridiplantae; phylum Streptophyta; class Pinopsida; order Cupressales; family Cupressaceae; genus Cryptomeria; species Cryptomeria japonica. The sequence continues at coordinate 337,229,381 of NC_081407.1, forward strand.
GAGATATGATTGTCACTTTCCTGAGGTTTGTCATGAAGATACATTAGAACAAGAGGATAATATGATTTACCATCATATTTTCAATTCTCAGTATACTAAAGATGAAAAACATAATGAAGATCCAATAAATATTATTCATGTTATTGAAGAACATAAGGTTGCTTTCAATCTCCATCAAGATGTCTCTAAACATCACCAAAATTATAATATTTTTTTCGGGATGGGGTTAATTCTCTATTCGAATCAATGAACACTAAGAAGGGGGCGAGGGGGGAGGGTCGGTGGTTGGGGGTAGTGGGGGTGAATCATTGTTATACAAATTTCAAAATTGTTATTATGTTTCTTTAACCATCAGATGCATAAGAAAGAAAGTAAAGTGCAACAACACAACATATATAACCATGCAACCATAACACCAATATTTTTACGTGGAAATCCAAAAGGGAAAAACTACAGTGGGATTTAAACCTATAATATTATTGTTGGCCATTTGGTGGAATTGATTATGTGTTGCATTCATTTTTTGTCATTGATGTCAACACTAGTTGTTTGGATGCTTTACAGGCACCCTTTAGGTCCTAGTAGATTGAATAGGTTCTGGTTAACATGGATCCAACATGATCTTGTTGACTTCAGTATAAGTTGGTGATGGAATTGACTTGCTCATAATGCTTATACTCATATTTGGTTAGTTGATTTTGGTCTGGTGGTTGGATTCTATCATGCTTGCTATGAAGATTGGTTTCCGATTCTGGCAAGGGTTTCACCGGCAAAGATTTTAGTGGAGATCTTTGATGCATTGCATAATTAGTGTTGGTGCAACTTCTGATGGAGTTTCAGGATGTTGTTGGTGATCATGTTTGAGACTTGGCATTTGGAGATCATTGTTGAAGCATGTGGACCTATACTTAGTCCCGGTTGATCTAGGTTATGGACCGACATTGATGTAAGGTGTGGATAGGACCTATTGTTGTATTTACGGGATGTATTATGTGTTGGATATTATTTATTTTGGTCTATCCAAAATGGTTTGTCATTATTTAATTCATTTTTTGTTTGGTGGCTGACTTGATTATTTATGGTTGAGGGTTTGTCTAAATAAGATGTAAGATCTCATTGTAGATCATCAGGGTTATAGTAAGAGGTCATGGTCACAGAATGTAATGTGTGTATAATGTAGTATCATTCAGAAAGAGGAGTTGGTCGATCAGTAGAGATAAAATTGGGGTTGTAAGAGGATTTATTCCTCCTATATTATGCTTAACTAGAACTATACTTAGGTATAGGAGATGTTATCTTTTGCAGTCCAACACTTCTCTAGATTGTAGTATGTATTTGTATGTAGTCAGTGAGGCTCCTTTTGTGATGAGCAGTGTGCTCTATGTTGTTGGACTTCCTGCAAGTGCAGGACCCATCATTTTAAACTCACATACTCACTCCAGAAGTATTATCTAACTGTGGGTAGGCTTCCCACTATGGTTTTTCCCTTTACCAAGTTTTCCACATACAAATATTTATGTTGTGTGGATGGATTTTATTCCATGATTACTATTTATGCTTAATTGGAGTAACTACTATTCTAGTATTATTGTTTTGGGTTCCAATATTCTTGTTTTCAATTGCTAGTGCTACTGGTAATCTATGACAACTGATTCACCGTTCCCCTCTTAGTTGTCTTTCGGTTATCTAAACTGTCAAAACAATGAACACTAAGAGGGGGGTGCGGGGGTGGTGGTTGGGGGTGGTGGGGGTTAATCATTGTTTTACAAATTTCAAACTTGTTATTATGGTTCTTTAACCATCATATGCATAAGAAAGAAAGTAAAGTGCAACAACACAAAATAAATAACCATGCAACCATAACACCAATATTTTTACATGGAAATCCAAAAGGGAAAAACTACAATGGGATTTCAACCCATAATATTATTGTTGGCCATTTGGTGGAATTTACTATGTGTTGCATTGATGTTTTGTCATTGCTGTCAACACTAGTTGTTTGGATGCTTTACAGGCACCCTTCTAGTCCCGGTAGGTTGAGAAGGTTCTAGTTAACATGGATCCAACATGATCTAGTTGACTCTGGTATAATTTGGTGATGGAACTGACTTGCTCATAATGATTATACTCATATTTGGTTAGTTAATTTTGGTTTGGTGATTGGATGCTATCATGCTTGCTATGAAGATTGGTTTATGATTTTGGCGAGGGTTTCACCGATAGAGCTTTTAGTGGAGATCTTTGATTCATTGCATAATTGGTCCTAGTGCATCTTTTGATGGAGTTTCAAGATGTTGTTGGTAATAATTTTTGAGACTTGGTGTTTTGAGATCATTGTTGAAGCATGTGGACCTATACTTAGTCCCGATTGATCTAGATTATGGACCAACATTGATGTAAGGCGTGGATAGGACCTATTGTTGTATTTCTGGGATATATTATGTGTTGGATATTATTTGTTTTGGTCTATCCGAAATGGTTTGTAATTATGTAATTGGTTTTTTGTTTGGTAGCCAACATGATTATTTATGGTCAAGGGTTTGTCTAAATAATATGTTTATTTTCTTCATTGAGGCCGACATGGTGAAAAGTTAAAGAGTATTTAAGAGAGATCTCTTAGCAATGGATTAGATGTGAATGAGATTTGATTTTAGATGCGAATCAATCAAATATTGATGGTATGTGATTTGATCAGCGAGTAAAATCTTTTGTACGTAGTTTCAATCGGTGGTAGAATAAGGTAGAAAAGAGTATCAGTAAACCGATTCACAGAGGAGATTGATAGAGCATAAAATAGAACTTATCTAGCATAGTTAGATGCAATCTATAATTTAATTTTTATTTATAATCATTGTATATTGTTGTGTAAGTCAGCGAGACTTCTATTTGAGCAGTGAGCTCTAAGCGGCGAGTCTGATTGCATGTGTAATCCCATCCATGTAATATTTGTATACCTTGGTCAAGTATATAGATATTGTAAGTATCATCCCCAATGTGGTTTTTCCCTTTCTAGGGTTTTCCACGTATAAATATTGGTGTTATGGTGTTTCTTCTCTGTGTTATTTGGTTTATGCAATTTAATTTAATTTATTATTAACCGGGTCATATGCAATAAGTTCATAAATTTGTTTACTCGTAGAACACTGGTTCACCCACCCAACTCTCAGTGTTCTTGAATTCCAACAAAAGAATTTTTTTTTCTCATAAATCTTTACTATAGCTTTGGGGAATCTCTCTCTACTCTTCATAGAGGAATGAAAATTATTGAAGTATCCCTATAATGTAGATATCCTTATAACAATGTCACCAATTCCCAATAACACTTTCTTGATTTGCATGCCCGCTAGTTTATCATAGACCCATTAAACCTTCCCTTTTATACTAGAGATCTCATTTAAGAAGAATAATGCCAAACAAATTATAAGGGAACCAAACTTGAAGGCTTTCTTTTTAAATTTCTTGATCTTCTTTAAGTTACTCAATAATTTTGTCAAAAGAACTTCTCATGAATCATACATTTTATCTTCATTCAGGATCTAATAGGTTGAAAATATTGCAGTACTAGAAACTGAGTTCTGCCTACTTGATTAATAAACCTTGTAACTAACTACCATTGACGAAAATTTGACATCATTCTCCAAGATGTCACTGATAGTCATTGCTCCATTGTCAAACATTGAACTAGTAGTGGCTATCACAGTATTATTTGATACCTTCCTTAGACCAGGCACTTCACTAGTTGCACTTGGGCATGGTATGACTTGAATTGACTTCTTGGTGATCTTAAGGGGTCTATCTAGTCAAATGAACTCATCATGGACCCTTCTAAAGATGTACTAGATCCATTCTACTTCATCAAATGTTGGGAAATAGATGAAATACACAAAACTCTTATCTTGAAGAATCTTATATTCTAGTTTTAGGTTTCCCAACAAGTTCATAGAGTTTACTTTAGTGGCAAACATTTTCCAATGATGAATATTTCACATTGATAACCTGGAAAATGGCGAATATATTTTACCCATTAGGGGTGGCCATGTCGCCAGGAATTTATAAATATTCGTCAAATGAATAACCCAATCACCCATTTTTTTATGTAATTAATTGTATCTATGTGAAGATTTCGCCAATAGAATATACATTTTCCACATGATAAATTTAATTTTTCTTCCTACATTCTCTGAGGTTACCTAAATAGACGACCATAATTTGCCAATAGCCATATATAGATTTATTTTATTGGAAGACCCAATTCACCTGACATTCAGCATATGCGTGTCTCCATTCACCCCAATTTTTTCCAACTCTCTTATATTTGCCAATTAACTAGTCGACCCATAATCACCTTAAAAATTACATAACACATGTTATACTTAAAGAGAATTTGCCAAATATTTGTATACCATATAAAATTCTTACTAAATTCATCAAATAAGGGTTGGTATAAATAAATTCAAAGATCATAGATCTATCTCTATACAATTTAGTCAGTTCTAGGCTCTCAATTCCGATCAATAGTGAAGTTTTAGACCAGGAACAACCATTGCTACTAACTGCATTGGTGACTACTAGTGACCTATTAGGTGAGTCATCATATTTTTGAAGTGTTATAATATTATTCTGAATTCATCTCTATATGTTTGCACTATTGAGTTTATTCTTATTTAGTGGGGACTCGGTAGTGCCAGTGGTCACCCTGGAGACCTCAGACATCAAGATTTTAGGGCATAGGGCCAATCAATCATATAGTCTAGTCTATTTACTATTATTACTTCATTAACAACTTTATATTTTGTCGTAGCCTTTATTTCATTGGAGATGTCAAACAGGAAGAAGGGTAGGAATCCTGAATAAGGGGGAAGGCCAAGACAGACCAAAAAAATGTAGAACATTGTCTTCATACTTTGGTATTAGCAAAGATCATGGTGAAAATCAGGAAGGTACATCATCACAAGTATAAGTACAAGACTCACAACCTTCACTACATATGGATTAAGGTGGAGAACCTAATATCTCAGTTCAGGATGTACTTGAAGAAGATTTTCGAGTAGATACCTAGGTTAGCCAGAATGATATAATTGACTTGGGTGATAATGCCACAAATGATAATGCATGGAAGGGGAAAACAAAAACCATATCAACAAAGGATCAACCCAAATAAGAAAAGGATCAACCAAAATAAAAAAGGATCGGGAGTGGGATATGTCAGTGAGGAATTTTCAAATTAATTGGGCATCAAAGTATCCATTTACTAACCTAGTGGAGAATTCCAATTGAAGGAGAGCCTCCAATAGAATGTAGGTGTAAGATTTGCACTTGGAAACATAATAAGGAAAACAGGTTGTAGCGAAAATTTGACACCATAGAAAAGAATATGGATAAAGCTAATGAAAAAAAAAAGATAGAGAGAGTTGGAAATTCAGTGATAAGATGGAAAAAAAAGGAGGAATGTAAGAATGTGAGGAATGTCAAAGAATTTAATTTTCATGAGAAAATACAAATGAATCCTGCTGAAGTTAAAGATTCTATTGAAGCTATGCTTGGAAGATAAATGCAAATAAAACACTTGGGAAAAGTTGTTCAGTTAATTGTTGTTTTTCATATTTTGAGCAAAGGGTGTGGTATGACAGAGTAGTCATCAATGAGTGGTTTATTACACTTTTTGGAAGTTCCTAACAATCCTAATAGTCACTGGTTAGTAAATAATGGATGGGAATGAGAAATTTGTTTTGCTAAGGTTAAAAAAGAAGATGTAAAGGAAAAAAAAAGAGATTCAAACTTTATTACATTTTCCCTAGACGAAGTTATGGTAGTAGATAATACTTCGTCGGTATGCATGCATTTAATACTATATAGAATCATGTCAGCCAATCTCATCTACTATATGTTGCTAAAATGAAAGATTGTGATAGCGGAAAATTTATTTCAACTAGCAAAAAATTGTTTAATTAAATATGGAGGTATGGACGACATGGCAATTTCCAAAAGGTTGGTGTGTGTTCGAGCTAATTGAGCTTCAGTAATGCAAGGTCATAGGAAAAGTTTTTGCATAAATATGGAAACTTCTTGCATATCCTACATTGCTGGCATTCACTGCATGGCCCATAGAATGAATCTACCTTTTGGAATTGTTAGCAAGTATGATCTAGTAAAAATAATTAAACATTTAGTTAGAGAGCTCTACTCACACTTTTGTCAAAGTCCCGAATGATTTATGGAATTTCAACAATTTGTTGATGGAATAAGCAAGGGGAACATGATTCTTAAGGATAATGATACCAGATGAATCTCTTTGGATGATCCAGTGCACCGAGTTTTTTCAAATTATCCATCCTTTATTGGACTATTTTACACAAATCATGACGAATCAGAGAAACCAAAATTTCCTAACCTGCTTCGAAGGTTAAGTAATATAGAGATGCTCTTAACTTTAGCAGCTCTTCTCCTCATTCTAGAGGAAATAAGGAATATTATGAAAAAAGACCAAGAAAGAGCTATGTATTTTGCTAAATATGCTAAGTTGTGTAACATGACATGCATCACCCTCGATAATCTCTATTGATTTCAACCAACATTATTTGATGAAATTTTTTCTAAGTGGCAGACATACAAATTTGAACAATCTTGTCAAATTTTTACAGATCAGTGCAAATGAGGATATATGTGCTAGTGTACGCAGAGTAGAGATACCAATGCACTTCTTTGCCATAGTCAAGCCCCAGGAACTAGGAAAGCACCCCATGAAGGAACTAGAAAGATTGTTGAATCTGTAACTGCTTCTATAAAGAAAATAGCCTCTGATCTTTCCTCAAAGATTATAACCAGATTCCCACTTGAGAAACTACTTGAAGCCATGTCTATTGTGTTTCCTCAATATCGGAACATCAACACTGTAATTCATTTTCAAGCTAAGTTATTGACTTTGTTAAATCAATTTTGTAAATCCATAGAATTCAATGAAGTAATTATAAATGGAATTTTAAACAAAAATATTCTTAGAGAGAAATCATCCCATTTTGCATAGACTATGAGGGAAAAATATGACAGAATGGAGAACCCCCATGAACAGGGATCAATAAAAAGGCTTTGGATAGATCTAAGTAAGAACAAAGTATTGTATGATTCAATATCAAAATATTTCAAGCTTGCTGATTTATGTCTTACCATGATATTGGGTTCAATGGAGGATGAGAGAGTTTTCTATTCTTTCGGGTTCCTAAAATCAAAGCTAAGAAACAAACTAGACAAGAATTTGGAAAATTGCTTGAGGCTCTATACATCTAGGTATGATGTCCACACTTTTCCATACGATAGAGCACTGAAAAATCTGGAGGTCGAAATGTGAAAGAATAGGTTTGGGTAACACTTTAAACCAAACTACTAGTGGGACAATTGACTCATGTACTGGAGCTACTGGTAGCATTGAGATGTAGTTCAATGGAGATATACAGACTAAGAGTGAAGAAAAAGAAGACAAGAATAAGGGAAGCTATGATTTTAATGAGGTGGAATGGAACTTGTAAGAGATTTGGGAGTACTAGATCATAGGTATTTATTAATCTTATTACTATATCTCATCATTCATATTACAAAAAATACTGTTATGGTTGATAACTTGATGATATTTTATGTGTCTGTCAACTTTTTGCAATTAAAATTTAATATTGAATTGCAATTGCATTTTTAAACTTTATATTTTTAGATAGAAAATAGCAGAACAAAAGAGTGTAATGTGTTTATTGATAGAGAGATATCTATTTAGACATGTTGATATTTTCATTAGTTCTTTCAAAATATAGCCATAACATACAATTCATTCAATACACAACTCTATGTGATTCTCTTTGAAAAAGTCAATACCATATTTCAGAACCCTTTGCAAATGACCTTGAATTCTCTTTTATAGAAACAAGGGAGAAACAACAGCTTTAGGTTGGTTCACAACATGTGAAGACTCAACATAAAAATCAGTTACCAAGGCACTGAATCTATTATCCCATCAGTATTAGAAACTTGGTATAATTTTACAAGGCTGAAAGGTATCTATGACCATCAGAGGCTGGATTAGCAATTTAGCAACAACTACATGTCTCCCGAGTCCTGTTTAAAAATTAGAGTTCAAACTTAAAACTTAATTCAAGCCATGGTGAATTAAATATCCACAATAGCAGTACACAAAGCCTAGAAATCAGAAATAGAGAAATGCACAAAAGTTAAAATCTGAGAGAAATTGAGAATAGAAATTTATAAGGTTGAAGGTGTGCATCATAGGCTATATTAGTAATAGTGAGTGCTGCATTTTTCCTATTCATAAAATAGAGTTATATCAAGTGATACCAAAAGAAGAAAGCCTTGAAATTAAGAGGAAAAGCATAAAACTATGCAATACATACTATGATTCATGAGATATTTGTGCCAGTTTTTGTAGTGTGCTCCACTCTTTGTCTCATGGAAGTCTAATTTCTTTTAAAGTATAGTAAGTCAACTGCAACTTCGTGAGCAATCCATATTTGGAAGAGTGACTTGACTCCATTGTTTCACCCAATACTGCATTCAAAGTTATTAATGGTTTGATGAAATCTAGAAAGGTGTGAGGAGTTGTGTCCTTAGGAAGCAAGTCTAAATCAAGCTTCATTTTGTCCTCCACCCTTTTTTTGAAACTTCTTTTCCAATGAATTTATTTGATTTGTCAACACTCTTCAGCAAACCAATGTTGGCATTTAATAGAAGGAGATTGTTGATATTTATTAAGGATATTGAGAAGGTTGTTGAAGATTATTGATATAACTGAAGAAGGATGATTACTATCTTTATAACATTGTTTTGTCATTGATGTCAAGAAATTGATTTTCTAATTCAGTATGATGTTGCCATATCTTAAGAAGTATGTTTCGATGAGTATTAAGTGGTCCGTAAGTGACATAGAAAGAATGCGATAAGAAAGGGGAGAAATAAGATATTCAATGGGGAAACTATTACCGAGTTAGACAATGATGAGATCATGATGTTTAGATTGTTTTGATATCCTACATATGTTGTTGATTGTATGGTTAATACTATACTATGTGACCGAGCAAATAACCTAGTCGGTAAACCTTAAGGAACCTAGTCAGTAAACCCTAAGGTTATCGATATAAGTTAATGAAGATGGAATGCCTACCGAGTAAAGTTTAGTATTTACCGAGTTGCAACCGAGTTATGACAGATCACATTGGATGGATAAAAACATTATTTAATGAAGGACAATGATGAGCTGGAGATGTATAAATGATTGTTATGTCATGCATGAAGTTTGTTAAGGATCTATGGCAATGGAAGATTAGGAGGAAGATCTACAGCATAAATTGAAGCACAATAACCTTGTGCAAGTTCCAAGAAAGGAATGCAAGTCGCATGGTGAGGTAAAATGTTTTCAGATCGAAGGATGCATTGAACCTAGTCAAGATTGAAGATTTGATGGCTAAGATTGATCATGGGAAATGTGATGGCACAGGGATGCTACATAGTGATTACTAAGCACAAAAGCTTGAAGACCTTTTTGAATAATAGTGTAGGGAGCCCAGTAGAGGGACAAGATAAATCCTATGACAAGATTGTTTTGAGAAAATAAGAATTTGCTTTAGCATTTAAGATGTGAAGTTGCAAACATAATTATTACTGTTGTTTATTTTGTAAGTAACAGGAAATCTCTTAGCCGAGTGGACCTAACAGTATTATTTGTAAATCCTCTAGAGAGGTGACATTCTAGTTGAGTGTTTGAAATCCTTTAACAAGGTCACTTCTAACAAAGTGAAGATCCTAACAGAACTGAGGGAAATCCCTTAACCGGGTCACATCTAGCAATATGTTTGTAATCTTTAACAAGATTTGCTTTTAACCGAGCATACTCTAGAAGAGTATATTTCTTAGTGGGTCCGAAATCTGATAGTTGTTTTTCCCTATTTGGGTTTCCATGTTAAATCTAGTGTTATATGTGTTATGATGATTATGTGTTTATGAGTTTGCATGTTTAGCAGTTTTTGGTTATATTGTTGAAGTATAAGTTACCGAAGTTGAATTTGTTGATTTTATGGAAGATTAATTTTATATGATTCACCCCCCCCCCCTCTCATCTTGTTAGCTATTGGCATCATAACTTTACAATTGGTATCAGAGCTTTGGACTCCAGAAGAAAAGTTTAAAGGTACTTGAGGCAAAGATCCGAAGATGTATAAAAGGGATGCACTAATGCTGAACAAGTCAAGTTTCTCCACATGGCAGAAAATGATGAAGCTGCATTTATCAAGAATTGGAGAATATGCAACATATTATTTGGAGAATGATTACATACCATGAAGAACCAACCCAATGACCTTGGAAGAGATAAAGGAAAAACAAGAACATATTCAAGCTATGATTGAAATAACATCAGCATTGACCGACTCAGAGTTTAATGATCTAGAAGGCTGCAATGATGAAAAAGAAATGTGGATCAAGCTTATATCTATGTATGGTGGTGATGAACATGTCCAAAGAGAAAAAGTAGATAGTCTAAAAGGACAAATTGAATCCATGAGAATGAATGAAGGTGAAAACATAACCCAATATAGTACAAGGCTAAAGGAGATTATCAATCAAATCAAAGGAGCAGGAGGAACTATTGAAGAAAAGGATGTAACAAGTAAGTTGTTGAGAACCCTTCTACCTACCTATGCTATTCGAGTCTCTATAATCAATAAATTGAGGTCTATACCTAACATGCTAGTTTCTTTGGATGCTACTATTGGTAAGCTACATGCATTTGAGTTAAGTAATTTTGATAATAGTGGGTCTTCGGTAAATAAAATAGAATCTGCATTTGGTTCTTTTCATATTGGTGAATCTAATGATTACAATGATAGAATGAGTAAGTACTCTGAAGGGAATCATAGTGGAGCAAGTGAAAGATTTTGTAAGAACATGGAAGAAGTACACAAACTTTATGAGGAAATCAAGAAGCAAGATGAGTTTGAAGCATTATTAGCCAGAAGGTTACCAAGAGGAAAAGGTAAGTATAAAGGAAAGCTACCTTTAAAATGTTTCAATTGTGATAAAATAGGTCATATGTCTTATAACTGTCCTGATAAAGAATCTAGTGAAAAGATAGAATACTGAGATAACAGGCAGAAAGACAACCAATATAGAGGACACCGAGACTTCAGAACGAGAGACAGAAAGACATGCCTAGTAGCTGATGAGGAATCCAAGGATGATAAATCTGATGAAAATGATATTGAGGAAGTTGTTTATGTGGCTATTAAAGATGGATCAGATGAAGAAAGGTATGAAGAAAAATCCCTAATCTCTCACATAAATAATTATGATTCTTAGATCATACACAGTGGACGCTCACATAGCATGATAGATGATAAACACAAGTCTGTTAAATTGGAAGACTATGATGGAGGTTATGTAAGATTTGGTAATGATGCCCCATGTCTGGTGAAAGGTAAAGGATCTATAACACTTCTTGATAATGCTAAATGTGATGATGTATACTGGGTTGAAGGTTTGAAATACAATTTGTTGAGTGTAGCACAACTAAACAATACAGGATACCGAATAGAATTTCAAAAAGGAATTCTCAAAGCTCATGATAAGCATGGAAAGTTAAATGCTACCAAAACACAAACAAAAGATAATACATTTCATCTTGACTCAACTCGGAGCAAGTGTCTTTATGCAAAGATAGAGGATACCTGGTTATGGCATAGAAGGTTTTGTCATGTAAATTTTGACAATCTGATCAAAATAAGTAAGAAGCGCCGAGTAAGAGGTCTACCGAGTCTGGAAAAACTTGAGAATGCTATATGTCGAGGATGCCAGATGGGTAAGATGACAAGATCAAGCTTTATAAGTAAGTCCTAAACTTCTAAAGGAATTTTAGATCTAGTACACACTGATCTTTGTCGTCCTATGAAAGTTCAAAGTTATTATTGTGATAAGTATTTCATATTATTTGTGGATGATTACTCAAGGATGACGTCAGATATGTTTTTAAAAGAAAAATAAGAAGCTTTTCAAATGTTTAAATGGTACAAGGCAAGATTTGAAAATGAAACAGGAAGAGAGCTAAAATGTCTTAGATTTGATAGAGGAGGAGAGTTCACTTCTGATGAGTTTAACTTATTTTGCAATGATCATGGTATAAAAAGACAAGTATCTACACTGAGAACACCTCAGCAAAATGGGATAGCCAAGAGAAGAAACAGATCAATTGTAGATTGTGCCAAAACCTTGATGATAGAAAAAAGGGTACATCAAACATTTTGGAGAGAAGCAATCAGCACTGCAGTTTACACCCTGAACCGAGTTCAACTGAAGAAAGGAACTATGAAGACACCATATGAGATCTGGTATGACAAGAAACCTAATGTAAGTTATTTTAAAATCTTTGGAAGTAGATGCTATGTTCACAAAGATGACAAAAATGGAAAGTTTGATCAGAAAAGTGAAGAAGGAACATTTCTTGGTTATTCTTCTAGAAGTAAAGCATTTAAATGTCTGACCAAATCATCTAATAAAATATTGGAAAGTGCAAATGTGAAAATTGATGAATTTGTAGAAAGAAATGATGAAGGAAATTCCAAAGAACCAGAAGATAATGAAGAATTCATTTATGTTCAACTGAGAAGTCCTATCGAGAAAGTTGCTGAAGAAAATGAAGATAATGTCCAGTTACCGAGTGATGAAGAAGATCATACAAAACCTACCGAGCCTATATTAGACAAATATATCAGAAGACATCATGCATCAAGTCAGATTATTGGAGATAAGGATGATCCAATGATGAAAAGGAACAAACTGAGACATAACACATGTCTGATATCTGAATTTGAACCCAGAATAGTAAAAGAGGCATTTAATAGTGAAGATTGGGTAAATGCTATGACAGAAGAGATTGATCAAATCAGGAAGAATGACACATGGACACTGATCCCAAGACCAAAGCACAAAAATGTAATCAGTACAAAGTGGATTTTCAAAAACAAGCTAAATGAAAAAGGTGAGGTCATTCAAAACAAAGCAAGACTAGTTTGCAAAGGTTATGCTCAAGAAGAAGGAATAGATTATGGTGAGACTTTTGCACCTGTGGCTAGACTTGAGGGAGCAAGAACATTATTGGCATATGCTACTTTCAAAAATTTCAAGTTATATCAAATGGATGTTAAATCTACATTTTTTAATGGTATACTAGAAGAAGAAGTTTATATTGAACAACCTGAAGGATTTGTTGAAGACAAGAGTAAAGATCGGGTATGTAAATTAAACAAAGCTTTATATGGTCTAAAACAAGCACCTAGAGCATGGTATGAAAGACTGCACTCTTACTTAATCAAGATTGGTTTTATAAGGACAAGTGAAAACAACAATATGTACATGAAGAATGATGAGGACAATGGAATAGTGATCTCACCCATATTTGTTGATGATATTATTTTTTGTGGTAATGACTCCTTATGCAAGAATTTTGGAAATGAAATGTGCAAAGAATTTGAGATGTCATTATTCTGTGAGATAAAATATTTTATAGGTTTACAAATACTGCAAATGAAAGATGAGATTTTCATTACTCAATCCAAGTACATAAAGGAAATCTTGAAGAAATTTGGAATGTAGGATTCAAAACCAGTAAGTACTCCTATGACTAGTAACTGTAAACTATCAAAGAATGATGAATCTGCATCTGTTGATGAGACACTTTACCAATCTATGATTAGGAAGTTGCAATATATTGTGCACCGTAGACCGGATATAGCACATGCAGTAGGTATTGTTGCAAGATTTTCTGCAGATCCCAAGGAAACCCATATGACAACAGTCAAGAGATTTTTCAGATACCTGAGAGGCACTGAAAATTATGGCTTAGTATATGAAAAGAGAAATGATTTTGATTTAAAAGTTTATACTGATGCTGATTGGGCAGGCAACATAGATGATAGGAAAAGCACAAGTGGTGGAGATTTTTTTTTAGGAGAAAGACTAGTGAGTTGGCTTAGTAAGAAACAAGGATGTATCTTACAGTCAACAGCAAAAGCTGAATATGTTGCTACAACATTGAATTGTACCAATATAGCATGGATCAAAAAACTGTTGGAAGGTATAAATGAGAAAGTTACCGAACCAGTAACTATATTCTGTGATAATACGAGTGCCATTAACATTTCAAAGAATCTGGTAATGCACTCAAAGACAAAACATATCTCTATAAAGTATCATTATCTCAAAGAAGAAGTTCAAGAGAAGAAAGTTGTGCTGGAATATATCAGTTCAAAGGAGCAATTAGTAGACATCTTCACAAAGCCACTGCCAAGGGACACTTTTGAGTATCTCAGAAGCAAATTAGGGGTCCTACCCCTATCTTCTACTCACTGACAGTGTTCGGTGAAAGCATCAATTCAATGAATCTACAGAATATTATGTGTGGATTGATGTTGATTTATGCACTTTAGAAGGTTTTCTAAAGGTGTGCAGGAAATAGTGAATAGAGACAAGTTGCTTTGACCGAGACTAGAATGATACGTGCATTACACAGCAAGGCAAATCACTTCACAGAGGAAGAGTTCATGATTTAGTTCTTTTACTTTTTGGCATTGTTGTCAAAGGGGGAGAAGACTAAATGGTTAACTAAATGGTAAAGCCCCAAATGAAGAAGATAACAGAAGACTAATGACAGGGGGACAAGATTACAAAAGAGAGAAGACTAAATGCAAGACAACAACTCAAAAGACTCAAGGATAATAGGAGAAGTCTAACAACAATCTAAATCTGAATCAATTTGAATATCTTGTTGGTATTACCATTTAAAAGTTGGTTTTGCCATCAATGCCAAAGGGGGAGATTGTTGGCATTTCAATAGAAGGAGATTGTTGATATTTATTAAGGATATTGAGAAGGTTGTTGAAGATTATTGATATAACTGAAGAAGGATGATTACTATCTTTATAACATTGTTTTGTCATTGACGTCAAGAAAATGATTTTCTAATTCAGTATGATGTTGCCATATCTTAAGAAGTATGTTTTGATGAGTATTAAGTGGTCGGTAAGTGACACAAAAAGAATGTGATAAGAAAGGGGAGAAATAAGATATTCAATGGGCAACTATTATTGAGTTAGACAATGATGAGATCATGATGTTTAGATTGTTTTGATATCCTACATATGTTGTTGATTGTAAGGTTAATACTATACTATGTCACTGAGCAAAGAACCTAGTCGGTAAACCCTAAGGAACCTAGCTGGTAAACCCTAAGGTTATCGATATCGGTTAATGAAGACAGAATGTCTACCGAGTAAATTTTAGTATTTATCAAGTTGTAACTGAGTTATGATAGATCACATTGGATGGGTAAAAGCATTATTTAATGAAGGATAACAATGAGCTCGAGATGTATAAATGATTGGTATGCCATGCATGAAGTTTGTTAAGGATCTACGGCAATGGAAGATCGGGAGGAAGATCTACAGCGTAGATTGAACTGCAATAACCTTGTGCAAGTTCCAAGAAAAGAATGCAAGTCCCAAGGCAAAGTAAAACATTTTCAGATCGAAGGATGCATCAAACCTAGTCAAGATTGAAGATCTGATGGCTAAGGTTGATCATGGGAAATGTGATCAAGGAGATTCAGTGGTTAGCAAATTGTTTATAAATAAGAAACTGTTGATGAACATTGTATATGGCCAAGTGTAAGCACATGGATGCTACATAGTGATTACCAAGCACAGAATCTTGAAGACCTATTTGAATAACAGAGTAGGGAGCCTAGCAGAGGGACAAGATAAGTCCTATGACAAGATTGTTTTGAGCAAGTAAGAATCTTCTTTAGCATTTTAGATGTGAAGTTGTAGACATATTTATTATTGTTGTTTATTTTGTAAGTAACAGGAAATCTCTTAACTGAGGGGACCTAACAGTCTTATTTATAAATCCTCTAGCAAGGTGACATTCTAGTTGAGTGTTTGAAATCCTTTAACAAGGTCACTTCTAAAAAAGTGAAGATCCTAATAGATCTGATGGGAATCCCTTAACTGGGTCACATCTAGCAATGTGTTTGTAATCTTTAACAGGATTTGCATTTAACCGAGCATACTCTAGAAGAGTATATTTCTTAGTGGGTCTGAAATCCCATAGTGGTTTTTCCCTATTTGGGTTTCCATGTTAAATCTGGTGTTTTATGTGTTATGATGATTATGTGTTTATGAGTTTGCATGTTTAGCAGTATTTGGTTATATTGCTGAAGTATAAGTTACCGAGGTAGATTCTGTTGATTTTATGGAAGATTAAGTTTGTATGATTCACCCCCCCCCCCCTCTCATCTTGTTAGATATTGGCATTAGAACTTTACAACCAAGATTTAACAAATTGGTTGTCTTTTGTTGTAGCTTCAAAAACTTTTTCCCTCCTTTATCCAAAATTTCATATGCTTCCCTTAGTTTTCGACAATTTTGAATGATAGATTATGCCTTAACAGAGGCATCAATATGACTCTTAATTCCCTTTTATGCCAAATAGTTCTCTCTGTTACTATAGACTTCTTGGAAAAACTATTTTGCAATATTCTCTTTTTAATCAACATCTTTGTTCTTCTCAATGTTCTTTTTGAGCTTCTAAAAAAATACTCTTGGGCTTTCATTCAATTCCAACCATTCACACAACTTGTCACTCCTCTGTATTATTTGCTCCCAAATGTTTTCTTTTATATACTTCACTATATTTTTCATATTGTCCTTCAATCAGTCTTTCGAAGTTTCAATTTTATTATTTGCATTTTGCATCTCTTCTTTCATTTGTGTATATTTTTTTCTTTCTTCCTCTACTTTCTCCTCCAATTTTTTTGCTTTTTCTATCTCATGCTCGAATTGGTTTTGTAAATTTTTATTTAAGGCAACAACAAACTCTAGGATTTTATATAATTTTACTGAAATGGCTCTTTCATCATCAAATTTTTTAATGCTTTCATCCAATGTTTCCCTTGGTCCCTTCAGTTCTGCCTCCATCTATTTCTGCACTATAATTGTTGAGGTACTGGCCGAATTTTTCATCCTTTCTTGTAATTCATTGCACTTGTTATCTTTTACTTTCCTGTTTGCTTTTTCATTTTCTAGGTCTTCGTGTAACGTTTTCATTTGTTTCACCACCTTATTTTTCTATCTTTCCATCTTTAGCATTGAAGTGTAGATAACTTCATTGGTCCATTTTGACACACTAATTTTGTGTATATTTTTAACTTTGGAAAAATCCATGTGGAGGGTGCTAACGTGAAATTCAGAGGGATGTCTTTAACTCTGTGGTTGATTTTTTATCTTTATTTGAGGGCATAACAACCATGAACTCCATCATATCTTTGTTTGGGTCATATGTGGGATATACCCTATTCGATGTAGGCTAGTCCTCTAAAGTTGTAGTAAGGTCACCCCTCTTCAAAGTCTTCTTTTTTTCTCTATTCATATTCGTTGTTTGTCTAAATTTATTAAAGAAATCATTGTAATGAAAATTTGGGTTTGTTGAAGCAATTGAATGTTTGAAAGGTGAAATATAACTGCCAGTGATATATGAGGCTCCATCTATGCCCGTGGTTTTGAATAATGCATTTTGAGGAGTACCAAAAGCCATTCCTAATCCCATCCCACCATCACTTCCAAGTATAGTTTTTTCTAAAAGTATTTTTTACTCATCACTATTGACATAACCTTTAGCTTCTTCACATTTCCTTGATCACTAGTATTCTATATAGTATCTACTACTATTGTGCTCTTGCGAGAGACATCTTGTTATTGCACTTGATCAAGAAAACTAGTATTAGTACCCATGCCATCCCCACCAGTGGCATTGGCACTTGATTCACCACCAATAGGAATGTCATGTTGTGGTAGTGGTTGTGATTGAATCTGAGTGTATGCACAAGGTGGTTTTGAAGCTCAAATAAATTGAAATGGAGATGCTAAGTTATGAGTAGTACTTTTCTATGATGAATATGAAAAATCAAATCTAATGATTGGTTTTCAAGACATTTTGATTTTGAATTTTATGGAAGTGGTACCTCAAGTGGAAACCAAGGGCCTTCTCCTCTAGGACCTAGACCACCACCTTCAAAACCCATTTTTTCCACAATGTTTTCTCCTTTGCTATATATTTCTTTCATAGAAGCATCAAATCCACTCAATTTTGTAGAGACCGTAGTAATTGTTGGAGTGACCTCAACCTCATACTCATTTTCATCATCACTTTTGTCATATACTTCTATGGGATTCCCCATATTTCACAATTTTCTAAACACAATATCCTCGTTGATTTCATCAAAGTCTGCACTAGTCTTTGGTTCACTGATATTCTTCCTCATAGTCCAAAAACCATTTATTTTAATTTTATTGCAATGTTTGTCTTTACATTTATGTAGTATTTTTTGGGGGGATATCTTTGTTAGATGTATTCGAACCCTTTTGGTAGAAATTGTAGGATCTCCTATTTTCATTTTGATTTTAGATGCCTTGCTCTATTGTTTTCTATGTGTGCAATGCCATAATTTGTGATGATAATTCTTCTATTGAAATTTTATTATCAATAGAAATTTTCTCCATCTCCTTTCTTACATCATCCCAGGAGTCCCTGTTTCTAAGCTTTTCTGGCAATGGTTTACTTTCATATTGACATGAACTTTCAGAGTTCCCGTTTTTGTTAAGCCTTGTTTCAATGATGTTGAGTGGATCATACTACTAGTGACCCTCAACACCAAAGCTTGAAATTGTCAAAAAATCATGTGCAACTTCAAATGCTTTTCTGTCAAATGAGAACCCTTCACATGATAAAGGAAATGAAAAAATATGATGTTCTTTTATTGACCATAAAAAAGTTCATCTGTGCTCTCCAACTATCATACATATTCCAATACAAAAACCCTCTTTGTCACATGTATTGGAAGTTTGTAGGGTTCTACTACTGATCCATAAAACCTTAAAGCATCACATAATCTTCCTTGAAGAGCCAATCAACCAATTGTATTTGACTTCCAAGTTGAACGTATTCTCTACAAGACATAGAAAATATAGGCATTAGAGTGCTTACAATTTCATTATACATTGCTGCCAAAAAGAAGTCTACAAAACGGTTGTAGTTCTTCTATTATTATTATTATTATTCATCCGTGTCTTCAGTGTCCATTCATATATTGGACACTCTATTTTGTTCTTAGTCTTCTCATCAATATTATAGCCCTCAATGTGAAGCTTGTTGGTCTCAAATATTGCATGATACTTTGATAGAAGAAGATATCATAAGTAGGATGTGAACCTAAATATATTATAGGAACTTGTTTTAATCATAAGTAACTTTGTTTGCATAGATTGAACAACATGCTCAACAAAATTAAATCTTATTGGTTCTGTTATGCAATGGATATTAAAACTTATTTCAAGAAGGCTAGCACCCACTTCCCTATCATTTGACAATCCCAGGAAAAATGTTAGCAAGGAAATGGTATCCTGAACCCATGGCACAAAATATTATAATCATAAGGAGGCTTATGATTCTGATGAAATTGAGTGCCACACATTGTTATAACTTTTATAAAACAATATTTATAATTTACATCGATTTTATCATATTGCTCTCCCAACTTTTCTAGGTCAATGTGGATGTTTGAGTTTTGTGCTTCAAACCCTAGGTTCAACAAATGAGAAAATTCTCCCTCGGTTATGGACAAAATTTCCTCTTGAGTATTTATTGACAATTTCTTTTCTATTTTCATCATAATTTTGGGCATAGACAATGACAATTTTTGGGCAAGGGAATACTTCAGGTACCACCATGCTAGGAAGTCTAGCATACCACGATGCAATTTTATTTGCACTTGCATTTAACATTGTCTTAAAGATAGTATACTTTTCCTTGTCTGGATCTCTCACCTTAATAGGCAAAGCATATATAATTTATATGATTCTTTTTTTACCATGGATTATAGGATCATAAATATCATGGTATTCATTAGTGAAACCTGTTGTTTTAACTAGTTCGGTTAAGTATTTTTTTTATTCACCTAAGTTTTTGTTGTATTATTTGGTTTCCCCATCGTTTGTATTATTAATTATTCGAAAAAATGCTAACCATAAGGTTCAACCCCTTATTCAAAGTCTACAATCTAAATGGTAAACTCTATTTGAGTAGACTAGCACAGGCAAATTCTGTTGCATTCCTAAATCTAGTAGCTATTTCTATAATTTAACTATACTTAATTAAATGTTTATCGTTTATGGAAGTCTTCCGATAGAAGTTTGCAAAAAATGTTTAGCATTCCCACATTCAGCCCAAAATACACCTTATGTCATTGACCTATGCTCATCCAATGGGTGATAGTATCCTTTGTTAGTTGTCATTGGTTCCATTATACATAGGATTTTTACCGCCCAAACACCACGTCACCTGACAATTCATTGTCCCATGGGCCATAACCTTTCTTTCGTGTCAGTGTTCAATGACACATGTTTTTGGTGGAAGTTTGCAAAAAAAAATAGAGATCCCACATTCGGCTCAAAATACACCTTAAGCCATTGATCTGTGCTCATCCAATGGATGATGATATCCATTGTCAGTTATCATGGGTCCCATTATCAATAAGAATTTTTCCCATTTGGGGGTCACATCACCTGACACTTTCCCACTTAGATTTTTACACTTATATTTCTCACTTTTGTAATGGTGGGAAAATGATGAGTGATAGATCAAGAGGAAAACTACCCTTTCCCTCAAAGAGAGATGAGAGTTTCACTATTGATTATCCTTAAAAAACTTTTCAGCATTACATAAGGAAGAAGGAGATGGTAATTCACTAGATTCAATCCCTCCACACAAAGATGGTAGATTGAATTTTGAATGAATTGGGGAATCCTAAGTTGATCCACTCTTCCTTGTTTGAAATGGAAAATTGATTGAATGTATTATGAAAGTCAAGAATAATCGATTATAACTCAAGATCAGAATATAGGATAAAGTTATGCACCTGGTTTTGGTAGTAAAATGTCGAGATGATGTCGCCCTGCAAATTTGATGAAAAGTTGTATGGACCGTGGCGAGAATGTCCATGGTCCTCCAAAAAATCTGTGAAATGAAAATAGATTATTCCACCTCTACAAATGGAGCCCCAATCTGAAAGTATAGTTGAGCACTTGCAACCTCTACACAAAAAAGAGAGTAAAATGTGTTCGGATTGAGGGTTTGCCTTTAGGTGAAACCCCAATTTTGGAATTAACCAAGTAATGAAAGAAAGTACTTGCAAGTAGATGTAAATGAAACAATGAATTCTAAATCCCCTCAAGGGAGGCTATAGTAGAAATGTTGATAGAAATTCTTATGTGGAATTGAATGTTGAAATCAATCTCCTCTTCAATGGTTGAATCCTTCACTTGAATGCAATTCCTAGCCTTGAAGGGAGACTTGAGAATTATCAATGCTGGAAAAGAATGCTTGAATACTTGAATTCTCTTGAGTTCTCAATCACTTGTGTATACTCCAATATTATCCAGCTTCAACTTATACAAATGAGAGGATGAATTCCCTTTAAATACATGTTAGTGGATTTAATTTTCATCATGGGCTGACATCGAGAGATTTTTCCTTCTCACTGCGCAACCTACAATGCATATTCTAGGAAGGTCCTTCCCCAAAATAGGGCAAGGATAGGGGCACCATGCCTTTATCTTGGGAGGAAAAGGGCACCAACTATTGGTAGTGGGCCAATTTCCCTTCTGGGGATTCATGATATGGTTTAACAACCTCTTGTAGATTCTATAAGTCTAGTGGTTGTATCGAGCATTGACAAATTGATCTTTTGGCACAACGACAATCCTGGCTTGTAACAAGTGGTATCAGAGCCTAGTCACAGGTTCTAATCATGCAAGACGCAGCAAGTGATGTTGGGAGGGGGATTATTGGTAGTGATCCAGCGTCCCTTGTGGGAATTCATGACATGGTTTAACAACCTCCTATGTATTCTATAATTCTAGTGGTTGTATCCGACATTGGCAGATCGATCTTTTGGTGCAATGGCAACCCTAGCTAGTAACACAACACCCCTATCCTAGGGGGACAATGGCACCATGCCCCTATCCTACCCTTTTCTCCAAGGCAGAATACAGAGAGGGTGGTGCAGAGGCCAAGGAAGAAGCTATTTTTGCAATTTGAGGACTTTCAAGTCTCTGATAAGGCTAGAGGATTCAAGTTTGCGTGCATGAGACCCTAATGCTATTGAAAATTGCTAGGGTTGCAATTGTATGACACTACATTTGTCCCCCAATTTTATGATCGATAAAGTACAAGGAAACAAAATTGAAATACTTTTACCACGTCAAGGAGGGAAGATGTGTCAAGCCCCCTAGTGGACTTGGGATCTTATGACTTTGATTGACAAAGTAAAATGGAAGATCGAGAAGGGGAGAAACATGACTGCAAGCAGCAAAGTTTCGTTCACTAGGAGTCATGAAAGCAAGGATACTAAATATCACAACGCAAAACAAGATTCACTAAGTAATTCTAAGTATCACAAGGAAAGTATGAGCGGAGTGTATGTCACAACATTAAAGCGATTGCATGTTCCTTATCAAGAGCGATTGGTTTAAGGTAGGATACACCCAAGAGAGAGAAGAGAAAGGGATCACGTTATCACAAGGATTTATTCCCCAATATAGGTAGAAACCTAAGGATAATGAACACAAAATGCGAGGTAGTGTCTCTTTCCTTGGGGTCAGTATGTTGTATGATAACTCATGTATATTATGTATGTATGTGCATATAATAATCATCATTCCTCAAAGAAGGAAACTACCTTAGAAGAAAGGGAAGAGAAGATGTATTTTGAGTCAACATGAAAGAGACCAAGAAAAGGTATCAATGCTTTGCATCGTCCCCAAGTAGAAATAAAGGGACCAATAGAAGAATAGGGATACACATAAAAGAATGGTCACAAAAATAGAAAGAGAGGAGAGAGAGAGATCTATAGTGCTAATATCACTAATCTAGCACAACATTTGCCTCCCGATTTTGTTGATCACTATTTAGAGTAGGTGAGAAACATGCTAGAGTAGTGATATCGAGCACAATAGATGGAGCTATCACAAGATCCAAACAAGGACTATGCTCATGTGGTAGGTCTCTTTGTTTGATTCTAGGAGCTAGGATTAGGGTTTGTGAAAACTCATCCAACAAGTGTTTGTCCACATCAACATACTCATACTCACTATTAGAAGCATTAGGAGTTGTATCACTATTATGAATAATATTTTACCCATTTCTTCATCAAAGTTTAGAGAAAGATGAGCAAGAACACAAATAGGAGTAAAACCATCACATGTTTTATGTAACTTATGATTCGGAAATGTACGTTGATCATCTTGCTCAGGAGAAAGGGAATCATGCCAATTGATGGAGTTTGAGGAGATTGAATACTTTGAAGGATAGTATCACGAGCTTGGATACAACATCTTTGTCAGTGTTCTCTCGCACAATGATTTCATCGAGTCTTAGTAGAAGGCTGAGAAGGAGGAGGAACATTTGAAAAGGTAGGAACGTTTCTCTCCTTGATAGTGAAAGTTTTAGGTTGAGGTCTTATTGGTTGAACAATAGGAGAAGCGGACCTCTTGTCTTGATAAGAGGAAGGATGTGAGACTGTGCCATAGAAAGGAGGAATATTAGGTGTAGGAAGGAGACCAAGTTGATCATGAGGAGGAAGTATAGGTCTAACCTTAGGAAGAATATTTGTGTTCTCCTTAAGACAAGGTAAAGTCACATCCATAGGAGTAGGTGGAAAATTTTCCTTAGGAGGGAGATTAGTTGTATCTGAGAGGGGATGAACCTCATATTGAATAATAATAGAAATTTCAAGTGTTGGAGATCTAGGTTGACTTAAGGATAAGATCATATAATTCTTCCATTTTTTATAAGATTGAAAAAGTGCATTGCTAATTGATGGAAGAGATTGAAATTATTTAGGCCAAAATAGATCAATAGGAATACCAGGGCTTTTTTCAGATGGATGAAATAAGATATAGTTCATGGTTACGATTTCTCCATTGTGAGGAAATTTAAGACACTTGTTGATTGGAGAATAAATAGCCTTCATGGAAGATATCCAAGGATATCCCAACTTCACACATAATTGTTTAGAAAAAGGTATGATAACAAAGTCAACATCAATGGATTTAGCATGAACCTCAACTGGAAGGGTGATAGAGCCAATGGTAGGACAAGAGAAGCCATAAAATAACTCTACAACTACATTAGAAGCATCATATAGCAGTTTATGCAATCAAGAAGTGAAAAGATACTCGTTGGTTATGACATTAACCATGCAATAAGGATCAATGAGGGCACCATGACAAGGGATATCCTTAACCTTCACAACTATGTATAAAGGTCCATCGGGTTCTCTAATGGTCTCACTAGGGTCAAATGTATACAAGGATCCTTAGGCAAATGCAAATTTTGTGTTTCTACCATATTAGCCAAGTTTGTTGCCATAGAGGTGAATTCTTCAGAAGTGAGAGAATTAGGCACAATCCCAATAATGCGAGAGGTATGAGATGGCAAGGGATCAGTGGAAATATTAATATTTTGAGTAGGAGGAGCAACTGATTTATTCCCTTTATCATTCGCACCTATCACATATATAGTATTATTATCAATCAAGCCTTGAACCTTATTCTTCAATACAAAACATTTCTCAGTATCATGACTAGGTTGATGATGAAATGGGCAAAAGGAATTGTTATCAAAATAAGGAGGTGCAAGTTTGGAAGGATCAATTTGTTTTATAGGAGGAAGTTCAAAAACATTTCTTTGCAACAACTAAGACATAATACTATGTAAATATTCATTCAAAGGAATAAATTATCTTTCTCTTTGGAAAAATTTAGAAATAGAAGGCACACCTGTTGTAACATTCACATGGTTGCTATTGATTGGATCATTGAATTTTATGAATCTTTTTGCTGGTTTGGACTTCACAAACAGTTGTTGAACACTCTCCCCCATATCACACAGAGCCATAGGAGTGCTTTGCTTCATTTGACTCACAACCAATTGATAATTGTGGAGTGTTGCGTACAACTGTGGAAATGAAGTAAGCTCAGACAAAAGAAGCTTTTCTTTGATATCTTTTTGTAAAATTATAAATGAAAATTCTTTGAATATCATTATCAGGCACATGAAAATAAATTTGAGCACACAAATTCTTATATCTACCAATTAAATCAGTCACTTTTTCTTTAACACCTTGTTTAGGATGCATTAAATCAGTCAAAGTGATTTTAGGACCAATGTTGTTTTGAAATTATTGGATGAAAGCATTTTCTAGTTGTTGAAAAGAAGTGATAGAATAAGAAGGCAGAGAGCACTACCACTGTGAGGCCTTATCTCTTAGTGTTCATGTAAACAATTTTGCAAGCAAACGTTGATCATAAGAAAAATCAATACACAAGGTTTGGAATGTTTTGACATGTGTAACAGGATCACCTTTTCCATTATAGAGTTCCAATTGAGGGATCTTCACATGTTTAGGTGGTAGGACTTTAACAATATCAAGAGAAATTGGGCTTGCCACATAAAAGGTGGGCACACTAGAACTTGAATTGACTCATGGAAGCAATTTGTTGTTGTAATGAAATCATCATTTAAGCAAGATTATTGATTGTCATTTCGGTAGAAGAATTGATGTTAGACATAGGTGAATGAGAAGGTGGTGTGATGTTGTTGAAAGAAGGCATGGATTTAGAATAAGGTGGTGGGACATTATAATAAGTAGGCATTGGTGATTATTGAGTAGGATAAGGGACACTTAAAGGAGGGATAATGTTGTTGAAAGAATTTTCCCCTTGTGTCACACTGATTGGTTAAGGAATAATAGGAACACTCATAGAAGACATAGGTATTGATGAAGGATTAAGTTAAGAAGATGGATTTCCCCCATGACCTATGGTTGTATGAATGACATTTTGAGTTGAACTAGTCATGATGTTAGATGTGAAAGTAGGAATACTAGTCATTGGATTAGTCAAAGGAATAGAAGAATTGACTTGTGTTGAAGGCTGTGGATAGCCTAGGGTCTTTGCACAAATCTTGGTAGGCATGAAATTAGAATCAACAATATGTGCAATACCACGCAATATATCAATTGCATTCTTATCACTTTTAAGAATGTGTTTAAGAACATAAATTAATGGAAGAGCTTCACTATTAGGGTATTCTTGGGACATCCCTTGTTCAAATCTATCAAATTGATTGTCAAATGTTGAGAGTTGATCTAAAGAAACCCTAGTTAAAGATTCTTCTTCATCATCGGATCCATAAATGGGCACATGATTAGGATGGGAAGAATTAGCATGATCATGGTTAAAGAAGTCACTCAAATTAGGCTCCATCTCCTCGGTAATTAAACTTTGGGAAGCCTTATTTTAATGCTTTGTCTAATAGGGATAGGATAGGTAGGACTAATAGTTGTAAAACCCATGCTCTAGAGGGAAAATTTGATTTAAGAATAGAACAAAGTTTACAAAATTGAGTAATGCAAAATTCAAGAAAATAATGATTACACAATTTGAACTTTGTTGGAGGAAGAAGATGACACAATTTCCAAAAATGAAAGGAAATTTGAAATTTAAAATTAGGGCCAAGGGGGATGCCACTTAATTTTAAAATTAGAATTTTTAAAATCAGGGCAGAATATAATTAACTTCTTAGTTTTAAAAATTTTCTTGAAAATTGAAATGTTGAATTTTGAAGGTACTTCCAATTCTAGAGGGATAAAAAATTGATAAAATCAGCCAATCTTTCGGATTTAGGCTATTAAATACAATCATAACAATCTCCCAAAATTTTGGGAAAAAAGGCAAGGACAGTGGTGGGAACGCACATGGTCCAACCAGCTTTTTTCAAAATTTTCAAGGATGGATATTACGATGATTTTAAAGCCCAAAAGATTGGTGAATTTAACGATCTCTAGCCCGGTGAAATGAAGGCACAAATGTGAAAATAGGACCCTACTAGTGTTTCGAAGAAAAAAAGGAATTGAAGTGCAATTTTGAAAAGGGTCAATCCTAATGGATAGGGACACCTTGGAAAATGTTTATAAATTTGAATGTACTTGAAATTGATTTGAAATTCACAAAAAAACTAATTAATTTTAAAAATTAGGGTTTGATGACCTAACCACTTAATTTTGAAATTTGAATTTTGGGAAAAAGGGGAAATTGAAATTTTGAATTGTAATATTGAAGACAAATCTGAGAACAATAAAAAATCTGAAAATTAAGTTGAAATCCAATTTTTGCGCAAGTTCAATATGATTTTTGAAGGGTTTTAACAAGTAATCTCTCAATTTTGGAAATTTTAATTGCAAAATTGAACAAGACAATGAGGAAATTGAATTTGACAATCAATACAATTTTCAGATCTAAGATAACCACAAGCAATTTTTATAAATTAAAAGGTCAATTTTAATTTGAAAAAATAGGTTTTTTAACAAATTAACCACTAAGTTTGTAGAAAGTTGAAACTTGTAAATGAAAAATATGCAATGTTGTCTAAAGGAGAGCATGCAAGATATCTGATTCACCAAAATGTAATGGTGGGAAAATGATGAGTGATTGATCAAGAGGAAAAACTACCCTTTTCTTGAAAGGAAGATGAGAGTTTCACTATTGATTATCCTTCAAACACTTTTCACCATTATATTACGAAGAAGGATATGATAATTCACTAGATTCAATCTCTCCACACAAAGATGGTGGACTGAATTTTGAGTGAATTGGGGAATGCTAAGTTGATCCCCTCTTCCTTGTTTGAAATGGAAAATTGATTGAATGTAGTGCAAAAGTGAAAAAGAATTGATTATAAATTAAGATCAAAATATAGGATGAAGTTGTGCACCTATATTTGGCAGTCAAATGTTGAGACGATGTCGCCCTGCAAATTTGACAAAAAATTGTTCAAACCATGGCAAGAATGTACATGATCCTCCGAAAAATCCACAAAATGAAAAAAGTTCTTCTGCCTCTACAAATGGAGCTGAAATCTGAAAGTATAGTTGTGCACTTGCAACCTACACACAGAAAAGAGAGGAAAATGGGTTGGGATTGGGGGTTTTCCTTTAACTCAAACCCTAGTTTTGGAATTAACCAAGTAATGAAAGAAAGTACTTGCAAGTATGTGTAAATGAATGACTGAATTGTAAATCACCTCAAGGGAGGTTGTATTATAAATGTTGATATAAATTCTTGTGTAGAATTGAATGTTGAAATCAATATCATCTTCAATGGTTGAATCCTTGACTTGAATGCAACTCCTAGCCTTGAAGGGAGACTGGAGAATGCTCAATGCTGGAAAAGAGTGTTTGAATGCTTGAATTCTCTTGAATGATTGATCGGTTGTGTATACTCCAATCTTATCCAACTTCAACTTATACAAATGAGAGGACAAATTCCCCTTAAATACATGTTAGCGGATTTCATTTTTTGTCATAGGCCGACATAGAAAGAGTTTTCCCGCTCACTCCACAACCCATAATGCATAATCAAGGAAAGTCCTACCCAAAAATAGGGTAGAGATAGGGGTGCCACATCCTTGTCCTGGGAGGACAAGGGCGCTGTGCCCCTGTACTAATGGGGACAGTGGCCCCATGACCCTGCCCTAGCATTTTGTCCAGGGAAAAATGTAGACAGGGTGGTGCAGAAGCCAAGGAAGAAGCTGTTTTCACAAGTCGAGCACTCTCCACTCTTTGATCAAGCTAGAGGATTCGAGTTCGCGTACGTGAGAACCCTAATGCAGTCAAAAATTGCTAGGGTGGTAATTTTATGACAACTTTTAAAACTAATTTAAAAAAAAAACTTTTAACAATTATTTATGATGTTTTTTAAAGTTACATTAAGAAAATGATAAATTTAATATATATTAATATTTAATTATATAATTAATTTTTAAAAAATAAGATATTTATTAATTTTTTTATTTTTATGTATGTTAATATTAATTTTTTTATAACATATATAATATAATTAAATGATTTTAGGATATATTGTATGAAAATTTTAAAAATGTCATGATTTAACTTTAAAATATATATATAGGCGAATAATATAAAGTTTAATTTTTTAAGTGTTGTTTATAATTATTTTAATAATTACTATATAACATGTATAATATTTAATTAAGTGATTTTAATATGTATATTATATTAAGATTTTAATGTAGATATATTATAATTATTTTTAAAATTATATATTTAATTTTTTAAAATTTAATTCTAAATTATTTTAAAAATTATGATTATATTATAGTTACTATATAATATATGTTATATGAAATTGTAATAAAAAGATTGTTTAAATTTTCAAAATACATATGTAGGTAACGCTATTAATTTTCATATAATATATCATAATATCACTTACTAATATTATATATTATAATATAATAATTACTAGTATATCTATATTTAAAAAATATAGGTAAATTATGTAGAGAGATATCTTATAATAGAAGGGAATCTCACAATTGATTGTTCCCTTTTAAATATTATGGCCTTCTTCCATTGTCATTTGAATGTAACAGTTTCATATAGTCGGAGACAAGTGGTGAGGGTTCTATTTTATTTGGAGTAATAAA
This sequence comes from Cryptomeria japonica, assembly GCF_030272615.1. Classification (NCBI taxonomy): domain Eukaryota; kingdom Viridiplantae; phylum Streptophyta; class Pinopsida; order Cupressales; family Cupressaceae; genus Cryptomeria; species Cryptomeria japonica. The sequence continues at coordinate 337,259,045 of NC_081407.1, forward strand.
ATAGCACCTCAACAAAAACCAAAAGATGACATATTTCATGCATTTACCTGTAAATTGCATGTTAATTTGTTTCAAAATTGAATTTTTATTTACATACATTTTGATGTTATTGTAGATGCCTCTCTACATAATTAAAGTAAATAAATTTTTTAAATAACTAAACATATAATCTATTAGTAAAATGAATTAAATATATAAATTAAATATGTAATTTCAAAATATGCATGATATTTCATTTTCTTTTTTATCGATAATTTTTTGTATTTTATTACTTGGAAATAAAATATTAAAAATATGCAAGTATAGGTGGTATAGTAAAACCACCAAAGTTCTACCACCACAAAAAAAACACCCCCAAAACTAGCATTCCCAACAAAAAACAAAAACCCTAGTTCCTACTACATGCAAAAACCCCACAATTCCAATTCAACGTACCAAAATTATTAGTAGACATCCCCTCGTACATACAAAGTTTGGGAGAAAATGGACATGGAACAAAATATACAAATAGACAACACCAAACACCACTAGCTATAGCAGGATTAACCCAAAAATAACCTACTCTAAAATGTCATAGAATTATGAGAGTTGCTTAATTTCTCGGGTAGTCTTGGGTCTTGGCCACAACTCTTGACCCATATTTTCTCATGCCACTTCATGAAGGACCCTTAAAACCTCATCAAACTTCATCAACCTTTCCAATGTTTAGAAGGCCTACCACCCATGCCAAGCAAGAGCTTTGCATCTTTCCTTCAATTCATCATCAACCCATCGAATGAGTGGTAGTGACACCAATAGACCAACCACCCCCACCTCAGGAACAATGCCCACCTTTGGGACCACACAAGCACACACTATATCTAGATTTAATAGGTAGTTTGAATCAATTACAACTCTTAGGGTATTTTTCACCTTGTCCATGTCATCCTCAAACTGGAAATCCCAAGAGGAAATCAATGAATATTCCTCCATGTTTGACCTATAGTGATGACCTACATGGACAATTTTCTCTCTTGACGACATTTTCACACTCTTGTTCAGCCGCTCATCCTTAAACAAGAACAAACCTTTCAGCCTCTTATCTATAAATCGTGTGAGAAATCAGACTAATTTCTTATCAATATGGAAGGATAAATTGGCTTTCATGCTTCTTAAGAAACCCAAGACAACATTGTAAGTGCAGATAGTAAGATACCAAGAAAATGACAATATAACTACACTATGTGAACCTTCGACTTCCAATCCACTCAAGTTTTAAAGACCTCACATTCAATTCTAATTTCTAACATCCAATAGTAGTGGCCATCGGTATTAATCACAAACTCTACCATCACTCCTCCTAATGTGCTAGTTTAGCCACACAATTCCTCCACACAAGCCATCATTAAATCTTGATAAAGGCTAAACGTTAACCATCACTTTCATTGGTGTGCATACCATAAGGAAATATCACTGCATATTCATTGTTAGTTCCCATGGTTCCTATTATACATAGGATTTGTGTCGCCCAAATGCCACGTCACCTGACACTTCATTGTCCCATGGGCCATAGCCTTTATTTCCTGTCAATGTTCAATGAAACGTGTTTTTGGTAGAAGTTTACTAAAAAAATTATCATTCTCACATTCGGCCTAAAATACACCTTACGTCATTAATCTATGCTCATCCAATGGACGATGGTATCCATGCCCAAAATTATATATGAAGAATATTTGTATTGAAAATGTTAATAAATAGTTTTAAATTATATTTGATTAAATTTTATTTTTAATATGTTGAAAATTACAATGGTAATAAATAGTTAAAAAAGTATTCCCAATATTTATTAATTTATAATAGTCATATTCAAAGTAGTGACTAGAAATTAATTGTTTAAACAAATATGGATTAAAAAAATTTATAATAAAGGAATATAGTCCAAAAGAAATATAAAATGAATTAATATATTTATTTATTTATCATTAATTAAATTAATTGTGATTATAATTATATATTACAAACATCATATGATATAAATATTTTAAACGCATTTATGTATAAGATATTAAATATATTTCCATCTTTAAAATCTTACATTTAATAAAAATTTTGTTAAATTTTAACTTTTATTTAACAAAATATTTTATTTTATTTAAGAAGTGTATTATTTAATTTGAGATTTTTATTAATGTATAACATTTATATTTAAATTTAAATAATATATTAAAATATGAAAATTAAATTTCTATAATCTTTAACCTTTTTTTTTTAATTTTGCAATTCAAAGACAACAAAAAATTGTCCCCAAACTTCAACATGTAAGCTCTCTACCTACATAGTAGAGGTAAACAACCTGCCAAAATAGAAGAAAACAAAATAAACACAAATCTAGCATGATAGTTATGAAAAAATTGTAGTAGATGACTCTTTATAGTTGAATAAAATCAGTATCACTTACACCTAAATACTGACAAAAATTAAATTCAATCTTCATCCTCTGCCTTGTTCTCAGCAATGTTGAAATAATGTAGCTCATAGACATTATACTTTTTCAAATACTTCTTTTTCAAGCATTTCAATTATCTTTTAGAAAAGGCCACCTCAGAAGTGATAGTGAGTTTGTTCTTTAACTTTAGATAAGAAATTAGAATAGACCTGCTATGTTTGACACTATCTTCCCTCCTTTAATTACTATCCCATTTCTAGAATATTTTAATTCCAACTTGTGTTCAAAATGGAATTTACCTTTCTCTATTCTCGAGATTTAATTTAATAAGATTTGACATTTATTTAAATTTTTTTTTTTTTAATGGTGAAAATAAAATTTTATATCCACACAAATTAATAACTATTTAAGCTATTTTAGAACATTATGATTATGCTAAGTATCTTGCCATGATAGGAACTAGTAATACAATGAAATAGAAAGAATTTTTAAATCCATAAAAGGCAAACTGAAATGAACTGGAATTTGAAAAAAAAATCATTAATATGTTGCACAAATTTATAATTTTCGACTGTCGGAGCCCTTGTACCTCAAAATTTTACATCCAAAATGAGGGAGGTTATGAGGAAATATAAAAAAATAAAAAAATACTATGAACTAGGGCATTGGCGATGGCTGATGGACCAGTGGTATCCAAAATACAAGACAAAAAATTGAAACCCTTCATGGGTAACCCTAAGGATCTTTCCCTCCATGTAACTAGAATTCTTTAGAGATGAGAAGCTCTAAGAATTCTTCAAGCCATCTGTAGTCTTGAAATTGATCCAGGAGAAACCATTTATAGAGTAAATTCCTAGCAATCCACACCCATTTCCTTTGTCATATCAACTGTTCGACATTCAGGTTCAAAAGAAAAAGTTTCCTGGCCACCTTTTGTTCGGAGAGAAGAAGCTTGGGTAAATCACTCACCCAATGGATCCCCACCCATACTTCTACAAAGATGACAACAATAACATTGTCCCTAGGGAATTATTCTTTGAACACTCTCCTTAACATCATCATCATATCCACCTTTTCTCCTCCAAGGTCCAGAAGAGATGCCAAGAACTGGGACATAATGTTCAAGTGTTAACATGGTATCTATTATCATTTACCCAAAATTCTCAACCCAACACCATCTACATAGCCTTGTTAGAGAACGTCCTAAACTCCTTACAAACCTATTGGAGGGTTGGGTCTTTGACGTAGCCCAAAAAGGCCCTCTGGTCCTCCTTAGATGTGCTTCTCAACCTGATAGGAGTGTCCATCTTCGGAAAATTAAATACCAAATTATACTACCTAAAGACCTAAACTAGAGGTGGAATTTCAACTACTGTCAGCTCCCACAATTTATCTATGAAAGATGAATTGAAGAAAGAAGCAGAAATTATCTATTAATAGCCTTTGGTATTAGAAATTCTTCACCAACAGTATGAATTAATCTATCCTTTAATTTTTATAAATATTTTGTATGTCTCAGTAAATCTTTCTCATAAATGCACGAGTGTGCAAAATTGGAAACAACTATAAACCACTACCAATTACCAGATTGGAAGTTGTGCATGCTGAGTGGATCTTAGCTAGATAATATCAGTGACAAGGCATTGATAAATGTTGATACTCAATTAGATTTTATATGTTTCTACCGTCTCCAATTCTATTGTAGTGATTTTTTGGAGAACTACATTTTCTTCATAAATTTAAGCTGAAATAAAACTTCAACCATTGATCTACGATAATGGAACAATTTTAAATCATTGATGGATTTTAGGTATGTATGACATGTCGATGAGGTCACACTTATTGATACATCATGCAGAGTCTAGACTCGATGTGATGTTGCATTAACCAGATGACAAAATGACTATTAATAGATAAGTGAAATGGTAATTAATTTATGAAATCAGTAATAAAATATTTATTTTTCCATAAATAACAAAGTATTAGCCAATAAAATTAAATAATTTTTAAATGGTAGATAAAATCATCAATAAACTTAAATAATTTTTCCTTCTAGGTATAACTTTTTGCCCATACACTTATATATTTTTTCCTTTAAACAAAAAACATTCACCTCTGACATTATATATTTTCCCCACACAATAATGAATCATTTGATAGGATTTTATGGAATTTTCATACCCTAAAAAAAAATTAACCAAAACAAATTAATTTTTTCTTCCAAATTTGAAAATCATTTCACCATCAATATGAAATTTCCCCCCAAAAATAATGTTTGATTCGCAAGGATTTTACCATTTTTCCCAAGGGGTGGCTTTTTAAAGTTATCCCTGGTTGTTTGTTGGATGCTTGTTATACATGGATAACATGTTAGCACTACCAAGATCATCAAGATCATTGTGTATGTGTGCCCCAATGTCTTCCTTATTAAGAACATCGTAGGGTACCGATGAAAATGATCCTTATAGATCATCTTTGATAGATTTGAAAGGTTGTTTCTTAAAAATTGGCCTTGCCCTATCATTAATCTCAACAACCAAAGGAGTAGAAATTTTGGATGCAGATGCCATTTCAAACTTAGGGTTTGAGAATAGATAGCTTCATAAAAGAGATAAATATCTTTTGATTAAATCGGGTGCAAGAAATCGCTTTCAGATCCCTACAAGATCGATTTAGGCTGCCAAATCTCTTCTCTTCACTGCTCTACACTTTTCTCTTGATTGCATTTTAAAGAATGAACCTTTCAAATGCTTTTTTAACCTGTAAAAACCTAATTTTAGGTTGTAATAAATTCTTCAACATTTTGGCTTCGAGTTGCCTTATTTTTCATGAAATCGCTCACTAGAACCTTAAATCTTTACACAATCTTTTGAATATTATCTGCATACATGATCTAACCTTTTGCAACCTTCTAGAATTAGCTATATATCCTCGAAGAGGGGTTTTTACTAATTTACATGAAAAACTCGCAATAAGGAAAAAAATCCCTAGTTATCGAAGGAGGTTCCATCACCGGATTAAGGTGTGAAGTCATTCTACATATTAGAATCATCTTTCTTAACCCACATATTCTTCTATTGATCTTTGATTTCCTCTACCTTTTCTTTTCCTTTCTCATCTAATTTGTTCTTGTTTAACAGACCATTATTCCTGCTTCTCCAATATTTTGCAATGTGACCTGGTTTGTTGCATGCATGGCAAACAATATTTCTTTCCATAGGCCCAAAATTAATCTGGTTTGGTCTGATCACACATTAGCTAGAGATATATCCAAACATCCCACATGCAAAATATCTCTTATTGTGAAAGTTGTTCATCATTCTACACATGTTTGACTTGTGACCAAAATTGATGCATTTGAAACATTGACCAATAAAGGTAGGAACATTATTCATTATGTTATTCATCATCCCATTATTCTTCCTACTTCTGCATTGATTTTCCATATGATCAAATCTATTGCAATTAAAACATCTACCATTGAATTTATAAGCATTAGGTTGTCTTACCATATGATTCTTTCTCTTTTGACGATTAGATTTTGCATTACTCTATCCAAAACTAGAGGATTCTCCTTTCTCATATCCAAGTCCTCTGGTGTCCTTTCCATGTCTGTGACTTTCTAGCATCTCACAAGCATTGTTGAACTAGCCTTACATTTCTCCTTGTAATCATTAGAACTAACAAGCTCATCTCTCATAATCATGATTTGTCTTTCATGTTCTTGACCATCATTTTTGGATTGTGCCAGTTCAATCCTAAACTGATCAATCTCATAATTCAGTCTGCAACATTCATCTTCTCTTCCTTTTAGTGATTGAGTTAATATTTCTTCATTCTTCTTCTGGTCTTCAATCTCCTTTGTCAATTTCATAACAATAGATTACATCTCATTCTTCAAAACAACATTCACTCTAGCAAGATTTTCACATTCATTAGTCTTGCCCTAATTTTCCATGATTTGATCTTTTTTCTCTTTCAGTGTGTCCATCGTATATTTCCTCTTGTCTCTTTAAGTGCTCAATTGTTCTTTCAATGTCTCAATGAAATCTCCAACTACACTCAAGTTTCTCTTTAAGGAACTTGCTACTTTTCTTGTTGAATCAAGGTCTTCAAGTGACACACTAAGCTATCTCTGCAAACCAGAGTCCATTGATTCAATCTTCAAGACCCTCCTCAAGTTGTAAGGATTTCTCGAAGGAACTAGGCTATGATACCAATTGTTGGAATCAATGACAATTAGATGGGGTGGTTGAATCGGTGTTTTGCAAATTTCAAAATTGTTATTCTGCTTTAACCACCAAATGCATAAGAAAGAAAGTAAAGTGAAGCAACACAAAATAAATAACCATGCAATGATAACACCACTATTTTTACATGGAAAACAAAAAAGGAAAAACCACGATGGGATTTGAACCTGCAAAGTTATGCCACTATGGCCAGTAGTAAAAAAATATAAGGGGAATGCACAGGCATTAAAGCACACTACATAGACCTCATTGCTAAATCACAAAAATAGGGCTACAACCTCAGAGGAAGGCTCATTACCTTACAAATTATTAAAAATGGAATTACAATAAGTGATTAACTAGAAAATAATATCTAACTATGCCATAAACTAGTTCTGGTTAGGCTCGGGGTGATCCACTATGACTGATGTAATGATCTTCTTTGTTCTGCTCTATAATTGATCACTGGATCATCAAAATGAGGATGCGCACATGAAATTTCACACAATTATTCCTAAAAATATTACATGCATCATTACCACACACAAAGATATTAACCAAGTCGATCTTATATATCTGAACCAACAAAAATGATCTTCTACAAGTCAACTTCACCAAATATAAAAACTGAAATATGTAGCTGCAATTTGGCTTAGATATTTTATTGAACCCTATTTTGGATCCAAAATACATGATCACATTCCTCCTATAGGTCTCATCAACCATCTTGAACACATAACCAATCACCGGAATCAACTCTCACTATCTGGGCACATCATATACTACAAAATATGATGAATATTTTGTTTTGTTGCTAAACTAGATAATAAACCTTCAATCATGAATACAAATCAACATTGGAGGGTGGATTATAATGATAATATTCTTAATATACCCAACCAAGAAATTACTAATCACCAAAACCAAAACCTGCTTGACCAGAAATGAGAATGATCACAAAATTGTATACTAAACTACACTGACCGACTTAATCTAGAAATACTTTATCCAAGACATCTACTTAGCACAAACTCCATATCAGATCATATCAGTAGGCTGAGTTGTTGTCAATGAAAAATCTTAATAATATATAAGCATCAAGAAACTCCAATCTACACTGAAGCATCACCAGAACATCAAATGCCAACATTCTCAACCGAATTATCATGCAGTTCTAGGTTATATATAGTAATTAAATAATTTCATTGGAAGTTGAAAAGAATATACAAATTGAAGTATAATACAATTTTTTATTTACTACAATCCTCTCTCCAATTCAAAAAAATACACCATCTCCTACTAAATAAGTTGTTAGAGAATAAATATTGGAGGATGATTGGGGTCATTAGATTTCACACCTTTTTGTAGAAAATCTAAGAACTAAAATTTGATACTCAAAAATTCTATCCTAACACATCTAGATATTGATCGGGCCTCTTTAAACTTCAATCCAAATCCAACTAAGAGAAAACCCTCTCCTAATCCTACACATGGAAACAATTGACAAATTTTAAGATGTGTGCAACAGAATCTTTAAAGTCATAAAAAATTATACATTTATAATGAAAGAAAGATTTCCAACCTCTTCCTTTGTCAACATATCGTTGTCTATTGTCTATTAATTTTACATTCTCATTTCTATACAAAATTACAATAAGATGGTGTTTTGTCCAACCCTCTTTATTTCAACTTGATTTCTCTTATTTTCCTTAAACAAAGATATAAAATTTAGCCTCATGCCTAGGGACTAGGGCACCCAACGCTCCTAGCCACAGACTAAGCTACCCAATGCTCTGGTCCACTTAGTTTAGATCCAAATTTTATAGTACCCTTCTAGAATCTTTCAATGTCTAGATTTCTAGGTTGCTACTTCAAAGACCATAAAAATAATATAAAACTAATAGGTGATAATGGATGACATTTTTCATAATCATTTCAAATAATATTCAAGTTCCTATTATGTTTCTCCTTACCCTATGACACTACTAGTTAACTTAAATGGGGCTCTTTATCATAAGAGGTGATTATTTTTCAATTAAAATCATCTTGGGGTAGCAACATAATTCCTTCTTGCCTCTATTCTTGGGGGGAAAGAATATTATCTTATCCCGTCTATCTATCTATGATTTCACTATTTCCTTTTTGGGTTGTATTCCTCATAATTTGATGTCCTTTCTTGCTTGAAAAAGTACATCTCTTATGTGTAATCTCTCCTTAGGGGGATATGTGATCCTTCATCTTAATATTTCCTTATTTATAGATTATTACTTCTTTAAAGTTGCATTTTGCATACCTTTATGTCTTTTCTTGCCTTTCATGTGAGTACATTGTGTGTTTTCTTATTTATAATCTCTCCTTAGAAGTTCTATAATTATTCTTATTGTTAGTACAATTTGGGACATTGATCTCTTTCCTACCCTTTCTAAGGATTCACTTTTCCTTTGTTAAATGGTGTTTGCTTATGATTTGATGTCAGTCCTTGTGTGAATTTGTTATTTTCTTGAGGATTTGCTTTTATTGAAATGGTGTGTATCCTTGATGACAAACTCTTTTACACTTGGCAATGAATATCTATTATAAAAAAAACATTCACTTTGGGTCAAAAGTGTGTCATAGTCCATCAATAATCCCCTTTACCTAGCAATAGGAGGAAGGAAGGTATTCTTGTTCCCCTTTCCTTATTTTGGTAGAGGATGTTATGTTTGTTCAAGAAATTTCTCTTGGAACCCATAGATGTCTTCTAATAAAATATCTCTTCTCCTCCAAGCATCCTCTTTACACTTGTTGCAAGATATCTCTTTTTAAACTATCTTATTGTTGGAATCCAAGAACAATGATAGCGGGGGAGGGGGGGGATAAGTCAATGTTCTATCAGTAATGTTAGTTTTAAACTTATTTCTTATTAACCAAATAATACATAAAGAGGAAACACCATAACACTAGTATTTATACGTGGAAAACCTTGTAAAGGGAAAAATCACGGTGGGAATGATACCCACAATATCTATATACTTGATCAAGGTCTACAAATATTACATGAAGGGGATTGCACATGCTATCAAGACAACCACCTAGAGTTCATTTCTCAACACAAAATGAGAAGTCTCACTGACTTACAAAGCATTAAAAAGTAACTACAAGAAGGAATGAACTTATAAAATGTATCTAACCATGTTGGATAAGTTCTGGTTCATGCTCTAATGCTTTGTTCTGGGTTTCGGTTTGCTGATGCTCTATTATGCCATGTTCTACTACCAGTTAAGCTGTGCATATAAAATTGCACACAAAATATTTCAATCGCTGACCACAATGCATACCGATAATCACTGAATAATTCACATTCCAAAACTAACTATTAATCCATTACTGAAAGGATCTCCTTAAATATCTTTCTAACTTCCACCATGTCGGCCTTAATGAAAATTATAAACTTGTTGATTGCTAGATCATAATGAATTTCAAATCTAATCATAATGATCATGTCATTCTTTAAACATTACTATAAATTCTAGGAAATAAATGATCAGAGCATTCAAATCTACTAGGTGGGTCCTATCCATTACCAGGTTCCAAATACATGTTACTAGGATCAGTTACCATGACCAAGACTTAGCCGGTTGTGAAGAAAAATGAATGTCGGTTAAGTGAAATGAATTTTGATTAACCCAAACAAAACAAAGTAATGAATACGATAGAATATTTATACCTAGAGATGAGTTCCCATGAGTTGCAATCACTTAGAGATGAGTTGTCATCAATGACAACCCAAAATGCCATTAACTCTTTCAGATGAGTGTCAATTACTAACAATCTTCCACTTTGGTAATGATGGAAACACTCATGTGAAAAATCATGATAGTACCAATTTGTCTCTAAATCTTCATGACCATCTGACTTGTATAAGAATCTATTATATACATTTGATGCTCCACTTGAGAACTATATACTTTTTTCACTTATTCCTCCCCCTTGGGCATCAATGACAGAGCGGGGTGTCCTCAAAGAATTATGTACAAAGGTTTAATCCTTCTATTAGGCCAAGCATTTTTGCAAGTTTGTTGGTGCTTTGTCCATATGTATGGATTTAGAGCTAAAGAAACTACCATTGTCCAAATGTATTATACATCCTGCACCTACCAACCCTAGGTCTCCTCTGGATGCTCCATCAAAGTTGAGTTTATACCACCCATTCCTCGGGGTTAGCCATTTGCATGCTTTCCTCACAGTAGTTTTATCTATGCCTTTCTTCCTAGCAAAGGGACAGATCTTGACTCCCTTCCACTTCTTTCTGATAAAGTTGTCCCTATTTGTAAATATCTTGTCATGTTGCGGGATAGTTAAATTCTTGTTGTTAGTTATTTCAGTGATAGAGGCTTCTATTTTTCTATGAGATTCTCCACATGCATTTTTGTATCCTTAAATATTCTCCTATTCCTCTCCTTTCAGGTCTCCCAGATGACTATAGCTGGACTCCAAATCCATAGGTTGTGGAAGACACTATTTCTTTTGAAGATCGACCAGCCTTCGAACTACTCCATCAAGGAGGGAATAAGAGAACCTGACCATCCTAGTTAGGCCATCAACTAGTACCAGCATTTTTGTGAGTAATTAAAGGTTGTAAAGATGTGGTCATTTATTTCCTCATTTTTATTACATAAGAGGCAGATAGAAGGCCTTTCGTAACCTCTAAGTTTAAATTATTCTTCTGTGAGAACCCTTCCTTTAATTGCATCTGAGGCAAACAAGCCATTTTTTGGGAGACAAAATTTGTCCTAGCATAGTTTAGTCAGGATGTAATCCTTGCAAATCATTGCCTCATGTCATATATGGTTTTGAAGCCATCTTTGCAGTTGTACTGCCCATCCTTAGATTTAGATCATATCAATTCATCTGACCCATGTCTGAATATTATCATCCTACATCTAAGTATTTGGCATAGTTATTGAAATTTGTTATCCACCATGAAAGGATGCATGTCTTTCTATTTCCATCCAATTGCCAAGTTTGGTTCCATTGTTATGTATTCCCTTACATAATCTCCCCATAGGGATTTCAATTGTTCCTTTATACTAGTAATATCCATAAGCTTTTCTATCGGAGGATGTCCCCCCAGGAGTCTTCCTAGAGCAAGGCAGATTTGCCACTGTGAATGTCTCAGGACAGGTGGTTAGATATGAGTGTGTGACATTCCTTCATGAAATTCTAGATTTTGGATCCCTTGGGTTATTCCATATCCCTAAATACTCCCTCCCCGTGATTATTCTTTAGATATTTGTTCGTAAGAATTCTAGCCTATTTGGCTACTGGGGAGGTGTATAATCTCCAAACTAGTTTTTCCCCTAAGGACTTATTTTGCCATATAAGTTTCCTAATCCCCGTACCACCATCACATCTGTCTCGACATATTTGTCCCATGATATTAGTTTGAGTTTGTTCCTATCTTCTGTTCCTTGCTAATAGAAGTTTTTGATTGTTCGAGTCACTTTATTGTAGGCCCCCTTCTAAAGTGGGATACATGATAGGAGGTAGATGGGCATCGCCACTAAGACTATCTTACTAAGTGTTAATCTTCCTACCCCTATCAGCCATAAACCTTTCCAAGATGATCTTTTTCCTAACCTTCTCTTTCAAGGGGTTCTAGAGTTTATTGGTCCTTATGCTTTTTTCCAAGGGCATTCCTAGATATGTACATGGTAAATGATCAATTCTATAGCCTAAAAATGATGCAATTCTAGATTCCTCTTGTACTGTCATGTTAAAAAAGAATATTTCAAATTTTTCCCCATTGACCTTTTCCCCAGATGTCAGCCCATAAGAGTGTAATATTCTCTTGATTTCCTTGGCTTCATTCAACTTTCCTTTTCCTAGAATCATTATGTCATTAGCGAACTATTAGTGTGTGCACGGGTCCACACCTCTTGTGATCTAGATACCAACTAGCCTTCTAGGTCTTCATGACTCATCAAAGAATCTTCCTAGGGCTTTAGACATAATAATAAATAAAAAATGGGGAGAGTGGGTCTCCCTGCCTTATGCCCCTAGTTGCTCCAAAAAAACCTTTCGAATTCCCATTCAATAGGATTGAAAACCTTTGGTTTGAGATGCAAAAAAGGATCCAATTTATCCATTGTTTGTTAAAGCCAAAGGCTCTCATGCAATTGTAGAGGAAATAACAATCCTCTTTGTCATATGCCTTCTTAATATCTAGTTTTATCATCATATTTGGCTGGTGTTGGGCCTGAATGGAATGGATAGCTTCTTGGACTATGACTATCCCATCTAAAATTGATCTATTCGATACAAAACCAGTTTGCTCTTCTGAGATAATGGTTGGAAACAAATTTTTAAACCTATTGACCATGACCTTTGATAATAATTTATAAGTCATATTGAACAAAGAAATAGGTCTGAACTCTTCCCATTTTGAGGGTTATCCTTCAGGAGTAGGGCTAGGAAGTTGTTATTGATTTCTTTCAAGAATTTCCTTGCATTTCAAGCAGATTTCAGGGCACCGGTGACCTCGTCGCCTAAAATGTGCAAACATTTCTGATAAAAATCGGCAAGAAAATCATTCGACCTAGGGGCCTTATCCCCTTGGAATTGAGATAGGGTAGTTTTAACTTCTTCATGGGTGATTTTGGAATTCAACATATGATTATCATCATTTGTTATTATTTTAGGTATGTTTTTTAATAAGGCCCTACTTTTAAGGAGATCAGAGTGCTCCCAATTATTGAGGATATTTTTAAAATACTAGGTTGCATCCTCTGCAATTAGATTTTGTTCCGTAATAGTCTGGCCACTGTCACTGTTGATCTAAGTGATTCTATTTTTATTGTCTTTTCACTTTCACACTGTTGTGGGAAAATTTGGTGGTTCTGTCTCCATCCTCTAGCCAAGTTTCTCTAGATTTTTATTTCTAGAATGTCTCTTCCTTGGCTAAAATATCCTCATACTCACATAGAATAATTTTCTCTACCGCGTATATTGTTTGGGTCATCCCATGTTGCATTACATTGTTGTTGAAAATTAGGATCTTAGGATACTAATTATTATAAACAAGATCATAAAGTAAATGAAATGGGAAACATGCATGCATAAATGTACACATACACAAGATATACATGGGGAAAACCCTTTCGGGTAAAAAACCCCATAAAGCATCACTTAATTAAAACACTTACGAAAATTTTCTATCATAAAATAGACATGAACCTAGGGATACTCCTCCAATACACCCACATGACCAATAATACCTCATGTGCATTGTGATACAACTCACCATAAAATCTCCAAGTTCCCATACTCTCAAATGAGAGAGAACCTCCTTAAATATAGGAGGAAGGGTGGCTTCACTAGTCAGACCATTTCAATAACCCCCACTCATAAAAAAATTAATAATATAATAATTATTAAATTATAATTATTTCAAATGGGATATGCTTATAAAGCATATAATATATAAGGTTTAATAACCTTGTATTAGAACAATATATATAAATTTTATAAGGATTTGATCCCTAATAACATTATGTTCTAACACTTCCCCTTAATGTTAATAGGGGATCACACATCAATTTCCATAAAAGAAAAAATGAAGTACCCTAGTAACGTAGGTCTTTGTTGATAGTAATAAATAGGGACATAAATATATGCCAACATGAAGATCATGCATTCCAGACTACATGAAAGTCATCTTGTCATAATTTACAATCCTAGTGTTTTAAAAATGATGCTAAGAGGTCTTAAAAATTTATATTGGAGTCGCGGTCTCCTCAAATTATCCTCTCCCCAGGTTCATTACATAGTGTCTGTAGGACTTATTACAATTCTTTTACAAGTGGAAGTTTTACAAGGAGAACAATTTACAACTTCCCGTAGGACTTAAGCACAAATGTACCTATAGGACTTACTAATTCCTACCTGCAGTAATTAAAACAAAAAAAGGAGTTACATATGCCTACCTATAGGCTTAAAGGACTTACTAATGCCTACATAGGTCTTATTTCATACCTATTAGGACATATGCCTACCCGTAGGATTTAAAAACGAGGATTTTGCCACTAGGTGGTGTCATTGACATGCACACTCCCCCTCAATGGAATCACCTAAGGCCAAGCATTATTGAATTTGGAGGATATAATTCCTAAAGGTCTTATTCCTGTTAGGTCTTAAATCTATGATTTAGCCACTAGGTGGTGTCATGTACACTCCCCTTAATCGCATCACCTAAAACCAATCACTGCACAGGATTTCAAAGTGATGGATAAAATTTCAATATATAGAATGTGCCCATGATCTTCAAAGTATCTTTATTATGGAATGATTTCATTTGAGTGATGTGTCCATGATCTTCAAGGTGCCTTTATTTATGATATAATTTCACTTGAGTGATGTGCCCATAATCGTACAAGTTCAATTTGAACTTTAGAAGTGACATTCTTTGGAAAGAGTAAAATAACTTGAAGTAAGATGGTACTTTTACATGTATCAAAATGGAACTCTTCCATAAATATTCAAGGTCATATTGATTCTTTAGGAGCTACACTCATATTTTTCCCATTTTATTCAAAGACAGATAGAAGATAGTCTTCTTATTAAAGTATTATATCATCCATGTAATAAAACTTGCACCATATGTTTTGAAGGAATAACCTCATCATAAAAGAAAAAATATAGTTAGTAACATAATAATCAATTAAACTTGATTTTTGGTGCAAAGAAAGAACACAATATTATGCATTTGTCATTTGTCAAAGATCATATAATATTCCTTATAAAGGGAGTTGTCGAAGGAGAGGGCCCCCCATTAGAATAGTAGGACCCTTATAATAGTAGGGGTATCACCCTAATAGCGAGAACATCCTTCACCCTCGATTACCTTGGTGGATATAGTCCAATGATTTGTACCAAGGAGATTAAAATATAATTTCATGAGAATAAAGATGAGTAATTAGTTGTCTTGTTTAAAATATAAAATACTCATGCTACTACATATAGTAATGATCCAAATAAAATAAAATAAAATGCAATGGATGAGCTATCCTTTATAGCCACCCATTATAATGATAAATATAGTGTTTTTTATTTATTATAATATGATTAAAAAATGGATCAAATACAAAATAGAATAACAAATCTCTTTGATCTCCAAAAAAGGATGCTAGTGAGAAATTTATAAATTTGAATTTAGGTATGTATATTAACTAGCTTGTACATTTCATAAAAAATATTATAAGACACATTTAAAAAGAAAATTGTGATGTCTCAACACTTATTATGGATGGTCTAGGAAAGTACAAGTCTACACCACCTCTTATAACATTCTTAAGAAATGTATTACATATCACCCCTTTGAATAATATTGTAGACCTGTATTCCAAAGAATGTGTTTGATGACAAAAAATAATCTTACATTAATCATAGACAATGTGATTTTCTCACATTGACAACTTTTAATGATAAGATTGTTTACATATATGTGAAGTGTACAAGTAAAATATATATGGCATTTAAGGTATAACATGACACATAAAATCTTAACATTGTAGTATAACATGGTGGAGAGTAAGAGAAGCAAGGACTCCTACCCAAAATTTAATAATTTGTTATACAATAATCCAATATTTTATTTTATCTATTTCAAACTATGTAGAATTTGATTATTCAAGTCTTCATAATGTATCGAAAGTGATTTTAAAATCATCTCTAAAAATATGATTAAGAATTCTTGAATTTGATGGTTTCCCTTGGGATCACATCAAACATATAAGAATTCTTGAATTTGATGGTTTCCTTATTTCTTATACTTTTTATATATCCATTCGCTTAAATATTATATTTAAAACATTTAATTTAGTTTTAATAAATCATAGATTGGTAAATGATTATTCAAAGTTTATCCATGTATAGAATGAGAAACATTTTCAAAATAACAAATTTAGTGTGGGATTGGAACCTTACCCAAGTCACCAAAAATTTCTATATGAACGCTCTCTTGGATTTTTATAACATTAGTAATTCAAGCATGTGGTTGGAATGTTCATAATGAAACACCCTACCAATGAATATTTCCAACTCTTTTGTAGGTCCATTTTTAATAAATAGATAGCATTGTAAGTGTTCGGATAAAAATGTGTTTTCATTGACAAAGGATGGAAGATTAAGAAACCAAAGGAATGATCTACATGCTTTTATCAATTATTCTATGGTCAAGATAGTTGCACTTGACATGAAGAAAATAAAACTCAAATAAAAGAAGCTATGAAGAACATGTTGGAGTACGTGAATTACTCATTGGTATTGATAGGCATCTCTCTCACATTTTCTGGCATCAAACTTTGATCACAGTTTTCTTTATTGACTATTTGCGTGGTTGTAGGAGCACTACTTTAAATGATATATTATGGGGGAGCACTGGTATATATGATATATGTCGAGATGATGTTGAATAAGGTAGAGAAAGAATGAGCCCATAGTATTTGCAGGTAACCCATACAAACCATTTCATTGGCATTATAGGTACTTAGAGATACTCTTTGGAAATTCTATTGAGTTCACCAAGTTAATGTATGGACAAGCAGATCATTCCCATAGCCTTGGCAATGATGAACACAATCTAAGAGACGGAAGCTCTGAAAGCAATCAAGACCTCATAATAGATGAAATCATATCTATTAGGCTTATCAATTTAAACAACATTTACTTTTTGGTTTCTTGGGTTTGATAGATGTGTGGGGGAAAAAGCGAGACTAGGTTATCATGCCCTAATCCTACCTTTTGTCACACATTACGGAATACGAAAGAGCCTAGAGGTATCACACAATTGGCTACTTCTTTTTGTGAAAGAGAGAGCCACGGGCTACCTATTAGGGTTTCTATTCCTTTGTTGTAATTCAAAGGTAAGATTATGCAAGTTCAATTCCTAACCCTAGAATGCAAGTATGAACTAATAACAAGATTGCAGAATTGAACTTAAACAATGGAAAGCTGTAAACACACGGATAAGACAAGAATGCAAATGCATACCCGGAGTCAAAATCTGAGTGGAAATGTTCGAGATGGGGGCGCGGGCGCCACTGTCCTGATTCTGCACCTGAAACTGCACCTGAAACCACTATTTTTGCACTCTGGAAACTGTCTGAAATGCTGTCTGTCAGGAGGACCAGGGCGCCCAGTGCCTCTGTCCCAGGGACCAGGGCACCTAGCACCCCTATCCTAGTAGGACCAGGGCACCCCACGCCCCTGTCCTCGTATCTTGCTCTGCAATTTGATGTGGGGTGCTATCTCGACCTGCTTCTTCCGGATCTGCAACCTGCGGCGTCGTCCGAGTCTCGAAACCTGCACTTATATCTGAAAAGGATGTTTGGGCGGCTATATAGGGTTTTGCCTTAGTCAAACCCCCGCTTCGGTGATTTCCACCTCCACGAATAGCCAAGTTGTATTGTAAAAGTAATGTGTGTGCAGACCTTGTGTGTGTGCAAGATCTAAAATGCAAGTAAGCAAACTAGAGCAACCTAGAAAGTAAACCCTAATTGCTTGTTAATGATAATGTAAATGCTCTAAATCAAGATGCAAAGTGATCTAAAGCATGAATAAATGAGATATTGAAGCTTATGCAAAGACATGAAAACAACATGAAATCATACCCAACCCTCAAGGGAGGAGTACAAGCCAATCTTCAGTCGGTGATCTCCTATTATTCTTCAATGTCTTCCAAGCCCTAAATGAATGAATAGAATTGATAAATGTTTGATAGAGGGATGTTGAATGTTGTTGAAGTCTTCAAAGATCTACTCTTTCACTGCATATGAGGTTCCTGAAAACAAAATTCTGATCCCTTCAAATGAAGAAAGAGAGATCTTATGTATGAAACCCTAGGTCGTAATTTCGTCTTTTGGCCGACCTAGAGATTGAATATCCCGCCAATTTCTTGGGGTTAAGCTTTATTTTATGATTGGATCACACTCCTAAAATTTCAGGAAAAATGTCCGGGACTGTGTGCACTCCGGCCGCCACGGTCCTGACAACTTTTCACCAAATTTTCAGGGCCGTCAGATATGATGATTTTAGAGAGAATCCCGAAGTTACAGGTGATTTCGAGATGTTTTGACCCCTGAAATCAAGCCCCCAAGCTCAGAATAGGGCCTAATTAGGGTTTTTGATTAAGTAGTGTATTGGAAGAATAAAATGAAAGGGGCACGCTTTAATGAAAGGGCCTGACTTTATGATGTGGAAAATGATGAAATAGAACCTTTAGACCTAATTAATTTGATTAATTAAGTGCTAAAGGGGAAATGAAATGCAAAATGCAAATGCGCCAAGGCGGGTGCTAAACTAGGTGTTAAATTGTACTACTTTAGCAAGTGCGTACAATTTATGACGTTACATTTATCCCCCACTTTAGCGGTCATATGAGTACTACGTGCATATGCAAGCTAAAGTACAGAAAGTAAACATCATTTGAAAAAGGATATATCCATAAGTTGTCGGACGAAGCCCCCAGCGGTATCTGCAGTACACAGTTAGGAACCGCACCCTACAAAACACACGTTAGATCACAAAATCACCTAATGCTTACTAAGGAAGGTGATGAAATTTGTGAGTAGCTATATGCCCCCCCCTGTTTCGACTTGCTTATTAGGGAGGTGAAATAGGGTAGCATGTTTACTTACGACAAATTGTGTAAGAGAGTATTGATGAGGGATGTTCACTAAAAAGGCTTCATCAAAGCACTTTTTGGAACATCCTGAGAGTAGGGGAACAAAAATACGATTCCTACGCAACAAACGGTTCAAAAATCGCATCTCCCAAACTCAAGTTATGATGAAATGAGTGAAAGAGGAAAATTAGGGTTTTGAAAGTAAATGTAAAGGAATGAACGTATATACCTTGAAAGAGACATTTGCATTTGTCACTTTGTTGATTCTGAGTACTGTTCATTGCAGCAGAGCCCACATAGCCATCATCATGCCTTCACGACGACCGGAGCATCCCACGAGGATTGAGATCATGCGACAGGCCGTGATCGACGACGAGCCACTGGACGAGGTGAGTTGACTGAACATTGACTTTTGATTTTCTGCATTTGACTTTCTATGATCATTTGCGGGCCCTGGAACCCGACCATGGGTCCCACACAGGGTGCCATGGTCCCTGTGGGGCGCCATGGTCCCCTCAGGGCGCCATGGTCCCTGACAGGGCACCATGGTGCCTGACAGGGCGCCATGGTCCCTGACAAGGCACCATGGCCCCAATCAGGACTTGGCGAGAGATGCCAGGGTTAGCATACGATGTTTGATAGTTTTTCATGAATGATTTTTGATGATTGAGTACTAATTATAGTTATGTTTTTGTGATGCAGGGTCTCCCGTACATGAGAGAGCACACGACGGGGCAGATTCTTCGCAGTTTGCGAGATCAGATTCCCCGACTCACTCAGGCAGAGAGAGACACATTGTCGATAGTAGGTTTGTGGTCTATGATTCTTATGTCGGCCATCCGATTTCATCCCGCGATGCTGATGGCATTCATGGAACGATGGGATCCTGACACATGCACGTTCCATCTTCCAGTAGGGGAGATGACGGTGAAACTTAAGGATGTGTACCGCATTCTTCGCCTACCGATCAAAGGAGCTACCATGACATATGCGACCGATCGGTCAGTAGAGGATCATCAGAGGGAGCAGGTATATTGTATAGGGAGAGTCATGCCGAGCGAGACAAGAGGTCGTATCATGGTCAGCTGGCTCTTACATCCTACAAGAGAGGTGCCCCTCATGAGACATCTTATGATAGCCATCATTGCACTAGCTATCTGCCCTAATGGGTGAGGTACACACATGCATGGGGGTCTCACGTGGTGCATCAGGGCTATGGAGAGACACAGGAGAGTATATTCTTGGGGTCGGAGTATGCTTGCACATCTCTATCACGACCTCGAGGAGTACGTTTTCGGATAGGGTTGCAGCTTGATGACATGCACACTTCTGCAGGTGTGGATATTTGAGCACTTTACATGCACCAGGCCTGTCGGCTATCCGATGAGTATGGCTAGCGAGCAACCTAGGGTATTTGCTTATCCACTTACCAGCGAGTGGAGATTTGGACATCTATTGTATTGGATAGTGATAGTTGACAGATTGACAGCTGAGGTGACCATGTGGAGACCATATCTATGGATGCACAGATGGGATGGGATGGAGAGACAGTTAGCATGCCTACAGAGGAATCGCCTACTGAGAGGACGATATCCACACATCATAGTCCCCTTCTACTTTGACCGAGTATGCAAGCAGTTCGGGCTAGAGCAGTGTGTCCCAGCCGATGTGCCCATCTACACTCGACACTCGCGAGTCCTTCCGAGACCCAAAGCAGTAGTGAGACCGACGATAGATGATATCGAGATCACAGATATAGAGGGGTCCGATCAGGATGTGGTCACTGATTATGCTGCAGACCCCGGGGCATAGCGCAGGTATCATTCCTGGTTTGTGAGATCATACCCAGGGCCTATCTTTCCACCAGATCACCCGACAGGCCATCCAGGTCCATGGAGGCATGGAGACCAAGATGAGGATCAGGGATCCAGGTCAGAGGAGCCAGAGGAGGGAGAGGGTCATGAGGAGGCAGGAGGTCCTGATCCGCCTATAGGAGATCAGCCTAGTGCTGAGGAGGAGGAGGACGAGGATGACGTTGAGGAGGAGAGAGATGATGATGAGGAGAATGAGGATGCAGATGAGGATGAGGATGATGGGGAGGATGAGGATAGAGAGGAGGAGGAGGATAGAGATGATGAGGAGGAGTCAGATGCAGCTCCTCACCATTCAGGGGATGATACCGTAGCCTTAGATCCTCCCATTATTCCCCAAGAGGGGGAACATGAGGTGCTATGAAGACCTGCACCTATCGTGCATAGATCGTTCGAGTGTGGGGAGCCTAGTAGTTCCCAGTCACAGATGCTACCATATCACGATCCCTACTGGCATGAGGGAGATCCAGGTATAGTAGGTTTATATTGATTGATTGATGTTTTGATGATATAAAATGGTACTGACACAAAATCTATTCTACTGCTACAGCTAATGTGCAGGAGTGGCGCTCCTTGATCCAGCAAGCAGTGACAGATATCTCTACGATAGCGCAGATCCCTAGTTCCTCACAGGTTGCTTATAGACCTCAACGGAACGCGGGTCGGCATGATGATTTGTTTTCCCCATTTCAAGTACAGGTAGAGATATGAAGGGAGAGAGAGCGGGCCCTATCAGAGGACCTTTAGTGAGCACAGCGTGATCTAGTAGCAGCTCAGGTCGAGGCTACCTCGTATCACGCTATCCTTATGGATAGGGATCATAGGAGTTCCTCTCGGAGCCATTCACGATCTATATCATGGTATACCCCCATGGGTCCACCTGCACGACTGGATCAGGAGGGAGCATCTAGTCGTCACTCTCCAGCCACTAGCCCTAGGGATAGGAGATGATTTTATGATGTAGGGTAGGTCACATTTTGGATGTGTAGTGACCTACCTTTGTATATTGATCCATATATATATATATACATGCTTCTTTGTTTCAAACATGTTATCTTTAATGCCTAAACAATGTGTATTGTGATTAAAGTTAATACATTTGGTAGATGTACATGTATGTTTTGAATTTAATTTCCATGTGATTGATTTCTCAATGCTCCATGATTAAATTGATACATGTGTGACTTAATTAAAATATTTAATCAAGTACTACATTGATGATAAGGAAGAAAGTATGTATTAAGCCTACGAATCATATAACCAAAGTGATTTAATTTTAATTTAAACACAACATGACATGATTCAACTTAACACATAAAAACATTGTATAATATGTCAACATAATGAAAATGTAAATCTTTTGTAATTTACATAAATGAATTCAAGACAAACCATAAAGTAAAGACACATGCTTGTCAAGAACTTAGAAATATAGATTAAACAAAACATCATTTAATTCTATTTGCTCGGACAAAGATACGTTAACATATTATCCAATTTTGAAGAAGTGAGAAAGGAAATAGATAAATGATAAGGAATGAGAAATTAAGCATAGTATCTTCACAAGTGCATAGCGTTTATAGGGTCTTTAAGAGGCGTACCATCTACATCCGCTATTTTGTAAGCACCTGATCCATAATCTTCAATAACGATATACGGTCCAAGCCAATTAGGACTGAATTTTCCCTTTTCTTCAGGTAAGGCATTCACATTGCGCTGATTCTCATAGAGCACTAAGTCACCCATTGAGAAGGAACGTTGAATAACCTTATCATTATAGTTTCGTTGTAGAGTTTTGTGATATGCTTGAATATGCTCAAGAGCGTTTATACGCTGTTCATCAAGCATCTCAAGCTGTTGAAGTCTTTGTTCTCTATAGGAGTCATCATCTATTATACCTTTGAGAGAAACTCTAAGTGATGGAATCTCTAATTCTAAAGGCATGATAGCATCAGCACCATAAACAAGATTATAAGGAGTAGTTCCCGTGGTAATTCGTACACTCGTTTGGTAGGCCCAAAGAGCATAGATTAGCTGAGTACTCCAATCCTTACCATGCTTATTCACGGTTTTGCGAAGAATTTGTTTGATTATTTTATTGGATGATTTGGCTTGACCATTTGATTGAGGATAGTATGGTGTAGAAAATCGATGTTTGATATGATATTTCTCGAGGAATTGCTTCACGTCTTTATTCTTAAATTATGTCCCATTATCAGAGATTATAGTGGAAGGTATCCCAAATCGCGAAATAATGTTTTCTAGAAGAAATCGACAAATCACTTCAGCTGTAGTGGAGCGAAGAGGAACAGCTTCTACCCACTTTGTAAAGTAATCTGTTGCGGTTATAATGAAAACATGTCCTTGAGATGAAGGAGGAGAGATTTTACTGATGAGATCCAACCCCTAGGTAGAGAAAGGCCAAGAAGCTACCTAAGAACAGAGTTCTTGGGTAGGAGCATGAATCAAATTATTGTGTTGTTGACATTGATGACATTTCTTAACAAATGAAAAAGAATCCTGCTGCATAGTTTGCCAATAATATCCCATTTGAAGTAATCTTTGAACCAAGGATTTACCTCCAAAATGCCCCCCATAGGCACCTGAATGCGCCTCTTCAAGAGCAATAGGGATTTCTGATTTGTTAAGACAGCGAAGACCGTTATAACCCCTTCGGTAAAGAACATTAGAGAGAATGATATACCTAGCAGCCAACTTGCGAACTCTAGCCCTGGTGTTCCTATTGGCGGAATCAGGAAAGGTACCATCAGTCAAGTATCTTACGATATGCGAGTACCATTCATCTGAGTCTATGAAGTCGCAACATGTCACTAGGCTAGAATCATCTACAATAGCTGGAGAAGTAAGGTTGTGAATAACAAATTTAAGATCAACCACAGGGTCCTCTAAAGATACAAGAGAAGCCACACATGCCATTGCATCCGCATGTCGATTATCTTTTCGAGGAACAGGTTCTATGGTGTAAGAATCAAATTTTTGTAACAAAGAGATAGCAAGGTCTTTATATTGTGATAACTTGTCTTGTTTCGCTTGATACAGTCCTGTTACTTGTCTTATAATCAGTTGAGAATCTCCAAAAATATGTATGTGTTTTATATTCAAAGCTAAGGCTGCCTTTATTCTTGCTATAAGAGCCTCATACTCAGCAATGTTATTGGTACATAAGAAATTGAGATGGTAAGATAAGGGAATAGACTTTTTTGTAGGAGAAATCATGACAACACCTGCCCCCGATCCCGTACGACACTTAGAGCCATCAAAGTATAACTCCCAAGTTTCATCTTTCTCTGTACAAAGGATGAAGTCATCAGGAAAAGATTCAGGGTTAGGGAAGGAGAAAGGTGAAGGGGCCTCAACTAAGTGATCAGTCAATGCTTGCCCTTTAATTGCTCTTTGTGAAACAAATTTAAGGTCAAATTCAGTTAACATCATAACCCACTTAGCTAGGCGTCCTGATAAATCAGTTTTAGAGAAAAGATGCTTCAACGGATCAAACTTTACCATGACGTGGACTTCTGAATTTAAGAGATAATGTCTCAATTTCTGAGTCGCAAACACCAAGGCCAAGCATTGTCTTTCTATCGTAGAATATCGGGTCTCACAATCAAGTAAGGTATGACTTATATAATAAACTGGACACTCCTTACCATCTTTATCATGTTGTGCCAATAATGTTGCAAGAGCATGAGAGGACGCAGCCATATAAAGAAGGAAGGGTTTAGAAGGTTCGGTCGGTCGAAGGATAGGAGGATTAGCCAAATACATTTTTAAATCTTCAAATGCTTGCTGACAATCCTCATTCCATTGAAAAGTGATACTCTTTTTGAGAAGTTGAGTGAAAGGAAAAGTACGATCCGCAAGTTGAGATACAAACCTACGAATAGCTTGAATTTTTCCTTGTAAGCTTTTGAGTTGAGACACATTTCTAGGAGGTGGCATGTTGACAATAGCATCTATTTTCTTAGTATCCACCTCAATCCCATGATGCAAAACTATGAATCCTAATAGTTTTCCACTATCCACACCAAAAACACATTTTTGGGGATTCAAGCGCATGTGATATTTACGAATCCTTTCAAAGATTTGATGAAGGATCTTAATATGATCTATGCAAAGAGTGGATTTCGCTAAAACATCATCAACATAGTCTTCTAGAGTCTTATGCATGTAATCATGAAAGATAAGGGTCATCGCTCGTTGATAAGTTACACCGGCATTTTTAAGTCCAAAAGGCATCATTATCCAACAAAACGTACCCCAAGGAGTGGTGAAAGCAGTTTTGAATTGATCTTGAGGGTTAATGAAAATTTGATTGTATCCTAAAAAACCATCCATGAAGGATAATAAGGCATGTCCTGCTATAGAATCAACTATCATGTCAATGTTCGGAAGAGGGAAATCATCTTTTAAAGAAGCCGTATTTAAATCCCGAAAATCGGTACACATTCTTATTTTATTATCTAGTTTAGCCATAGCGACAATATTTGAAATCCATGGGGAATAATCAATAGGGTGGATAAATCTAGCCTCCAATAACTTTTCAATCTCAGCCTTAACAAGCAAAGCCACCTTAGGATTCATTTTTTGAATCTTTTGTTTCACGGGCTTAGCATCAGGGACTAAGACAATATTATGAGTAACAATCTTAGGATCTATACCAGGCATGTCAGAGTATGTCCAAGCAAAGATCTCGGGGAATTCATGCAATAAATTTTCATATTGTTTTTGTTCCTCTCCATCCAAACATTTTCCAATTTTAATAATTTTTTCTTCATTGCAAGGATCCATCTTAACATTAGTGGTGTCACTTATGAGAAGATTACTTTGTTGAGGAGTATCCTTTAGCTGAGGGAATTCTTTCACAATCTCATTGTTATCCGTCTCTTTTCCAAAATAGGCTTCATTGTTCAAACAATAAGGGAGTCCCCTATTGTGATGATAACGAGGAAGAGTATCATATGCTCCTAAAAATTCAGCTAAAGCATCATCGGTAGGGAAAACATCAAAAGCACAAGCACACGAAGGATCCTCCTCAATGTACTCAGGGTGTTGCATTGATAGAGATGTAGAAATAGCATTAACACTAATATAGGGTCTTCTAGAAGCTTTTGTGCGCTTACAGGGATTATAGCCAAGTCCAAAGGCATGGTTGTGAAGATTATTCTCTAGAGGAACCTTTATTCCTTGTTCGTGCATGCCACAACCATTTCCATGATACCCATGCTTAGCAAACATGCGAAAACCACGACCATAACGATCAGCCATTTTAGACAGAGAAGGCGGTTTTTCATAAGACAAAGAATCAAACTCTTCAGAATTAGAGGTGCGGGGAGAAGAAGTTTGAGAAGTGGCCACAAAGTTATTACTCATAGGTTCAGGTAGTGTTGATTGATTTTTAGCTTCTTCCTTCTTTTCAGCTTCAAGCTCTCTAGAAGGAACCTTATATTCACCTACAAAGGTAGGATTAAAATCAAGGGATCCCCAATCGTCGTCTGCGAGAATCTTCTCAGGATCAAAATCCTTCTTATGTGTAGTTTCAAGTTGAGAAGAGTCTTCTTCAGGAGCTCCAGACTCATCCAAATAATTTTGATCATCAGAGAGTGAGGATTCACCGATAGGTATTTTGTTTAAAGAGTCACCACTAGACGAGGGTGGCTTAGAGGTACCCCCTTTGGAAGTAGATGTTTGCAAACAAGCTTGAAAATTGGTATCACCTATCAAGGTATATGTTTTATTGTTGTAGATAAACTTAACTTGTCTGTGCAATGTAGAGGGGACAGCTTGCATACTGTGAATCCAAGGTCTCCCTAATAGCAAGTTGTATGTTAGATTTCCCGACATAACATGGATAGGAGTAGGCAAAGTAACAGGCCCCACTGTGATGGGTAAGGTGATAGTACCTAATGAAGTTTTAGCCACATTATCAAAGCCTCGAATAGGACAAGAGTCTGGCTCAATTAGAGATGTATCCACATTCATCTTATGCAAAAGATTAATGCTACACACATTAAGACCAGAGCCATTATCTACCAGTGTTCGTCTTATAGCAGTGTCTTTCATGATAACCACAATCATCAAGGGATCATATTGATGTTGGATTTCACTAGTAGGCAACTCATCTTGGGTAAACACAATTTGAGCTTTAGGATTCATCACAGAGTTAACCAAAGATGCTATATTACTAGATGTATTCGGTGGAGGAACATTCAAATCTTTCAAGGCATCTTGTAACATTCCATGATGAGTGGAAGAAGTTTGAATCAAATCCCAAAGGGATATCTTAGCAGGGGTAGCTTTAAGTTGTTCTATGAGATCATATTCCTTGCCAAGAACTTGTGAAATACACGGAGCTTGTGGAAGAATTGGTTGAGGATTCGGAAGAGAAACTGGAATAACAGGAGGAGGACTAGGCTGCCTATTATTTCTAGTATGATAAGTATGATCAACCGCATGATAACTCTCTCTATTTATTTGCTTGGCATAACTATAAGGACCTATAGGTTTTCTTCCTTGCACAGTGATGATTGGTTTATTCGGAGTACAAAAGGAATCATGATCATACCCTCTTTGGACAGTAAGGAGAGGTGATTTAGGACCTTGAAAGGTGGGAGAAGGATAAGCACCTTGGACTTCAAAGAGAGGCTTTTTATGCTCATTCAAGTTTATCATGTTAACCAATTTAGAAGTTTTGTTTTTGTTTAGAGATTTTGATAAAGCCACAAAGTCATCAAGAGCATCATCCAACAAAGCATGATCATATCTATTGAAAGTTTTATCTTTTGATTCAAAAGGAGACATCTCCTCATAGAGGGGATTGTTGAAAACAACCATGTTACTAGATTTAGTGGAAGAGTTGATAGGAATGTACCCTTGAGAGGACTCATTCAACTTATCTTTCTCATCACAACGAAATGGCATAGTAACAAGGTTTATGAGTTTTTGGTAAAATGAAGGTTTGGCATCTTTAGGGTTCAAAAACTCATCTAAAGCTTCATCTAATTCATCTTGTCTATACTCATAATAATCATCATAAGCATGAACATTTTGCAAATAAAAGTCAGACATTTTGAAATAAAAATTGCATGAAATTTAAACACACAATGCAAAGAAACACACTCTTTTTTTTTTTTTTTTCTTTTTAATAAAAATGAAATGAAAACACACTAGATCTAGATCTAGATCTAACAAATGCAATGCAAGAAGAAACAATGATAGATTCACGTCGGGTTCACCATAATGTGTGGGGGAAAAAGCTAGACTAGGTTATCATGCCCTAATCCTACCTTTTGTCACACATTATGGAATACGAAAGAGCCTAGAGGTATCACACAATTGGCTACTTCTTTTTGTGAAAGAGAGAGCCACAGGCTACCTATTAGGGTTTCTATTCCTTTGTTGTAATTGAAAGGTAAGATTATGCAAGTTCAATTCCTAACCCTAGAATGCAAGTATGAACTAATAACAAGATTGCAGAATTGAACTTAAACAATGGAAAGTTGTAAACACACGGATAAGACAAGAATGCAAATGCATACCCGAAGTCAAAATCTGAGTGGAAATGTTCAGGACGGGGGCGCGGGTGCCACTATCCTGATTCTGCACCTGAAACTGCACCTGAAACCACTATTTTTGCACTCTGGAAACTGTCTGAAATGCTGTCTGTCAGGAGGACCAGGGCGCCCAACGCCTCTGTCCCAAGGACCAGGGTGCCCAGCGCCCCTATCCCAAGGACTAGGGCACCCCACGCCCCTGTCCTGGTATCTTGCTCTGCAATTTGATGTGGGGTGCTATCTCGACCTGCTTCTTCCGGATCTGCAACCTGCAGCGTCGTCCGAGTCTCGAAACCTGCACTTATATCTGAAAAGGATGTTTGGGCGGCTATATAGGGTTTTGCCTTTGTCAAACCCCCACTTCAGTGACTTCCACCTCCCTGAATAGCCAAGTTGTATTGTAAAAGTAATGTGTGTGTAGACCTTGTGTTTGTGCAAGATCTAAAATGCAAGTAAGCAAACTAGAGCAACCTAGAAAGTAAACCATAATTGCTTCTTAATGATAATGTAAATGCTCTAAATCAAGATGCAAAGTGATCTAAAGCATGAATAAATGAGATATTGAAGCTTATGCAAAGACATGAAAACAACATGAAATCATACCCAACCCTCAAGGGAGGAGTACAAGCCAATCTTCAGTCGGTGATCTCCTATTATTCTTTAATGTCTTCCAAGCCCTAAATGAATGAATAGAATTGATAAATGCTTGATAGAGGGATGTTGAATGTTGTTGAAGTCTTCAAAGATCTGCTCTTTCGCTGCATATGAGGTTCCTGAAAACAAAATTCTGATCCCTTCAAATGAAGAAAGAGAGCTCTTATGTATGAAACCCTAGGTCATAATTTCATCTTTTGGCCGACCTAGAGATTGAATATCCCGCCAATTTCTTGGGGTTAAGCTTTATTTTATGATTGGATCGTGCTCCTAAATTTTGGGAAAAATGTCCAAGACCATGTGCACTCCGGGCGCCACGGTCCCAACAACTTTTCACCAAATTTTCAGGGTCGTTAGATATGATGATTTTAGAGAGAATCCCGAAGTTACAGGTGATTTTGAGATGTTTTGACCCCCGAAATCAAGCCCCCAAGCTCAGAATAGGGCCTAATTAGGGTTTTTGATTAAGTAGTGTATTGGAAGAATAAAATGAAAGGGGCACGCTTTAATGAAAGGGCCCGACTTTATGATGTGGAAAATGGTGAAATAGAACCTTTAGACCTAATTAATTTGAATAATTAAGTGCCAAAGGGGAAATGCAATGCAAAATGCAACTGCGCCAAGGCGGGTGCTAAACTAGGTGTTAAATTGTACTCCTTTAGCAAGTGCGTACAATTTATGACGTTACAATAGAAAATATAAGAATGCGATCTCATGACAGAGAATGCAAATGGTTGTATTAAGAGGCCTCAGGCTAGTGATAGTCTAAATGGTTAAGTTCTTGAATAAGAAATTAGTCATTTTTGTTCCCATATCTGGTCAACATATAGACTTGGAACTAATAAATAAGATGAATATGGTGATCATATGAGTGAGAAGAAACAGGGTTGTAAATGGTTCATAATATTGATGAGATAATAGTTGGGTCTGAGAAATTATGGAAGATATCTACTTTGTGTCTCAGTTCACAATGTCGTCGTTGTTATTCCATTTGTAGTGTAGACCATTTAGGAGGGTATGTGTTTTTCAACATTGAGAATTTGTATATCATGGAACCCAAAAATATATTGATCTTGTCCTACATATGAGATGTAATACAATAAATAAAGTAGATGAAGAGTTGTGATGTCATTGTTTAGAGACATAACCAATGATGCGAAGAGGTATTATCTATTAGAAATGGAACATATGTTACTTTATAGGAGAGGGTTGTAGTCTATATACAATCGCTCAAATCTAAAGTAAGGAGTACATATCCAAGATATATTTTAAGGAATCCAATGGAAGAATTTTGAATTAATTATGACATAATAAAAAAAATTCATTATACATCACTTAACAAAATTAATCTATATTATATGAATGTGTTACCTAAATAAAGATTAATATAAAAGTTCTCTTGAACAACTTTTGTAAAAATGATTAGCATTTCTTAAAATAATTTTGATGGATTGATTTAAGAAAGAATAAAATATACTACATGTATGACAAAAAAAATGTCCTTACACGTGTTGACAAAAAAATAGATTAAAAGTCTATACAAAATTCTTAAGTAATATCATTTAAATACTTAAAATGTAAAAATTCATTCCAATCTTTCAAATGAATATGTACCTTTTCACAAGTATTTAAACAAATTGTTGTTAAATTAACATGATGATACTAGTAAATCAGAAAGTAATTCAATTTTTCCTACAAGATGAAAAATAATATTTTCATATTCAATATTTCTAAAATCGATAGAGGAAAGCAATATTATTTTTACTATTTGTCTATTCTTCTCAAACAAATACTTGTTTTGGAAAAATATCAAATATTTACCTCTTGAAGTGTAATCCCAAATGTTAGCTTCCTTTGAGACAAAGAAGGTGACCTTGGTTGCTCAGCTAATGTAATATATATGAATTTTTTGTCAAAAAAAAGGCTAGTAGTGAACAATTATGTCACTTCTAATATTTGTTGCATAAATTGTAAGAATTTGCATAAAGAGGTTTTCCATAAAGTTGAACATATCTTTCAATATAACCTATAAAAATGATTAGTATAGCCTAATAGGCTTTGATACCATGTTGAAAATTAGGATCTTAGGATACTAAATATTATAAACAAGATCATAAAGTAAATGAAATGAGAAACTTACATGCATAAATGTACACATTACACAAGATATACATGGGCAAAACCCTTTCGGGTAAAATACCCCCAAAAAAATCATTTAATTAAAATACTTACAAATATTGTCTATCATAAAATAGACACGAACCTGGGGATACTCCTCCAATACTTCCACATGGCCAATAATACCTATTGTGCATAGTGATACAACTCACCATAAAAGCTCCAAATTCCCATACTCTCAAATGAGAGAGAACCTCCTTAAATATAGGAGGAAGGGTGGCTTCACTAGTCACACCTTTTCAATAACTCCCTCTCATAAATAATTAATAATATAATAATTATTAAATTATAATTATTTCAAATGGGATATGCTTATAAAGCATATAATATATAAGGTTTTATAACCTTATATTAGAACATTACATATAAATGTTATAAGGATGTGATCCCTAATAACATTATGTTCTAACAATTGTTATTCACTATTTCCATTTCCTTTTCAGCTCTTATCTTTTCTTCGAAGATGTTTTTAAATTTTCTTTTGTTCCAGTCTAGCAGTTTATGTTTAATCTCTTTCAACTTTTATACAAGACAATACATTTTAGATCCAACAAAGACTCCTTCATTCCAACATTTTTGGATATTAGGGATGAACTCCTCATGTTTGAACCATGTCAGTTTGAACTTGAATGGGTGCCCAGGTGTCTTTTCTTCCCCTATTAACTCTAATAGCATAGGGTAATAGTCAGAGCATGACCATGGTAATACAGTGGATTTTAACTTAGAGTTAAAGTCAGTCAAGTCTCCTTTGAAGAAAAATCTGTCAAGAGTTTCATCAATGTTGCAAAATCCTTTTCTTCTGAAATTCCATGTGTGGAACCCCATCTCAGTCCTGATTTCCAAGAGGTTGTTTTCACTTATCCAGTTAGCGAAGTCTCTTTGTGGCTGTCTAATGGACCTTATCCCACCACTTTTGTCTGTTTGATGCAGAATGATGTTAAATCACCTCCTATAATGATGTGTTGTGCTTCTTGATTTATTAGGAAGTGCTCTATTTCTTACCAAACTAGCCTTTTCTTGTCTGTTGGGATTGGACGATAGACATTCAAAATGATAAACTTAAGGTTTAGGCCGAGGGATCTTACGTTGCTAGCCAACCAATTCCGCATTTTGGCATAGCATGTGAATGTGATCATTATTTTTCCACATTAGTGTCAGCCCACCAGAAGCTCCTATAGAATCCACCATCTCCACCTACCACTGGGTGAATTTTCTACTAAAATTGATCATGTCAGACTTTCCCAATTTTATTTCTTGCAACATTACTAGATCCATAATAGATTTCATTATACTATTCTTGATTAGGCATTATTTTTTAGGGGCTCCCAGGCCCCTAACATTCCATGTCAATATGTTTATTCCTTTACGGGAAGCGAGGGGGACTTTCCCAGATCCAACAGAGTTGTGATTTTGGTCTGCCCCTCTACCTCCCCATCTAATTTCATCTTGTCTAAAAAAGACTTCCAACCTCTCTTGTTGGCAGTGGATTTTCCATAACCTGGAGTCGATTTCTTGCCTTCCATCTAGAGGATGCCTATGTTACCCACAATGATTTGGTTGTTCAATACCATATTATCTTCCCCTTCTTGCATATTGATCAGTTCTTTGATTATGAATTATCTCTCTTCATTTTCATTCAACCCTTCCACAGTAGGAGAAGAGTCCTCCATATTTGGAGAATCTAAAGCATTCCCCTCAAGTGTATCCCGGATTGAGTAATTACTCAATGTCTAAGCTCTGGGGGGGGTCTATTCATAATCTAAATTAAGATTGGTGTTATTGTTTGCAACGTCTCCCGGAGCATCATTGTATACCTCCTCTACAAATTCTTCTGCTAGTTTTCCCATTAAGTTATCAATGATATTTCTTAATTCCATCTAAATCAGATCCTCATGCCTACATTCAAGGGACTCGTTATTATGTTTTGTCCTATTTGGATTATTCCCGGTGTGTAGATCCAAGGGAGGAGGGGAGTTCCATGGTTTTTTACCTCTTGAGAGTCTGCATTAATGGTGAAGCTGCCAATATCATTGTTAAATTAGATATCAACTCTATTGAACGACTCTTTATGCTTATCCAGTTTTGGGGCTTAGGGTTTTTGTGTGCTAGGGGTAACCCTTTTACAAAAGGATAAATTCATAGAGACCGGCCATATCGGAGATAAGATATAATCTCCATCTATATCTAGGGATATATTTTTTAAATTCTTCATGCTATTATCTACTTCTATTAAAATTTGGATATCGGATTTTTCCAAGCAATTTTCTTCTACGACAATGAATTTGCCCAATTTATCCCCGATTTCTATGAGGATTTTGGCATTTATTAACTCAAGAGGAATATTGTGAATTTCAATCCATTTAGAGGTTTATTTGAATTCAAACTTGTTTGCATCGAATTTAGATTGGCAGTCAATGAATTTAAAATTTACTCCATTATAAAAGACATATTTTTTTAGTAATTTCTTATGGCATTAGATATGTAGAAAATTATTAGCTAGGGCAGTGATACATACCTAGCCTTGTAATGTATCTTTCCACCATTTAGAAATCTCTACAAGGAGTTGGCCATTTCTGCCCTATTTTGTAAAAAGCCCATGCTCTTCGCAATAATTCCTCAACTCCAGGGTGACACTGGGAGTAGAGATTTTGATACATTCTAGGTTGGATGTTACCAAATTTAGGGCACACTAGCTACTTCTTGCCTTAGGGGCAGATTGTTCATAGGAATAAGAGAAATCCTAACCACCAGAGCAAGCTCTATATTCCTTAAATTATAGCGTCGTTGAGGCAGGGCCACTCATCCAACACCGGTAGGTTTTATGAAACCCTCTGCATGATTTAAACATGGCTGTGAATTGCATAGGGGCCTTTGAAGGGGTTGACATGGGCTAGATGCAACAACCCTAGTTCCGAAGGGGGTGTGATTCGCCTTTGTAGCATAGCCTGGGATTCAAGATATGATGGGAATTTCCCAAACATTAGACAAGTCCATCGAAACCCTAGCTTCCCTTCTTCTTTAAGCTTTAATGGCTTACCTTCTTTTTACCATTTCCCATGGTTGATTTTGCGAAGGGGGAGCCATACCGATTGTTGAAGAAATCCCTGCATCATGCTTCTCGAAACCCCTATCCTAGGAATTGATCTCTCTGAAAAATTGCAGAGCCATATTCGCATTCCCTTAATCAGTATCATTTTGATGTGTTAGAGTGCTTTGATTGACAGTATGCTTATGTAGTTAAAAAAAAATTATTGTTCTAATTATGATAAAAACTGCAAACAATTTGAGGTCAATAAATGAAGCCAGAACGCTGTATGAGTTAATAGACTGGCATACGCTTTGTAGAAGCTGAATCTAATTTTTAAAAAAAATTATTTTTTGATTTAGAGGAAGGGAAAACACATGAAAAATCAAGAAAACAACTAAAAATTACCCAATCTTGAATGTCCATAATGCTTGTGTAGTGACCAAACACTTATAAAACTGTGCTAGTGTGTAATAGAAGAGTTGTTTGTAAAAGTATTGAATTTACCTTTTTGTAGTTGTTGTTTATTATTCATCAGTGCGTGTTGCTTGAGTGGTGCTATTTTTCTGATTAAATTTGAAGCAACCTATAACTATAAAATCTCGCAGCATAAATATTATTCCATATTTTCCTTTGTTGTAGTCTTCATAACTGATTTTTTTAAGTGTAGGTAGAAGCTGCTGGATTATGGATTGTTCAATGGAACAATGGATAGTGTCATTGTTTTCTAGTGTGATAGTTGTGCTCAGATGGAGAGAGTATTTATAGCTAATATCTTCTTGACATGTTTTACAATGGGTAGTTTCTTCATCAAGCATTCCAGAGTAATCAAACTTACAATTGAATTTGGGGTAATATGCATGAAATGGGTTCGAAAAAGGATTTATTACTTTTAAGATGCCTTCTACCTACAATATATGTTAAACTGTTAGTAGTGGGAAGGAAAAATATTGTAAACTAAAGAGTAGAGGAGTGTGGAAATAGTTACCTCAAATATTGTATTTACAAATGCATTGAGTCTTTCCATTGTTATTCTATCATTCAGTTTGCATATAATTGAGGACAAACCTATGCGCAACGTGTTTTTTAGATCTGTTCTTTTAACCACGTTTCTAAACAACAATATTGGGATTTCATTCCTCTTGAGTTTCTCTTCAATTGTTAAGTACTTTTAGGAAAAGTTTGGATGTAGTAGCAACTACATAGAGATAAAAAAAAATAGTTTTTTTTGAAAGAAGGCTAGAAAATTAACAATATTTTGCAAGGAATCTTAAGGAGAGTTTTGTAGCATTCCCTTGTCCATGTCGGTGACACCATCTTTGATTTCAATCATGTACTGTGAAACTTTATTCTTTGTTGCAACAACAAGTGCACCAATTGTTCTGGTGGGATATTCATTTTTGCTTGTGAGCAATTATTTTATAGTTGTACTTGGAATGAAGTTGTACTATTGACATTATTTTTCTTTCACTTGTACTACAGATGATTCTTGTAATATCATTATGTAGTCAATCTCCTCTATCATAATCTGTCTTTGCAGCAGTTTGGAACCCTATTATAGATATTCCTAAACCTGGTATAATCTTGTCTTCATATTGTTAAACCAAATTTATAGGTAGATTGATTGCAATTGTCATTTCTACCTTACAATCTATTAGATCTACACGTAAAACTTCACGTGTTTTATTCACTTTGTCTAGTGTTTCTTTATATACTATAAGAACATTGCCTTCAACAATGTTTTTGGCTTTTCTTGCATTTAGATCTTCAATTGATATAGGGTTTGGAGCTTTTACTTTTGATCTAGAATAATTAAATTTGTATGTTGTTAATATTGGGAAATTGGGTAGAAATAGTTTTTGAGCAGCATTCAAGTAACATGCTTACCTTTTCAGAGTTTATTCTTGCTTTGGTTGATTTTGCTTCAGCTGAGCTTGTTTTGCAGGACTTATGCTTGGGTCCATTTATTTGCTACTAAAAAGGTATACAAATGTTATGTTATTAAATGGTAATTTTTTTTTTGTCGATTGGAGAATCCAGCATGGTATTGTATTTTAATTGTATTTTGTAATTGGGAGGATTGTGTTTGAGGTTGTTGACATGTTAATTAATAGGATTAGGATATCTATTTCCAGTAGGTGTGGACCAAATTGTTAGGTTTAAGTATTGTTAGTGGTTTCTAAAGAAATAATGATTCAATAGAACTTGTTAGCTTGAATGTTGAGTTTTGAGATATTGTTTTTTTGATAAATTGGAAAGAACATAATAATTATAAGATGTGCATGCTTTAGTGGGAGATGAATTGATTAAAAAAAATTTAATTGCATTTTCATTGTTTGTTTTGGAATGGGTGTGTGTAGGGAAGGTGTAAACTTAGAAAAGTTGAAAGGTGGTCAGTCCAATATGCTTCCATTCTCTGAATGGTACGTATATTGGTAGTTGAGTTTGATGACATGTGGTCAATTAGTGGTTTATTTATGGAATGTGTGTTGTCTAATAGAAAATGTATGTTTTATTTTTGCATATGGCTTTGTAGCATTCATTTTATTTTGGTCTCTATGCACATATCAATATTGAGGACTCCGAGAATGTAGACTAGTGTGTTTAAGTCTATGAAGCTAATTATTTCATCTAACAGTGTTGTAACATGTGTGATTGGTGTATTAGGCTTTACATAAATATTTTAAATGTTGAGATGAGTAGCATGCAAAACTATTGTTATTTTAATGGCCTAAATGTTAGTTGAATGACATTGTTTACTTTTGTAAACAAGGAGGTTTCTATTGGTTAAAGTTGTAATTCCATGTATAGTGTATATTGAATGCAAATTAAAGTATTGGAATAGAAACATTGGTATTAAAGTATTGAGACAAAGGAGGAGCTATGGGGCGTTTTGAGCTGAAGGATTACTTAGACAATAGACAATGGAAACTATAGTTTTTTTGTTTTCAGTATGTAATTTGAGTTTATATATAGATGTTTTTAATATGAGTGGACATGTTATACTTCATGGAAGAATGGGTAAGGTCGGTTACCACACTTCAAGTGCATGGGCTTTTTTGTTTGGGTCTATGAAAATTTCAGATCATATAGGTGATATGGTGTATAGGGTTGTTGGTTGTAGGAAGTTGACAAAAAATAGGCTTTTTTAGCAAAATATTTTTTTATTGGGATAAGAGCAATAGATGTGGAAAAAATACAAATTAAAATAAATAAGATAAAATATAGCAAAATTATGCTATATATATAAAGAGGGCAAAGATATATGCATTTTAATTAAATTTTAGTATCATGGTCTTCTACAACTATTGTATTCATTTAGGAGGGCTATTAACATCAATACCCAATGAAAAGTTCAAAAACATTCTATGAAAAAAAAATATTTTTCTTTTGTAAATATTTTGTTATTTGGGAAAGATAAAAATTAAATTAAATAAGATAAAAACTAGAATAGTTGTGTTACATGTATCAAGAGTGAAAATCTATGTATTTTGATTTGGATCCCTCAAGACTATATATGATCTTGTTGTATTTATTTAAGAGGGATTTTAACAAGTTTACTTATTAATAAATAAAAAATATAATGTATTTAATGGAGATAAAAGGAAAAAAATATATATTGAAATAAATAAGATAAAAATAAGCACAATTATGTTACATGTATTGAGGGCAAAGAACTATGTGTTTTAATTTGGTGTCCCTGAACACTATATGCAATCTTATTCAAGTTTTAGTAGCTAATGTGATTGTATTCATTTAAGGGTTATTCATAGCATACCCACTAATAAATGAAAAGGATATGGAATTTTTTTTTTCCTTTGTAAATATTCTATTATGGGGCTAAGAACATGAGAAAGTATAAATTAAAATAAATAAGATAAAAATTAGCATAACTGTGTTACATGTAGCAAGGCAAAGATCTGTGTATTTTAATTTGGTGTCCTCAAGACTATATTTGTTTTTATTAAATTTATATTTGTTTTAATTAAATTTTATTTATAGAACTATGGTATTTGTTTAAGATGGCTATTAACAACTATAGCAATCAATAAATTAAAAGAAAAAAAATTCAATGCAGAGAAGACACTTTTGTTTTGCATATATTTTCTTAATGGGCTAAGAGGAGCCAACTTGGAGAAAAAATAAATTAAAATAAATAAGATAAAGATTAGCATAGGTTATGCTACAGATAGAGGGTGAAAATATGTAATCTTATTAAATGTTCAGTGTCTAGAAATATTGTATTCATTAAAGACGGATATAAGCAACTATATCCACCAACAACAAAAAAGTCAAAAACATTATATGGAAAAATATTATATTTAATTTGTAAATATTTTCTTTTTGGGCTAAGAGTAGTCAAAATTCAAGAAAATATAAAATAAAATAAATAAATAGAAATTAAGAAAGTAATGTTACATGTATGGAGTGAAAAGATCTTTTAATTTGGTATCCATCAAGAATATATTTGATCTTTTTAAAATTTTCATACTAAGAACTATTGTATTTGTTTAAGATGGCTTTCAACAAATGTGATTGGTATAAGAAGGCTCTAAATAATTGTACTTTTCAAAAAAATGAAAAGGAAAAAAGATGTGGAGAGTATATATTTATCTTTCACAAAGTTAAAATGATATATTTTTAAAAAATGAATTATTGGCATTTTGATTGATTAGTCAAGAGAGTTTGTCTCATTTTTTGTTTCTTCACATGGTTCTAGAAAATGTGTACTTTTCAATAGTAAAACTTTGTAAATAATATAAATTAAAAGATGATTTTTAGTACCTTCTATGAAAGATAAAAATTAATGAATATATGTAATGACAACCCCAAATAGGATCGCAAATTTGCAAAAGAAAATAAAAATTAAAGGAACATGGTAACATAAGAGTAACAAATAGTTAATGGCAATAATGTAAAAATATTTACTAACTATATAGTTCTCCTAAATCATAGACCATAAATATGTCAAAATTAAATTAATAATTTTACCAATTGATTACATCAGAAGATCAATGGAGGTCTAATAGTTAATGTTACCCAAATCATACTATAATTGCTTGTCTGATCATGTAGACTCTTCCATTAAATCTTCTATTGTTTGCCTCAAGGGTGCAATGCAAACCTTCCAATGTGGATATAATCCTTATCCAGTCTCCCAATTGGATTTTGTCTCCCATGGCATTGAGAGAGTAGATGTCCAAACTATCTCACTAAGAAAAGGGGTACAACTACCTAAAGACTAGCTACACAAGGTGTTCCTACCATTAGTAAAGTAAGGTATCAATTACATATCACTACCACTTAGTGAATCTTGGTATGTTACCTATTTACACTTCATTAGAAATTAATCTTCTTGTAGTCCATCAAAGGACTATGCAACCAAGGACATCCATCGCTGGCATGTTGGTGGCCCAAAAACTCACATGCTCCAAGTGGAATCCATCCTATGTATGAAATATGAGTAATAATTGTTTGAGATCATATGCTCCTTGACTACTATCAATATTGAATATGGATAAGCTTATCTCTTTACAAGTCATAGGATTTCCATCCATGATCACCTCAGATGGAGAAGGGTAGCCTATTCATCGAGGCATACAATCTCTACCTATGCCCTCATAAGGACCTTACTCCATCTATAGTTGTAAAAGCTAGCACTTGTCATTGCTTAGCACTATTTGGAAGAGAGGTTCCTAATTTAGAATAAGTAGGTTCCAACTCAGCCATCAGGGTAAACCTCCCATCTTGTTGTTGTTTTACATGAGGCATTTCATTAACTATTATATCCTTGGTTTCTAGAATATTAATAACAAGGAGGAGCCTATGCTTTAAAAAAAGCCAATAAGGTAAATAACTTGCAACACAACAATTATTGTTGCTACTACCATTTTTGGCTTGCAAGGGTATTGTAGTTATTCTATGCTTATATTTCAGTTATGATTGGATCCAAAATGTGTTCTAAAAAAGGGCATGTTTTCCAATTATTCTTAGTTGAAATTAATATCAACTAAACCTCAATTTTTTTAGATAAAAAATATCGCTTCCTAGATTATCAAGTAGTAACCCCTTAACCAATTCGTATGTCCAAAAGATTAACCATTTCTTGACTAAACATATATCTTTTTAACTAACCAAGATTGACTAATTTAGGAGCTTGTCGCTCTCATCATAATAAAATATAATCTTCATTACTATTGGTGTAAATAATTATTCATCTGGGATATTCTTACACCTTACTTAAGTTTACTTAGGAAATGCATTTCATAGTAGTTTGGGTATGAGACACTTAGGTGTTTGTGCCACATTGGGATAGTGTGTGTAGGAGAATTTCCACCTTTTATGGTGTTGATCTTGTTACTACTCTATCATATCCACTTATTGTGGAGTGATAATTCCACCTTCGGTGGGTGATCCACCTCATGCAAAATATTTTATTGTTTCTCATACCTACCAAACCTATTTACTACCTACTCTTGTTTCTTATTGAGCCACATGTCATGCTTTTGTGCTCACATATCCATATAGCCTTGCCTATATAAGCAGGATCATCTACATTGTATGTAATTAATTGATTGATGATCCAGTCCATCGCATTTTGCATCTTGGTAGAATATAATTTATTTCTATCATCTATTTTGTTCTCTCTTATTTATGCTTTCCATTGCCTCTAGATGTTGGCAAAATCTCACATGGTATCAGATTCGTTAGAGTGTCATTGGTTTGCCAATTGAGAGAAATTTGGGGTTTTCCATTTTGGAGCTTTCTATTGCAGGTTATTAGTGGATCTTGTTGGGTCAAATATGAGGTCACCATTGGATTGAGGAGGTTTGATAAATTAAGAATGGCCTTTTGTTGCATTGAAATCTGACATCTGAGGCCAAATTTAGAGTCATTTGAAGGTGGAGGGTGGTGACTTGTCCCGACAGTGATTTGCAATTTTGTAGCATTTTTTGCCAAATCCGTCATCACCATTATGCTCAGAAAGTCCATGAAAAACCCCAAGATCGACTATCAATTCATCAAAATCGACCTCCACTACCTCGAGTTGAAAAAATTTCCCCTCTTGGCCCACCGTACGGACTTGTAGCTATAGGTCTGAATTTTTTATTTATTTTTTCCGTTTATTTGTTTTCAAAAATCTAAAGAATAAAAGTAAATGTTAAATTTTATTAATTTGGGGGCGGGGGGTGTTTTTGTTTTTTTTTGTTGTTTTTTTTAAAAGGACGAAAAAAATTTAACTTTTGGGGGCATCCTTATTGGCCCGCAGGGTACACATGCGACCACCCATAGGCCCTTCTACACAGGGTACTTGTGGGTGATGTAGGTTGCCCTACAGACTCTGCAATGTCCTTTTCATTTTTTTATTTTTTTTTAAATAATTAAAAAAAAAAAAGTTATGATTTTTTAAAATGTTTTTTTAATTAAAAAAATTAACTTTTTCTTATTTTTTAAAAATAAGTATTTTAATAATAAAAAATTAATGTTTTTTAAAAGTTTTTTTATCTTCAATAATTTTTTATTAAAGTTTTTTTCATTTTCAAAAAAAAAATTGCCCTTTTTATGTTTTTCTTTATTTTTTAATAAAGTGTTTTTTGGGGGGCATATAATAAATTGTTTTTAAGATTTTTAAAATCTTTTAAAAACACAAATATTATTTAATAAGTCAAATTGGGAACACAATTTTTTCTAGTCACTTCATACCTGTCTTGCAGTGCTTCCAACCGACAGTCAAGGGAGGGGGGGGGGGGTTGATTTGCTCGTTTATATCTCTTGGCCACATCCCAATCAAAGGCGTCTTTGTCTGGAATATTCTACATTCTTGGCCACATCCCAATCAGAGGCGTCTTTATCTGGAATTTTCTACATGGCTTCATGGTGCCATCATTTTCATGTTTCTAGATTTGCACTATCCTGTTGTATGCTCTTGCATGAGCAATGTTGTACTCGCACTATCATAAAGTGTCACACCTCTTTGTATCTTGTCATTGTTGACATATTTGATGTAATCCTCTTGTACACGTAGATTAGGAATATCTTGTGAGACTTGGTGGATGGCTCCAGTTGAGACTTAGATTGTACACATTTGTGCATGGCTCCCATGAGACTTAGATTTTACTAGTATTTATGCCATTTAGGAGTATCCAGATGATGCTCAAAGCAGGTTGTCTCCATACCTGATCTTCATTTTTGTTGTAGCAAGTGATTCATCATCATTGACATTGGTACCTAGTTTTGTCACACTTTGACATTATTGGTGTAGCATTGGCTCTGTTTCTTCCTTATGGGGAGGTATTTTGGTCAACATCATTGGACCATCTTTGCAGGAGATTCAACATTGAGGGGGGCTTCATGGTCTCTTCTTCTCTCTTATTGTGGGGACATATTTTGTTCTTCTCATTCATCATTGAGAGCATTGTGTGCTTTCTTGATCTCTCTTT
Organism: Cryptomeria japonica; assembly: GCF_030272615.1. Taxonomy (NCBI): domain Eukaryota; kingdom Viridiplantae; phylum Streptophyta; class Pinopsida; order Cupressales; family Cupressaceae; genus Cryptomeria; species Cryptomeria japonica. The sequence continues at coordinate 337,302,100 of NC_081407.1, forward strand.
TGGGGGGAGTTTTTTTCCATTGGGTTTTTCTCTCTTTTTTTTTCTTTGTGAGAGATTTCATTGCATTGTTTTGTATGAATTTGCATTTGTACATGGGTACCTAACATGGCCTCATAGCCGGGACCCATCTTGCATTGCTTAGTTCCATTGTAGACTTAAGTGCATTCGCCTAAGTTGCACTTAAGGGTAGATGTTGCTGTAAATAATTATTCATCTTGGATATTGTTAAACCTTACTTAAGTTTACATAGGAAATGCATTTCATAGTAGTTTGGGTATGAGACACTTGGGTGTTTGTGCCACATTGGGATAGTGTATATAGGAGAATTTTCATATTTTATGGAGTTGATCTTATTACTACTCTATCATATCCACTTATTGTGGAGTGATAATTCCGCCTTCGATGGGTGATCCACCTCATGTGGAATATTTTATTGTTTCTCCTACCTACCACACCTATTTCCAACCTACCCATGTTTCTTACTGAGCCACATGTAATGCTTGTGTGCTCACATATCCATATAGCCTTTCCTATATAAGTAGGCTCATCTACATTGTCTGTAATTAATTGATTCATGATCTAGTTGATCACATTTTGCATCTTGATAGAGTACGGTTTATTCCTATCATCTATTTTGTTCTCTCTTATTTGTGGTTTCCATTGCCTCTAGATCTTGGCAAAATCTCACAATTACAATAATCAATGTAGTTTGATGGGGCTAAGTTGTTTGAACTATTTTTATTTTAGCTATCTTATTAGAAAGGTTTGACACTAACATCAAAGGAGATATATTGCTGCTATAAAAATAAATAATTTATATGTTTGAATTTTAACTTGATCTAGCTCCAAAATTAACACCTCTAAACATTATCACAACTTGTATGTTATTATAACTATCTATTAGGTAATTTTTTTAATGCACCTATCCAAATTCATGACTATAGAGAAAGATATGAATTTTTAGAATTTATAATGTATTTGTTCAAATCTATCTTTTATTATGGAAAATATGTAACCCAACCCATACCATTATTGATGGAAAACTTAGATACATGATAAAGATAGAGAATCAATAGCCAATGAAGGGTTTCAAACTAATTTAAAAATGAGATTGCTAATATTATAACTAGGGTTTTCCAAATGAACAAGGGAAATATAAGATTTTATTTATTTCTTTATTTTACTTTCTAAGTTGAATACATATATCCTTAACACTTACCATTCATAATAAAATACTTAACTACTGATATTGAAATTTTGTTCATTAGATCATAATAGAAACACAAAATTCAACTAAAATAAATGACCTGGATTAATGAAGTCCTAGGGTTTTTCCAATGCCTAAACTTGCAACTTATTCCTTGCTCTCCACATGTTAGGGTTTTGGGAGATTTGGAGCAAATACAAATTAACAATTATATGTAGATTCAAATTCACAAAAGATAAAGAAAAATATACAACACAAATAACATAGATATTTAACATGGTTCACCCAAGATGGGCCACATCTACAACACACAACTGTCCAATCTTTTCTTATTATCTAGTAAACCAGTACAACACCATTACCATGCCTTTTTACATTCCAGTCATTTATAATATGCAATTTTAGGTCAACATATATATTCGGCTAAAATTAACCCTAACCCTAAAAGAATATTCTCCTAATCTTTTCCTCATACTTGTACTTTTATATACTCGTACACATATTCTTGTATTCTCATACACATATTCTCATATTCTTGTAAACTTACAAGTAAATTTTGGGGGGTACCTTTGACTCCCCATTACTCTGGCCCTTTAGGCTAACACTTCTGCCCAATGAGTGTACAATACTTGCATGATAAGTCACCATATACTAACATTCTCCCACTTGCAGACTGATCTTGGACAACACTACTACACTTGTAGCTCTCACTAGATAAAACACTTGGACTTGGTTGTTCCTTTATTCAAGAGTTTTAGTCAAGAAAGCCAATTAAAGATGATGATGAAATCAACTTCTCTCCTGTGACTGCCTTTTTGAACATATCTAAAGGATTGTCACTTGTGTGAATCTTCTCAAGCCATAACTAGCCATCCTCCAAAATAGACCATATGAAGTGGTAACTTCTAGTTGAATGTGTTTTGTCCTTGAATGAAGAGTAGAATTCTTTGCAAGATGAATTACACTTTGGCTATCAGTGTACAATGGGCTATCCTCTTGTGTTTGGCCAAATTACTCCATAAAATATTGTAACCAAATCATCTCCTTGTTAGCCTTAGTAGCAACCACATACTTAGCTTTAGTGGTTGAAAGTGAAACAACCTTTTGTAGTCTAGAAATCCAACTAACAACGGTGGCCCCTATAGTGAAAACACACCCTTTAGTAATCCTCTTGGTATCAATATTACCTCCTAGCTGAGGGTCAACATATCCATGTAGAGCAGCATTTGATCCTTTAAAACATAAGGCCTTGGTAGTAGTACCTCTCAAATACCTAAGGATCCATTCGACATCATTCCAATGTTTCATTCCTGGATTGCGCATATACCTGCTCACAACTCCCACTACATGTGCAATATCTGTTTGTGTTCATACCATCACATGCATCATATTTGTAACAACTGATGAATACAAAATGTTAGACATTTTTTTAACTGCTTCCTATGTCTTTTGACACATCTCCTTAGTCAATTTGACATGACTAGCCAAAGGTGTACTAACTACTTTTGAATTTTGCATTTTAAATCTTTTCAACACCTTCTTTATATACTCACTTTGGGACAAAGTTAATGTTCTATTTTTTTTATCCTATGAAATGCTCATACCAAGGATTTTCTTAGCTATACCCAAATTCTTTGTAGCAAATGACCTTGCTAATTTCTATTTGAGTTCATTTATATGATGCATGTTAGGCCACACAAGAAGCATGTCATCAACATAAACTAAAAATATAATATAAATACCATTATCTAATCACTTAAAATAAACACAATTTGATCAGAATGACACCTATGGTAACCTTGTTCAATTTTGAAATTATCAAATTTCAAATATCATTGTTGGAGTGTGGCCATACAGACTCCTCTTAAACTTTGCCACTAACTCCTATTTACCTTTGACCTCATATCTCTGTGGTTGTTGCATGTATATTTCCTCCTCCAAATCCCCATGGAGAAAAGTGGTTTTAACATCTAGTTGTTCAAGATACTATTATTTTGTAGCCATAAGACTTAGAACAGTTCTAATTGAAGTTATTTTTACAACTGGAGAAAATATTTTATCAAAATCTATAGATACCCTTTTTTGGTGCAAAAACTTTTACACCGAGTCTGGCCTTATATCTTTTATGTCCTCCATCCTCCTTCATCCTATAAACCCATTTATTTGGAAAGGCTCTTTTTCCTATAGGTAATGGGATTATGTCCTAAGTCTAATTCTACATCAAGGAATACATCTCCTCTTTCATGGCTAGCTCCCACTGTTGTTTGGCATCCACCTGCACTGCTTCTTCATATCCTTCTGGTTCACTAGAATCAGTTAATAAAATAAAATTCAAAGAAGGATAAAATCTTTCAGGAGGTCTACTTAACCTCATAGAATGTCTAACACTTGTATGAGTTTGTGGGATATTTTATTGTTGATAACCATTAGGTAGCAATGGCATTTTATTTTCAAGAATATCATCTAATACCACATATTCCTTTTTGACTTGTTCAAGCTTCTTTTTCTGCATCTGTTCTTTATACATGACCTTCTCATTGAATATTACATCTCTACTTCTAATTATTTTTCAGATTTTAAAAATTCCATAACTGATAAAAAGTCATCCATTCCATATCCAATGAAGGTACATTTTTCACATTTAATATCAAGCTTGGTTCTATTTTCTTAAAATCAACATGGACGAAAGGTAACTATAAAGATAACTATGTCTATAAAGATAACTATGCAACCTTCATTGCCTACTTGTCCTACCAAAGTTAATTTTTTTCTTCAATTAGGGACATACCTTATCTCCTGCAACAACATCTAGTCATTTCTATCCTGCAACTTGATTTTTATCTTTCCTTTTCCAACAATCCAATTGAGATTATCATCACTCAAATATACCTTAACAAAATTACCTTGAACATAATCTAGAAAATACATTCTATGGGGTGTGGCATGAAATGTAGCCCCTAAATACATTACCTAAGAATAATTAAAATTATATAAACACAAAATTAAGGCATCCTAAAAAATATTACTTGTGACATTATCCTCCTTATTGTCATCTTCATTTTTATCTCCTTGTTTGTTTTTCTAAGACCAACAATATTTCTTTAAATGTCCCAGCTTTCTGTAGTACCAACAATCCTTTCTTCATCTAGATTGAGAGTGTCCTTTCTTTGACTTACCTTGTGACTTCTTGCACCTAGGGCCTTTTCCTCTTTCCTTTGATCTTCCCCTATTCTCCACATTTAAAAAAGTACCCGATGATGCTGAAGTCTCACCTCTACTTTTTTGTTGCATTTTCTCACTTAGGATAACACCAACAACATTATCAAATTTTAATGTGTTTTTACTTGTTATGGGATTTTTTCCCGTGGAATGAAATTGTAATAAAGAGTATTAAATAAATCTAATTATTTAAAACCTATGAATGAATAGAAAAAGAACAATATAGGACAGAGAATAATACAAGATAAGGATAAATTTAAAGGAGCACAATAGAGGGTAGTTAAGGTCTGGTGGTTGGACATTGGGCATTGGAGAAAGGGCATACAATGTGTGTCCAACTCAGGGTACAATGTACACCTTATCTTGGCCAAGGTTGTGTTTGTTTCATGTTGTGAAGGCATGTGGAGTTTTGTGTAAGAACCGTGCTTATTTCATACCGTGAAGGCATGTGGAGTTATGTGTAAGAACTGTGTCCTCCGTGTTTATTTCACATTGTGAAGGCATGTGGGGTTTTGTGTAAGAACCATGTCCTCCTAGAGTGCTCCCTTGTCTGGAAACCCTATACCTATAACTAATCCTCTCCATACTATACCTATAACTAATCGTCTCCATACAAGAAAGCAGCCTCTCCGTGATTTATAGATATGTATTAATCAATTTGATATAGTCATTGCCCTAATGTTTCACCATTGCAAATCATTATCTCAATATTTTATATATTCTGAGTAATTAGTTTATCATTACTTGAATAAATTACTTTGGTACTTTATTAAAATACGGTGTAAACACTTAATAATAAATAGGAAATTTAACACCTTAATATTAAATTAAGGTTAATCCACTACTGATACTTAATAAATCATAGGGGAAAATAGCTATTACATTTTGGTATCAGAGCCAAGTTAGATCAATTCGCTTAATTTTATTGTGTAATGTTATTAGTACTTGGGAGTTAGGCAATACTATTGTAATGAATTTTTTTTTCTATGCTTAAATGGTTATTAAAAAAAATTAATTAGACCAATTGTAAACAACTATTTTTTTATTTTTTTAAACTTTGTTACTTTTCTTAAAGTCTACATGCATATTTTTTAAGTTTACAAATTAGAAAAATTATTTTTCTTATCAACCATTGGACAATATTGTTTTACTTGTTATAGACGGATTTTTCGGAGAATTTTTTTATGCTGCCACTACTCCTTACCTTTCGGCATATTTATTTAAAAAATTATTATTAATTGTTATAAATATTAAAATAATATTTTAATTAAATTAAAATCTACATTACATATTAATTATTATGAAATTTTAAAAAAATTAATTATTTGATATAGTGAAGGATAATTAACTTTTCAACACAAATTTCATAAAATAATATAATATTTTTTTTATCTCTATATTTATGACAATTCAAATTATATAAATAAAATTAATTATAAATTAAAAATTTTCAACTTTTTTCATTATTCTCTATAAATAGTAACATGGAAATATTGTAATAATTGTTTAACTAAAAATCATATTTATATTAAAAAATATTTCTTATTAATATTATAATTATAATTTAGAATTTCATCTATATATTAATTTGTTAATAATCAATTGAAATACATATTTGTTGTTTATATAATATATATTATATGTTAATAAATTTATTATATAATTATATTTGTTATTTATTATTGAGATATATTCTTAATTATTAGATATTAAATTAATGAATAATTAATTAGATTTATTTATTTTATTATTAATGCTAAATTATTATTTTTTAATTTTTTAAATATTAATGTTAATAATTATCATATTATATCAATGTTTATATCATAATATTAAATCAATTCTATAATAATTAACTAGATTTATTTAGTTATGATTAATGCTAATTTTCTTATATTTTTATATTAATATATAAAATTTATATTCACAATTATTCTATTATATCAATATTATAAGGCAAGTAACTTGCCACTACCTGGCACTTGTTTTATTTTTTATGTGATGTACTTTAATTTCCATTATACATTGTAAGTATATATAAAACTATAATGATTTTTTAATTTAAGATTTGCTACATTTAAAATAATAATAATAAAAATAAAACTATACTTCTATTTTTTTAATAAAATTAAATTTTTGATATGATTGCCTTGTAAAAATGTTTTTATAAATTTTTTTATGTTTTGACAGGTAATATTGATTATCGCTTAATTTTATTGTGTAATTTTATTTTATTTTTTATGTGTTGTACTTTAATTTCCATTATACATTGTAAGTATATATAAAACTATAATCAATTTTTAATTTAAGGTTTGCTACATTTAAAATAATAATAATAATAAAAATAAAACTATACTTTTTTTATTTAATAAAATTAATTTTTTGATATGATTGCCTTGTAAATATGTTTTTATTAAAATCATTATGTTTTGACAAGTTAATTACTATTTCTGTTAATACTAAAAGCTATTGAGATTTAAAGAAATTTTTATTTTCAATATATATATATATATATATATATATATATATATAGTTATTTTGTACTCTCTTGATTAGACTTTATAAATTCCCATCCTTTCAGTTTACCTATAGATAAGATTTACCTCCAATGATAAGATTTACCTCTTTGAATTTGTTTCTAAGATTTTCAAAATTCATTCTCTATACATCCTACAATCATAGTGTTTTTACAAACATGTGCATCATAACAATTGTAAGTACAAAGTAAAACTTCTTCATTCCTTGAGCTTTCTACAAAGTAAAACTTCTTCATTCTTTGGGCTTGGATGTTGATCATTACTACACAACAAATCTACCTGGAAATTCAAAAATCCTTTTCAACATATCAATTATGTGGATATATTCCAATCTTGGGGTTGGATGAGACCACATTTGTGTGAGTTCATTTTATCAAACTAGCCACGACTTCTAAGTGCTTCCATAGTATGCATACGTGACTATAATCTATTAATGCTTTTGTTTCATCTTCTCTTCAAAGCACATGCCCAGATTTGTTCTTTAGGGTTCATATCAAATAAGAAAATTTCCAAATTGTGAGAGTTTTCGACTGAATTTCACGACTTCGAAATGTCAAATAAGAAAATTTCAAGCATATTATTTCTCAATATTAATTTAATGAATAGTTTAGTATTGAGTAATTTCTATGTCAAATCCTTCTTGTGTAGGGATTCACACTAAACTGGTCTTTGGAAAAATGTTCATGGTATTTGATGATCTTAATGATTTTCTTTGATATGTAAGAGTGCACTACAACATTTGTTTTACCAGATCAATGTCCAGAGATATCTTAATAAAACAAAATAATTTAGAAATAAAATCTGTATAATTGCCAGCCTTAACTCACACACACTAATAAGCAATATATTAAGTCTAGAAAATATTAGTTAATTTTGAGTGTTTAGCACATTTAAGTCCACACACTAACAAATAAAATAGATTAATTTGAAAAATATAACTTAAAATTTGCAGCAATTATAATCTTATACTTCTTATATTCAATAATTTGTTGTAGTGCCATCCACAATTTTCTATTATACTAAAACATATCCTTTACCATATTTCACTTTAGCCAAGAAGTACTTAGCTTAGGTTTTAGAGATTGCCGAAAGCACTTAAGTGTCATCTTCTATTTTGCTTAAATAGCTCTACCCATAATTTTAATAGGTAAATGAAATTCTAGGAAAATCTCAAATTTCAAAATGATATGTCAAAACAATGACTTGGACATACAACTGCTAGGGTTAGCAAGTGGCCTTTCCAATTTCTAAAGTTAAAACTTAAATTGAGAAGAAAATAATATAATAGGATGAATACAATTTATAAATTAGGTAGTATGAGCATTATGAGTCCTAAGTTAGTATAGATAAAATAAAAATGATTGTTGTCATTTACTGACCACAAACAAATTTAAAGAAGCATAAAGAGAGGAAGTGCAAGCGGGTTGCTAATGGGAATCCCAAAATTTTTTCTTTGTTTTGAAAATAATAATTTCCTCTAAGTCGTCATTAGGTAAATCATCTTTCATATTATGAAAGATTATATTAATAAATAATTTATTGATTGATTTTGTAATGGAAAACTAACAAAATATTTCGTAGATAAAGTTTCTTTTTGGCTTCAAATTCTTAATATTAAAATGTGATGAAAATGTCTATATTCGTCAACAATCTTAAATCCATTGCATTGGCCTATAATATCTAAATTGAATATGGAACTTAATGATACAAGTTAAAATCCCACATCACACCTTCAAATTTAGTTGTACAATATTTTCATCAAGAAATTTCATGATTGATGATATGGATGCACAATCAATATAACTTTATTAATTCATTCAATCCTAAATTTAAATGGTCCTTTAAGAAAACTATTCTCCTAATCACAATAGGTATAAAGAAAATCCAACTAATTTTTATGTCATAGGTAAGGATATAGGCTATAACATGATCCAAAGACGACAGTGGATCAATAAGATGAAGGTTACCTTGTCCATCCTCTTTCAAGAAATTTGATTTATTCACATCAGAAAGTGTATTTTGCTAAGAATATCCTAATCCTTTTGACCTTTTTATAAGGCATAGCAAGCCAAAAGAACGAGATTCGTGACAACCATTAAACTTAATCAAATCAAGTATGAAATACCAATATGTGAAAATTTCGTTGGTCATAACCACCATGTCCCAAGATCATTTTAAAAATTGGTGAAATATTAACCTATTAGAATAAAATGGTTCTCTTATGCTTAGACATGGGGACGTACAATTTTTTTTTAGAGGAGAGAGACAATCACTAAAACTATTTTTTTACAGGAGAGAGACAATCACTAAAAATACTCACTGCTCCTTGATTTTTAGAAATGGTTGTGTATAGTTATACCATACTAATGGGTTAGGTTAATCAAATGTATTAAAACTCTACTTGATTGTGTCTATTTTGAAAGCCTACAATTGCAAAAATCATAAAAAAATGTCATGTCGGTCTTGACATATGGTTAGAGTTGGAATTTATTTATAGAGACCTCAAAGGCAATTATATGTTGGTTGATAATGGTTGCATAATCAAATTGACAAATCTTGAAATTAAAATATAAAAAATCACAATTGGCTATATTAGAGAAAAATGTCAACAATATTAAACAATAATAATGGATGGGTTAGCTACATATATTAGGTACATTGTATTCAACATAAATGTTGTTTTAGGTTGGTGTTAATAATTTCACTTGAATAATAGAAATGTGTTTAATCAAGGGTTTGTATAATCTCAAGTGGGTACACAAACCTCCAAATACATATTGTATTATATTTTTGAACATATGGCTAGGTAAAGTTAAAATCCTTATCCTCCACTATTTTGTCTTATATCTCATGTAATCCATGTTATATATAATCTAATAATTTCCAATTCTATTTCATGGAAAGTTTTCCTATATAATTATAATTGTGAGTGGACCATTACTACTTGACCAATTGATCATTTTTATTAAATAAATATTCATCTTTTATAAAGGAAGCAGTAGACCAAATTTTTATGAAGTTCCCAATGCACGCTAATAGTTACCTTTGGTCTATTATTGTTGAGATGCCTAGCAATATTACCATGTTTTGTTTCATTGTACCTTGTTATTGGAATTGATCAACCCAATAACCTTGTACATGTGCTTTATTTTATAGTAAAAGAGGATGCTCATGTAGTCTAGGATGCATGAATATCATCTTGGCATGTGTGTTGAATATAAAGATTACACTTCTATAAATTATGAGTGAGCATATATAGGACATCCATTATGAGTGTTGTGTCACCACGTGATAATAAGTTTATAAAAAGAAGAGGAGTTGAATAAATGAGTAAAGTGATAAAGTTGAAAATATAGGAGATGAAAATGTATAAATTATGATTGACTCTTCAACTAAAAAAAGAAACTCATGATATGTTTCATAAGACATGTATGAAAATTTGTCATAATTTTAATTACAAATATGATTATTGAACTTCTGAATTTTGTTGAATCAAAACATATAGATGAAGTAAAATAGAACATGTAATTATAATGAAGTATACCAATATTCAATATTAGTAATTTTATTTATTAACCATGCTTTATTTTGAGTTGTGATGCATATGCATCTCTTACTATTGAGAACAATAGCTCAATTACAGGGGAAGAAATGTAATGGTACTTTTTCCCGTGGAATGAAATTGTAATAAAGAGTATTAAATAAATCTAATTTTGAGAATTATTATGAAGGTGTGTGACTTTTGTAAGCACCCTTGAGACATTATTTAAGACCTATGAATTTATAGAAAAAGAAAAATATAGGACATATAATAATACAAGAGAAGGATAAATTGAAAGGAGCACAACAGAGGATAGTTAAGGTCTAGTGGTTGGGCATTGAGCATTGGAGAAGGGGCATACAGTGTGTGTCCAACTCGGGGTACAACATACACCTGGGTGTGTCCTAGCCAAGGCTATGTTTATTTCATGTCGTGAAGGCATGTGGGGTTTTGTGTAGGAGCCGTGTCCTCCTGGAGTGCTCCCTCGCCTAGAAAGCCTATACCTATAGCTAATCCTCTGTGTATAGAAAAGTAGCCTTTTACAGATATGTATTAATCAATTTCATATAGTCATTTCCCTAATGTTTCACCATTGCAAATCATTATCTCAATGTTTTATATATACTGAGTAATTAGTTTATCATTACTTAAATAAATTATTTTGATACTTTATTAAAACACTGTGTAAACACTTAATAATAAATAGTGAATTTAACACCTTAATATTAAACTATCTATGGTAGGTAAAAGGTTAATCCACTACTGATACTTAATAAATCATACAGAAAAATAACTATTATAGTATGAGAGACAGAGTTACTTATAGCCATAACCAAGCTATTCCAACTTTTTCACAAAGAAACGCTTCATAAGAAATAACTTATTCGAAGTTGAGGGTTTCTCTTACAATTTAGTTAGTGTTGCCATCAATTCTGCAATCATTGTTGATTTTGATATATTGAGTGCTACAAATAGTGCAAGGCACAAATATTGTCCTTTCATGTTTTACAAAAGAGAGAAAATTGGTTGAATAAAAAAAATGTCTCCTTAAATTCAAAAAATTTGTGAACCACTTAAGAAGCTAGTATCATAGGGATATAATAAATAAAAAATATATCAAATGCATAATGTTAATTGAGAATTCCATCCTTTATGAGTGTTAAAAATAAAAAATATCCTGATGGAAGGCCTAGAGTAGTTGACTCAATAAATCAACATGGAAACAGAAATGCAGACGACCAGAAGGAATGGAAATAGTAGATAGTTGATAGAGGTATAAAATTTTAAAGATTAGTCTAAATATTATCTACTACAAAGGGCATTTTTGTAATTTAATGAAGGACTCTTTGGGTTTGTAAACAATGTTAGATGACTAGTATGAGAGAGCATAATTAGAAATCATAATACAAGAAACATGAATTCATAAAAAATAATATTCATAATGCCTCTAATAAATATGTCATTGTGTTATACTACCTTCTTGATATTCACAATATTTTTTGATTCATATGGTGAAACTAATAATTTAATTTGAAGTCATTTTGTTTATATCATATAAAATAAACGGTTTCAAAAGTAGTTTCATTATTTGCCACTAAATGACAATTATCAAAATATTTGCAATCAAGCCACTTTAGTTACATTATATTATTATTTATGATAATAATAAACCTAACCTAACTAAAATAATATTAATATTAATATTCAAAATATTTTTAAATATTTATATTAAATTTAATTTTTTAAATTTATTTAATATATTATTAATAATATTATATTATATTATATTATATTATATTATATTATATTATATTATATTATATTATATTATATTATATTATATTATATTATATTATATTTTATTATATTATATTATATTATATTATATTATATTTTATTATATTGTTTTGTTTTAACTTTAGTTTGGTGAAAGTTACAACATATAAATACAAAAACAAGACGGTAATTTGTAACAATAAAAATGTATTAATGGGAAGTGGGATTATATATATATATAAGTTTTAAAATATTTAGATCAAATTTAATCGTTTAAATTTATTTAATTTATTATTAAAAATGTTAACTTTTGTCTAATAGAAAATTACAAGATATAAAAGACAAAAATACTAAAAAATAATATACTTAAAGATTAAACCACATTAATTTAAATCCAGTGAATGCCCCATTAATTTATAGATCCTAAATAATTGGTTAATTATTTGTTTGATGGTAAAAAATACTTCAAAAATTAAATGTTGCCTCAAAATTTACATTTAGATAGTGGATTCATCATACATATTAATAGTTGAAAAATGACGAGTTAAGAAAAAATGATTATATAATACTAACCTAATAACAAGTATTAATAAAATTAAAAAGAAAAAGAAAAAACATTTAATTTTTTATTTCCATGACACTTTCCTACCATTCCCATCTCTTTTTTTTATGCATATGTTCAATTCACCTTGATCTTTTTCCTTCACTTTGAGGCATCTTGGTTTGATCCTTTGTTAGCACATAACATTTCACTATGGGTAGCATTTTAAAAAGTAAACTCGACAAAGAGTAATATAAGGATTGTTTTCAATATGAAAAGAAAATGTTTAAGAAATTTAAAATATTGATGTTATAATTGATAGATTTATAGTGTATTTTCATACTTTATTTTTAATTTTAAATTAATTATAATAAATATAAAATTTCAAATGTATTATTAAGACAATTATTAAGCAAGAGTAAATATTTAATACTTGCAATTTAATTAAAAAATACTAAAATGATACAAATAAAGATTTCACTTAGAAAAGTCCTCTCTCTATATATATCTAATTTCATACATTATCTAATAGAAAATATATAAAAAAAGATAAATTACATAAAAATTTCAATTTCATATCTATTTAATAGAAAAACCCACACATTGAACAAATCATGTAAGACTACACATACTACCACCATAATCTCTCCCTCTCTAGCATATATCACGATAATAATGTTATCCCTTACTCTCTCTATTTTCCTAAGAACTGATAATGATTCAGCTTCGGTTCGAAGGACATCATCATCGCTTCCCTTTCAAAGGAATAAATTTTACAGGGAGGAAGGCGTTTCCAAAACCCTTCCTTTAGATTATAGGCAAACACCTCACCTCCAAATAAACTACTGAAGCACACGTAATCTCCCACACAAGCACACTTCTGATCCCATAAATCATTACGGAGATATTGAGGGAGCGATTGTGGAGGCATTCTTGCAAACTCTTTCCAATTCCAAACCAACTTATCTTCCTCGTCCTAAGCCAACTCCCAGATAACAATACCCTTCTTGTTTGCATCAATCCTGCCAAGTGATTGGTGAGTTCTTCCCAGCCTCAGATTGTTGTGTGGAATAGATGCATTAATTCCACCAAGCATCGGATTGTTGTGTGCAATGGATGCGTCAATTCCACCAAGTGGTGGAAGACTTCTGACAATAGATGCATGAATTCCACCAAGCCATGGGTTCATTGGGCCAAGCATCATATTGTTCATGTGTGATGAGGATGCAGGAATCCTGCCAAGAGTCTGACTGTTGTGTGATGTGGACTCATGAATTCTGTCGTACAATGGATGAATCCCACCATGTTATGGGTGAATCCCGCCAAGCACTGGGTGTGTTCCCCCAAGCGATGGAACGTTGGGTGGAATTGATCGCTCAATCATGTCAAGCAATTGCTCATACCAATTGTCAAAGGTCCCCACCACAAGAATAGATGAGCCATACAAAACCATAGAGAAAACATTCACATGTAGATCTTCAACATTTCGGGGTAATGGAGCTACTGTAACAAGGTTGATAAAATCCTCATCTTGGATTTTGAAACTGATGATAGTCATAGGCGATGCTCCCTTCCAGAAAAGAATGCCATTACACTCAACCATTTCATGACATAATATTCTAGATCTCATTTCCCATGCAAACTGACACTTAACCCTCCACGAATCTTCAACATAGTGGTAAATTTGGAAGTTAAATTTTGGAGAATTCGAGCAAATTACCAAATAAGGCTCTTTGTTTTCTCCCACCACAATATGGATGAATTTCTCAGTCAAATCTATTTCTATCTCTGCATAAGATCTATAAGGGGATTGCAAACAAATAACTAACTAGAAGATTTCCGAAATAATAGTAATCCTTGTCCTATGCTAGATATATCTCTTATATAGTCTCTCTCAGGATTTTGGAGAATAAAGAGAGGGAGAGTCATCCATTTTTGTGCGGAGAAGCAGTAGACCATGCAGCACCAATTTCTATATTCATCTTGACTATAGATAAGAAGCCATGGATTTCGGATGAACAGTGAAGACAAAAAAACTTTGTGAAGACAAAATAAAATTCCATTCCTTACAAGCCATGCAAGAGCTCCAGATTGATTGAAATGAAAGCTTTCCAAATATCAACTCCTTCATAGCTTGAGGCAGCTTAGATATATCTCCTTCTCCTGTGTATCCTTCAACTATTGCAATCGATTTTCGCTTCATTCTTTTCAGCTCCCAAACTTCCAAGCACTTAATGGCTTATAAGCCCTAATTAAGTATATATCTATTTCATTCTCACTCACTCCCTATTATATGAATTTGAGATTGAGTGCATTATTGGAGTTAGAAAAGCCGACATGAAAACCAAAAAATATAAATTTAAATAAATAAGATAAAAATATGCCTTTCAGATGGAGTAACTTATTGCGATTAGAGGAGCCGACATGGGGTAATCTATCTTCAAAGTATTGGGGTAGAGATCTATTACTAGAGATTTTCCATTTGTTGTGTTTCAAGAATGATCTTATTAACTCTTTAAATTTTATATGGCGTTTCTTTAAAAGTTTAAAATAACATATTTTGATTTCAAATCTATAATAGAAAATTGGAACATTCAATTATTGAACTTGTTTGTATTATAGATATGTCTATTTAAATATGTTCATAAATGTTATAAATAAGAAATATTATAGATAACAATTTATTTTTTATTTCAAATTTTTATTTTATTTTTAAATTGTCTTATTTACTAGATACATAATCACATCAATTTTATGTGATACTTATTTTGAAGTATTACATTTGTGAGATTTTGCTAAGATTAAGAGGCAATGGAAAGCACAAATAAGAGAGAACAAAATAGATGATAGAAATAAATTGTATTCTATCAAGATGAAAATATTGATCAACTGGATCATCAAGTGTTACATACAATGAATACGAGCCTGCTTATATAGGGAAGGCTATATGGATATGTGAGCACACAAACATGACATGTGGCTCAATAAGAAACAAGGGTAGGTAGGAAATAGGTGTGGGTGGGTAAGAGAAACAATATAATATTCCACATGAGGTGGATCACCCACTAAATGTGGAATGTAACAACAAAATAAGTCCACAGAAGGTGGAAATTCTCCTACACACACTATCCCAATGTGGCACAAACACCCAAGTGTCTCATACCCAGACTACTATAAAATGCATTTCCTAAGTAAACTTAAGTAACGTGTAATAATATCCAAGATGAATAATTATTTACACCAACACCCCCCCTTAAGTGCAACTTACGGGAATGCATTTAAGTCTACAATGCAACTAAGCAATCCAAGATGGGTCCTAGCTACTAGGCCATGTTAGGTACCCATATACAAATGCAAATGCATGCAAATGAATGCAATGAAATCTCTCACAAAGTGGGGAAAGAGAGAAAAACCCAATGGGAAAAAAGCCTCACCCAAAAGAGAGATGAAAACTAGATACAAAGAACTCTCATAGAAGTATGTGAGGAACAAAACCCCATCTGGGGAAAAAGTCCCCCCATATGAGAGAAGAAGAAGAGAAGATAGGTAGCCCACCCTCAATGTGGAATCTACACCAATGATAGAAGCTCAAAGATGAATGAAGAAACTACTGCACGAACGTTGACCCATGTTCCTCCCCTTAGGAAGAAACAAAACCAAAGGTGTATCCATAAAGTCTCCCCAAGCATGAAGGGAAGATGTAGCAAAAATACTCATGATGAAAGGAATCTCTAAAAATTGCTCAAGTGTCCCCATGTTGATGCTAAAAGGTACCTCCGCCAAAGGTGGTAAACTGTGCCACAGTGCTGAAAAAGGAACTCCAAGATCAGGTGGAGAGGAATGTAGAACAATATCCAAAGACTCATATGTCTCCTCAAAAGATAAAGAGACCTCCTCTAAGTATTGTACAAAAGTATCCACAATCATGTCAACCTTTAAAGGTTGATCATGTAGAGAATGCACAAGAGGGTCAGAGTGATCCATCGCAATAATTGAAGAAGGATCATCTTCATCAAAGAGAAGATGAATGTCATCAATGATGTCTTCCGAATCTGCAATGTAGGAGTCCACAAACATGTTGGCATTATGTGAACTGGCATGAGCCTTATGTGAATCGGCATGTAGACATAATGATATTGTATGTTGTCATCGACATGTAGACATAATGATATTGTATGTTGTCATTCATGTCAATATGGTACATAGTGTGAACCGGCACATGTGATAAGTAAAGAAAGAGGAACTAGCATATGTGTGAACCGGTATATGCCAAAGTGAAGCAACATATTTGTTCAAGGTGAACTGGCATGTAGTTATGGGAACCGGCACATGGAAGCACTATATGACTACCAGTTGGTAGGCAGCTTTCACTTCGGGGTTTCAAGTTGGAGTACCTAAAGTTTGTGTGACTCAATCGATGATCTTTATGTAATGAGTTAGCAATATGATGGAGGACATATCGTGTTGCCATGTAAGCTCTATGTGCATGAAGGATCTTGCATGAAGATGACTATTCCTATCTACCTCGGGAATGTGCAAAGTCTATCAAACGGTGATAACGCATGATGGGTTATCAGTCGCCATGAAAACGGTGGATAATGGACGATGGAGAATGTCTTGAGATCGATTCAAGACTGGTACATTTAATGTAGTATGATTCAATGGTCAGGAACGAACCATTTGAATTCCTCAACCTGACAGGTTTAGGGTTTAGGGTTTTTGCTACCGACTTGTATGTTTACTATAAGGTCGATGTTGGGTTTCTGTCTCAGGTTGTTGGCAAAATTTGTGAGTGTGTATCCAAGGAAACTGATATGTGATTCTTGCCAGACCAAAGGAGATAAGAGATACCTGCAAAGTGAATGTGCAGAAGGAAAAGAGGAGCCTAAACAGATCTGCATTAGCATTAAGTGCTATTAACAAATCATTGTAATACCTATTGATCTCTAACCACTTCAATAGTTGTAAAATCCCCTAACAGGGTAGCCTTAATTGACTTGATTCAAAATCCCTTAAATTGGGTGGTCTTAACTGGCTTGTTTCAAATCCCTTAATCGGGTAACTCAAGGCTAATGAGTTCTAAGAAGCTAGAGAAGCTTAGGAGATCCTTTCAGCTATTGAGTTCTTAAAATCCTCTAACAAGGTGACAGTTTAACCCTTAACTGAGTGATCTTTAACAGGATCAGTTCCTACATGAACCTATTGTAATGTCCTTAACCGGACAAGGCTCCTAATAGAGTGGACTTCTAAAGAGTTCAAAAAGAAGCTTGTGGGTATTCATCCCCATCGTAGTTTTTTCCAGTTGGGTTTCCACGTGAAAAATATGTGTGTCATGTGTAATGCTCTTGTCTTGTGATGCTCTATTTTATCTGTTAAGCACATGAGGGTTCTATGTTTTATGCTTGTCTATAAAACATATTGAACTCACTATTGTGAAGATCTGATGGTTAAGTTCACTAGTTTATGCATGAGAATATAATGATACTATGGTATTGAGCCAAGAGAAAAGCTTATTGAGTGATCGGTTCATGACTGATTGAGCTATACTCGATGTTACCGGTTGCACTCTATTTTATCGGTATCTCTATTTATTAGTTATTTGGGGTATTTGCTGTCAAACCGGTTTTGGACTGTATTTGTGTTTGTACTGATTCACCCCCCCCTCTCAGTACCAGTTTGGTACTAGTGGTTCATCATTGAGTTATCAATTGGTATCAGAGCACTCCAGGTCCTTTGTGTTGTAAGCTTAACCGCTTGAGGAAAAGATCCTAGGCAAATGATGAAGAGGGAAGGTCCAAAGTTCAACAGGGAAAACTTTGGTATATGGAAAGACAAGATGAAGATATTCATCAAAAGCATGGGTATTCAACACTAGAGTTATGTTGAAAATGCATATGTTGTTCCTACCGGTACTCTCACTGATGACCAAAAGAGAGAGATACAAGAAAATGGGCAAGTCATGGAAGCCCTCATCAGTAGTCTATCGGACATTGAGTTTATTGATGTTCAGGAAAAGACAAATCCCAAAGAAGTATGGGATGCTCTTTAAAATGTCTATGGTGGTGATGAGCATGTAAAACAGGCTAAGGAAGAGAGATTGAGAGGAAAGTTTGAAGACATGTAGATGGTTGAAGGAGAGACCATTCAACAGTATGGAATAAGAATCAAAACAGTGGTTAGAGAAATAAAAAGTGTAGGTGGCAAAATAGAAGATTCCACTATGGTAAGCAAAGTCCTAAGATCCCTGTTGCCAGTCTATACAATAAGGGTTGTTGCTATTCAGGAGCTAAGATCAATAGACAAGTCTAAGGCGTCATTGGACTCCATCATAGCCAAGTTGATAGCCTATGAGCTAAACAGTTTTGATGGTAGTGTTCAAAAGACAGAATCAACTTTTAAAGCTTCTACTGTACTATCCAGAAAAGGAAAAGAGGCTAGCACTAGTGGGGAGCCTAATCAAAATAGAGAAATGAAGGATGAAGAGTTTCTGATGGAGTTTGAAGCTCTTCTTGCCAGGAGATTTCCAAAAGGAACTAGTAAATACAAAGGTAAGCTTCCTTTAAAATGTTTCTCCTATAACTAGATAGGACATATTGCTATAAACTATCCTAATAGTGACAACAAGGATAAACCAGAAAGGTTCAAGAAATTCAAAGGAGGAAACCAGAGAAATTATTTTGTGGTAGTTGATGAAGGTGTCACAGATGAGGAATTAGAAGATGAAGATAATGAAGACATTGTGTTCGTTGTTGTAAAGGAAGATGTGGCAGACAAAAAGGCTCTTGTCTCCCAGTTTGATGATTCCAATGAGTGGATCATTGACAGTGGCTGTTCTCACCATATGGCTGGTGACCAAAGCAAGTTTCTATCCTTAGAAGTGTATGATGGTTGTGTGGTTCTCTTTGGCAATGATGCACCATGCATGGTCAAAGGTAGAGGGTCCATCTCTTTGAATGGAAAGAGTAGTGCTGACAATGTGTACTAGGTTGATGGTCTCAGACACAACCTTCTAAGTGTTGCCCAGCTAAATGATAGTGGTCTCACTCTGCAATTCAAGAATGGAGTTTGCAGAATCAAAGGTAAAGATGGTAAATTGGTAGCCACCGGCATGCAGACTAAAGGTAACCTATTTCATCTGAATGCAAATATAAGTACATGTTTTATGGCTAAACTTGATGATAGCTGGATATGGCATAGGAGGTTCTGCCATGTAAACTTTGATAACATTATGAAGGCTAGTAAGATCAAAGCAGTTAGAGGGTTGCTGGTGCTGAGCAAACTGGATAATACCTTGTGTAGAGAATGTCAATTGGTGAAAATGTCTTCCTCAACCTTTAAAGGTAAATCTTTTACTACTATCAACTTGCTTGATCTTGTGCATACTGATTTATGTGGTCTTATGAAAACTAGAAGTGTGCAAGGTGATAGGTACTTCATGATTCTCATTGATGACTGCTCAAGAATGATGTGGGTCACATTCTTGAAAGACAAGTCTGAAGCTTTTGGGAAATTCAAAGCTTTCACAGAATTAGTGGAGAAGGAAAGCGGTAAAAGGATCAAATGTCTCAAAATCGATCAAGGAGGGGAATTCACTTCCAGTGAATTCAACAAGTATTGTGAAGAATTTGGCATCAAGAGACAACTATCTGCCCCCCAGACTCCATAGTAGAATGGCCTAGTAGAGAGGAATAACCATACTATGGTTGAAGCAGCTAGAACTATGTTGATCCAAGGAAAGGTTGTTCACACCTTTTGGAGAGAAGCGGTGAGCACTGCAATTTACACTATGAACCGGGTACTCATCAAAAGGGGTAAGGACAAAACTCCTTATGAGTATTAGACCGGTAAGACACTTGTGGTAAATTACTTTAAGGTATTTGGTAGCAAATGTTACATCAAGAGGAGTGAACATCAGGGCAAATTTGAAGCTAAATGTGATGAAGGAATATTTGTAGGATATTCCACCAAGAGTAAATCTTTCAAGTGTTACAACAATAGGACTCAGAGAATTATGGAAAGAATCAATGTAAGAGTTGATGAATCATCTGAGAAGACTAAGAAAATAGGTAGTGAGCAAGTTGTAAATGAACTGGTTGCAACCTTCTGGAAACCGGTTGGTAGTCAACCTAGTACCAGTAACAGTGTTCTTGAAATGGTGAATGTTGATACTGATGAAGATGATGATGAAGAAGAAAAGAAAGAAGAACCAGTTAAGACCATTCCTTAGTATGTCAAGTTGAATCATGATCCCAAGCAAATCATAGGTGATAAGGATGCAGGAATCCTTACTAGAAGAAAGATCAGAGGAAACTCATGTGTGATCTCTGAATTTGAGCCTAAGTCATTCAAAGAGGCTCATAAAGATGAAGACTGGATCATGGCAATGGAAGAAGAACTTGACCAGATAGAGAAAAATGGTACATGGTCCTTGGTACCCAGACCAGAGCATAAAAATGTCATTGGCACCAAATGGGTGTTCAGAAATAAGTTGAATGAGGATGGCACAGTGATTAGGAATAAAGCTAGACTGGTATGCAAAGGATATGCTCAAGAAGAAAGTGAAGACTATGGGTAAACCTTTGCTCTTGTAGCCAGATTGGAAGGAGTTTGTATGCTTCTTGCACATGCAACTTTTAAGAGGTTCAAGGTATATCAAATGGATGTAAAATCTACAATTCTAAATGGTGTACTTGAAGAGGAGGTGTATATTGAGCAACCAGATGGGTTTGCCCTATCTAAAGATAGTGACATGGTATGTAGGCTACATAGAGAATTATATGGTATAAAGCAAGCACCTAGAGCATGGTATGAGTGCCTACATTCCCATCTTGTGAAGATTGGATTTGAGAGAACAAGTGAAGATAGCAATATCTACTTGAAGTCTGAAGAAGATCAGATTCTGATCTGTGAAGTTTTTGTTGATGACATTATCTTTGGAGGAGATCACAAGATGAGTCACGAGTTTTCTAATGAGATGAAGAAAGAGTTTGAGATGCCACTCATAGGGGAGATTAAGTTCTTCATTGGACTGTAGATCTAGCAGATGAATGATGGAATCTTCATCACTCAGTCCAAATATGTCAAAGAGGTGTTGAAGACTTTTGGCATGGAAGATAGCAAACCGGTTGGTACACCAATGGTGACCGGTTGCAAATTGACAAAGGAGGATGATTCCGCACTGGTTGATGAGAAGGAATACCGGTCAATGATTGGTAAGTTGCATTATGTAGTGCATAGTAGACCAGATATTGCACATGCAGTTGGCATCACTGCAAGGTTCCAGAAGAGTCCAAGAGAATCTCACTTGAGTGCAGTCAAGTGGATTCTTAGGTATCTAAAGGGAATAATTGACTATGGATTGTGGTACCCATACATCAATAATTTCAATCTGAAAGTATTCACAGATGCTGATTGGGATGGTAATGTGGATGACTGGAAGAGCACAACCGGTGGTGCATTCTTTCTCAATGGTAGACTAGTCTCATGGATGAGTAAAAAGCAGAGTTGCATCTCTCAGTCTACAGCGGAAGCGAAGTATGTTGCAGCTTTCATGAACTGCACTCAGACAATCTAGATGAAGCATGTACTAGAAGTCTTCAAGATCCTTGTATCTGAACTGGTAAGTATATTCTGTGATAACACAAGTGCTATCAATATATCAAAGAATCCGGTTTTACATTCTAGAACCAAGCATTTTGAGCTTAAGTATCATTTCTTGAGAGAAAAGGTTCAGAATAAAGAGATCGCACTCGAGCATGTGTCCAATAAGGAGCAGTTAGCAGACATATTCACCAAGCCTCTCCCAAAGACAACATTTGTGCATTTGAGAGGTGAATTAGGGGTCTTGCCCCTTCAGGAGGTGAACTAAAAGTGAGTGTTCCACATCAGTTAGGTACTGAAAAGAAAAATCTTTGGTTGATTGGTGTGTTTATGGATGCTACTCCTCAGGGGGAGCAACATGATGGAATAGTGATGATTGTACCTGCACTTTGGCATTGTTGTCAAAGGGGGAGAAGGAGTGAAGCGAAAAGATATCTGTAGATATCTACAACTATAGAAAATGGGGAGAAGATGTGAAGCAGAGAAGATATATTTTTTATATTGCCATCAATGCCAGAGGGGGAGATTGTTGGCATTATGTGAACCGGCATGAGCCTTATGTGAACCGACATGAAGACATAATGATATTGTATGTTGTCATTGATGTCAATATGGGACATAGTGTGAACCGACACATGTGATAAGTAAAGAAAGAGGAACCGGCATATGTGTGAACCAATATATGCCAAAGTTAAGTGGCATATTTGTTCAAGGTGAACCGACATGTAGTTATGGGAACCAGCACATGGAAGCACTGTATGACTACTAGTTGGTAGGGAGCTTCCACTTTGAGGTTTCCGGGTTGGAGTACCTCAAGTCTGTGTGACTCAATCGGTGATCTTTGTGTAATGAGTTAGCAGTATGATGGAGGACAAATCATGTTGCCACATAAGCTCTGTGTGCATGAAGGATCTTGCATGAAGATGACTATTCCTATCTACCTCGGGAATGTGCAATGTCTGTCAAACGGTGATAACGCATGATGCGTTATCAGCCACCATGAAAATGGTGGATAATTGATAATGGAGAATGTCTTGAGATCGATTCAAGACTGGTGCATTTAATGCAGTATGATTCAATGGTCACGATCAAATAGTTTGAATTGCTCAACCTAACAGGTTTAGGGTTTAGGGTTTTTGCTACCGACTTGTATGTTTACTATAAGATTGATGTTGGGTTTCTGTCTAAGGTTGTTGGCAAAAGTTGTGAGTGTGTATCCAAGGAAAGTGATACATGATTCTTGCCAGACCAAAGGAGAGAAGAGATACCTGCAAAGAGAATGTGCAAAAGGAAAAGAGGAGCCTAAATAGATCTGCATTAGTATTGAGTGTTGTTAATAGATCATTGTAATACCTATTAATCTCTAACCACTTCAACAGTTGTAAAATCCCCTAAAAGGGTAGCCTTAACTGGCTTGATTCAAAATCCCTTAAATCGGGTGGTCTGAACCAGCTTGTTTCAAATCCCTTAACCAGGTAACTCGAGGCTAATGAGTTCTGAGAAGCTAGAGAAGCTTAGGAGATCCTTTCAACTATTGAGTTCTTAAAATCCTCTAACAAGGTGACCCTACCGGGTTTAACCCTTAACCGGGTATCCCTTAACTGAGTGATCCTTAACAGGATCGGTTCCTACCAGAACCTATTGTAATGTCCTTAATCAGACAAGGCTCCTAACAGAGAAGACTTCTAAAGAGTTCAAAAACCAGCTTGTGGGTATTCATCCCCATCGTGGTTTTTCCCAGTTGGGTTTCGACGTGAAAAATATGTGTGTCATGTGTAATGCTCTTGTCTTGTGATGCTCTGTTTTATCTGTTAAGCAAATGAGGGTTCTATGTTTTATGCTTGTCCATAAAACATATTGAACTCATTGTTGTGAAGATCTAATGGTTAAGTTTACTAGTTTATGCATGAGAATATAATGATACTGTGGTATTGAGCCAAGAGAAAAGCTTATTGGGTGACCGGTTCATGACAGATTGAGCTATACTGGATGTTACCAGTGGCACTCTATTTTATCGGTATCTCTGTTTATCAGTTATTTGGTGTATTTGTTGTCAAACCAGTTTTGAACTATATTTGTGTTTGTACTGATTCACCCCCCCTCTCAGTACCGGTTTGGTACTAGTGGTTCACCATTGAGTTATCAAAACAAACCTGCAATGTCTGTCAAGTAGGCATCCCAATCAACTGAAGTTGGAAGACATGAAATGTCCTGTTGCACTAAATCATAAGAAGGCAAAACTATCGCACTAGCTGCATCATTAGGTGCAATAGGTGGTGTGATATCAATAGAAGTAGATGAAATGCAAGCCTCAAGAACGGGGTCACAAGTGAGAATCCCCAAGTTCAAATGCCCAAATTTCTCCTCAAAATTGTAATCATCAACATAGGAAGAATCAACCTCATCAATAGGACTAAAATCTAAAAAAGAGTACAACCAAGATGCATGATCAACCACCCTAGTCACAATGATAGCGCCACTTTCTAAGTCTCTAATGATAACTAAATTAGGTGTGAACTCCATAGTTTTCCTAGTTGCCCCATGTGTGATTTGATAGATGGAAAGAAGATTGTTTGTCAAGTGGGGTACACACAACACATCATTGAAGGAGTTATCCCCAATGGCAATAGATCCTTTCCCAATCACATCCATGTATGTATGATTTCCCATCAAAATCTATGGTATGTGGCAAGAATCAAATGTAGAAAACATAGACTACGAAGATGCCATATGGCATGAGAAGCCCCTCAATCTAGAAGCCATCTCCTTGAATCATGACTTGTGGTAGCACAAAGAGCTTGTCCCTTTCCTTTATCTGTCCTAAAAGAGTGATCCTTTCCTTTATCCTTGGAAGAAAAAGTCCATGTAGACATTCTAAAAGGTAGGTTGATTTTGTTCTTCTCAAGAAGATTCTTCAACTTATCCATATCCTTCTTGTAACAATGATGTTCATCATGTCCTGACTTCTTGGAATATCCACAAAAAAGATTGTCCTTATAAGATTTTCTCTTAGGTGAGAATGGCAAATCACCTTGTTGTGGAGAGGAAGATTTTTCTCCATCTTGTTGTGGTTTTGACTTAGGTTGCTTTTGATTCTTGCATTTTCCTTGATTACTTTGATTCCCTTTACTAGCCACCAAAGCTTGTAAATTTGAAGATTTGAGAATCCCCATCATGGTCAACTTAGATTGCTCAAGTATAAACATCTCTATGAATGAATCAAATGAGGGAGAATTCTCTGAGGAACCTTGAGCTCACCTATGGGTGTGAAATGTAGATACAAAGGTTGCATACTCTGAAGGAAGCTTGTCCAACAAGTTTAAACCAATTGAGCATCCTTTTTGTCAATTCCATAATCCTTTAGCTTTGCTCTTAACTTAGTTGCTTTTGTGACATAATCTTGGATTGTATCAAAATCCTTGGGATCCAAAGTTGTGAGTTCACTATCAGGGTCAGTGCAAGAAGATGAGTCCACTTTTTGGCCAAAAAGTGGAAGTGTTTTCCCTGATTTTCAGATTTTGTCTCATTTGAGCTTAAATTTTGAAACACTTAGAGATTGAATCTTGGAAAAAGTCAGTAATATAAAAGATATCCCTCTGAGTGTACTTTCCAAATATGTAATTTATTTTAATACCCACATAATAAAAAATAACTTTTTGAATGGAGTTCTGAAAACTATGTTTTAAAAATGCCCGTTTCAGGACCATACCATGCATGTGTACGACCCACACTTTTTGACACAATTAAAATTATTTTCTCAAACTGTTTTGGGAAATTCTTTGTAACACACTGAAGATTGATGAGCATATTTTTCTGTATTTTTTTTTCTAATATTTTTTTTTAATTAATTTTTTAATGTCCATAATTATCTTTTTTAAAATTTGACGTGTACGACCCACATAATTTGATGTAAACTTAACATTTCTTTTTTTTATTTTTTTAAATACAAAAGAATTTTGTGTAGATTGATGACATATAATTTTTTTTCCAAAATTCTTTAAAATAAAAAAGTTATTAAATTAACAAAATTAGTTAATATTTCAAATTTATGGAACCGATTTAGTATAAATTAAATGAAAAATAGTTTAAATAATCAATTTTTAAATAAATTTACATATTTAGAATCTAGACAATATAATCTGAAATGGGTTTTAATTTCGTATAAAAATTCTCTGATTAGAGGCGCGTAAACTATTTCTGAAGTTCATATTTGTGCTTTCATTCATGGAGATTTGAATTTGCGAGTCCATGTCTTAGGTGTGGCCATCCCAGGCCTATCCCAAGCCTAATCCTGAGCCAAGTGGCGGGTTGTGGAATCAACTTCCACAAAATGGGCCCCCGTTTTCAAACAAGGGCAGCTTGTGGAAAAAAAAAAATGCCATTTAGAAACGAGGGCCCATTTTTAAAAAACGGGCCCCCACTTTTTAGAAACGGGCCCCTGTTTTTTAAAATGGGCCCCCGTTTTGTTTAAAAGCGGGCCCCCATTTTAAAACAAAATGGGGGCCTATTTTTTTTTGCTTCGGACTCCTATTACCTTTCAGCTCGGGAGCTCGAAGCATAAATGGGCCCTCATTTTTTGAAAACGGGCCCCCATTTATAAGAGCGTGTTTTCTAATGCGCGGACTTCCGTGAATTTGTGACTCATTACCTTGCACTTGCCCATCAAGCTTGTAGCCCTTAATCTCATCAACTTGACCATACAATTTCTTAAAAATATCCCAAGCCTCTTTAATTGTTGTACACATATCAATGTGAAAAATGAGGTCATTTGATACATACTTTCTAAGAGTTCCAAGTGCCATAGCATTCTTAGTAAGCCATTAAATTTGAGCATTAGGATCAGCCTTAGGATTAGTTAGTTTTGTAATAGTTTAATTTACATAATGAATGAGTCCTTTTTTCTATTAGTTTACTCCATGCCTTAATATTCCATGATGCATAATTACGAGGAGTTAAAAGTAAAAATTTAGGAGAACCCATAGCACCAAAATAAAAAAACACAAGATAGATAGAGGCACAATCACACAAGACACCCCCCAAAAATACTCAATCAAGAAACCCCCCCCAAAATGGTGATTTGGAACTTTATACTTAGTGTGTATACAATGGGCCACTTGCAAAAAAAGACAAAGTGGACTTTTGATTTCAATTTACAACTTCTCAAAATGAGATATAAGAGACTTCAACAAATACTGCTAGTGATCTAAACTGAGATCCAAGCAAAATGCAAGTATCAAATATGCCAATAATGGCCAAATACTTGAAAGTATAATTTCTACTTAAAACCACTAAAAAAAAATAGCAGATTATGAAAGTAGATGAAAAAATATGTACTTTCAAAAAACACGGCACCTGAAAAGGAGGTCTATGAACCCAAATGAAGCCTCCAAAGTTGTAAAAATTGAGATTTCATGATTTCTGAAAAACCTATATCCGAAAAAAAGAAAATACTGCACCACTATACAGATCACGTAGTTCTACCCCAAAACAAAAAAAATTGCTTGAAAAAAGGAGTCTGGATGAGTGAGATATTGCTATTTGAAAATTTCCTGCAAAATTATAATTTCTGGAAAATTTCCCCCATAGCTTCAAACTTCAAATGCCTCTAGATTTGGCCTCTGAAGTCCGATTTGGATGAAACAAAAGGCAAAAATGGCTTTCTTGGACCTCCTCAATCCAATGGTAACCTTAGATTTGACCCACCAAGCTTCAATAATAACCTGAAATAGAAAGCTCCAAAATACAAAACCCCAAATTTCTCTCTATTTGCAAACCAATGGCATTCTAATGGCTCTAATACCATGTGAGATTTTGCCAAGATCAAGAGGCAATGGAAAGCACAAATAAGAGAGAACAAAATAGATGATAGAAATAAACTATATTCTATCAAGATGAAAATATTGATCAACTCGATCATCAAGAGTTACATACAATGAATATGAGCCTGCTTATATAGGCAAGGCTATATGGATATGTGAGCACACAAACATGACATGTGGCTAAATAATAAACAAGGGTAGGTAGGAAATAGGTGTGGGTAGGTAAGAGAAACAATATAATATTCCACATGAGGTGGAACACCCACTGAATGTGGAATGTAACAACAAGATAAGTCCACAAAAGGTGGAAAATCTCCTACACACACTATCCCAATGTGGCACAAACACCCAAGTGTCTCATACCCAAACTACTATGAAATGCATTTCCTAAGTAAACTTACGTAACGTGTAATAATATCCAAGATGAATAATTATTTACACCAACAACATTCATTAAAAATATTAATAATTTGATATGTAAATGGAGATAAAATATATGTTTTTGTTTACATGTATAATTATGCCATTACTCTCAGTTCTTTGTTGTCATTGCATATATAAATTTCTTTGAAGTTATATCCATAAAAACACTTAATTAATAGATCTTATTTTTGGTAATTTTTAGTATTGAATTAAAGAAATATATATACAAACACAACAACCATTTATTTCATTCATATAAAAATATGAATACACAACAAATAAATTTAAGATATGATGACTATAAGTATATAATTTTAGTCTATACAAGAATTCCTAAAACTAATATCAATCTTTCTTGTTTAAAAAAATATTTTCCTTAAAATTGCCTCAAAAGTAGCCAGCATCTTTAAAATAATTTGATCACTAAATTTCAAGGAATGTTCTTAAACATGTTATTGTTTATCATTTGATCACATTTATTAATTGAGACAAATTCATAATGTTGGGTGAACAATACTCTTAAACATTATTCAATTGAATAGTGAAAACACAACTTTGCCCTATAAAAGTAAAATAAATATCTAACACATTGACATGGACAAGATATTATCTGAGATGGAGTAGATAAGAAATATTAGGGGTTTTAGAGGCAATAGCTCTATAGGGGATGATTTAAAGAATGGAGGAGAGGGCGATGGTGATAATGGTTGGGTATTTCATGCAACTTTTTGCCTCTTGTACAATGGGTTTGTGGTCCAGAAGTGGATATTGCTGGTTTTATACTTCCACCCTTGCTTTTGGGTTTTGTCACCGCATGTTTTGTGATTGAACTGGTCTTGAATCTCATTTACTTAAATCCTTGTTTTGCCCATTGTCTATGACCATAGGATTTCCTTCGTTTGTTCACTAGGTGAGCCATTAGTGGGGGTGGAATTCCTCTTCTACGCTTTGCTCCATTTTTGGGGGGTTGGTGGGTGTTGCACCATTATTGGTGGCCTAGCCCACTTTGCTATTTTTTTGTGTTATTGTTGGCTAAGGTTTTTTTTTTACCTTTGGCTCTATGTCCCTTCACTTCCCCCCATGTTTTTATCTTCTTTGGATGGTGTTTTTGTGGCTTATGTATTTCTCTTGGCCTTGTAGTGTTCATGTGGTGACCTTGCATCTATTGATGCTTTTGGTGTGCTCCTCTGGGGTTGGATCGGTGATGGGAGAACTGTGGTTGGTGGTGTACCCTTCTTTTTGGTCACCTTTGTACATTCATTGTGTTTTTTAGGTGTGGACTCTCACATTTTGTTTTGTTGGTCGTATAGAGAGGGGCTTGTCTAATTCGCCAAGATTTTACACTTTTTCTGGAGGGGTGGTTTCTTAAATTTATCCCTGGTACTTACCTGTTTAGAGTCTTCCATACCAATTTTCTTCAAAAATTCCCTAGCATACTTATATTGATAGATGAAAATAGCTTTATCAGTCTGAGTAATCTACAAACCTAACAAAAACTTCATTTCCCCAATCATGTGTGGTTCCTTACTGGGTTAGTGCCTATTGGAAAGAGTTTTGAAGGTACTTCATCTTTTTTTCCTTCGATTTCAACCCTATGGAGGTGGATTTTGAAGCTACAATGTTTAGTTACGCTCCTCTTGATGGGTGTTGTAGACACCTAAAATTAATATTTAATTAATTTAAGCCTTTCAATATAACTAATTAGCTTAATTGTGTTATCCTTATTCCTCTCAGAATCAATTAAATCTAATTTAATTAATCCTGTCACTATAGTCCAATAATTAATTTGTCAAATAAATTAATTTCCCCTATTCTTCTAAAGTCCACTCCAATAATTATTTCCTCTAAAACCCACTCAGTTAATTAATTCTAATTAATTAACCTAGTCATGTGATTCCTACAAATCACTTTTCCTAATCCCACTCAACCTAATTAATCCTCCTCGAATCTCCCATACTCATGCTTATCATTATTCTCCAATTTTTAATTCCCACTCATGTCACATCAACTTTGAATCTCTCAAAGAAATTCAAATTTCTTTGAATCCCTCAATGTATCCTTATTTTGGAATTTTTAATTCCTCAAGTTTGAAATTCAAATTTCTCCGACCTTTTTCCAAAGGAATTTTATATTCCTGTTTATTTTCCCAAGGCACCCTTGATCAATGCGTTCTATCCAAAATCAATCTTGACCCTTGATAATCAAATCAATCTTGTCCCTCCATTGGCCTCCTCCAATCTATAAATTTGGAGCATATTATACTCACAAGGGGATCCACTTCTCATGCATTGTCATGCTACTCTATTCTCCTCTCTTCTTTCTTCAATCTATCAAATTCATAATCCATCACTCAAATCCTTAATCCATCATTCAAATCCAAACCTATCAAATCCTTCAATCCATCTAGTTGAGCACAAAGGAGAGCATTCCACATCACAAGCAATCAAAGGAGCATCATCAAGGGGCGCCTTCACTTCATCAAGCTCAATCCGAAGGAGAAGGTGAAATAGCAAGGTAAAATTATTATTCTTTGATGTTTTTAGAATTTTCATGTTTATTTCATCATGTTTTGATTACTTTCCCTTCTAATCCATTTTCCCCTCTTCATTTTGGCATGCCTGGTGGGACTCATGTCCCTGAATTTAACCTCTTTTTTGCAAGTTTTTTTGAATTTTTGTTGCAGGTTCCACTTCAGTGTGAAAGCTCGTATGAGTTTGTATCTAACATAGAATGACTCTATTTCTTTTTTCGTATGGGCTCTAAGATTTGTCGTATAGGTGACTGAGAAAACTCGTATGAGTTTCTATGTTTTGTCATATGGTTATCTGGGATTTGCTGTATGAGCTTGTAGAATAACTCATATGAGTTTCTATTTCTGTTTACTCGTATAAAAAATAGAGAGTTTTTTTAGCACTTTTATATATGGAATATAACATTTAAGTGACATTTTCCTCTTTTCTTTTCTCTTTATTATACTTTAAGTTATATTCCATATATATTTTCAGGATGTTTGAGAGGGGTTTCAAACTTCTACGAGTTATAATGCAAAATCTAGTTTTTGGAGGTTTTTCCAAATTTCAGACTTAGTCAAATTTCAAGGCTTTTTCAAGATCAAGAGTTTTTGGATGTTTTGATAGTCTAACAAGTGTTTGCAGATCTCATCTGTCAAAGTATTTATCAATCAAATCTACACTTGTCAAAGACTTCATTTTAAAACTACTAACCAAGTAGTTTTGCAGGTTGCCTTGGAGATTCAATTAAATCATGTGTTTTCAATTTTTAGGCACCTAGATCTTAATTAGGGATAAAAGAACTCTTGCTTTTTGTGTTTGAGAAAAGTGTAGAGGTAGGAGAGTATGCTCTTGTCTACATAGACAATCAGAAATCCTAACCCTCGAACCTTTTCTTGTTTGATTGCATGCTTACCCTTAGCGGGCCTACCCTCCCAACTTGCTCTTGTAAGAGGGGAATGACCCAAGTGAGTACACATGGACCAAGGGTTCCCAACTCACTATAATAAATAGGCGATTGACTATGAAAGGGTTAATGGTTGGGGCTATATGAGAGTTCACTCTCACATTGGGTGCTTAGTAGGATCCTAGAGATCTCAATCACGCTGGTGTGACTACTAAGTTCTTGGTGCTTCGTTGGGCTATAGGCCTCAATTACGCTTGCACAACTTTGAAGGGTAGCTCCTAACAGGAAGACTTACTAAAGACCTTATGCATAGTGACCAAAAAATTTCTAGTCATTGGTGTAGGAGGTCAGACCTTCGAAGCTGCCCATATATTTATAGCCCTTAGTAGAGACACAAAGTTTGCCATGAGGAGTTTTCATGGGAATTGATGCTTGGCTGCCCCGAGAAGTGAGTGTCATGGAGGGGAGCTAGTAGGGTCAAGCATATAAGTGTCCACTCTGAGTAAGCATAGCTGGGAAACCAATTGGGATCTATTGACTATTGTCTTTTCTTGCCATAGGATATATTGTGAATTAGCATGAGTGTCTTTTGAGTCTAACTTCTCTTGACCATTGTGTTTTCTTTACTTGAAATCTCTTGCCAAGTCCATCTCCCACAACCAAGCAATCATCCCTCTTTCCAAATTCCATCTTGCCATCATCAAATCTTCAAATCCATTTCTATCTATCCAAGAAATTCTCCAATCCCCAATCCACTTCCATCCATTCAAATAATCATCCTTCCTCAACTAATATTCATTCTTCCTCCAATCAAATCTCCAAAATTCCAATCCAAATCCAAATCCAAATCCAATCCAACCTAATCCAACCTAATCCAACCCAATTCAATTCAATCCAATCAAATCCAATCAAATCAAATCAAAACCAACTCAATCCAATACGTTCAATCAATCAACTAATCCAATCAAATCAAGTCCTAATCCAGGGACCAATCCAATTGAACCAATTCCAAATCCAAATCAAATCCAATCCAATCCAAATATAATCAAATCTAATCCATCATCATTCCAAGCCAAGTCCTAATCCAGGTCCTAATCCATCATCATTCCAAGCCAAGTCATAATCCTCATCTTCATTTAACATCATCTTCTAATCCTTCACTCTCAACATGACTACCCATAATTTCAAAGCTTGGTATGAGAAGATGCTCATGGAAATTCATGAACCTTCCTACCAAGTTAATCCCACGATCACCCACCTACCTATCATACCTTCATCCATCCCATCTCAACACATTACACCCAATCCCAATCTATACCATATCTCTTATCCTTCCTCTACCTTCGACAAGGGAAATCCATCTTATCCCCCATCCATATCTCCATCTTATTCCCCGTCCATATCTCCATATTATCCCTCATCCACATACTCCTCTAATCCAATATGTATACCTCCATCTCCCCCCCCATCTACATCCCAATCCCTATCCTTCTACAATGCATTCATTACCTCTACTCCCCATCCAAATCCTTTACTCCATAGTCCTCCAATCATTAATCCTAATTCCCCAATCCATTATCCTAATCCTCCATCCAATTCCAATCACAATACTAATCCTCCATCCAATCCTAATCCTCGATCTAATCCCAATCCTCCAAAATCCATATTGTCCACATCCTCCATATCCATCATCCATAATCTTATCCAAGACATGCTAGCAAAGGAGACAAAATCATCACCTCAAAGCAAAGTGGCCAAGTCTCCTCAAATCCTCCATCCACCCCAATCATCTCCACCTCAAAACAAATCCCAATCCCCCACACTTAATGATACTCCCATTTCCCCATCTACTCACATCAAAGCTTCCATACCTTCCTCCATCACACAATCCCCACAACTCCAAACATGCCAAAAGCTTGTTCTAAAGAATGCTAGCATAGAAACCTCTCCATCTCATGATACATTTCCCTCCACTCAAACTCACGATACATCTCCCTCCACTCCATCTCATGATGCATCTCCCTCCACTCCATCTAATGATCCCATCCCCTCCACTTCCTCTCATGATCATATGATTCCTCTATCATTGCATGATCCTCTTCCATCTCATGATCCAATAACCCCTCCCACTCCATCTCATGATACCCTCCCTAGTCAAGATCAAAGTACCCCTTCATCTCCATGTCATGATCCCAATCCATCTAAAGATCCCAATCTTTCATCCACATCTCATCCCCCTCAAAATGGACTCGCATCTTTTTTCCAAAATAATAAGGGCCCTCAAGATAATGCTCAAGATGTTGGTACATCCACTATTCCTCCTAAATACAAATTTCCATACAAATCAAAATCCCACTATCCCTCATCTTCCACATCTATTTTGTGACCCTATGTTCCAAAGTTAAACCATTCATTCCTTCCATCAATTTTGGGCCCCTATATTCCGATGCTCAATCCTCCATCTCTTCCATCCATATTGGGTCCTTACATCCCTCCATCCACCACTCCATCACCTCAAATAATCCTTAAGCAAGATCAACAAAGGCACACATCCTTGGATGCCTCCCAACACTCTCTTTCCACCATCCCATCCATAAAATCCATCAATCTTTAATCCTCATGCACCCATCCCATTGCTATTGGAAGCAATTTGGATGCCCAATCTAAAAAGCATAAAGCTCAAAATCCACAAAAATCAGAGGATCAACATGTCCCCTCAAAATGACATGCTCAAAAGAAAAATGTGATCCGAAAGAAAAAAAATCAAAAAGACCACAAAGGCCTCAAAAGAAAAAATCAAAAACTATGTGGATTCCCAAAGAAGCAATGCATCCCAAAGAAAAATCAAAATTGGCATCCAAACTTGTTAATCCAAAAGTACCATCCATTCATAAGTCTCCCAATCCCCCATCTAATACTCCTCCATCTTCAAAACCCATTTTGGGTCCTTATGTTTGAAAATCCACCATCCCAACCCCTTCCTCTATTTTGGGTTCTCATTTCCCAAAATCCACATATAATCTGAAATCCTCTCTACTCCACCACCCTTTAAGGTGTGTGCCAATGTTGATCTTCCAAAAATTCTGCAAAATCCCATCTATTATCCACCATCCATTTTTCACAATCCCATTCCGTTAGTCCAATCCTTTCCAATTCCTTATATTACATCCCCTATCCATTTCATTTCCCCAATTATTGTTAACAACATCTATGACATACCTTTAGTTCAAAGAAATAATAAGGGATACCATCTATGGAACTATATGCTTGAGACCTCCCTTCCTCCTTCACGCATTCACTATCTTCCATATCCACTCATCCTTATCCTTCTCCATCCAAACTATTTCAAAAATTCAAAAAATCAAAAAAATCAAAATATCAAGAAAAATGCAAAAATCAAAATAGAAAAAAGTTAAAGAAAAATAATTTCATCCAATGGTGAAAACCACTTCTTATGGCGCCTTGGGTAAGTACCATGATCAAAACTTGACAAACAAGCATCATGTGTAATCCCCTTGCACTCTACACTTGGGGGCAAGCTTCATCCACATTATCCTTTCATCCATTAACATCATATCTAAGTCCATTCTCTTATCCTATCTTTGATCTTGACTATCCTATCCATATCCTCCATCTCATATCCCTCATTCTATCAAAATAAATCCTCCATTCCTATATTGATCATATAAGAGGCAAAATAATCATGCATGCATGATTTGGAGCATTCAAGCCTTAATTGCCTTAATCCTCTACCATCCATATCCATTACACATTATCCTCCCACCTGATACATATTTATCCACCATCCTTGCATCCTTAATTCCACTACCTCTAGTGTGAGGCATTGCCCTCCTTTGCAGCATGGTCCTTGGGTCTCCATCACCCTACTCTCCATTGTTTATTCCTCCATATCTTATCCATATCCATCCAATCCATCCACATATCTCCTATCCAAACAATAATTCCCTCCTTTCATCCATCCTATCCTCTTACCAATCCTTGGTTCTCCCTTGTCATTGGTTCCATTCAATCAAATCCAACCTAATCCAATCCACCCCATCCTATCCAATTTTTAATCTAGTCCTCTCTCATCCAATCATATTCTCCATCTCTTCCAATCCAATCAATAATCTGATCCCCAATCCAATCCTATTCAATCACCCATCCCACCTTTCATCATATCTAATCATGTATCCTTCTTCCAATCCTGTCCAATCCATCAAACTGAGCTTTCCCATCTACCTGAGCTTGCACTAACTTGTGCCTAATCCAAGCACCCATCCATACTAAGCTAATCAAATCAAAAGCAACAATCCTCTCACCTACAAATATTGCACATCCAACTTGTCTTTTGACATCCATCAATCAATCCATTACTTGCCCATCGCGATGCTTCCTTCCCTAGCCTGAGAGCTCATCTAAATCCATATCCTACTCTTGGAAAGAGATATCGGTTGGTCATGTGCATGTTGTTTGCATGCTTGAGCTTTTTGCTTTGTTTTCATCTTGTGTCCCAGAACTATACTTGTTCAGGACTACCTTGATCATCCTATATCTTGGTATGTCTTGCCTGGTATATAATGGGGCATACTTTTCATGGCATGGTGTGTTTGAAGGTCTTCCTTGTTAGAACAGACAACCCTGCATTAGTGTTTATCAACACTTGCATGATTGTGTGCAAGGCATTCCTGTTTGACTGAGTGTCAGTCCACGCCTCATATTTTCATATCATCCTAGTTCTTATAATCAATGGTGTAGACTATCCATGGCTATATCAAATCTAGGTTTGCTCTCTATACTTTCTCAACAAGAAATCCAATCCATTTATCATTTCTTTGTTTGATTCCTTTCACAACACTCCAACTCATCCTACTTCCCTCTTTCATTATCTTCATCCTTCATCACTTATTCTTCTAATTCCTTTCAATAGCACACCCATGTTCTTCAAACTCACATGTCCTCTCAAGGGGGCATACCACTGCTTCCTCATCATCCCTCCTTATCTTTATTCCTCATCCCATGATTAGGGCATCATGCTACTAGTCTTTATCCTTTTCTTCCACTATGTTTTATTCTTCTTTGATATAACATCATTTCATGACACTATATCAAAGAGGGGAAAAATGTAGACACCTAAAATTAATATTTAATTAATTTAAGCCTATCAACATAATTAATTAACTTAATTATGTTATCCTTATTCCTCTTAGAATCAATTAAATCTAATTTAATTAATCCTTTCACTATAGTCCAATAATTAATTTATCAAATAAATTAATTTCCCCTATTCAAGTCCCCTCTAATAAATATTTCCTCTAAAACCCACTCAATTAATTAATTCTAATTAATTAACCTAGTCATGTGATTCCTACAAATCACTTTTCCTAATCCCACTCAACCTAATTAATCCTCTTTGAATCTCTCATAATCATGATTATCATTATTCTCCCATTTTTAATTCCCACTCATGTCACATCAAACTTTGAATCTCTCAAAGAAATTAAAATTTCTTTGAATCCCTCAATGCATCTTTATTTTGGAATTTTTAATTCCTCAAGTTTTAAATTCAAATTTCTCCCCCCTTTTTCCAAAGGAATTTTATATTCTTGTTTATTTTCCCAGGGCACACTTGATTCATGCCTTCTATCCAAAATCAATCTCAACCCTTCATAATCAAATCAATCTTGGCCCTCCATTGGCCTTCTCCAATCTATAAATTGGAGCCAATCCTCCTCACAAAATAATATCCACTTCTCATGCACCCTCATTCTTCTCTATTCTCCTCTCATCCTCTTCTAAATCCTCTCTCAATTCTATCAAATTCATAATCCATCACTCAAATCCAATCCAATAATCCAATAATCCATGCATTAGTCTTGCTGAGCAAAGGAGAGCATTCCACATCAAGCAATCAAAGGAACACATCAAGTGGAGCATCATCAGGGGGCGCCTTCACTTCATCAAGCTCAATCCAAAGGAGAAGGTAAAATAGCAAGGTGAAATGGTCTCTTTATGTTTTTAGCATTTTCATGTTTATTTCATCATGTTTTGATCACTTTCCATCTCATATCCCTCATCCTATCAAAATAAATCATCCATTCCTATCTTTCATCTTGATCATATAAGAGGCAAAATAATGTATATGCATGCATGCTTTGGAACACAGAAAGCCTTAAATCCTCTACCATCCATATCCATTACACATTATCCTTCCACCTCATACATATTTATCCACCATCCTTGCATCCTTTATTCCACTACCTCTAGTGTGGGGCATTGCATTCCTTTGCAGCATAGTCCTTGGGTCTCCATCACCCTACCCTCTATCGTTCATTCCTCCATTTCCTATCCATCCACTTGATCCATCTATCCAAACAATAACTCCCTCCTTTCATCCATCCATCCTTTTACCAATCCTTGGTTCTCCCTTGCCATTGGCTCCACTCAATCAAATCCTATCCACTAATCCACCCCATCCTATCCAATTTCTAATCCAATCCTATCTTATCCAATCATATTCTCCATCTCTTCCAATTCAATCATTAATCCCATCCTCAATCCAATCCTAATCAATCATCCATCTCCCTTTTCATCCTATCTAATCATTTTTCCTTCTTCCAATCCTACCCAATCCATCAAACTGATCTTTTCTCATTTACCTGAGCTCACACTAACTTGTGCCCAATCCAAGCACCCAACCATGCTCAACTAATCAAATCCAAGTGACAATCCTCTCATCTGCAGATCTTGTACATCCAACTTGTCTTTTTTCGTCCATCAATCAATCCATTACCTACCCATCGGGATGTATCCTTCCCTGGTCCAGCAGCTTATCCAAATCCATATCCTACTCTTGGCAAGAGATATCAGTTGGTCATGTGCATGTTATTTGCATGCTTGAGTTTTTCAGTTTGTTCTTCATCTTGTGTCCAAGGACTATACTTGTTTAGGACTACCTTGATCATCCTATATCTTGGTATGTCTTGGTTGGTGTATAATGGGGCATAGTTTTCATGGCATGGTGTGTTTGAAGGTCTTCCCTCTATGAACTGGCAACCTGGCATTAGTGTTTATCAACACTTGCATGATTATGTACAAGGAATTCATGTTTGACTGAGCGTCTGTCTAGGCCTCGGATCTTCATATCATCCTAGTTCTTATAATCAGTGGTGTAGACTATCCATGGCAATATCAAATCTAGGTTTGCTCTCTATACTTGCTCAACAAGAAATCCAATCCATTTATCCTTTCTTTGTCTCATTTCATTCACAACACTCCAACTCATCCTACTTACCTCTTTCATTATCTTCATCCTTTCATCACT
Organism: Cryptomeria japonica; assembly: GCF_030272615.1. NCBI lineage: Eukaryota > Viridiplantae > Streptophyta > Pinopsida > Cupressales > Cupressaceae > Cryptomeria > Cryptomeria japonica. Next base: position 337,341,504 of record NC_081407.1, read on the forward strand.
TATTCTACTAATTCCTTTCAAGAGCACACTCATGTTCTTCAAACTCACATATCCCCTCGAGGGGACATACCACTACTTGCTCATCATCCTTCCTCATCATCATTCTTCTTCATCTTGTGACTGGGGCATCATGCTTCTAGTCCTTATCCTTTCCTTCTGCTATGTTTTATTCTTCTTTGATATAAAATCATTTCACGATGCTATATCAAAGAGGGGAAAAATGTAGACACCTAAAAATAATATTTAATTAATTTAAGCCTATCAACATAATTAATTAACTTAGTTGTGTTATCCTTATTCCTCTCAGAATCAATTAAATCTAATTTAATTAATCCTATCACTATAGTCCAATAACTAATTTATCAAATAAATTAATTTCCCCTATTCTTCTAAAGTCCCCTCGAATCATTATTTCCTCTAAAACCCACTCAATTAATTAATTCTAATTAATTAACTTAGTCATGTGATTCCTACAAATCATTTTTCCTAATCCCACTCAACCAAATTAATCCTCCTTGAATCTCTCATAATCATGCTTATTATTATTCTCCAATTTTTAGTTCCCACTCATGTCATGTCAACTTTGAATCTCTCAGAGAAATTCAAATTTCTTTGAATCCCTCAACGCATCCTTATTTTGGAATTTTTAATTCCTCAAGTTTGAAATTCAAATTTCTCCCCTCTTTTTCCAAAGGAATTTTATATTCCTATTAATTTTACCAAAGCACCCTTGATCCATGCCTTCTATCCAAAATCAATCTTGACCCTTCATAATCAAATCAATCTTGGCCCTCCATTGGCCTCCTCCAATCTATAAATTTGGAGCATATTATCATCACAAGGGGATCCACTTCTCATGCATTGTCATTCTGCTCTATTCTCCTCTCTTCTTTCTTCAATCTATCAAATTCCTAATACATAACTCAAATCCTTAATCCATCATTCAAATCCAATCCTATCAAATCCTTCAATCCATCTTGTTGAGCATGAAGGAGAGCATTCCACATCACAAGAAATCAAAGCAGCACATCAAGTGGACCATCATCAAGGGGCACCTTAACTTCATCAAGCTCAATCCGAAGGAGAAGGTAAAATAGCAAGGTAAAATGATTATTCTTTGATGTTTTTAGCATTTTCATGTTTATTTCATCATGTTTTGATCACTTTCCCTTCTAATCCATTTTCCCCTCTTCATTTTAATATGATGATTGAATTGGAAGAGATGGAGAATATGATTGGATAAGATAGGATTGGATTAGAAATTGGATAGGATGGGGTGGATTAGTGGATAGGATTTGATTGAGTGGAACCAATGGCAAGAGAGAACCAAGGATTGGTAAAAGGATGGATGGATGAAAGGAGGGAGTTATTGTTTGGATAGATGGATCAAGTGGATGGATAGGAAATGGAGGAATGAACGATAGAGGGTAGGGTGATGGAGACCCAAGGACTATGTTGCAAAGGAATGCAATGTCCCACACTAGAGGTAGTGGAATAAAGGATGCAAGGATGGTGGATAAATATGTATGAGGTGGAAGGATAATGTGTAATGGATATGGATGGTAGAGGATTTAAGGCTTTCTATGTTCCAAAGCATGCATGCATATACATTATTTTGCCTCTTATATGATCAAGATGAAAGATAGGAATGCATGATTTTTTTTGATAGGATGAGGGATATGAGATGGAAAGTGATCAAAACATAATGAAATAAACATGAAAATGCTAAAACCATAAAGAGACCATTTCACCTTTCTATTTTACCTTCTCCTTCAGATTTAGCTTGATGAAGTGAAGGCGCCCCTTGATGATGCTCCACTTGATGTGCTCCTTTCATTGCTTGATGTGGAATGCTCTCCTTTCCTCAACAAGACTAATGGATGGATTATTGGATTATTGGATTGGATTTGAGTGATGGATTATGAATTTGATAGAATTGAGAGAGGATTTAGAAGAGGATGAGAGGAGAATAAAGCAGCATGAGGATGCATGAGAAGTGGGTATTATTTTGTGAGGAGGATTGGCTCCAATTTATAGATTGGAGAAGGCCAATGGAGGGCCAAGATTGATTTGATTATGAAGGGTTCAGATTGATTTTGGATAGAAGGCATGGATCAAGGGTGCCTTGGGAAAATAAATAGGAATATAAAATTCCTTTGGAAAAAGGGGGGAGAAATTTGAATTTCAAACTTGAGGAATTAAAAATTCCAAAATAAAGATGCATTGAGGGATTCAAAGAAATTTGAATTTCTTCAAGAGATTCAAAGTTTGATGCGACATGAGTGGGAATTAAAAATTGGAGAATAATGATAATCATGATTATGATAGATTGAAGGAGGATTAATTAGGTTGAGTGGGATTAGGAAAAGTGATTTGTAGGAATCACATGACTAGGCTAATTAATTAGAATTAATTAACTCAGTGGGTTTTAGAGGAAATAATTATTGGAGGGGACTTTAGAAGAATAGGGGAAGTTAATTTATTTGATAAATTAATTATTGGACTATAGTGACAGGATTAATTAAATTAGATTTAATTGATTCTGAGAGGAATAAGGATAACACAATTAAGTTAATTAATTATGTTGATAGGCTTAAATGAATTAAATATTAATTTTAGGTGTCTACAAGCGTGTTTGGGGATTTTTATGTGTTGTTGAATATGGTGTTTCTCTCCTTGTACCTTCTTTGGTGCTTGATTCTTTCTACTACTAGAGAATGGTAGAATTTTTGAGGATCTCTACTTCTACCCCTTTCTCCCCTTTTCATGTGTGGTGCCTTGTTGGGTTGATGCCTACGAGACCTGTCTTTTTATGTAGGTATTGGGGTCATTTTATTTATATATTATTTCCTAGGGAATTTTTCCCTATGTCTCTCCTTTCTAAGATGTTATTCCCTAATGTTCTTGTTGACAGTTGACCTATTAAGGTGGCACATGTTGGTTTTTTTGGTAGCCTTGTTAGCAAAATGTTGCAAAATTCCTTCCAAAATTTATTGGTTGTTGCTTGGCTCTATGGTTGGTTTGTTTCCAACTCATAGGAGGTTGGTAACATTATGGTGAGGGGTGCATTCCTAAACTAATCTATTCTGTTTAGATGGTCTTGTGGGTTCAGGACTATGGTTCCTTCTAGTTATGGCTCGGGTCAAAAGCCTCTCTTCAAAAAAGGGTCTACCTTTTTTGGTGTTGTTTGGGTTGGCTCACTTCTTGTGAACTCTTCCCTTTTTCATGCCTCTGGGGTGACTTGTTCTAGTATGATCCTATCTTAATTTTTATTTTGTTATGGTATATGGGCCTATCCCACTATTTTAAATCAAAACATGGATGAGATGTATTTGTAGATTAGTTTTTTTTTTAAAAGAAAAATGCAAGCAAATACTAGTGTGTTAATTCAAATATAAACATACAAGCAATTACTAGTATTTTTTTTTGGCTAAGGTTTTGTTGTTACCTTTGGCTCTATGTCCCTTCACTTTCCCCCATGTTTTTATCTTCTTCAGATGGTGTTTTTGTGGCTTATGTATTTCTCTTGGCCTTGTAGTATTCATGTGGTGACCTTGCATCTATTGATGCTTTTGGTGTGCTCCTCTAGGGTTGGATTGGTGATGGGAAAATTGTGGTTGGTGGCGGCGCTTGGTTTTTGGTCACCTTTGTACATTCTTTGTGTTTTTTAGGTGTGGCTCTCCTATTCTATTTTGTTGGCCATATAGAGAGGGGCTTGTCTTCTAAACATGGGGTTGTCTTTTAGTGCCATGGGCCTCTTGGTTGGGATAGTCTTGCCTTCCATTCAAGTAGACTGGATTTTTGGTGTCCCTTCCTTCACGCCAAGGGTTTTGAAGGTGCTTCATTTTCTGTTCCTTTAAGTGACCTTATAGAGGTAGGTCTTCAAGCTACAATGTTTACTGAGGATCCTCTTAATGGGTGTGTTTGTGGTTTTTTTTGTGTTATTTAAGATGGCATTTCTCTTCTCAGTGGTCAATCTTCTTGTGCTAAAGTGGGCAGACTTGGTATTGGTGCTAAGGGTTGGTTACCTTGGGAGTCTTTAACCAAAAAGGGCTCCTCATGCTATGTGCCTTCTTTGGTGTTGGGTTCCTACTACTATTGGAGGATGCTACCATTATTAAAGATCTTTTCTTTTACCCCTCGCTCCCTCATTCATGTGTGGTTCCTTACTCGGTTAATGTCTATTGGCAATAGTTTTGAAGGGACTTCATTTTTTGTTCCTTCGAGTTCAACCCTATGAAGGTAGTTTTTGAAGCTATAGTGTTTCGTTAGGCTCCCCTTGATGGGCATGCTTGGGGATATTTATGTGTTCTTCAAGATGGTGTTTCTCTTCTTGGTGGTTTCTCTCCTTGTGACAGTGTTTCTCTTATTAGTGGTTACCTTGGGGGTGTTTAACTAGAGATGTATCATTATCTTGTGTACCTTCTTTGGTGCTATATTATTTCTACTACTATAGTATTCTACCATTCATGAGGATCTCTACTTCTTCCCCTTGCTACCCCTTTAATGTGTGGTGCCTTGGTGGATTGATATCTACTGTGTCATGTCCTGTGAAGTAGTGTACGTGTAGCTAAAACACAAACACTCAATAGATCATTACAAGCATGATTAGAAAATTATAAGAAAAAGATAAACCATGAAAAAGTGACCTATCACCTCCTAAGAGATGTGAGTGTGGATTTGCTCTCAGATCTGGATAAGCAATATCAATGACTTGACTACACGTAGATGAATCATTTTAAATGATATGATATGCAAGCTTAGATGAGATTGATTATGCTAGATTGATCCAAAATTCTAATTAAGATTAAGATATGCATGATTAAGCTATGATGATGATGATGCAATTAAGATAGAATAAATATTTATTAAGCTACATGATTCAACAATTATGCTAGAAAATGATCAAATTAAGCTAGATCTAAGATGTAATTGCCTATAATAACAATGCTTAAATGATATGCTATAATGGATATGCCTATAGTAACAATGTCTAAAATGATATGAGATGGGATCCTTTGTGCTCCAAAATGATGGATATTTATAAGATTTCTAAGGCCAGGGGTGAGGTGGCATGAATCAACGGTCAAGATTAAGTCTGAAGACATCAAGGGTGAAATTGGAGGAGGTTGGAGAGGAGGTTGGAGGGAGAGACACTTGTAGGAGGTTAGACAAGTTATTTTGTAGGTTGTATCAGTAATAAAGTGCTAGAGGAATTTAGAGAGAAGTATTCTTGTAGCCCTTTTGAAGGAATAACACAAGCATTGTTCTCTTTGCTATGGTTTTTTTCTCACAAGGGTTTCACCGTGCCAATCATATTTTCTTGAAAGATTCTAAAGCCTTTTTAACAAACCTATCCTATTCTTATCTTGCAATTGTAACGTTTCATGAGGTGACAACAACTATGAGTTTTAATGGATGCTTTTATTTAAGGAGTTGTTGCATATCCTTCCTCAATTGTGTAAACTACTTTATGTAAAACTTCATTAGATTTATATCTTAAGACTAAAATCTAAACTTAATTATTATTATAATGACATCAAGAAAACAATAAGGTAAATAAAAATTGAAGCCAAGCAAAACCTTAGAGAAAAGACCTTTGGTGATTAGAAGTGAAGGTCTTTTCTTGAAGGTTTTTCTTGGCTTCAATTTTTCTTTACCTTATTGTTTGCTAGATGTCATTATAATAATAATTAAGTTTAGGTGTCAGTCTTAAGATATAAATCCAATGGAGTTTTACATAAATTAGTTTACACAATTGAGGAAGGATATACAACAACTCCTTGGGCAAACTTTTTCACTTTTGTCTACCCATTGATAGAAATCCATTTCAAGGGTTCCTTAGGGATGAATTCATTCTGCATAGATTTATTACATGTAGAAACCCTGGAATTTGTAAGTGATCGTGTTTGTCACATGATCCTTGTATTCATGTTAGCATGGTCACCGGTATATATAAATTGAGATAAACTAATAGAGATAACAAATAGAAATTGAAGATAGTCAAGAGGCATGATAGACAAAGAAAATAACTTTCAAGACATTATTGTAAGTTTGTAAGTATGATAATAGTTCTTTATAAATTTAATGTTCTTCCACTATTTTGTTAATTTCATATTTAATTTTAATCTACCTGTAGTATTGTTGGTGTGTAGATATGTCGCACTCGAATACTTGATGAATCACAATCATCTTTTGATAATGAGAACTAAGAATAAGATCTTCAATAGGTTCTTTGTATTCACTTTTCCATGGAGAAGCAAAATAAATAAATATGCTTAAGAAGATATAGAAATGAACTTAATTTAAGCAAATGTCCAAAAGGTCATCCACTGGATAACAATAATAAAAAAATCCATAACATAAGAATTCACAAATTAAAAATTCATAAGTGTTTCAATTCACAATGACAATGGTTTCATATCCCATCCTTTTTGGGTACCCTTGGACACACCTATTGGCCACTAGACTTTGATCACCCTTTCAAGGCTTGATCCAATATTACAAGGCAATATAAACATCATGTTAAACTAGTCTTGGGCTTGTGACATCATAACAAGTGCAAATTAGTGGATCTCAACAATGCCACACATACTATCATTGATGGTTACTAGTCCTTTGCAATTAGGAATGCAAACGTTGATGGTGAAAGGCCAAATGAACACATGTATTCCTTAAAAAAAAACCCTTGAAACTGACTTGCAAAACCTACACAAGAACTAGGACCAGTCTCTTGGACTTCCAACCTCCCAAACCCTCCAACAAGACTTTGTTTTGTTGCAATGACACTAGTAATTTTAATTTGTCACAGTCTATCCTTCCAGGATAGTCAATAGTGCTTATGTTCTTCCTTTACAACATGATCTCCAATCTTGTTGATCGGATGCACTAGGCCCCCACACATCAATCTATCATCAAACACAAGGTGAATTAATCTCTATTCATTGAACATGGTGTGTATTCAATCTTGTTATCCTTAAATGTCTGATATATGAAGATATCAGACCCTCAATCCTTCACCACAAATACAATGTGAGAAAGAGAGAGTGAGCTTAGCATATAAATTCATCAAGAGAAGAAACCCCTTCAAAAAGAGAGATAAAACCCAACCCATAAATAATTGAAAAAAAACCACCCAAGTAGAGAGAAACGAAGGGCTAAGTATACCTTAAACTTATTGTAAAGTGTTTTGTGAAGGTGTTGACATCTATTTGGAATTTAGGAGGTGTTGGATATGAACAATTGGTCTGTGAATAAGCTCTTGATTTTAGTGAATGTGAACCTCTATGTGACTAGTGCTATGAAATTTTTATGGTACTAGAGTTTTTATAGAATATGATAAATGGTCATTCGAGCTAGATACCAAACCGGGGAGAATATGTTGAAGGCAGATGGATTTTTCTACTAAGATAGATTTTTACCATTCCCATTAGGTTGATAACCTAAAATGGAAACCTGATGGGGGGCAATGTTGAAAACATGCAAGGGAGTCAAAGGCTACAAGATTAAGAAAAATATCCAATGTAGGTTTCAAGTAGATAAAGTCATTGCAAACCAAATGTGACTCATACAACTAACTTATGAGAATAACAAAGAAGAAAAAGAACAACTAACTTAGATAAAGTAGATAAAGTCATTTCATCTCCCTGATTGGGTTGCTCTTCTTCCATTGGTGTTGTCCCTTCCTTTTCCAGAAAATTGGCTTTAAAGGCTCTTGTATTTGGGTTAGCTAATTCCCTATCAGCATCATTTTTAATAGGTTTACCAGTATTGATTGGTTCATAGAATCCTCATAGGAGTTGGACCATCTCAACCATGGTGTGCCTCATATTATCTTGAAACCAATGTGCATCATATTAGCTTGAAACCTATGCCCCCTATTGGTAGCTGATGGGGATAGAATACCATTTGTTGTACATATCAATGAGGTATGCTTTACGTCTAGATAATAATCAATTTTTTTTAATTTTTTAATAAGTTGTCATTGGAATTAGGACGGCAACTAAATTTTGCACTGACGATGAAATCGTCGAACCAACAACATGTTCTAGTCGGTGCAAACTTTTTGGATGTTGTCGCAATTCTGATGCCAACTAAACAAACATCTAACAAGGATGCTATATGTCTAATGATACTTCCTTGTCGGACGGTTGTCGATGCATATTACTGGACCAATGACCAAACCATCAGACCAACAACATTCTCGTTGGTGCAAAGTTTCTGGCTGCTGTCAAAATTCCGATGCCAACTAAACAAACATTCGATGAGGATGCTATATGTCCGACAAAATTTTTGACCAGAAGAGTGATCATGGCTGCCATTAGCAGATTTCATGGTGTCGTCATAATTTTGACATTCAATGGCATCGTCAAAAATTTTGACGATGAGTTTTCGATGACTTCAGTTGTCGGCAGTTCGATGAAAAGAAGTCACAATTCCAACGATCAACCGTCAAAAATTAGCCCCGTATGTACTAGAGTGCATATGTATCCATCAATATTTTAATAGTTTGGAGAAATCCAAATCGACTAACTAGTAAGTCCGTGAATTATGTAAATTATTTACATTATTAAAACAATATACCAACTGTAAAAACATGTCGTACTATGAATTATTCATTCAAGGTGAAAAAAATACCAACTGCATGAATAGAAAATTGAAGAAGAATTTTGATATCATATTTGGCTGTGAAGATCCTAGGTTTCTGAAGGTGGTATGATTGATTTGGCATTGGGTCTACAATCTTCACTAAAATTTCCACTCATATGAAAAATATGAAAACAAAAACATGAAATTTAAATTGCATCTCACTACCTTGCCAACACCCTTCTGCTATATTAATGAAAGACCCTATTTAGCCATCTTTGTTATGCATACTTATAAACCCTCTACATTGTCTGTAATTTTCATGACTCCATCCTGAAAATGGAAAAAAAAATGAGTTTCTAAATATGTGTTAAAATGTTGACAGGTCGTTCAAACTCTTATTCATGTGGAAAAGAAAAAAGCATTTTAAACAAATGATTTTTATTAAGTGGGGAAGTCTCCTAGTCCATTATACATCAGATATCAACTATCAAATGACACACTTGGAGAACAAGCCAACAACTAGTAAGGATGAATAGGGAAAATAGGATTTTGTAAGGGCCTATCTAATCTTATACAAAAGAACTTTATATAGGGTAGGGCATCAGGAAACAATTCAAAGGAGGGATAGGAAAATTGAACCAAACAAAAGAATAAAAAGAGAAAATGAATATGTAGCTTAAACTATGCAATAAAATTAACACATTATGTGTCATATATTAGTTATTGAAGACAAAAAGCTTTAGACCTCCACACAGATGATATCAAAATACTTTTCCTCCAAGACAGAGGAATGGAGGGTTTTTGTCAAAACCCTCTTTTTAGCCTTTCCTTAATGCTAAATCTTTGAGCCCAATACACAATTTCTATGTTCAATGTTCCTTTAGAGTTTTTGAGAAATGATCTTCAAAGGCATGGGATTTTTGTCCTAATACGGGGAGGTTTTTTATCACTATATACACTCAACTAATGGATTTCTATGAAATGGCATGCATATTTATACTTTCATCTAGTTTTTGTTGATTGTTATGTAATTATCTTTGATACTGACGAAGCTAAAAATGATATTCTTACCTCTACATACCACTAGTATAAGGATAATCTCTTAATTGTGTAACCCTTGAAACAACTAAACTCTCTTCCCTCACTATATCCTATCATTCCCTCATGGTTTATATTGCCTAGTCTTCCACTAGAATTCTTAGATCCGGGTATTTTGAGATTAAAAGGGAACTTTTTTGGGCATTTCTAGAATAACAAATACTCATTCATAAATGCAGTACTGAGGCTCAAAATGTGTATTGGTGGAAAAATTGTCTCTTTCCTCTAGATCGGTTAATCTTCAATCTGTTAATTTTTTTAGCATCAATCAATGACACTAGACACATATCAGTTAATCAAGGGCACAATAGAGGTAGATTCAGATATATTTGACAAATTGTCTCCTTCCACTTCACTCTCATATATGAAGAAGGTAGAAAAATAGGGTGTTAAAGGTTCTACTATTACAGAAAACTCATCTTCATCTACTCACTTAGACAACAACTCCAAAAGCCTCTAATGTTTTCCATCGCAAGGATGGAAAATGACACTCAAATTGATAAGGCTAATTCCCTCTTTGAGGATACTTGACATACTATGATATAGAAACACCATCACAGCTCCAAGATCTCATTTCTCCTAAGTGTTTTCCTGTCACAAATCAGTTTACTGAGATTGGTGGGGAAATAGTGAAAAACTCCAATTTTTTTATCTTGAATCTATTGAACAAAAAAACCCAAAGGGATGTTAAAGATGAGGCATAGATTCAAGAGCCACTGTTTACTCCCCAAAAAGAGTAGAGTAGAATCATATTTGAGGAATCATAATGGTTGTTTATTAAAATCTTTAATCCAATAGAATGACAGGGAAGATCCTGAGAAACCAAATGTGAGAGATGCTACAACATGGCCAATTACAATTTATCCAACATCAAGTCATATGTAGCAACAACAAACAGTATATCAATTTATCTGTCAGAAGGACATCATGGATCCTTCTAACCTGCAACTTGTCCATAATATTACTTGTCAACAACAACATGGCCAATTTCTTTCACATTTCTCCTTCTATATTTAATTCCAATGCCTAGTTCAATATGCCCCTTGGTTCAAAGATGGTCGGTTGTTTGAATTCCTCTACAAGTATTGAAAACTATAGGTGAGTTTATGACAAAGTCAAAATATCCACTTGGAGATGTGCCCGGTCGTTCACAATTTTGTGCTAAAATATGAGGGGTTAGGCAACAAATAGTAGTCATTTGGTGTCACTCTTCAAAGTGAAATCGGAAACATCATTGTAGTTGTTTCTATTCTTACAAAGGTTTTGTTGCCCCCTTATTTGGGATAACTAAAATTTGAACTTCAAATCAGTCTCAATGTTGAATGAAAGCCCAAATATGTGTCTATGTGCAAGCAATGAGCATGTGATCTAAGGTCCTTGCCAGTCAAAATATGAAAAAGGGATGAATTATGGAAATTAAAAATAATTGAGGGAAATAATCTGACAGAAATGTCCTTAGCATCATTTTGTGTCATGTCACCAATTTTCACTGAAACCCAGTTCATAGTTTACCATGTATTAAACTTTCAAATTTAGATGTCCCTTGCCCAAAAATGATTAAAATCTCTCACCCTAGGTATTTTCATGAGGAATAAATTATGTTATTATCTTATTTCCCTACCATCAATATGGTTTCAAAGTTCAGAGCTTAATTCCTTACCATTTGAAAGTTATGGTCATTTTTCCTAAGTTTGCACATTAAATTTAAAATATTTAAATTATTTTTCAAAAGATAATTTAATATTTTAAATTATTTTAATATTTGTGGTCATTTGAGGGAGAAATTTATCTAAAATAATCATTTCCATTTCCCCTTTTTTCTCCTTCATGGTCGATGGTTTTTGAGGTCAAGATCATAGTGTTTGTAAGAGAAGGTTAAAGATGCTCCATTTTTTAGCATTTTTAACCCATATTTATAACCTCAAAAAGAAAAAGGTTAAGAATGCTCCAAAACAAAGCATTTCTAACCTTATTTCCTAAACTTATGGGCCCGCTTTGTCAAGAAGGTTAGAAATGCTCCGTTTTGGAGCATTGTCAACCTTCTCCATAAGAGATATGAAAAAAAGTTCTTAAATGAAATGCACTCATGGAATTACGTAGTATGAAGAATATGGAAGCATAGAAAAAACCCGTGAACTACTTACTAGAATTCTTCGAGAGAGACGTCACCTCATGAATGAAAAAAAAAAAGGATTTCCAGAATATGCACAAAATAGACTTCGCATGGAAGCTTTCAAAATCTTTGAATCAATGAACCACTCTAGAATATATTTGAACATCGTAAGATTTGTTTGGTGTTCATGGTTGGCCTTTATGACTCATGATAGTTATCTTGTTGATGCTCTAAACCTTATTACCAAGATGTTAATTAAAGCTATGGTGTTCATTTGGATATGTTTTCTTGATACCTGCAAAATATATATATATATATGAATGTGGCAGTCCATGATATTAAATGAACAATTTTTGACACACACTACGATTTCAAACACCCTAGTAGACATGCACAACAAAAAAAAAAATAGAAATAATAGGTTATGGAGATTCATCAAAGCATAAAGTTAAAGGCATTTCGTCAGATGTTATCATTACAACTTCTCTATTATACAAGACTACAAACTGTGGAAGCATGACAAAGCTGGAAACTGTTTGACAATATAACACAATAGGCACAAATGCAAATCATGGGAGCATAGACAAGGTAACTGAAATGTTCAGCATAATACCTCAAATCAATCTCATCTCATATAATGTGAGGACTGCATGATATGCATTGGATACATTTTATGCAAAGGCTTTAGAAATTTCAAGCAAATGCAATTGGTGGATGTAAAGCCACTCTCAGTTGACTTTGTTTGTATAAAATCCATGTCACCCACAGCTAAGGCACAGGAGACACCAGAGCAAGAAATAGAGACACAGACAACAACATGGTCATAGGTAACAAGGGCTTTGGTAGTTCGAGAGCCAATGGAAGTAACAGATCCAAATTAAGTTCTCGCAGTCCCTGTTCCTGTTCTGGGATAAGTTGATCTTAAACCACCAATAGCAGATGCAAGGGCGCCCATTGATATTTCTCTGCTCGAAGAAGCACTAGTTTAACTCGCCACCCTTGAAGTTTTTCTTGGGTAGGGGTATTGGAATCGATGGGAAGAGATAGAAGAGAAGCCACTAGCATCTATTTCAGTTCCAAATCCCCTTGCCACGCTACAAGTTTACCACCTAGCAACCCCTATGATTGGAGACACTCCACGTTGTTAATACTTTGTAAGGATCATATTCATGTAATGTACCACAGATGTGAGTGGTAAAATAAGGAGCATCAACATTGCATGTCGTGCTGAACAAAATGCTCAGGTGAATCATGGAGGTTTAGATAGTGCGTTCGACATGTTTGACATAATGTCTGAAAGAGATGTCATCTCATGTAATGCAACAATTGCAGGATATGCATGAAATGGATTTCCCAAAAAATCTTTGGAATCTTTTAAGCAAATTCAAAACAATAGGTGTAGATTTGAATGTCACAACCTTTGCTAGTTCCTCACATGGTATGAACGTCCAGAAAGCATAATAGAATTCAGGATTTTCATGACAAGTTACAATGTTTCAAATGGTTGTTTTTGTAAATGTGACTTTTGTCACTTATTGTAACTAAAGGTTAGAAAATGGACCTTATTCACGCAAAAGTGAAGTAGTTTCTAACTTAAACTTTAATTTGCATAGAAATGAGTTAGCAATTAACTTATCAAAGTTAGTTACTAAGGTGGTTTTTCTTGGAAGCCTATAAAGGCAAGGCTCTTTTATTTGTAAAGGGGAGACCTTTATGACAGGGGAAAGACTCTGTATAATTTTGTAGAGAAAAATAAATAAGAACTTTTAATGTTCATGGGTATGTACAGGATCATGGTGTGCCAAAACAGGCCCTTAAGTGGCAATGAAATTTTAGAAAATCAGAGTTATGCAACTTGACATGAAAATTTAAATAAATATGTAAGAAGAGAATATATAGAAAATTTAATGTAGTTTCTAAGCTACTAGTTAATTTTTGAAAAAAAAAATCCTATTTGATGAAAATTTTAAATTTCAATGCAGTGGTACTAAAATTTCAAGAAAAAAATAAGAAGTAGACGTATGTCTGACCACCCTAATCACAATCAAATCTTAATATTTTTTTATAATATTTATAATATAAGTATTAGACTCATGTCCAGATGTGACACATATTGTTTTTTAATTTTTTATAAATTAAATAATTATTTATGAATTTTTTACTACAGCTTTTCAGAAATTTAGAAACTCCTACATCTAACCACCTTAACTTGGTCAAAACCTTATGAAATTTAATTATTTTTAATTTTTCCCTATAGTAGATGAAGCATAGGATGTGACGCATGTTTCGGTTTCAAAAAATGTTATACCGTTTGAAAGTTATGAGTGTTTTTCAATCAATATATCAATCAGGACTATTGTCAGAATTCAATTAGAAAAAAAATTATTATTATTTATTAAAGTCAAAATAAGACAAGCCTTATATTGTTGGAAAGCTAGCAACGTCCTTAAAAAACCCTTTTCGTTTTATCAATTTTGGTTACAAAAAAAGTCATCAGCCACCAGTGTAAAGTCTGGAAAATCAAGGAATACTGAAAAACACAGTTTCTCAGTTGACTTTCCAGGCTTGTCACTTCCAAGCCAAATACCAAAGCATTCCTGAGCTGAAATTTGAAATTTGAAAATTTGACTACAAAAATCGAATATCCAATTTTATCCGATATCCGATTCTAGTACAAAAATTTGTGGTCCCCAAAAACTTTCCCGATGCCGCCATTTATTTAGTAAACTGCCACAAGGCAGAAATCTGATATCCGATTAAATCAGATATCGGATTTATCATATTTTAGAGAGAGAGAAAGAAGGAGAGGGGGAGAGGGAGAGGGAGAGAGAGAGAGAGAGAGAGAGAGAGAGAGAGAGAGAGGGTCATATTGTGGCCTTATGACCTCTTAGGACACCATATGAGCCCTAATGAAACCATATTGGGTTGCTTTGGGTCATATGGTGTCCATAGGGGTCATATGATGTCTTGGGACACCATAGGACCCCTTAGGACACAATATAACCCAAAGCAACCCAATATGGTGTCATTAGGGGTCATATGGTGTCCTGAGAGGTCATAAGGGTTCATGGCAAACATATGACCCCTATGGACACCATAAGACCCCTAACAACACCATAGGACCCCTTAAGACACCAAATCATGTCCTAAGGGGTCATATTGTGTCGTACGACCCTGTAAAACATAATATGACCCCTAACATCATGATTTGGTGTCCTAAGGGCTCCTATGGTGTCGTTATGGGTCATATGGTGTCCATAGGGGCCATATTGTGCCTTGGGACACCTTAGGACCCCTTAGGAAACAATATGACCCCATAGGACACAATATGACCCAAAGTGACCCAATATAGTGTTATTAGGGGTCATATGGTGTCCTAAGAGGTCATAAGAGTTCATGGGACACCATATGACCCCTATGGACACCATATGACCCCTAACGAGACCATAGGACCCCTTAAGACACCAAATCATATCCTAAGGGGTCATATTGTATCCTACAACCCCGTAAGACACCATATGAGCCCTAACAACATGATTTGGTGTCTTAAGGGGTCCTATGCTATCATTAGCGGTCATATGGTGTTCATAGGGGTCATATGGTGTCTTGGGACACCATAGGACCCCTTAGGAAACAATATGACCCCTTAGGACACAATATGACCCAAATCGAGCCAATATGGTGTCATTAGGGGTCATATGGTGTCCTAAGAGGTCATAAGGGTTAATGGGACACCATATGACCCCTATGGACACCATATGATCCCTAACGACACCATAGGATCCCTTAGGACACCAAATCATGTCGTTAGGGGTCATATTGTGTCCTACGACTCCGTAAGACACAATATGACACCTAACGACATTATTTGGTGTCTTAAGGGGTCCTATGGTGTCGTTAGGGGTCGTATGGTGTCCATAGGGGTCATATGGTGTCTTGGCACACCATAGGACCCCTTAGGACAAAATATGACCCCTTAGGACACAATATGACCCAAAGCGACCCAATATGGTGTCATTAGGGGTCATATGGTGTCCTAAGAGGTTATAAGGGTTCATGGGACACCATATGACCCCTATGGACACCATATGACCCCTAAGGACACCATAGGACCCCTAAGGACATCATAGGACCCCTTAAGACACCAAATCATGTCGTTAGGGGCCATATTGTGTCCTACGACCCCGTAAGACACAATATGACCCCTAAAACATGATTTGGTGTCCTAAGGGGTCCTATGGTGTCGTTAGGGGTCATATGGTGTCCATAAGGGTTGTATGGTGTCCATAGGGGTCTTATGGTTTCTTGGAACACCAAAGGACCCCTTAGGACACAATATGACCCAAAGCGACCCAATATGGTGTCATTAGGGGTCATATGGTGTCCTTGGAGGTCATAAGGGTTCATGGGACACCATATGACCCCTTAAGACACCATATGACCCCTAACAACACCATAGGACCCCTTAAGACACTAAATCATGTCCTAAGGGGTCATATGGTGTCCCAATATTGTCTCCTATGACCCTGCAAGACAGAATATGACCACTATGGACACCATTTGGTGTCTTAAGGGGTCCTATGGTGTCGTTAGGGGTCATATGGCATCCATAGGGGTCATATGGGGTCCATAGGGGTCATATGACCCCTTATGACACCATATGACCCCTAACGACATGATTCGGTATCTTAAGGGGTCCTATGGTGTCCCAAGACACCATATGACCCCTAATGACACCATAGGACCCCTCTCTCTCTCTCTCTCCTTCCTTCTCTCGCTCTCTCTCTCCCTCTCTCTCCCTCTCTCTCCCTCTCCTATCTCACTCTACTCCTCTCTCTCTCTCCTTCTCTCCTTCTCTCTCTCTCTCTCTCTCTCTCTCTCTCTCTCTCTCTCTCTCTCTCTCTCTCTCTCATTCTCCCTCTCTCACTCTACTCCTCTCTCTCTTTCTCCCTCTCTTCCTCTCCCTCTCCTTCTCTCTCTCTCTCTATAAAATATGACTAATAAAATCCAATATCCAATTTAATTGGATATCGGATTTCTGCCATGTGGCAATTTACTAAATAAATGGCGGCAACGGGAAATTTTTTGGGGACCACAAATTTTTGTACTAAAATCAGATATCAGATTTTATCGGATATCTGATTTTATTACAAAAAACTAAGAAAAAAAGGGTTTGTGGGCCATTCTGTAGATTCCAACAGCCCACAGTCTACATATTCTATTTTCTGTTGAGGATCACGGGTTTTCAGACAGCTAGAGACAAATTTTTTCTTTTGGGATATTCTTAAAGTGAAAACTTACATTGTCAATCACAAAGGAGCATATATGTGTGGAGGGAAATGGGGAGTAGTAGTCGTCGGAAGTCTAAATGAAAAAGAAAACTTTCAAATGACCAAATTGAAGTGTATAGAGAAAGGGATAGAGAATGTCATAGGAGGAGAAGAGAAGGTATGTTAAATATTGCTAATGTTACTTAAACTGAAGAGGAAATTGAATTTGAAAATGTGCCACAAGTTATTGAAATGAAAATGTAGATTTTGAAAGTGAAAATATTGAAAATTTTGAAAATGTTGAAAGTGATAATGAAAATGCTCAACATGTGAAAATTTTGACATAGGAGGTGAAAATGTGGAAAACTTTAGCGTTGAAGGTGGAATTGCTCAACCAAGTGAACCATATGTAACACCTAATTACTTTAGAAATGAAGACCCTCTAATGGATGAAAGACAAATTCCAAATCCAAGACCTTCAAGAACCCCAAAATGGTTATTTGAAATTGATGAGAACATTATTGCGAATCTTGAAGGCAAGAGGTCAACAAGAACTGTTTGGTTGTGGGCTACACAACTTTTCAACCAAAATTTTAGCAACAAGACATTGACCGAGCAATGCCAACTCTTTGTTCAATTGCTAAAGATGATAAAGATGAGACCATTGCTAAACAAATTGAAGATTTGTATGAACAAGAAGATGCAGAGAAATTCTATTATTGTAAAAAATCTATTTGACACTCTCAATTCTATTGGAAAGAATACCAAAGAAAGAGATAAGAGAGCCACTTAAAGAGTGATTACAACCTCCTTAGTAAGCCATCAATTGAGGAAGGCTCGTCAAATGAGACAAATTTGTGTTCATTTTAACATAAACCATAAAACTTTGGATAGAGCACTTGCACGAAGACAAAGGCTTGACAATCCACTTCAACAAGATACATGGGCATTTGGTGGGAGGCTTCCACGTGTTGATAGAAAGTTGACTAACAATGTGAAGGAAGAGATTCAACAATTTTGGCACTCTAATTCTAGAGTGTCACCCAATGTAAAGGACATTTTGAAATTAAGAATCGGCAACCGAGACCGCACACCGCATCCCAAACATTTCTTGGAATCAAGCCAAACAATGTTGTACAATTTTTTTTCTGAATTACATCCAACTTTGCAAATATCACAAAGGGCCTTTGAATCTTTGAAACCATTTTATTGTGATCCTCGTAAGATACACAATACCTGTTGTTGCAAGTACCATGTGGAGTTTTCAATGTACCATGAACTTTTATGTCATATTCGTTCTACGGTGCATACTAATGAGATGTTGCAGGAGTGTGGTACAATGCTATTTATAAGATCATCAAGAGACTTGCAAGATCTATTTTTATGCCCTAGAGATAATGGCTTCTATTTCTATAAAGTTGATTATTTGAATGAGAAGTGCTCAGAATGCGGTGGGTTGTCAAAGTTTGTTTCATGTTTTCATGAGGGCAGCGAACACAATTTTAGAAATAATTATGTTGAGAAAAAAAGATATGAGATA
The DNA here is from genome assembly GCF_030272615.1 of Cryptomeria japonica. Taxonomy (NCBI): domain Eukaryota; kingdom Viridiplantae; phylum Streptophyta; class Pinopsida; order Cupressales; family Cupressaceae; genus Cryptomeria; species Cryptomeria japonica. The sequence continues at coordinate 337,360,114 of NC_081407.1, forward strand.
GTGAAATATACTTTGAAGAGTGGAGGTGAAGTTTCTAGATGCGAATTAGTCTCAAGAGAAGTGAGTATTGCTGATTTTATTTTGGATTTTAAGGAAAATCTTTTCTACAAGTATGCAAGGCACACCCATAGGTCTCAGTGGTTGGATCAACAGTTCAGGATTTGTAAGAACTCTTTCCCAATTGGCACTATTGTATTGGTGTGGTTGATTTTGCAGAGAACTATACATTGCAACCATAGAATGAGGTACAGTCTCAGTACTACAATTCAGTCTAGATTGCTATTTTTGTTCAAATTACATATAGACATGCTCCTGATAGTATATAAGAGGATAGGAAGATAATAAGGGAGTATCATTTTTATATGAGTGATGATAGATCACACTCCTCCAAGTATGTGCAACATTCTTTCAATAATTTTTTTGAGTTCTTGCATGAGAAAGATATTGCAATTGACCGACATATAATATGGTCAAATAACTATAGGAGTCAATTCAAGAATGCCCGTGTGTTTTATTGGTTGAGTAAAATGCATGGGGAGAGGTGTAAACCTCATATTTGGTGTTTTGTTTAGGTAGGGCATGGGAAGGGAGAGCATGATGGAGTAGGTGCATGTTTTAAGAGAGCTCTAGTTAAGGATCAATTGAGGATTTCAGGTGCAAATTTCTCTGATGCACATTCTATTGTTGATTGGTGTAGTTTATCATTGTCACATGGAGGTACTCTTGATTTAGTAGTGAGTAGATTCTTTTGGTTGGTTGAGGAGGGAACAGTGGGAGATAGATTGGATTGTCAAACAATTAAAGATTCTTAAAAAATGCATTCATTTCTTAGCTCAGATGCAAGTGCATGAACCATTTGGACACGAGGGTTGGCTTCTTTTTGTCAGAGTTGTATTTGGTGTGATTGGGATCAGTGCGAGTCAAGAGTGGGTTGATATGTGGGTTCCCCACTATCTAACACCTTTATCTCAAACAATATCCTTGTGAAATGATGACATGGAAAGTTCACTTGAGTATGATTGTCTATTAGATCTTGTATAGCGAAGACATGTTTTTGCAGTTGTTGCACCATAAGGGAATGAAGAGAGATCAGAATATTGGTTGGCAAGATGTGTACAGGGAAAACAAAAGCTAACACAACCAGTGATAGATGATGATGGGTTCACATATCCTACAGGTTCAGTTGTTGTTGTGGGAACTTGGTTGCGAACATACATGATTAGAAAGAATGGCATACTTGCATTTGAAGACTATGAGAGACACAAAACCATTATAATATATTCACACCTTATTATAGCTACAAATTTCAAGTTGTTGAAGCATCAAGCAAAACCGAAGACCAAAGAGCTATGGACAGTGACTACTGCTGATCATGAAGCAATACTAGATACTCTTAAACAAAGAGATGACCCTTCAGGCACACTTGAGTAGTAGGTCTTTAATGGTGCCTTATTTTTTTTTATCATGCATTTCATTTCGAACAATGATCATTAAACCTCAATGATCAAGTTTGTTACATGTATATTAAGGATGTGTTGAAAGTGCAAGTCTATTGATGAATGTTTTTTTTTGGCAACACGGTTTTTGCATGCACATAGCGGGTACACGATATAATTGGAAGGGACGTATTTTTGCAACATGACGTATTATCATGCATTTGATGAGCTTTACAATTTTTGTTATTAGAGAACACTATCTGACAATTTTTTATGATATAATTATCACAAAACCTTTAAGCTCATGCAGGTCTTTATTGATGATATACAATAGTACATCACATTATGATTTTTGATGATATATAGGTTCATGCTAGATCATTCGCCCTTGACAAGACCCTCTCTTGGTGATGGTACATATTCTTTTGTGCATAATCATTAAGTCAAGTGAATGTATTGCTATTTAGAAATGACCATATCTACCATCACCTTCAACCATGCAGAGAAATGCAGTGAGAAGGGCTTTAATCAACATGCGTCTTTCTTCAAAGTTATGCTTGTATTCTTTGTAGAGAAACTAGTAAGTTTCATAATTTTACAATCTTGTGCATCTTAAAAATGTTTGAAATGATATATTTATAATTTTCCAAACTAATTTGTATTAAGTGTTATAATTTGTTTATTGTAACACATTCATTCCACATAAAAAGGTTACTTATTTTGGTCTTCATTTATATATAGGCATTGCTGTATGCAAGCTTTTCTCTTAGGACATGAGGATGTCTGATGCAGATGAAGTGGGATGTTATATTTGTATATGGATGTGAATTGGTGTAACATTGTTATGATGATATACAATGTCCATGAGCAAATTGGTTTAGTTATATTGATGATAATGTCCATGTATCTGTACATGAGTACATTGGTGTAGTTGCATTGATAATGAAAAAAAAAAATCATGTTTGCATATCCCTTCATCGATGTCACATGCAAGTGTAATGGTAATTATGTATATACAATACATGGAAATATTCATGGTCATTATGTGTCTATAGTGTAATGCTTGTTTATATATAATTTTAGCGCTCAAGGGACGATGCCGGTAGGGTATGACCCCGAGTGTTCGATCAAGTGGGGCCGGAAAATAGGAGAATGCATAGGGAAATAATGCCTAACTGGACATGTTAGAGCCGACCGTTTTTCATCGCAACAAGAAGAATGAGAAATCAGCCACGCGACAACATTCCATTGAGTGAGATTGACGATTTTTTTGCCAATCGAAAAATTGCTGCCCTAATAAAACTGTAGGGCAACTTGAAAAATCGAGATAGGATTTTGTAGGGACCCCTCTTGTAGCCCTGTAGGTTCAAATGGATCATTCACAAGTTCCACGAATTTCGAGTTAGGGCCCGTCAAAGTTTGACAATTTTGAGCACTTAGGGCACTCAAGGGATGACACCAGTAGGGTATGACCCCGAGCGTTCGATTGAGTGGGGGGAAAAATAGGAGTATGCATAGTGTAATAATTCCTAACTAGACATGTTGGAGCTGACGGTTCGTCATCGCAACGAGTAGAATGAGAAATTGGCCACGCGACAACATTCCATTGAGTGAGACTGACGATTTTTTTGCCAATAGAAAAAATTGCTGCCCTAATAAAACCGTAGGGAAACTTGAAAAACCGAGATAGAGTTTTGTAGGGAACCCTCTCATGGCCCCATAGGTTCAAATGGATTGTTCACAGGTGCCACAGATTCTAAGTTAGAGCCCATCAAAGTTTGAAAATTTTGAGCACTTAGGGCGCTCAAGGGACGACGCCGGTAGGGTATGACCCCGAGCGTTCGATCGAGTGGGTGGGGAAAATAGGAGCATGCGTAGGGTAATAATGCCTAACTAGACATTTTGAAGCCGACAGTTCATCATCGCGACGAACAGAATGAGAAATCGGCCACGTGACAACATTCCATTAAGTGAGACTGATGATTTTTTTGCCAACTGAAAAATTGCTGCCCTAATAAAACCGTAGAGAAACTTGAAAAACTGAGATAGGATTTTGCAGGGACCCCTCTTATGGCCCCGTAGGTTCAAATGGATCATTTGTAGGTTCCATGGATTCCAAGTTAGGGCCCGTCAAAGTTTGACAATTTTGAGCACTTAGGGCACTCAAGGGACGACGCCGGTAGGGTATGACCTTAAGCGTACGTTCAAGTTGGGGGGGGAGAATAGGAGCATGCATATGGTATTGTTCATTAAATGAATTGTATTGTCCATGAATTGTATTGTGCATTGAATGAATTGTATTATATTGTTGATTAAATGAATTGTATTGTATTGTTCATTAAATGAATTATATTGTTCATTATAAAAACAACACTTATGATGAAATGAAATGAATTGTATTGTTCATTAAATAGACATTATTAACCGTTGTTAATTATTGGAATGAAGATTAAATATTTCCATGATAACAACACGCACAAATGAGCAACAATTTATATGATCGAATATCAACTTCTGTATATATAAAAATGTCAAATGATTACAAATGTATGTCCATACACAAATATGGCATAAATGCCAACTGAAAAAAAATGTATGTCTAAATACGTGAATGTATGTCCATTTACAAAATATACATGCCAACTAGACATGTAAGAATCCCAAAACTATCTATAACATCCTAAGCTACTAATGGATCATCAAAATCGATCCTCTTCGTCGCACTGCTCGGCTCTGAAGGATCCTGCACAAGAAAAACAAACCACGATTAATATTAGTTATATTATATAATTCACATTTGAAAAGTTAACATAAAAATGAACTATAATTGAACTATTCATGTTTACCTCATCTCCATGTTTTCTCTTCAACTTTGTAGGACTCTTGATGTATGTCTTCAGTAGAGGAGGTATGTTTTGAATATTTTCATAAACAACCTCCATAAGTTTAGAAACATGACATTGATACAAGTTAGCATATAATTGTCACTAATAATAACAAATTATATCTACTAATAAAAAAATAAAATAAACACACATCTACTCGAGGCATCTCTTCTTCTTCAGGTATACTAGGTGTAGTCATCAAGGATGTGAAGTGAAGGATTCTTTGTATATATACACAATAAGTATATGAAACTATCAATCTATGTCTAGGCATGTATAATCACTATAAGTTATTTAAACTATTCATTCAATCATATTTGCATTCAATTACCTTTCCCTTGTCTCCAACTGCACTACCAGATCCTAAATCAAACTGCTCCGCACTCATGCTGCTTGTGCCCTACAAGAGTAAAATAACATATACATGCAAGTTATTACATAATCTAATTAATACCAATATAAATGATGAGCATGTATGTACAATAAAATACAAACGACTAGGTACAATAATATATGTATCGTCAAGCTATCAAGACCAAATGAAATGGCCGACAAGGTTCCCTCCTGAATCTGTCTCAACTCATCCTTAGTCATCAACTGTTAAATAGACCATGTAAATAAAAATTAGTACTTAATATTATCTAATTTATAAATATTTAATTAAAATATAACATGAATTGTGAAAATACAAATCTTACCACTACATCATCAATGTATGATGACGGTGCCTCCTCGCCTCTAGCATGTGAGGACTCCCCAGGGTATCCTCCAGTCTATGTAATAACATCTGGTGCATCATGCATCTCATGCACATCATAATCTGCACTGTCCACAGGATGATCGACGAGTTCTCCTACTAGACCCAAGTATACGTGCCCACACATGACACAACTATGGGGCACACATATGTGTGGAGCCAAGGATGATGTGTCAAAGCCACCAAATGCACCACTACCATCAATAGTAGGCTGAGCTACTGATGCGGCCTGAGAAACCAAAAGGCTACTCAAAGAGTGAATAGTCGATATGGTCCGTGAAGCTGCCTCACGAATGATATCAAGATGCTACACTATAGGTGGGGGATCAACAGGAGGAGGGGGGACATACAGGCCCTGGACTACTTTGACTACCCCAGGTCTATTTTTGGGCATACCTAAACCTACACCCTGGAAAGGTTGGATGTCAAAGTAGCTCACATGTTTGTGTAAAACAAACTTAGCATACAATTTTTTTATAAAATAGAAGGGGATATCAAGATTGTTGTTGGGTGGTTTGTCGAAAACCATCCACCAACGATCCCAAAATTTTTTCACAATCCCATCATTTGTGCACCATTTAATAGAAAGTTTTGTTTTTTTTGGATCTACGAGCTGACCAGTACGGGGACTGACAACCAATGAGGCGATTTTTGCTTTGGATATCTCAAGATCCTTGATATCTTTATATGACAAGCCATCTGCATATTTTTCCCTCATAGAATCTCTTGACAAAAGGGCGGCATCGTGCTCCTCAGTCATGGTTGCCATACTTTTTGTGATCGACGTGAGAGGATCAAACATTGGGTTTAGATGAGGGATCCTACGATATACTTCTGCAATCCCCCTCAATTCATTCAAATTTTGTGCAATCAAATCCTGAATTGAGGGGGGGTTTGGCAAATGAGGGTTTGGTTGTTGTTGTTGTTGTTCATCAGTGTTTTCATTGTTATCCCCGATTTTTAACCTAATTGAACGTAAGCAATTAAATTTAGTTAACAAACTTAAACAATTAGGTATTTGATTTAAAAAAACCTAGTTTCCATTAAAAAAACCATATTTTCAATGAAAAATCAAATAAACATTAACAAAAAATACAAAAAAAAAATGAAAATGATTCAAAATGATAAAATTCTTACCTCTGAATCTATCTTTTAGCAATTTTTTGTCAAAAAACCAGATATCGGATGGAGCGGATATCGGATTGTGAAGAAATCGCGCAGCCCGTGAGTTAAAAATGACTCACGAGCTGCCACTGCCAAAATATAAAAGTCTTAGAAAATCGGATATCCGATTTTTATACTTAAATTATTTTTAAATAACATATATAATATAATAATATATTATATAATATAATAATATATTATATAATATAATAATATATTATATAATATATTATTATATTATATAATACGTATTGTATTATATTATATATATTATAATATATAATATAATATTACATTATTATGTTATATATAATATTATATTATATTATATTATATTATATTATATTATATATATTATTATATAATATAATAATAGATTATATATTATATAATATGTAACATATAATATATTTTTTAAATTAAAATTACAAATAAAAATCGGATATCCGATTTGCATAGGTAATTACCAGGCCAAGGTGTACTAACACCCAAGCCAAGCAAAAAGTCAACACGGATTTTCGCATTTTTAGGCGAGTGAAGAAGGCTATTTTTTTCACATCGCCACTTTTTGGCCCCACTTGATCTTGCACTAACCCATAATTCTATGTAAAGATCCAGTCAAAGGAGTAAATTGTCTTTCTCTTATAAAGAATTTAGAAATAGGAGGAAAAAGTTGATTACCAAGCCTCTCAACTTAGTCATGAGCATCACATATGCTCTACATCAAGTAATAACTATTTAGGTGCCTATGATCACCATAGATCTATTGTTAGTGCTCAATGATAGATTCAATTCGATGCCTTGGCATTGAAAGTGGCCAAGCCTGGTATCAAAATGTTGATGGTAAGCGGAGTTGCTATGGACATATCTGTCCGTTTTAATATTCTATATTCAAATTCTTCATTCGAGGAGGAGAAAATGTTGTGGAGGATTATCTCCAGTGATCGTAATATTTTACTAGAAAATGAAAGTGACAGAGTTCGCTCTCTTCATGACGCCCGTGGCTAGAGACATCGACAAGGTGACAGCAAGCATTCTAAGGATTCAACAAAGCAACATGAGTCGGTACACATGGTATCAACTGCTTAGTATAATGGAAGGTTGAGATTGAGCATCAGCATAGTGGGGAGTTTTATGATGATCACATTAATCTGTACAAAAATGTGAAATGTGTGTATATGGGAACGAAAGCGTATGGAGGCACCTAATGATCAGGAATGGTGGAGAAGGCCTCCATGAAATAACTCCTTGCAACAACTCTCACATCATCCTAGAAGCTTCGACAGTCACATGAAGCATTCATTTTGCTAAAGCCTACAAAGGAATCAGATGATATTGCAACTGAAGGTCCAATTATTCAAGTTCTTACTTATGTTGTTCTTGAAGATCATCAGAAGTTTGTCGTAGGATGGGCATTGTAGTATAACATTCTAGCACACATTGTTACAAGTGGATTTATGTCACATCTATGTGGTTGGTCCATCACTTTGTTGTGGATGGTATTGAAGGCAATTCTTCAAATGATGCAAGCTATGCTTAGAGAAGATATTGTGGACAAATGATGAATGATGGAAAGGGCCAAAGGCCATGCAACCATCAGATCATCACTAAGTGCTTCGGTACACGATGAATCCAAGTGAATGTAAATTCCATTGCTGAGCAAAATTATAAAAGATAAGTACTCTTTATCTTTGAATAACACTACATCATTGAATAGTGAATCATGTATTGACATTTCCCCTTAATATCATTATATCTCTCTAAAATGCTTCCAAGACAAATTAGAGATTGCATTCAAGGAAGGATGATTGCTTGTATTTCTTTGCAGAGGAAGAATCAACATTCAAAGGCAGTGATATATCATCAAAAGTAACCTTGGACGAAGAGAAAAGAAGGTTGATATCTTCTTCAGAGGGAGCTTGACATTTTAGCTTTAGAGGAAGCATGGCATTTCAACTTCAGAGGGAGCTTGAAATTTTAGCTTCAGAGGGAGCTTGACATTTCAACTTCAGAGGAATCTTGACATTCCATCTTCAGAGGGAGCCACGTCATCATGAAGAGTTGATTAATGCATTTTTCTCTATGATGGAGAAATTTGATGTGAAAGCCCTTGTTAATGAGTTCTTCTCTATGAGGGAAAAGATCAAGATGCAATCCTATGTTAATGAGTTCTTCTCTATGACGTAGAAGTTTGAGGTGCAACCCCTTGTTGATGCATTCTTCTCTGGGAGAAGTCAGAGGTTAAAGCCCTCGTGGCACCCTCTACGAGTAGGTATGGTGGATACACCCTCTGCGAGTAGGAATGGTGGAGATACATTCTTCTCTGGGATAAGTTTGAGGTTAAAGACCTCATTCCACCCTTTGCGAGTAGGCATGGTGAGATGCATTCTTATGTAGGAAAAGTCTGAGGTTAGAGCCTATTGAAATATGGTGAAGTGATGATAATGTATGTTGTCATTGAATTCAATATGTGCTCAAGCAGGTGAACCAATATGAAGATCTGATTAATTGCTTAAGAAGGTAAACCAGTATGAAGATTGGAAGTGGTCATGGTCAACTGGAATGTAGGGGACCGGTGTCGGGGTTCACTGAGTGTGATTATTGGTTGATAGTCTCAGATCATCTCTAGGGTTATCGATTTGGCTTGTACAATACAACTGATGGTGTTGTGTGATGAGTTAGTTAAGAACAAGGATAAGGATCAAGATGCCATGTTAGCTATGTACGCGTGAAGGATTTCTTTGAGGATCTTGCATGTGAAGTTTGAATGCATTGAATGTCTACCTTAGGAATGAACATTTTTCTTAGAGGTGTGTGAAGAACGCATGATGGGTAACTGATTTCTAGATGCGGTGAAGATTGGATGATGTAGAATGTCTTAAGATTTGTTTTAGATCATTTCATTCTATTTACTGTGTTTGGACGGTCAGGATTTGACTACTTGTAAATGTAAATTTGAAATCTTTAAGGCTTAGGGTTTATGCTATCAACCTAATTGTTGTCTATAAGGTCGATGAGTTTTGTTACTGTAGGAGTTGGAAAAATTTGTTTGTGTGTCCGCATGTAGATGAAGAATAATTTTTGAAAAGAGACAAAGGAACATACTCTTTATCTGATTTAATTGAACCTTGCAGAATAGGGAAAGAAGTCCCATTAAAAAATACATCCCTACTACAAATAATTTTTCTGTGAATTGGATCCCACAACTTGAAACCAAATTTCTCTTCGCCAAACCCAACAAAAATACACTTCTGTAACATGGGATCCAATTTGGTTCGTTTCTCCTTGGGTATATGCGAGAAGGATTCACATCCAAACACATGAAGATGCAAGCATGAAATTCCCTTCCCTTGCCACTCCTCTTCTGGATTACCAAAGTCTAATTTAGATAAGGGACTTTGGTTGATGAAATATATAGCTATGTCACAAGCCTCTACCCAAATATCCTTACCTAGACTTGCATTTGATAACATACACCGTGTCTTTTCAATGATTGTCCTATTCATCCTCTCGGCTGGACCATTTTCTTGAGGAGTGAAAGGAAATAACCTTAATCCTTCTAATCCCATTATCAACACAAAAACCATCAAATTCATGTGAACAAAAGTCTCCACCATTATTTGTTTGTAGACACCTAATCTTATGCCCAATTTGATTTTCAACTAAAGCCTTGACAATTTTAAATTTTGAAAAAACTGTAGATTTCTTAGAGAGCATGTATATCCATACTTACCTTGAACAATCATCAAGAAAGGTGACAAAATAGTTAGCTCCTCCAATGGAGGTTACCTCGGTAGGCCCAAAAATATCCGAGTAAACAAGCTCTAGCGGTGTTATCTTCGTATCACGCCCACCTTTCAAAAAACTGACTCGCTTTTGTTTGCCATAAAGACAATGTTCACAAAAGGCCAACTTGACAAGTTTGAGACCCAGAAGCTGATTTCTTGTGTGCATAACATGGAGCGCTTTCTTGCTAATATGCCCAATTATTTGATGCCAAAGATTCGCTTTGCCATCCTCAACCACCATTGCAGTTCCCACTTCACCATGAGTCTTAAATATATAGATACTACCCAATTTATTTCCGTTTAGAATCAACATGGTACCATGAGTTACCTTCCAAGTATCCAAAAGAAAATTTACATTAAGACCTTGATCGAAGAGTTGTCCAACAGATATCAAATTTTGCTTCAATTGTGGAACATGTTGAACATCTTTGAGCACCCATGTTTTCCCAGCTTCTAATGATAGCAACACATCACCCTTGCCTGCAATTTTGCAAGCTTTGTTATCTCCTAAGAAAACATTACAAAAGTGACCTTTGTAGCTAATGAATGCTTCAAGGAATGAGGTAGCATGATGGGAGGCACCGGAATCAAGTACCCATGAATCTCGAGTAGTGTTGGTTGTTCAAATGATGACTACACTATCATCTTTATCATACACTATATCTACTTCACTGTCCCGCACCTTCTCGTGTGCCCTTTTGTCGTCTCTACAATCCTTCTTTACATGACCAGATTTGCCACAAAACCAACAATTATCAATTATGTTTCTAGACTTTGATCTCCATGCTGATTTCAAACTTCTATGATAATGATTTCTGCCTCTATTATGGCTCCTACCTCTATTTTCGGTGCTTACCACCATTAAGGCTTCACCGGCTGAAGGTTCTTCATTTTTTATTCTTAAATCCTAGCTGATAGGAGTAGCTACTACATCATTAAAAACTAATTTATTTTTACCAGATATCGATGTGCTAATGGCTATTACAATGCCATCTCAATTGCTTGGCAAAGAGCATAATAAAAGAACAACCTTTCTCTCATCATTTTCTGTCATCCCCACCAAAGTTGTTTGATTGATCAATGTATTAAATTCATTAATGTGATTTGCCATTGCACAACCTTCCTTCATCTTAATTTTGTACAACTGCTTCATGATAAACACTTTATTACCATTCGACACCATTTCATACATAGCTATTAGTTTATCCCATATATCTTTTGTTGTTGCTTAACCTATGACATTGGAGAGAATATTGTTGGATAGCAAGAGAAAAATTATCGCTCTTGCCTTCTTGTCTAATTCTTCCTATTCTTCATCAGCCATCATAGTTGACTTCTTTGCTTTCCCTTCAAGCACAAGTGAAAGGTCTTTCTTTATCAGCAAGGGCTCCATCTGCACCTTTCATAACCTAAAGTTCTGACTAGAGAACTTCTCTATCTTTGCTTCTTCCATGATTTCGGAATTTCAACCACCAAAATCTTAACAACAATCTAACCTCGCTCTGATACCAACTCTTAGGATTTAAAGCAAATTAGAAGAGCAGAAAACTGAATAATGAATTCATAGACAAAGACAAAAGAGACACACAATTTATCATGGTTTGGCAGATTGCCTACATCAACACTTAAAGTAGGGGAATCAATTATATTGATGACCAATTCTTGTTTGTACATACACAGTTGCAACTAGGTTCAGAATACACACAACAATGATATTGAAACAACTCTTAAAGAGCTAAATGCAATAGAAATCAAAGAGCCAAATGTTTTTGTGGCAAAGTGGAAGGAGTCTGTTGGACTTCACTTCCAACAAAATTTATGTTTTAATATAATATATATTGATCTATATATTAATGCATTTTTTTTTTTAGTATTTTTAATTTTTCATATATCTTCAATAAGTAATTTATGACACATTATGTGATAATTTTATTACAATGTTTAATCTACAAATTGATTTTTTCTTTTTATTTTTGTATTCGATACAATTTTTCTCTCTTTCCTTTTAATTGTTTCTTAATGTCTTAGGATTCTTAATGTTCTTACAAAACCCTATTTTGCATGTTTGTCCTTTGTGGTTGATGGTTTCCTCTCCAAGCCTATCATTTGATGGTTCATTTCTGATCTATAATGACCTAGGGACCTTCCCCATTTAATCGAAAACATTTATTTAAAATTTTTTTTACCAAACGAATAAGACTTTTAAGAACCTGTCAACATTTAAATCCATATTTAAAATATTTTTGTGCATTTTTAGGATGGGAGTTGTGAAAATTACAGAAAATACAGAGGTGTTATAAGTATGCATAACAAAGATGGCTAAAGAGGGCCTTTCATTAAGATAGCGGAAGGATGTTTGCAAGTCAGTGGAGTGGGCGATGCAATTTGAGTGGAGATTGTAAACCCAATGCTAGAGCAGTCATACCACCCTCAACAGCCAGATACGATATCCAGATTCTTCTTGAATTTTGCATTCGTCCATTGCAATGTCTATTTCAATATCTGTTTCAAATTTTGAATAGTTCATAGTTCTGGCATGTTTTTATTGTTGGTATATTGTTTTAATAATTTACATAATTCATGGACTTACTGGTTAGCAGATTCGGAGTTCTCCTAACTCTAAAAATGTCTCTGGATACATATGCATTTGCTTGAAATATTTCAAAGTCCGTTCAACAAATCTATGTTCTGCAATCGTGCGACCCTCTTCAATGAATTTATTTTCAAACTTCTAATATGAGCTTGATTTGTTGCTCAACAAGGATTTATATGAGCTTGCTGCACAATTTGCCAGCCATTTTTTGACTTTTAGCAGACATTATTTTATTTGCCCTAGATTAAATATAATGAAATTATGTTCATTCATTTGGCCTAAATATTATTCTAATGGAATCAAATAAGTTAGAATATAATGATAATAGAATTTGTATATGTATTTGGGTTCAGATCTGTAGGCTGAGACTTAGTAAGATTTTCTTAAATAAAATGTTTTATTGCAAAGACCGTTGATATGAAATTGCATTAATTTTTTGAAACAAAATGTGATATTGTGTGTAATGATTGATCTATTTACTATGGAATCTTAGATGTTAGATTATTAATTTATTTACAGTAGGAAGAGAAAATAATTTTCTTGGCACGCAAAATGTTTTCTCTTAGGATTGATAGTTCACCCAGATAAAAATACCTAGCATGTATATTACAACATTAAGAGTATAGCTGCAAAACTGTTTATTTTTTCATATAAAATAATATTTGATAAAATATACAAAATCTGTAAATTATAATTGATTTTCAAATGATTTTTACTGTTACAATATTCTTAATCTGCCTTCTCAACACAAAAAAAATGTAAAAATTCTATCTAAAAAAGTGATACAAATTTATATTTTTGAACATACAAAACTTTTTGTATGGAGAATAACCATTGCCCATAATTGCAGAGACCTCAATAGAAAAGTGGAAAAATTGAAGACACCTCAAAATTGTCTACCTAATAAACATCAACCATTATTTTATGTAGAAATGTATTATGTAGATTGTGACAGTTGCTAAGAAGATAGAAGGAAGGAAATAAAGGGCCCAATATTAAGGATAATGAAAAAAAAGAACAGTTACCTTCTATCCTGAGAAAAGTAATTAAAAGACATTCTGTATAACAAGGACTAGTTCCTCTATAAATTCTTTTGTTGTTCTTACTATTTTTTTTTTTTTATGTTCTTCTAGTGACTATGGTCTATTTTGTTATTTTTTAGGTAATTTGCCTCGTAAATATGAAGCTTCATTTCGAACTTTTACAAGAAGGCGTTGCCAAAACCATTTTTTCAGAATTGGATTAACGTAATAACTTTTATAGGGAGGAAGGCATTGTCAAAACCATTTCTTGAGATTACATGTTGTAAAAATCTAGGAATAAAGTATTAAAATAAGCACAAGATTAACCTCTAAAAGAGCATAGTTGACCATGAATAATGTGGAGAAGAAGACTACAAATAATAAGAGTGATTGGGTTGAATTAGAAGTCAAACCCAACACTTAATGAGTGGTGTTGCCTCTCACTAAACTAGTATAAGTTGTGGAAATTAAGTTGAAATCTTTCTAATCAACTCTTAAATGATCTTGACAACTTGCATGAACGATTGTAAGTAGAATTGGATGACTAAGTAAAATTAAGTAAAACTAAGTGTAAATAAATGAAATAATTACACTAACACATGCAAACAACTTTGGACTTCCACCACCTTATAGACTGCTGACCACAAGTAATTTCCCACAAAAACATACTTTTGGTGGTCCCATTGCTTATTATAACATACATAACATATATTAAGATATTCATTAACATATTGAAAGTGTGATAGTGGAGGCATTATGGGGAATTCTCTCCACTTCCAAAGCAGCTCATCTTCCTCGTCCTCAAACAACTCCCATATAACAATATTTGTCGTTCGAATGAGAAACCATATGGATTTCTATATTCATCAATATATGGGTGAACTATTCCTCCAAGGAACGGGTAAGTTCTCGCAATGCTCATTGCAACTGCACAAGGCTCCTATAACTTTGATCTTGAAACATTTAGGAGGCTCTATAACTTTGATCTTGAAACATTTGGGTGGGTTATCGAGCTACTATAATAGGTTTAATGAAACCTTCATTTTTGATATTGTAACCAAAAATTATGGCAGGTGAACTTCTTATCCTAAAAAGAACACCATTGCAATCAACTATTTTATCACCAAAATATTTGATCTCATTTCCCTCCAAACTGGTACTAGATCCTCCATCAATCTTGAAAATAGTGGTAGATTTGGAAGGAAATATTTTGAGAATTGGATAAAACAATAATATAGGACTCCTTGTTTTCTCCTTTTATGAAATACAATTGCATAAATTTGTGAAATATACGTATTTTAATCTCTACGTATGAGATTTCAAAATAAATAATCATCTCATAAAGCAATAACCCCTTATCTGCGCTGGATAAATCTCTCAAAGAAAAGATACAGATAGGGTCTTCCCTATGTAAGCATTATTTATAAATTATACCTAAGCTATAGATTGATTCAAATAGAAACCTTGCGAATACCAATTCCTTCATACCATGAGGTAGGAAAGAAATATCACACTCCTCTTCATCTCCTTCAACTGCTGTAATAGACTCTTGGCTTGGCAATTTCTTTTATCCCTCAAGCTTCCCAATATATTAATGGCTGGTATTCTTCAAGCCTTGAATTAGGTATATATTTATTTCATCATCACTTGCTTCTTTAGGGGTTTGAGATGAGTACTTTGCTTAGTCACTGAGAGCAACAAATTTGGAGAAAATATAAATTAAATTAAAATATATTAGATAAAATTAGCATAGGTGAGTTATATGTATTTAGGGTGAATATATATGCATTTCAATTTTGTTTTTATAAGAGTATATAATCTTATTCAATTCTGAATGTGTGGAAATATAGTATTGGTTTAAGAGGGCTATTAGTAGGCCCCTATTAATGGTCCTGTTGGGGTTGATTCAAACCTTGATCATGCAAAGGTGTTGGAATAGACTAAACCTAGAGAAGGGTGGCATAAATTAAATTATGGTAAGTCCTCAAAAGGTCTAGATGTATGGAAGAGATTGGGAGGGAAACATTGGTTCTATTGGTGCTTTGAAGCTCACATAGGGCACATATAATGAAGTTGTGACCTAGATGACAATTGAAGCTTGGAAAATGTGGAATTTTTTTTTAAAAAGGGAGACATTAATGCATAAAATTTTAAAAATTTTATTAAAAGTTTATAATCATTGTAAAACAAATTTTGGCAAACCTCTATGCTTTTGAAATTGGGCATGTGAGGAGATTTGTAAATGAGGTGATAGATGTGGCAAAGATCTATGCATTTTAATAAAATTTTAGTACCATGTCCTTCTACAACTATTTTATTCATTTAGGATGGCTATTAACATCAATACCTAATGAAAAGTTTAAAAAACATTTTATGCAAAGAAAATATTTTTCTTTTGTAAATATTTTGTTATTTGACAAAGATAAAAATTAAATTAAATAAGATAAAAACTAGCATAGTTGTGTTACACGTATCAAGAGTGAAAATCTATGTATTTTAATTTGGTATCAGTCAAGACTATATGTGATCTTGTTGTATTTATTTAAGAGGGCTATTAACAACTTTAGTTATTAATAAATGAAAAGTATAATGTATTTAATAGAGATAAAAAAAATCTTTTACGAATGTTTTTCTATTGGACTAAGAGTAGTGGAACACTGAGAAAATATATATTGAAAAAAATAAGATAAAAAAAAGCACAATTACGTTACATGTATTGAGGGAAAAGATTTAGTAGCTAATGTGATTGTATTGATTTAAGGGTTATTCACAACATGCCCATTAATAAATGAAATGTAAGAACTATTCTATGGAAAGAATTTTGTTTTTCTTCTGTAGATATTCTATTATGGGGTTAAGAATATGATAAAGTATAAATTAAAATAAATAAGATAAAAATTAGAATAGTTGTGTTACATGTAGTAAGGCAAAGATCTGTGTATTTTAATTTGGTGTCCTCAAGGCTACATTTATTTTTATTAAATTTTATTCATAGAACTATGATATTTGTTTAAGATGACTATTAACAATTATACCCACCAGTAAATTAAAAGAAAAAAATATTTAATGGAGAGAAAACACCTTTTTTTTGGCATATATTTTCTTAATGGGCTAAGAGGAGCCAACTTGGAGAAAAAATAAATTAAAATAAATAAGATAAAGATTAGCATAGTTATGCTACATATAGAGGGTGAAGATATGTAATCTTATTAAATGCTTAATGTCTAGAAATATTCTATTCATTTGAGAGGGCTATAAGCAACTATAACCACCAAAAACAAAAAATGAAAAATATTATATGGAAAAAAATTATATTTATTTTGTAAATATTTCCTTTTTAGACTAAAAGTAATCAAATTCGAGGAAATATAAACTTAAATATATAAATAGAAATTAACAAAATAATGTTACATGTATCTACTGAAAAGATCTATGCCTTTTAATTTGGTATCCATCAAGAATATATTTGATGTTATTAAAAATTTCATACTAAGAACTATTGTATTTGTTTAAGATGGCTTCCAACAAATGTGATTGGGATAAGATGGCTCTAAATAATTGTACTTTTCAAAAAATGAAAAGGAAAAAGATGTGGAAAGCATATATTTATCTTTCACAAAGTTAAAAATGATATATTTTTATAAAATGAATTATTGGCATTTTGATCGATTGGTCAAGAGTTTGTCTCTTTCTTGGCATCTTCACATGATTTTAGAAAATGTGTACTTTTCAATAGTAAAACTTTATAAAAAAATATAAATTAAAAGATGATTTTTAGTACCTTCTATGTAAGATAAAAATGAATGAATATATGTAATGACAACTCAAAATAGGATCGTAAATTTACAAAAAAAGGTAAATTTAAAGGAACGTGGTAACATAAGAGTAACAAATAGTTAATGGCAACAATGCAAAAAAATTGACTAATTATATAATTCTCCTAAATCCTAGACCATAAATATGTCATAAGTAAATTTTCAATTTTACCAATTGATAACATCACAAGATCAATGGAGGGCTAATAGTTAATGTTACCCAGATCATACTATAATTGCTTGTCTGGTCATGTAGACTCTTGCATTAAATCTTTAGTTGTACCCCTCAAGGGTGAAATAAAAACCTTCCAATGTGGATATAATCCCTATCCAATTCCCCAATTGGATTTTTTTTCCCATGACACTGAGAGAGTAGATGTCCAAACTATCTTACTAAGAAAATGGGTGTATCTACCTAAAGACTAGCTACACAAGGTGTTCCTACCATCAGTAAAGTAAGGTATCAATTACATATCACTAACACTTAGTGAATCTTGGTATGCTACCTACTTATGTTTCATTATAAATTATTCTTCTTATAGTCCATCAAAGGACTAAGCAACCAAGGGCATCCATCGCTGGCATGCTGGTGGCCCAAAAACCTACATGCTCCTAGTGGAATCCATCCTATTAAAGCAATATGATTAATAATCATTTGACATCATTTTCTCCTTGACTACTATCATTATTGAACAAGGATAAGCTTATCTCTTTATGAGTCATAGGATTTCCATCCATGATCACCTCTTATCACTATTTGGAATAGAGGTTCCTAATTTAGAATAAGTAGGTTCCAACCCAACTATTTCTAGGGTTAAACTACCCATCTTCGTGTTGTTTTACATGAGGCATTTTATAATATATTCTATCCTTGGTTTCTATAATATTCATAACTAGGAAGAGCCTATGCTTTAAACAAATCCAATAAGGTAAATAACTTGCAACACATTAATGTATCTTGGTACTACCATGTTTGGCTTAGAAGGGAATTGTAGTTGTTCTATGCTTATCTTCAAATTATGATTGGCTCTAAAATGTGTTCTAAAAAAGGGCATGTTTTCCAATTGTAACTAACCAAGATTGACTTATTTAGCATCTTGTCGCTCTCATCATAATAAAATATAATCTTCATTACAATAATGAATGTAGTTTAATGGGACTAAGTTATTTGAACTATTTTTATTTTAGCTATCATATTAGAAATGTTTGACACTAACATCAAAGGAGAGATACTGCTTCTCTAAAAAAAAAATTTATATCTCTGTGAATGTTGACTTGATCTAGCTCCAAAATAAACACCTCTAAACATCCTCACAACTTGTATGTTATTATAACTATCTATTAGCTAATTTGTTTAATGCACCTATCCAAATTCATGACTATAGAGAAACATATGAATTGTTAAAATTTATAATGTATTTTTTAAAATCTATCATTCATTATGGAAAATATCTAACCCAACACATACCATTGTTGATGAAAAACTTAGAGACATGATAAGGATAGAGAATCAATAGACAATGAAGGGTTTCAAACTAATTTACAAATGGGATTGCTAATATTATAACTAAGTTTTTGCAAATCAACAAGGAAGGGAAATCTAAGATTTTATTTATTTATTTATTTATTTCACTTTCTAAGTTTACTACACATATTCTTAACACTTAGCATTCACAATAAAATACCTAGCTACTGATATTGAAATTTGGTTCATTATGTCATAATAGAAACAAAAAATTCAACTAAAATAAATGATCGGGATTAATGAAGTCCTAGAGTTTTTCCAATGCCTAAACCTGCAACTTGTTCCTTGCTGTACACATGTTAGTGTTTTGTCTGATTTGGAGAAAATACAAATTAATAATTATAAATATATTTGAATTCACAAAAGATTAATAAAAATATACAATAAAAATAACATAGATATTTAATGTGGTTCACCCAAGATGGGCCACATTCACAACACACAACCGTCCAACCTTTCCTTATTATCTAGTAAAATAGTACAACACCATTACAATGCCTTTTTACATTCTAGTGGTTTATAACATGCAATTTTAGGGAAACATACAAAGTCGGGTAAAATTAACCCTAACCCTAAAATAATATTCTCGTAATATTTTCCTCATACTTGTATTCTCCTATACTCGTACACGTATTTTTGTACACATATTCTTGTATTCTTGTAAACTTACGAGAAAATTTTGGGGGGAGTCTTTGACTCCCCATTACTCTAGCCCTTAAATCTAACACTTGTGCCCCATGAGTGTATAGTACAAGTTTATGATCAATCACCATATACTAAAAATCTCCCACTTGGTGACTGATCTTGGACAACGTTGTTGCACTTGCAACTCTCACTTGATAGAACACTTGGACTTGGTTGTTTGTTTATTCATGATTTTTATTCAAGAAGGCCAATTAAAGTTGATGATGAAATCAACTTCTCTCATGTGACTACCTTTGTGAACATATCTGCAGATTGTCACTTGTGTGAATCTTCTCAAACCATTACTAGCCATCCTCCAAAAAAGACCGTATGAAGCGGTACATTCTAGCTGAATATTTTTTGTCCTTGAATGAAGAGTAGAATTATTTGCAAGATGAATGACACTCTGAGTATCAATGTACAATGGGCTATCCTCTTGTGTTTTGCCCAATTCCTCCAAAAAAATGTTGTAACCAAATCATCTCCTTGATAGCTTCAGCAGCAACCACATACTTAGCTTTAAATAGTGGTTGAAAGTGCAACAACCTTTTGCACTCTCAAAATCTAACTAACTACAGTGGCCCCTATAGTGAAAAAATATCCTTTAATACTCCTCTTGGTATCAATATCACCTCCTATTTCAAAGTCAACATATCCATGTAGAGTAGCATTTGATCCTTTAAAACATAAGGCCTTGGTAGTAGTACCTCTCAAATACCTAAGGATCCATTCAATAGCATTCCAATGTTCCATTCCCGGATTTCTCATATACCTACTCACAACTCCCACTACATGTGCAATATCTATATGTGTTCATACCATCACATGCATCAAATTTGTAATAGCTGATGAATATGAAATGTTAGACATTTTGTTAACCAATTCCTATGCCTTTTGACACATCTCCTTAGTCAATTTGAAATGACTAGCCAAAGGTGTACTAACTACTTTTGAATTATACATTTAAAATCTTTTCAACACCTTTATATACTCACTTTGGGACAAAGTTAATGTTCTATTTTTTCTATTCTATGAAATTCTCATACCAAGGATTTTCTTAGCTATACCTAAATCCTTTGTAGCAAATGACCTTGCTAATTTCTATTTAAGTTCATTTATATGATACATGTTAAACCAAAAAAGAAGCATGTCATCAACATAAAGTAAAAATGCAATATAACTACCATTATCTAGTCACTTAAAATAAAGACAATTTGATCAGAATGACGCCTATGGTAACCATGTTCAACCATGAAATTATCAAATTTCAAATATCATTGTCAGACTGTGGCCATACAAAATCTTCTTCAACTTGCACACTAACTCATCTTTACCTTTGGCCTCATATCTCTGTGGTTGTTGCATGTATATTTCCTCCCCCAAATCCCCATGGAGAAAAGTGGTTTTAACATCTATTGTTCGAGATGCTAGTATTTTGTAGCCATAACACTTAGAACAATTTTAAGTGAAGTTATTTTTACAACTAGAGAAAAATTTTCATTAAAATCTATAGATAGCCTTTTTTGGTGCAAAAATCCCTTATAAAGAGTTTGGCCTTATATATTTCTTGTCCTCCATCCTCCTTCAGCGTATAAACCTATTTATTTGTAAAGGCTCTTTTTATTGCAGGTAATGGGATTATGTCCCAAGTCTGATTCTAAATCAAGGAATACATCTCCTCTTCCATGCCTACCTCCCACTGTTGTTTAGCATCCACCTAAATTGCTTCTTCATATCCTTTTAGTTCACTAGAATCAGTTAATAAAATAAGATTCAAAGAAGGAGAAAATAATTGAGGAGGTCTACTGAACCTCGTAGAATTTTCTAACACTTGCAAGAGTTTGTGGGATATTTAATTGTTGCTAACCATTAGGTAGTAGTGGCATTTTATTTTCAAGAATCTCATCTAATACAACATATTCCTTTTTGACCTGTTCAAGCTTCTTTTCCTCCATCTGTTCTTTATACATGACCTTCTCATTCAATATTACATCTCTACTTCTAATTATTTTTCTGATTTTAAAAATTCCATAATTGATAACGAAAGTCATCCATTCCATATCCAATGAAGGAATGTTTTTGAGATTTAGTATCAAGCTTGGTTATATTTTATTAAAATCAACATGGACAAAAGATTCACAACCAAATATTTTCAAAAAAGAATAATTTACCTCTTTACTAGTCCAAGCCTCCTCTTGAATGCCACCATCCAAAAGTTTTGAAGGTCATTTATTTATTAGATAAACAATAGTATATACAACATCTACCCAGAAATGTAGGAGAAGTCCAACATGCAATCGCATGCTCCTAGCATGCTCTGTGATAGTCCTATTCATTCTCTTAGACACATCATTTTCTTGTGGCTCTCTTGGGACCGTATTCTCCCTTTGAATTCCATTAATAGAACAATAATATTTAAATAATTTGTTTGAATACTTGCCTCCATTATCAGATGTGAGACACTTCAACCTTTCTCTTGTCTAATTCTCAACCAAAGCTTTCCATTTCTTATAAGTTTCAAAAACATCTAATTTCTATTTTAGGAAATACACCTATGTCTTTCTAGTTGCATCATATATTAAAATAACATAATAAAAAGAGAAACCAAGAGATGATACTTGAGCCAGTCCCCATACTTCTAAATGCACAGGCTCTAATTTCTCACTCTTCTTCTATTTTCCAAACTTGAGAAATATAAATCTTTTTTGTTTACCATAAACTCATTTTTTGCAAAATTCTAAATCAATCTACTTTAGTCCTTGAAACAATTTTTTAGAGTGAACTATTTTTATCTGTTTCTCACTCATGTTCCCAAGTCTATGGTGCAATAGTTTTGTATCTGTTCTTGCAACATCTATTGTATTTGTCCCTGTAATGGTAGTTTTTGTAGCAACTAAGGTAGAATAGGTATTACTGGTATACAAATACAATACACCTACCTTTACACCTTTAGTGACCTCCTAGACATTGTCTATAAAGATAACTATGCAACCTTCACTGTCTAGTTGTCCTGCAAAAGTTAAATTTTTTCTTCAATTAGGGACATGTCTTACCTCCTGCAACAACATCCATTCATTTCTATTCTACAACTTGATTTTTATCTTCCCTTTTCCAACAATCTAATAGTGTAATAACCCATCATATTTAACCCAACAAAATTTGACCATTCTTTTGTTTTTGTTAAATTTAATCATTTGTGTTTGATTCAATCGCATACTATAGGCATCCGTCCATTTGGATTAGGCATTCATCCATCCGAGATGAGCATCTAACCATATGGGTTAGGCACTTGTTCATACGAGACATAAGATTTCATCTATCCAATACGGGATAGGCATCTACCCATACGGGGTAGGCATCTATCCAAATCGGGATAGGCATCTACCCATGCGGGGTAGGCATCTATCCAATTGGGATAGGAGATGCTCTGGCCAGAGACTTAGACTGATCGGGACCATTCGGGTCCTGAGCCACTCAATAAGTACTACACTCTTCTAATAGAAGTGCACCGAGGTCATGTTGGCATTTTTTATGTTTATGTTGTGATTTTCATTGATGGACACACACTTGTATTGAGATCCCCTTTATATGTATGAGCTCATGCTCAACCGGTATTTGTTCCAACTGGTATGTTGTACTCTAGTCTTTTGAATAGTGGTTATTTTGCAAAATGTGTTTCCTAGTCTGAAGTGGCATGTTGACCCCAAGCAGTTCACAGATCACAAGCAGTACAAGGAAGCAAAGCGACACAACACATTCTTACCAGTCTTCATTTTTGTCAAACTGGCAACTAGCATTTTGTATGAACCGGTAACACTCTGTGATGAGTTACCAACTGGCATTTTGTGATGAGTTACCAATCCACCGATTGTTTGATGGTGCCGACACATTGATGGTGATTCTTGTGTCGTGTTACTGAGTATGTCTAGATACACTGAACCTAGGAAATTGTAATGTAATCCTATTGGATCGACATGAAATCAGATTCCTTTAAAAGGACATCATTTCTAAGGTTTTAAGTTGTTGAAAGAGCTACGAATAGGGTTTATGTTGAGCTAGGATTTAAGGTGAAAGAGTAGAGCGATCTTATGAGAGAAGATCGAGTTGTAACTGAGAGTGAGATAGAGAAGACTGAAGTAATGCTAGAATGCATTAGCTGTGAGCAATACTAGATCTAACCAAGCAGTTTGTGCTAGTAGATAGATCAAACACTTGTTGATTACTCACATATTTGACAAGTTTGTTGCCCTTAATTGGGTAGGCCTCAAAGCCTTTCTAAAATCCTCTAACAAGGTGGTTCACACATGTGAATCTAAAATCCTCTAACAAGGTAGTCTTTAATCGGACTTATCTCCTAACAGAGATTGAGATTCCTAACAGGATCTGTTCTAGTGAAGAACATTGTAAGACCTTAACCGGTCTGGTTTCTATTCTACAGATAGTGACTTGTGAGTTCCATCTCAACGTGGTTTTTCTTAGTTGGGTTTCCACGTCAAATATCTTGTGTTATGGTTGTATTGCTTTTGTGGGTGAATTGTTTATTCGCATTTTGGTTTGTATGTGTGATAACCGGTTTGATTGTCAGACTGCTTTACCAGTTTATCTCTAGACTATGTAAGTGTTTTAGTGCAAAGATTTTTGGCATACTAATTCACCCCCCCTCTTAGTATTCATCAATTGGTATCAGAGCCAACCTTTCTATAAGTTTAACCACTTGGAAAGAGATATGGGAGAATACACATTGAGGGAACTTACTCAATGGCTCACTAAGTCTGAGCAAGCCTATGAGGATCTTATCGTCAAATACAAGGCATCTCAAGAAAGAGAAGAGAACATGCAGAGAGGCTGATGGAACTATCTGAAAGTAGTTCTGAAGATGAAGCTAACATGGAAGCTATGATTGCTGAAGTGAATAAGTTGAATGATTCAAACTCCAATCTGAGAAAGGAGTTGGAAGGACTGACTATTCAGTTTAGCCAAGAGCTTGAGAACCGGAGAAAGGCTGAAGATCTGGTAAAAGACAGAGATCATGAAATCTCCAAGTTGAAACAAGAGAATAGTGCACTAACTACTTGCCTTCATGAGAGCAGAATGGAGAAAGAAGACATGCAAGGAGAACTGAACATTGCCATCTCAAAGAATGCATGTCTTATGGAGACAAACACTACTATTTCCAAAGAACTCTTTGAATCAAAGGAAATACTAGCTAAGTTTGGCAAAAGTATAGTCAGGCTAGAGAAAAAGCTTGAGTCATCTAGACCGGCAAAGAGTACTAATGGTCTTGGTTTTTCTGGACATGAGGAAGGAGAATCCTCAAGGACAAATGCTGAAGCATCAAAGAAGAAACCAACACTCAAAGGAAAAGGTAAGCAAAAATTCAAACCTGTTTGCTTTAACTGTCTTAAAGAAGGACACACTGCCAATGTGTGTAGGAGAAAACCCTACAATAATTTTACTTATTTTATCAACAATATACCTAGATCCAATAAGTTCAATGGTTATTGTTATGCATGCAACAAGTTTGGGCATAGATCATTTGATTGCAAGATAGAAGACCTAGGGTCCTTAGCCATTCATACTCAATTAGGTCTATTTTGTGGTAAGGACAAAAGGATCAAACCAAAGTTCAGTATCTTAGAGAAGAAGAAACTCCATAATGCAGTGTATTTTCTGGAAGACTTCATAGAAGATCATATCTGAATCATCCTGAGCAGAGTCCATGGTGATAAGATGTACCTAGAGAGAATGCATGATATCACACCTAAGGCAATTCATGCAGTCACTGGTTTCTGCAACACAGGGGAAGTACCAGCCCTAAGAACAGTAAGCAAAATGGAAATGACCAAGCTCACCGGTTCGACAAGTGATTCACGAGGTATGACAGTTAATTCTATCAAGGATGAACTGGTAAAATACGCCTACATGGTGGTAGGCTACAGGACATTCTCAGCTAGCAGAATTAATTCTGTATCTGCTACAGTGGTAAATGTCGCTTACCAGATGATTATAGAGGATAAATCATTTGACTTATGCACCGGTATGAAAATGCAACTCCTGTCAAATCTCAAGGCAATCAAAAAGGACAATTCACTGAGATTTAAATTTAGACAACTACTGGTAGGATTGTTTTTCTATTTCCAAGGCTACTTTCCAGGTGTAGGAGATGTCTAGTGGTTCCCTGACCAACCGGTAACCAAGTAGATAAAGGAAAGTGTGCAAGCCATTGGAACCGCCTACCCTAAGATCCTGAACAAATAAATTGATGAGTTTAGAAGAAAAATGAGTCAGAGGATGTGAATCTCAGGTGACATAGTGAAGAAGTATGAAGACGACATCTGTTTCACTATTCAAGTGGACAAATGTCTAATGGAGGTTGTTGAGCCTAGAATGGAGGAAGTGGAGCCTATGGGCTATGAAGTCATGTATGACATGCTAGAAGGGTATGCTTCAACCCTTATTGCCTCGCCTCTTGATCCAAAGGCGAAGCGAACTGGAACCTACTTGGAGAGGATCGCACCGGTTGAAGAACCATCGGTGAAGAAGGGAAAAGAACTGGCAGCCAACAAAGCTAAGGCAGTGCCTGCGGCATCAGCACCAGCTACCACTAAGACTCTAAAAGTGACCAAGCAGTCACCGGCAAAGAAGAAATCAGAGGCAACACCGGCAAAAGTCTTTGAAAGAAAGAGGAAGACTAAGGCAAATGAACCGGACTCTGAAGAAACTGAGTTTGATGAACAGCCAAAGAAGGCTAGACAGACCAAGAAGGTGAAGAAGAATGAACCGACAACATCCGCACCAGTAAATATAGATATCTCATCTTACAAACCTTTGACACATTGTCAAAGAATAGCAAAGAATATTAGGAGAAAGTTACTTCATGATTTAATTGATTATTATGATGATTTTAATAGTGAGGAAAAAGATGAAGTACTGCAAGAGATTATTCTTTATTTATGTAGAAATGACCGGTCACCATCAGAGATTAAATCTTAGACACCGGATTCATTGTATAAAGCATTGGATAACAAATGGCGCATTGCCATTGAAAAGGAACAAGAGATTAGGGAGAAAGTTTTTGCACATTACTTCCCTGAACTTTGAAACTAAGAATTATTTGATGTATTAGATCAAAATAAAGGTCTCTTCTTCACAAGGAGAATAAGACTCTGGTTGTTGGAAGGGAGAGTTGATGATGTAGAAAAGGATACACATCAACACATGGCCCATGCTATCAGTTCACACAAAGCTTGAATGGCCAACCTCCAAGTGGAAAAGGAACCGGTTATTTCCAAACCGGATGAAGTTTTTGATGAGGAAGGAAACCTGGTGGAGGAACCAATTGACACTATAGATGTCGATGCCCTGGATACAGAAGATGTCACTCAGGATATACCATCTGAGGGAACTGAACAGGGGCAATAGGCCAATTAGGGTGGTGAACAAGCTGTGGACACACAAAAAGCGGCAAAAGACAAAGAAGAAGAGAAAAAGAAGAAGGATGAAGATGAGAAACAGAGAAAGGAGGAAGAGAAAAAGAAAGAGGAAGAGGAGAAAAGAAAAGATGAAGAGAAAAAGAAGCAAGAAGAAGAAAGGAAAAAGAAAGAAGAAGAGGACAAAGAAGAAAAGAGGAAGAAGGAAGAAGAAGAAAAGAAGAAGAAAGTAGAGGAGAAGAGGAAGAAGGAAGAGGAAGAAAAGAAGAAGGAAGAGGAAGAAAAGAAGAAAAAGGAAGAGGAAGAGAAGAAGAAGAGGGAAGAAGAAGAAAAGGAAGAGTAGAAGAGGAGAGCAGAGGAGAAGGAAAAGGCAGAAGAAGACAAGGAAGAAGAGAAGAGAAGAGAAGCAGAAAAGAAGAAAGCTGAAGAAGCCAAGGGACGTGAAGCGGCAAAAAGCACTTAGGTGGAGACTCTGAAGGGAACCGGAAGTCAACCCTCACCGGTTGATCTCTCTAGTCCTATCAATCTCCAATCTGCAAGCAAGTCTGAACTTGCAGAGCATCAAGGTTGCTCAAGAGTGCCTTGAGATCATCTACAGGAAAAAGGAACAAGACATCATTCAGGTAGCTGTAGACATGCTCACCAATTTAATCCCTGGTACTAATCTTCCTGACACTGATTCATCACTAGCACAACTCAAACTCTTGTGTACTGTAGTGGATGATCAGGTGCAGAGCCTAGAAGAAGCAGCTGAGGCCAATGTAAAGAAAGAGCACCAAAAGGCTCTTAATGTTGCTCTAGTGAAGAAACTGAATGAGCTTAGGACTAAACTATCAAAAGATCAAAAGGATATAAGGAGTGCTTTGGATGAGGGAAACTCGCTACTTAGCAAAATTTGTCAATCTCATATGTTTTGTGATGTGCTAGCTAAGAAGCAACAGCTTCAAATGGACTTACAGTCCTACTTAAGCACATTCAAGACTCCTTATGACTCCTTTGCGGCATATGGGCAAACCGTTCGTTGGTTCCAGATCTAGTTAGCCAAGATAGAGCAAGAGATCAACACAAGATCTAGGGATTTGCAGGAACTTCAACTGGTATTACTTCCACGACTGCAAATTCTTCAGAAATGCTATCTGAACCTGGAAGCATTGACAGTTACCCAAGAACTAAGCACAATAGATGCCATGGATGAACAGGTATCACAAATGCAGACAGAGAAGGAAGTGGTGACCTCCCTACTTGAATCTTGGTCTCTCTCCATGAAACAAGTATTATTCATTATTGTCATAAACACTTTTATATATATATGGAAATAGGTTTTTGCAGCGATACTTTGTCATTGTTGGCAAAGGGGGAGAAGTACATGGTTTTAAAATTTTGATGGTCTTAAATTTTGAAATTTTGATATATCAGGGGGAGAAGTATATCAGAGGGAGAAGTTTCTGTTTTTGAAATTTTGATATATGCTGTGATATATGCTATATGCTCTTATGATTATGCTCTGAATGCAAAATTGCTATACACTCTGTTGATTAAGGGATACTGTATATTCTTAGGGGGAGCAATTTTGTTAATGGCAAGTTTTTGTTGTAAAACACTTAGATGTCAAAATTTTATTTTCCTAAGTGTTGCCATCAATGCCAAAGGGGGAGATTGTTGGCAGTTTTGATGTTTATGTTGTGATTGTCATTGATGGACACACACTTGTATTGAGATCCCCTTTATATGTATGAGCTCATGCTCAACCGGTATTTGTTCCAATCGGTATGTTGTACTCTAGTCTTTTGACTAGTGGTGATTTTGCAAAATGTGTTTCCCGGTCTGAAGCGGCATGTTGACCCCAAGCGGTTCGCAGATCACAAGTGGTATGAAGAAGAAAAGCGGGGCAACACATTCTTACCAGTCTTCATTTTTATCAAACCGGCAACCGGCATTTTGTATGAACCGGTAACACTCTATGATGAGTTACCAACCGGCATTTTGTGATGAGTTACCAATCCACCGATTCTTTGACGGTGTCGACACATTGATGATGATTCTTGTGTCATGTTACTGAGTATCTCTAGATTCACTGAACCTAGGAAATTGTAAAGTAATCCTATTGGACCGACATGAAATCAGATTCCTTTAAAAGGACATCATGTCTAAGGTTTTAAGTTGTTGAAAGAGCTGCGAATAGGGTTTATGTTGAGCTAGGGTTTAAGGTGAAAGAGTAGAGCGATCTTATGAGAGAAGATCGAGTTGTAACTGAGAGTGAGATAGAGAAGACTAAAGTAATGCTAGAATGCATTAGCTGTGAGCAATACTAGATCTAACCAAGCAGTTTGTGCTAGTAGATAGATCAAACACTTGTTGATTACTCACATATTTGACAAGTTTGTAGCCCTTAACCGGGTAGGCCTCAAAGCCTTTGTAAAATCCTCTAACAAGGTGGTTCACACATGTGAATCTAAAATCCTCTAACAAGGTAGTCTTTAATCGGACTTATCTCCTAATAGAGATTGAGATTCCTAATAGGATCTGTTTTGGTGAAGAACATTGTAAGACCTTAACCGGTCTAGTTTCTATTCTGCAGATAGTGACTTGTGAGTTCCATCTCACCGTGGTTTTTCCTAGTTGGGTTTCCACATCAAATATCTTGTGTTATGGTTGTATTGCTTTTGTGGGTGAATGGTTTATTCGCATTTTGGTTTGTATGTGTGATAACCGGTTTGATTGTCAGACTGCTTTACCGGTTTATCTCTAGACTGTGTAAGTGTTTTAGTGAAAAGATTTTTGGCATACTAATTCACCCCCCCTCTTAGTATTCATCAGTTCGTTGTCCTTAGGAGTAATTAATAACATAATACAAGCTTGAATTCTGCCTCAGAATTTGGCTTAAAGCCTTGGGAAGTCAAGCGAATCCATATTGGATTCCTTCCGAGTATGCATTGAATTAATTTTTCCAAATTAATTATCTTATCTTTCAAAATAGGATTCTTACTCAACCTTTCTTCTTACCAAGCCTAGACCCCACCCACAAATGCCTGAGTACGAGGGACAACTCCATCCCAAGACTACCTACATACCCGCTTCAGCACGGGATCAAGGCGTAAAGTATGTAGTTCTATTTTCTACTCTATGGTTTGATGTAAATTGATTTGTGGGTACGCAACCCTTTCTAGGGTCAATGTCCCAGATAGTTTCTCTGTAGTTGCTACCCATGATGGTAGTGCTTAAGAAAAGGCTCAAGATGGCCTATTGCTTGTGGCCTAAAACAACTAGGTCCTAATTCTTATCATGAGCATCACCCTTGACCAAATTATCAATCAGCAATATTTCTTCAAGATAAATCAATTTCATAAAAAGCATTTCATTCAACGAACCCTAATAGGGGGGTTTACTATGGTTTATCTCAACGGATGTGAAATTATTTAAAAATTATCTTATTAGATTATCGATCCAATGGGGATTACCCGCCCCTTGGATTTTAACTTCCAAGTGTCCCTTATTACTCCTCGACGATTTATAGGGATGATGCCATAGACATCGTTGATGTAGCTTTATTAGGCATTAAGTGTAGTAGTTCAACACGACGGCATTACCAGTAAGCATGACCCAGAGGCACCATATATACCGAACGCTACTAGGTTTAGGTTTCCATCTTCCTTTATTAAGTTTTCTAACTAAGGAGCTATGAAAACATCATGCTTGAAAATGATTACTAATTGAACGTACATAATTTTAATTGAATGAAATAACTACTTGATGAATTGCATGGAATAAAACCATAACTCTAAATATAACTTGCATATGAAAACTTGCATATTAATAATTACATGTGTACTTGCATGGAGATGATAACGTCAAATAAATGTAGTTAACCTATAAGTAATTTGCATGATATAAGAATAGTGTAACTTGCATGCATGATTAAGCAATCTAAAAATAGTGATTAATTTAGGCATTTGTTCCAAATCATGTTAATGTGAATTAATTGCTAAAGGCCAACTAAGCGCCCAATGGATCTTACATGGAATGAATGACTCTAATTAAAAGAATTTGATCCAATATAATTTGAGGATATAAAATTTATCAAGGATACTTAATCACGAATTCACTACACAATAATCCCCAGTATTTATAAACCTTTCTAAGTTAAATTCAACAACTTAAAAATTTATGCTAAGGAAGGGATTTAATATTTCCTAAATTACAATTATTAAAAATTAAAATTTAAGCAATTGAATTTTAATCCCAAGGTAATTACTTAAAAAAATTCTAATTTGCAATAAAGAGAATATATATATATATTAAAAAAACTATCTACAAAAAAAAATAAGTTAAGCGAATTTTATTTTATTGTTTTATTTAGCAAATCGGGGGGGAGTGGGGACCACGGGTCCCATCACCCCCTACAGTCATGCATGTGCAGGCCCACAGGGTTGAGGGGACAACGTGGTCCCCTCCACTCCCCTATGGATCACTGACAGTGATCGTAGGGTAGTGGGGGGTACCGCTACCCCCGGCGGTTACAATATCCGCTGCCCTTGCACGTCGTCATGCCTTCGAATACTTTTCGAAGACCGCGCCACAATTAATATATTTAACATTTGAATGTAGTTTAATATAATTATAAAGTGACATTAATATATATTAACATTTTCAATAAACTTTATATATATATATATATATATGGTTTCATATTCCCTTACTCAATGATATATATATAAAAAAAGAGAATTTATTTAGGAAGTAAGAACATGGATAAAATAGATGAACAAATAATTATTTTAAATTGATTTTCAGTAACTAGAAGGTTAATATTTTCCAGTATTCACAAGATGATTGTTTAATCAACTAATATTTGCAAGGAGATCTTATTTCAACTCACAAGGAGGTTTATTTCCAGATTTCACAGGGGGATTGTTTATTTCCAGAATTCATTTCCAGTATTCATAGAAGGATTTTATTCAACTAGTAATCACAGAGGTTCAACCAATATTCACAGATAGATTTTATTCAACCCATTTCACAGAGATATTATTCAACTCATTTCATAGAGATTTTATTCAACTCATTTCATAGAGATTTTATTCAACTCATTTCAAAGAGATTTTATTTTAATCATTAATCATAGAGAGATTTGTTTAACTAATAATCACAGAAAAGAATTGTTTAACTAATAATCTCAGAAAGATTAAAGAACGAGATTCAGATTTTCATTCAAAGAACCAGAGGATTGAAAAAGATTCAAATCACATAGGGAAGAAATTTTAAATCTCAGAAAGAGAGATTTTAAACAAATAAAAGAATGTGATTTTTCCTTTTGCTAAAATCTTAAAAAAACCAAAAAGACAAGTTCATGTGCATATCTTCTTAAGGAAAATAAAATAAGTAAATAATTATCCTTTGCATGCACTATATGAAAGCATTATCATTATTATTTATCTCCAAATAAAAGATTTAAAATCTAATAAAAGAATTTCTTTATATAAAGGAAGATCTATAACTATTTCTAATATTATGAATTCCTCACAAGTAAATGTAAAGATAAACAACAAGGAGAGAACCTGGTTAATCGAGCTTGATGTTGAATCCACTAGTTACCCTTATGATCCTTCCTTGCAACTTGAAGGAAATCCTTCCAATCACAACTTAAAATTCCTTCAATGAAAATAAGACTACCAAAAAGATCTACTTCCAAGACTTGGGAAATTTTCTTCACAACATGATCAACTCCCTTCTTTGAAACTTCCATATAATTTATAAGAAAATTCCCTCCATTCCACTATCTACAAAATTTAATTATAAAAGAGATTCTTTCCCAATTTTGGACTTCATGCAAATTGATTAGGCTTAGTAGAGGAGTTACATGCAAGATGGTGGAGAATCCTCTAGAAGCTTCCTATTCTTCCTACAACATGTGCCATAATTGGATGTGGAAAATAAATAAATAAAAATAATGTATATTTTCCATGTGTGTGTGTGTGTGTATTATTATTTTATCCTTTTATAAGATCCATTCAATCATTTAAATAGCCTATCCAAAAATATAATAGAGTTTGTATTTTAAATCCAAAAAGTGATAAAGGAGGGTTGTGACAAATAGGGCTCATCATCACCTAAATATACGTTAACAAAATCACCTCGAACATAATCTAGAAAATACATTATAAGGCGTGTGGCAAGAAATGAAGCTCCTATATCCATTACTTAAGAATTGTAAACATTATCTAAACACAAAATCAAGGCATCTTGAAAATTATTACTTGTGACGTTAGCTTCCTTTTTGTCATCCTCATTTCCATCTCCTTGTTTGTTTTTTTGAGACCAACAATATTTATTTAAATATCCCAGCTTTCTATTGTACCAGCAATCCTTTCTTCCTCTAGATTGAGAGCATCCTTTATTCAACTTCCCTTGTGACTTCTCTCACCTAGGGCCTTTTCCTCTTTCCTTTTATCTTCCCCAATTCTCTACATTTAAAATAATAGCTGATGATATTGAAGTCTCACCTATGCTTTTTTGTTGTATTTTCTCACTTAGGATAACACCAACAACATTATCAAAATTTAAGGTGTTTGTACATGAGACAGAGTTACTTATAGCCATAACCAAGCTATTCTAGATTTTTGGCAAAGAACATAAAATTAAGAAAGCCTTAACCTCTTCATCAAATTTAGCTTTTACAATAGCCAATTGGTTGGTAACTGTATTAAATTCTTTTGAATGTTCTTCTATAGATCCTCCTTCACTCATTCTCATATTAAATAAACGCTTCATAAGAAAAAACTTTTTCGAAGTTGAGGGTTTCCCATACAATTTAGTTAGTGTTGCCATCAATCCTATAATCATTGTTTCTTTTGATATATTGAGTTCTACAAATGGTGCAAGGAAAAACACAATGGTCCCTAGTATCTTTCTATCTAGAATCTCCCAATCTTCATATGATATTTTTGAGGGTTTATTTATATTTCCTTCCAATGATTGCCACAGATCCTTTTAATTTAGGTAATCCTGAATCTGCATTTTCATAACTGATAATTGTGGTCATTGAACTTCTCAACCTTAAATTTGGTTTATTCCATTTCTCCCACTCAAATATAAAAGTCCTTGCCAATTTATAGAAATACAAGGCTCTGATACCAATTGTTAGGATTTCGATCGATTAAGCCAAAATACAAATTAAACAGTTATATGAAGATTTGAATACACAATAGATGAAGAAAAATACATAACAAAAACAAAACAAATATTTAAAGTGGTTCACCAAATATGGACTACATCCACATAACACAACCAACCAATCTTTTCTTATTATCTAGTAAAGAAACATAGCACCATTACAAATCTTTTTTTAGTCATTTATAACATGCAATTTTAATGCAACATACAAAGTTGGCTAAAATTAACCCTAACCCTAAAAGAATATTCTAATAATATTTTCGATGTGCCCCTATTATCATATACAAATACATGTATTCTCATACCTGTACAAGATCTTCAATATCTTCTTTACTTTAATGCATAAGAGGGCTATTTTTTACTTTGTGGTAGCTTTTGTTCTTGAAGCATGATTTGTAGATTCATGACTAGATTTTCTTCATTTGACATGTGTTTCAATTGATTTCCCTTTTCCATTATTACCTCAAAGTGACAAAAGAGAAGATTATTTAAGGGTAGTTGTAGACAAGAAGAATGACACTCTTTAGACATTGGAAAGGAATAACAAAGTACAAATTGCAGCAGGGATGTAAATTATAAAATATTTTGGAGATAGCAATAAGAAATGGAAAATAATAAAATCTAACTATCATATGAGGATATCAAGAGGATAATAAAGTATGATACAAAGAGGAAGGAATTTGACAAGAAGATAAATGCAAAAATTAAGCATAGTAGTGCAACGACAAAGAAAGTTTTTACAAATTTACATACACAACCAAAAGATGGTGGAACAAGATCAAGGAATGATTATAACTAGAAAATCATGGAAACAATATTTTAAAATCGCTTGTAGTAGCGAATACAATGAGAAGAAAATATAAGATTCAAGGGAAAGGATATGACAGTCACAAAGTTTCATGTATAACCAATGTGTATTCCTTGCCTTGTGGACAAGCAAGATTTTAGCTTGGGGAGGGGTGGGGGGTGACGAGTGTATAATTGGTCCATATTATTTCATGATTTATCACACTTTACCTAATATTTATAATTCTGTTCCAAGGAATTTCTAAACATTACCTTGGTTTTGTGAAGCACTAACTAGGATTAATGGTGTTTGATATGTATTTGTATGACTAGCTAGTTGATACTAAATAAATGTTAAATATTATAATAAATGGTTATTATTGAATGTAAAGTATTTGGAAGGATTAACAAGTTTTTTTTGAGTGGTTTGATTTATTCACATAGCTATAGGGAAGGAGGAACAAGTTGGCAATTGATAGATGTAGTTTTTGACTTGAAGTGCATGAAAACTAAAAACACTAGAGTTTCAGTAAAATAGGAAATCTCACTTGTTTCTTCACACTATTAAAGTTTTCAAAATGATTTGGAAATCTGAAAAAGATATTTAAAAACCCTTTAAACTATTTCATCTATTAATTGTATGAGATTTCCATAATCCATGTTGTATTCTCTTATTTTTTTTGAATTCGATTGTGTAGTTTGATTTGATTAAAAATATTTAATGAGTATGACAAAATGACAAATTTCTAGGCAGCAGTTCAAGTATGAGTTCTAGTTCAACTTGGAATCTTCTACCTCTTGATGAGTCTGTGTATTTGGAGTTATTTAAGTTAGGAAAAATTGAAGAAGCTTGTGGGAACAATATTTGACGATTAATAAACAATTATAACATGTTTTGTATACATGCTTATTCATGATTTTATTTTATATTTGTAAGAGTTTGAAAATGATTAAAGTTCTCTCAACTCTTGTTGGTTTAGTCTTTATTATCAGTCATGAATAGAATAAGTTATCTCCTTTCTATCATGGGAGAAATCCCATTTGTAATAATTTTTTAAGATTGTAATTAATCCAACTTTTAATTATCAAGAATAAATCTGAGATCTTGTTGAGTTGTGAGTTAGTAGTGTCGAGAATAGTATAGAGAGTGTTGTCTAGTTAGTGTTTTCTTGTCAATGGTGTCCATGTCCAATTATAAAGTCTAATATATGTCCATGTAATCTTTTATTTGCAATAAGAAGATGATTTGGTCAATGCAGCTTGTAGATTGGACATTTTGTTGAATGCTAATGATTAAGATTGTAGCAACTCAAGCAAGGGCCACTTGAGGAACTTTGATTCTATTATTGTTAAGTTGTATAGTATTTTAAATTGTTGTCCATTATAATTTACTATTAGTTATCAATAGGTTAAGATATGTTTTATTTCAACATATTTTATTTCATTAGTTTTAAATTAGTGTCTACAACCACTGCTATTGCAAATAACTAGTTTCCAAACAACCACTGTTGTGTAATTATTTTTATTTCTACCATTTTTTATCTTTTTAATTCAGTTTATTGTTTGAGTTTATTTGCTATATACAACTAATACAATAGCTTAGAAGGATTCCATAGTGCATATATATTGATCATGACCGTATATATTTGTTAAAGGAAAACTGTTTATCTTTACTTATAAATTCAAGTAGAGGTGAATTTAGAACAAAATTCTTGATCATGACCATACTTCTTAGTTGGGGCACAAGCCAAGAGGCAACTCATAGTTTCAAGACATGAATCATTATGTACTTGTTGCAACATATATATTTTTCTTTGTTATTATAATTGAGCTCAAATATGACAATTAATCAGCCATATTGTATTGCTCAATAGTAAGAGATCTTGACATATTATGCAAATCTACGTACTTTACTCTTACTTTAATATACTTCTAGAGTTAATCTTCTTTGGTAAAAAAAAATCATTAAAATAGAGAAAAATGCATTTATCTATGGATCAATGTATATTATATTTAAACATAAATTTGAAGACATCGTCGATAAAAAGAAGATAACACAAATATTATCCAAGGAATAAAAGAATCATATAATCTCCAATAAATTAATTGCATGTACTTGTCTTAATAGTGTAATAAAAGTAATAAATGTAATAAGAGAAGTACCTATGATTTTAATTTTTGGTATCTTTAGTATTTTTTAATTTTAAGAACAAGAATAATTGTTTGAGTTAGTTTATTATTAGTATTTTTTTATGAAAATGAAATCATAATGTTGAAGTTATATCATTTCTAAGAAATAGAAGTAGTCAATGCAATTTTAATTATAATTGTAACTTAGAATTATAGACATTGTAGGTTAAAATTATATGTGTTGTCACTTGATTCTGATATATAAAATTGGATTAAAAACAGTAAGAATTATATTCCACTTAAATGATATAGTATTAAATTACATGAGGATAACCTTAAGCTAACTAAAATAAATAAAAATAAAAATATCATTAAGGCTAGAAACTTGTGTTTTTGAAATAGCTTCTTACTTAGATTTATAAGATTATGTATTCATGTTAGAATTATTTGAAGTATGGAGGCGATCAGAAGTGGAAATAGTAGATAGTTGTTAGAGCTATAAAATTTTAAGAAATAGTAGATAGTTGTTAGAGCAATAAAATTTTAAATGTTAGTCTGAATATTACTCTCCAATTCCGTATATCTTATTTTATATACAATGAAGGGGATTGGCCCTATCTAATAGTTTTGTTATCAAAAATGAAAAATAGGAATATCCAAAACCCTTTGTACAATTTAAGTTGAGATTTATGATTCAAACAAATGAATGATTCTTATAATCCTTTTATAAAAGATATAGGAAAGAATTTTGAACTTCTAAATAGTGTCACAAGTGAAAAATATATTCAATGAAATTAAATTGTTCATAATACAAGAAACATGAATTCATAAAAAATAACATTAACAAATGAATAATATTCATAATAGTTTTACTAAATATATCATTGTGTTACATTAAATTTCTTATTTTAAATTTATTTAATATATTATTAATAATATTATTATATTATATTATTTTGTTTTAACTTTAGTTTGGTGAAAGTTACAAGATATAAATACAAAAACAAGAGGGTAATTTGTAAACAATAAAAATGTATTGATGGGAAGTGGGTTTATATATAAGTTTTCAATATTTAGATTAAATTTAATTCTTTAAATTTATTTAATTTATTATTAAAAATATTAACTTGCTTCTAATGGAAAATTACAAGATATAAAAGAAAAAAAATAGTAAAAAATAATCTACTTACAAATTAAACCATATTAATTTAAATGTAGTGAATGCCCCATTAATTTGTAGATCCTAAATAATTGGTTGATTGTTTGTTTGACGGTAAAAAATTCTTCAAAAATTAAAAGTTGGCTAAAAATTTACATTTAGATAGTGGATTCATCATACATATTAATAGTTGAATAATGACAAGTTAAGAAAAAATGATTATATAATACTAGCCTAATGACAAGTACTAATAATATATATATATATATATATATATATAGATTTTATTTCTATTTCCATGGCACTTTCCTACCATTCCCATCCCCTTTTTTATGCATATGTTCAATTTACATTAATGTTATAATTGATAGATTTATAGTGTCTTTTCATATTTTATTTATAATTTGAAACCAATTATAATAAATATAAGATTTCAAATGTATTATGAAGATAATTATTAAGCAAGAGTAAATATTTAGTATTTATAATTTATTTAAAAAATATTAAAATGATACAAATAAAGATTTCACTTAGAAAAATCCTATATATATATATATATCTAATTTCATACATTATCTAATAGAAAATGTATAAGAAAAAACAAATTACATAAAAATTTCAATTTCATTTCTATTTAATAGAAAAACCCACACATTGAACAAATCACATAAGATACTTCAACAATAATCTCTCCCTCTCTAGCATATATCACGATAATAATGATATCCCTTACTCTCTCAATTTTCCTAAGAAGTGATAATGATTTAGCTTCGGTTCGAATGACATCATCATCGGTTCCCTTTCAAAGAAATGAATTTTACAGGGAGGAAGGCGCTGCCAAATCCCTTCCTTTAGATTATATGTAAACAGCTCGCCACCAAATAAACTGCTGAAGCACAGGTAATCTCCCACACAAGCACACTTCCGATACCACAAATCATTACGGAGGTATTGAGGGAGCGACTGTGGAGGCATTCTTCCAAACTCTTTCCAATTCCAAACCAGCTTATCTTCCTCGTCCTGAGCCAACTCCCAGATAACAATACCCGTCTTGTTTGGCTCAATTCCGCCAAGTGATGGGTGAGTTCTTCCCAGCCTCGGTTTGTTGTGTGGAATGGATGCATTAATTCCACCAAGCATCGGATTGTTGTGTAGAATGGATGCGTCAGTTCCACCAAGTGGTGGCAGACTTCTGCCAATAGATGCGTGAATTCCACCAAGCCATGGGTTCATTGGGCCAAGCATCATATTGTTCATGTGTGATGAGGATGCAGGAATCCCGCCAAGAGCCCGATTGTTGTGTGATGTGGACGCATGAATTCCGCCGTACAATGGATGAATCCCACCATGCAATGGGTGAATCCCGCCAAGCACTGGGTGTGTTCCCCCAAGCGAAGGAACGTTGGGTGGAATCGATCGCTCAATCATGTCAAGCAACTGCTCATACCGCTCGGCAAAGATCCCCACCACAAGAATAGACGAGCCATATGAAACAACAGAGAAAACATTCGCATGCAAATCTTCAACATTTCGGGGTAATGGAGCTACCGTAACAGGGTTGATAAAACCCTCACGTTGGGTGGAATCGATCGCTCAATCATGTCAAGCAACTGCTCATACCGCTCGGCAAAGATCCCCACCACAAGAATAGACGAGCCATATGAAGCAATAGAGAAAACATTCGCATGCAGATCTTCAACATTTCGGGGTAATGGAGCTACCGCAACAGGGTTGAAAAAACCCTCATCTTGGATTTTGAAACCGATGATAGTCGTAGGCGACGCTTCCTTCCAGAAAAGAACGCCATTACACTCAATCATTTCATGACAGAATATTCTAGATTTACTTTCCCATGCAAACTGACACTTAATCTTCCATGAATCTTCAACATAATGGTAAATTTGGAAGTTAAATATTGGAGAATTCGAGCAAACTACCAAATAAGGCTCTTTGTTTTCTCCCTCCACAATATGGACGAATTTCTCAGTCAAATCTATTTCTATCTCTGCATAAGATCTAAGATCTATCAAGGGGATTGCAAACAAATAATTGACTGCAAGATTTTCGAAATAACAGTAATCCCTGTCCTATGCTAAGCATAGATAAATCTCTTATATACTCTCTCTCAGGATTTGGGAGAATAAAGAGAGGGAGAGTCATCCATTTTTGTGCAGAGAAGTAGTAGACCATGCAGCACCAATTTCTATATTCATCTTGACCACAGATAAGATTCCATTCCTTACAAACCATGCGAGAGCTCCAGATTGATTGAAATGAAAGCTTTCCAAATATCAACTCCTTCATAGCTTGAGGCAGCTTAGATATATCCCCTTGTCCTGTGTATCCTTCAACTGTTGCAATCGATTTTTGCTCCATTCTTTTCAGCTCCCAAACTTCCGACCACTTAATGGCTTTGTATTTACAATTCTATAAACCCTGAATTAAGTATATATCCGTTTCATATTCACTCACTCCCTGTTATATGCGTTTGAGATACAGTGCATTATTGGAATAAGAGCAGCCGACTTGCCAAAAAAATAAATATAAAACAAAATAAATAAGATAAAAATATGCCGAAGTGGGGTAAGCTATCTTCAATGTATTGGGGTAGAGATCTATTACTTACAGCTTTTCCATTTGGTGTGTTTCAAAAATGATCTTATTAAATCTTTAAATTTTATATGGTAAATATGTTTCTTTAAAAGTTTAAAATAACATATTTTGATTTCAAATCTATAATAAAAAATTGTAACATTCAATTATTGAACTT
Organism: Cryptomeria japonica; assembly: GCF_030272615.1. Taxonomy (NCBI): domain Eukaryota; kingdom Viridiplantae; phylum Streptophyta; class Pinopsida; order Cupressales; family Cupressaceae; genus Cryptomeria; species Cryptomeria japonica. The sequence goes on from NC_081407.1 coordinate 337,401,228, forward strand.
GTTTGTATTATAGATATGTCTATTTAAATATGTTCAGAAATGTTATAGATAAGAAATATTATAGATATCAATTTAATTTTTATTTCAAATTTTTATTTTATTTTGAAATTGTCTTATTTACTAGATACATAATCACATCAATTTTATGTGATACTTATTTTGATACTTAATTAATAGATCTTATTTTTGGTAATTTTTATTGTTGAATTAAAGAAAAATATATACAAACACAACAACCATTTATTTCATTCATATAAAAATAGGAGTACACAACAAATAAATTTAAGAGACTAGGACTATAAAGTAGATAATTTTAGTCTATACAAGAATTCAAAAAATTAATATCAATCTTTCTTGTTTAAAAAAAAATTGAACTTAAAATTGCTTCAAAAGTAGCCAGCGTCTTTAAAATAATTTGATCACTAAATTTCAAGGAATATTCTTAAACATGTTGTTGTTTATCATTTGATCACATTTATTAATTGATCTAAATTCATAATGTTGGGTAAACAATACTCTTAAACATTATTCAATTGAATAGTGAAAACACAATTTTGCCCTATAAGAGTAAAATAAATATCTAACACATTGACATGGACAGGATGTATTATGTAAGATGGAGTAGATAAGGTCCATTAGGATTTTTTGCAGGCAATAGCTCTATAGGGGATGATTTAAAGGATGGAGGAGAGAGAATATGTGATAATGGTTGGGTATTTCATGCAACTTGTTGCGTCTTGTACAATGGGTTTGTGGTCCGGAAGTGGATCTTGTTGGTTTTCTACTTTCACCCTTGCTTTTGGGTTTTGTAGCCGCATATTTTGTGGTTGCCCCTATCTTGAATCTCATTTACTCAAACCCTTTTTGTCCTTTGTCTATGACCAGAGGATTCCCTTCATTTGTTCACTAGGTGAGCCATTAGTGGGGGTGGAATTCCTCTTCTACGCTTTGCTCCATTTTCGGGGGTTGGTGGGTGTTGCACCATTATTGGTGGCCTTTCCCACTTTGCTATTTTTTTGTGTTATTATTGGCTAAGGTTTTGTGGTTACCTTTGGCTCTATGTCCCTTCACTTCCCCCCATGTTTTTATCTTCTTCGAATGGTGCTTTTGTGGCTTATGTATTTCTCTTGGTCTTGTAGTGTTCGTGTGGTGATCTTGCATCTATTGATGCTTTTGGTGTGCTCCTCTAGGGTTGGATCGATGATGGGAGAGTTGTGGTTGGTGGTGGCCCCTTCTTTTTGGTCACCTTTTTACATTCTTTGTGTTTTCCAGGTGTGGACTCTCCTATTTTGATTTGTTGGTCGTATAGAGAGGGGCTTGTCTTTTGAACAAGGGGGTGTCCTTTAGTGTCGTGGGCCTCTTGGTTGAGATATTATTGCCTTCCAGTCAAGGAGGTTGGATTTTTTGTGTCCCTTCCTTCATGCCAAGGGTTTTGAAGGTGCTTCATTTTCTGTTGCTTTGAGTGACCTTATAGAGGTAGGTCTTGAAGCTACAATGTTTAGTGATGATCCTCTTAATGGGTACATTTCAAGTTTTTGTCCTATTATTTAGGATGGCGTTTCTCTTCTAAGTGGTTATTCTTCTTGTGCTAAAGTGGGCAGACTTGGTATTGGTGTTGAGGGTTGGTTACGTTGGGGGGTTTTAACTAAAGAGGGCTCTTTATGCTACATGCCTACTTTGGCATTTGGTTCCTACTGCTATTGGAGGGCGCTACCATGATTAAGGATATTTTAATCTACACCTCGCTCCCCCTTTGATGTGTGGTTCCTTACTAGGTTAATGCCTATTGGCAAGAGTTTTGAAGGTACTTCATCTTTTTTCCTTCAAGTTCAATCCTATGGAGGTGCATTTTGGAGCTACAGTGTTTAGTTAGGCTCCTCTTGATGGGTGTGCTTGGGGATTTTTATGTGTTCTTCAAAATGGTCTTTCTCTTTGTGGTGGTTTCTCTCCTTGTGCCAAAGTGTTTCTCTTCTTCATGGTTACCTTGGGGGTGTTTAACTAGAGAGGGATCCTTATATTGTGTGCCTTCTTTTGTACAAGATTCCTTCTACTACTAGAGGACATTACCATTCATGAGGATCTCTACTTCTACCCCTTTCATGTTTGGTGGGTTGTTGGATTCATGCCTACAAGACCTCTCTTTTTATGTAGGTATTGGGGTCATTTTATTTTTAGATTATTTTCAATGGAATTTTCCCCTATGTCTCTCCTTTCTAGGATGTTATTCCTTAATGTTCTTGTTGACAGTTGACCTATTAAGTTGGCCCATGTTGGTATTTTTGATAGCCTTGTTAGCAAAATGTTGTGAAATTCCTTCCAAAATTTGTTGGTTGTTGCTTGGCCTATGGTTGGTTTGTCTCCTACTCATAGTTGGTTGTTAACAATATGGTTTAGGGTGAATTACTAAACTAATCTATCTGATTAGATGGTCTTGTGGGTTCAGGACTATGGTTCCTTCCAGTTATGGCTCGGGTCAAAAACCTCTCTTATAACAAGGGTCTACCTTTTTTGGGTGTTGTTTCTGTTGTCTCACTGCTTGTGAACTCTTCCCTTTTTCATGCCTCTGGGGTGACGTTTTCTAGTATGATCCTATCTTAATTTTTATTTTGTTATGGTATATGGGCCTATCCCACTTTTTTAATCAAAAAATGGATGAGATGTATTTGTAGATTTTTTTTTTTTAAAAAGAAAAAAGAAAGCAAATACTAGTATATTAATTCAAAATATAAACATTATAATACAAAAGTTAAAATGAAACCAGTCATGCCCAAAGAGGAGAGAACATACTACAAGAAGGGAAACCACATAGATCATGGTAAACATGTAGACCAAACCTAACCAGCTAGTAATCTATAAAATGATTCTAAAAAATGAAGATGACAAAGACCATGGACCAATATGCTATATCTATCAAGGATATAATAATTTATTAAACATGAAAATATGGAGACCATAAGCTATAATACCCCTAATAAACAGAGATAAACAAAACACCAATTTTTAATAGAGAGAGGAACTAGAAAGAGTTTGTATCCAAAGGACAATTTACTTAGAAAAATACTTGAAACCAAGCTTAAAAAAAGGCCCCTAGCTAGCTCTGAGGATTGTTTTCCCCCACTCCTTTGCCATTTACTTTTCCCCCCTAAGACTACTTGTCACCAAACTTGTAATGCATAAATAAATCTTTGGAGTCCTTTCTGAATCTTTCCTTAAGATGCACATTCCCAATATTTCAATGACTCGATTGGTTTAGCATAAGACATTGGGGTGCATGAAAGAGTTGTTAAAAAAGAGTGGCCTTTGATGGATAAATGATCTCCTAAAATCCCTATTCTACCCTAAAAAAATTTGCAGTTGTTCGGTTGAAGGCTGATCTTCATGGTATGAGATAACTTCATATACTAGGGTTTCTTATTCATGTTTTTCCTCAAAAAATTTCCACCACATTGACCCTTGTCATAGAACAAATCATACTTTCTATAGCCTTTTCAAAATTATCAACAAAAAATGAGAAGCAATTGAGACAACAAATTCAACAAAGAACCATAATTTGGTAGTACATCAAATGTATTTGAGAGAAAGAAAGATACCACTTGAGAAGGGTAAATACTTCATAGGGCATTAGGGAAAATTACTTCTTCTATAATATCAGTGACAATTTCTCTTTATATCATTATGAAATTCCATGAGAAGACTCATTTCATGTACTTTGGAGTGAAGTCCATTAAGGTTTGAAACTCCTAAACAATAAAGGAAACATAAATTAATAGGTTAAGAGGATTATATTACATAGTTCATGGTGAAAGGAAGCACCTAATGTAAGAAATAAGATGAAGCTAACATTGGCAACCTTTAATTCTTGAGAACCCCACATCTATACATTTGCAAATTCCTTAGAAATTATTTGGTTGAAAAACTTAAACTACAGTGAAAGAAGGGAACAACATTTACAAAAGAAAAGAAGAAGAAAAGAATGGTCACCTACTTTCCTCAAAAACTTCACCTCTCTACATCCACACAATCCTTGAGATGTGATGGTATGAGAGGAATATACTTTTGCACAAGAGAGGAATATTAACTATTTAGTAAAGATAGAGAAAGTTCTTTGAAGGTCCCAATTTTAGTGCATCTCATGACATGATATCCTTCCCAACACCTTCACAAGGATTGTGAGAATGACATAAGATGGCCTAATGTTTTTGAGTGATATACATGGCCTTTGATGTGACAAAGACACTAGTTGCGCACCATCACTCCTAGGTAAAAATCATTAAGTTAACATTTAAGGAGATATTGGGATTCTTACTACATGCCACATCTAACACATAGCTTTGATACTTTAACTTTGCATCATCATTACCAAGCATTGTTCCTAAGGATGACAACTTGCAAAGGATAAAACTTGTTAGAAAGATTGATCAATGAGATATAGCTAAATCTATTGGTTCCAAGGTTTACTCTTTGTAAATCTCTTTCTTATTATGCCTAATTTCCCCTTTCACAATCCTACAATATTTGTTAGCTAATATGCATAAATATAGTCATTAGCTTAACTAAAATAATATTTTATACTAAAATCTTCAATCCTCTGCAAGAGTGGCCACACCTGTTGAAGAACATTCCTAATTCTTCATAGGCTAAGGTAGGTTATATATCTCAAGAATGATCCTATTAAATATAATTTCAAAACTAAAAGTTTGAGATGAGCATCATTAAATTTTATATATGTTTCCTTAAAAGTTTAAAATACTATATATTGACCTCAAATCTATGACAAAAATTGAAACATTCAATGATTGAAATTGTTTGTATTATATATACATTTATTTAAAAATATTATAGATATCAATTTAATTTTTATTTTATTTTTAAATTGTGTTATTTACTAGATGCATAAACACATCAATTTTATGTGATACTTATTTTGAAATATAATGTTTATTATTAATATTAATATTCCTAATTATGTCATTACTACCCATCCTTTGTTGTCATTGTATATATTTCTTTAATATTTTCTACTACCTTAAATATCTAAATACATATATCTAGAATACACCAAGAGATATTAATCTCGAGGCACCTATTATAAATTTTTATTGATAATTGATAGGTGCCTCAAGAATGATACCTATTGACATATTTTAGATAGATGTATTAAGATATCTAAGCTAGTAGCATCCACAGTGCAACATGTAAAGTATTAATTTATCACCTTTTATATTTAAATGAAAAATTAATTATTCTTTATAAATCAAGATGCATATCATATGCATTCAAATGTACACTAGGACTTCATAATTGATAAGACATTTCATCTTTTAAACCAAAAATTTAATCTCAACTATTAACTATTCCTTGATCCCGTCTATTTTGTGTTCTTTCCAATTGTCTTCATCTTCTTAGTGGAGATGTTAGTTCGTCTCGTGAATTATTATTTTCCATATGAATTTAAGAATCGACATCCATTATATTTTGAACTCTATCATTTGGTATTTGTAGCACACTATGTATTGTAATGGAATTCATCCCTTCAAAACTAACCTCAACATTCCCATTAGATTGATGGTGAATTTGGACGTACTTACGATTGCACACTTGTATTTGTTGTCTTTATATCTCATTCAATTGGTTAGAATTCGTCATTATTTTCATTCTTCTCGATATATATTTTCCATCTTGAGATGTTCATATAAGATGTGTTAAAATCTTATCTTCATGTTGTCTCATTAACACTTCTTTCTCTATCATTTTAGTTTCAATGATTCATTTCTTCTTATTTTTATGCATCCGTTATTTGTTCACACCATTCTCTCATATAATTTTGATCATATTCTTTCTCTTGTTCTTTTTGTTTCTCTTTAGTTGTAAGACTTCTTACTTCCTCTTTTTGTGCATTTTCCATTTGTTCACATTATTTTTATTAATAAAAGAAGGACATGCGTATACCTTAAAAAAAAAGAAAAAATGGGATAGGCTTGTACCAGAACAAGCTTCCATAGACCCATGTAGAGAGAAGAGCTCACAAGTAGTTGTAAAACATGGGAATCGAAGTCCCAAGAAAATGAGACTACCTAATCAGAATAGAAGGGGTTTAGGAACACCTCGAACCATTATTTTGACAACCTCTCTTAGGCTAGGATCAAACCAACCAAGGGGACAAACAATATCCAACAAATTTTACAAGGCTTTCGACAACCTATTACCAACATAGCTAACAAATAAACCAAATAGGGCCACCTCCATAGGCCAACTATAAAAAAAAATAATGTGGAATAGATTCCCAATGAAGTAAAACATAGGGGGGAGGGCTCCAAACAAAGGACCATAGAAAAAATGATCCCAACACCTACAAAGAAGGAGAGGTCCCATAGAAAATAGAGCCCTCTTTGGTTAAACGCTTGCAAGGTAACCTTCCCACAATAACTATCCAAATTTCATCCACTTTAGCTTAAGGAGAGAAACCACAATGAAGAAAAACACTATCCCAATTTATCTCTATTGATGGACTATCTCAAAGAATCCAACTAAGAGATTAAAGTTTACTTGATAGCAATTGCTTCATCCATTGAAGCTTTCCCAAAGAGAAAAGTGCCAAATGTGAAGAGACAATTTGTGAAGGAATAGGGAACAACTAACATAGAAATGCACCTCTCTAAATTTTATTACCATTTGCAACTTTTATGGATCTGCTTAGCCCTTAAACCATTAAAACGAAGAGAAAAGGGGAAGGGGATCTCCTTGACAAACTCTGTGAGTTGAAGCGAAAAACTGACATGGATAACAATTTACTATGACTACAAATTTAGCTGCTGATATACATGATAAAATCCATTTACACTAGCTATGAAAAAAACCAAATTTCTAAAGGATGGCTATGATGAATGTTCATTTATCTTTATCATATGCCATTTTGCATGTCAACATTTAGAATCACTACCAAAATATTTTCTAGATTTGTAGAATGAAGGATCTCATTAGCAACTATTGCTCCTTCTAAAGTCTCCCTACCATGGACAAAGCCCTCCTATTTTTTTGAGATGATAGATGAAATCAATTTTGATAGTCTCAAAGAAATTCTCTTTATAATAATTTTCTAGACTGTGTTGCAAAGTGTTATTAGCCTAAAGATAGAAAAAGTGGAAGGATGCACTTTTTTTGGAATGATGACAATGTTCAAAGGGATCTCTTCTTCAGTGGTTGAATCCTCCACTTGAATGCAACACCTAGCCTTGAAGGAAGACTTGAGAATGCTCAGTGCTAGAAAGGAATGCTTGAATGCTTGAACTTATGCCCACTCTTCGCTTATCCAACTTTTTTCTTCTTGAAATCATGAAAATGAGAGAGAAAATTTGACATATATACTTGTTAATTAGGGTTAACTAATTTACTGATTTTTCATCACAAGCCGACACAAGGAAAGTTTTTCCCATTTTATGCAAAGTCCAATGGAAAGATAGGATAGAATAGAGAAAGGAAAAGGGCACCACACCCCTGTCCTAGGAGAAATGGGGTGCCACACCCATATCCTAGGGGGGATAGGGGCGCCATCCCCTAGCCCTGCCCCTGTCTCAAGACAGGAAGCAGGTTCAAGTAGTGTGGAGGGCTGCACAAGTGGAGTTTCTGGGGGTTGAGAAAATCTTAGATCTCTGATCAAGCTTGGGAATTTGAATTGGCAATGTGAAGACACGAACATGGTTGAAAATTGCAAGGGTCACAATTTTATGACACTATATTTAGCCCCCACTTTAGCGAGAGTATAAGCATATGCCAATACTGCTAGTAAAGTATAAGGAAACAAGATTGAAAGACTTCTACCACATTAAGGAGGCAAGATGCACCAAGTACCCAGTGGACCAAGAATCTTATTAAATCAATTGACAAAGTAAAAGTGAAGATCAAGAAGGTTCCTCTCACTATGAGTCAAGAAAAAGATACCAAAATTATAAAGCAAAGTTGATTTCACTAAATAATTCTAAGTATCAAAGAGCAAAATATGAGCGGAGTGTATGCCCCCATGTTAAAGATTTCACACATGACTTATCAAGAGCAATTTATTTAAGATAGGATACACCCAAGAGAGAGAGAAGAGAGAGAGCATATTATCACAAGGATTTAGCCTCCAGTCGAGGAATAAACCCAAGAATAATGAATACAAAACAAAAGGTAATTTTTCTTTCCTTGGGGTTAGTATGCTATATGCTAACTCATAGACATAGACAACAAAATTGGCATAGGTAACAAGGGCTTCGGTAGTTCGAGAGGCAATGGAGGTAACAAATCCAGATTAAGTGTTCACAACCCCTATTCCTATTCCAAGATAAGTTGATTTTAAACCACCAATAGCATATGGAAGGACACCCATTGATATTTATCTGCTCGAAGAAGTGCTAGTTTAACTTGCCACTCTTTAATTTTATCTTGGGTAGGGGTATTGGCATCAATGGGAAGAGATAGAAGCAAAGCCACTAGCAACATCTGTTTCAGTTCCAAATCCCCTTGCCATGCTACGGGATTACCACCTAGAAATCCCTATGATCAGAGACACTCTGCATTGTTAATGATTTGTAAGGTTGATATTCATGTAATGTACCATGGACGTGGGTGGTAGAATAAGGAGTATCAAAATTGCATGTGGTACTCAAAAAAATGCCTAGGTGAATCATAGAGGTTTAGACAGTGCATTCGACATGTTTGACAGAATGTTTCAAAGAGATGTCATCTCATGTAATGTAATAATTGCAGGATATGCACAAAATGGATTTTGCAAAAAATATTTCAAATCTTTCAAGCAAATTCAAAATAGCAGGTGTAGAATTGAACGTCACAACCTTTGTCAGTTCCTCATGTGGTATGAACGTCAACAAAGAATGATAGAATTTAGGATTTTCATGAGAAGTTATAGTTGGAAATGCTCCCACAGGCATGCAATACAAAATATTGAAACATGACTCATGTAAAATGCATTTTGTAGTGGAGCTATCAAGATCTTTTAATGAAGGTCTCTCGAACCATTTTGCGTGTGTCTTTTAATCAAGATCTTTTAATGAAGCTACAAAAGATTGAACAAAAAGATGAGAATGAGAATGATTTTCTCATTTAAATAAATTCTTGTGAGAAAAGTAATGAAGGGAGCTCATTAGAATTTGAATATGCAGAAGAAGATGAAGTCACATCTACTTGTAAGGATACATGCCAAAAGAAAGATCTAAAGGTGAGTGAGATAGAGAAGGAATATTGCATTGAAAAATGACATGAGCACTATGAAGATTGTTAGAGCAAAGAAAAAATCTTCTATCAACTTGAAAACAAAGAGCTTGAAGATGATGATTCAAATTCTTTTCAGACATGCATGTAGCTGAAGCTTGAAAATAATGATGAAGACATGCATAAAGAAGAATCCCCTATAGTCTTCATTCTAGCTTGGTGTCTCAAGTCTTATGATGATGAATTTCTATGTGGAGAAGATATTCTCATTCATCCATCACTGACAATTGAAGATGAAAACTTTTTCAAGGAAATCAAAGGTATAATACCTAGTGAATAATCTTGTATGGATATGACCAATTGAGAAGGAAGCATAAGTAAAATTTCGTAGACATATTCTTTGTCTTCAAAAATGGAGTCATTTACTAAATTTCTAGATCAGCCTCAAGTGAAAGAAGTTGAACCATCGAGAATCCACTCTTTATCATAAATGTCACTTGAGTATAAAGTTTTCAAATTTCATGAAGAGTGTGATGAAGAGGAATCATGGGAACAAGAGAGCACAAAAAGTAATGCAAATATCTATGATAGGGTTGAATATGAAATCCATGTAGGTACATCAATAAATATCCCTATTTTGATGGAATTCCAATCTCTGCCTTATGAAGTATTCAAGGTTCAAAGAAATCCTCCTTTTGAATATTTGGATCAAGAAGACATCCTTATTCAAGGGGATAGTTTTGGGAATTATACCAAAAATGTAGAGATAAATGAGGTCATGGATGATCTGATTAAGGAAATCAATGAAGTTAATTCTCATAAAGTTTAATTCCAGATTGTTGTTTGAAGGCTTCAAATGATGACTTCTCCTATGGTAAAAGTGTGTACCTCAATCCTTTGTTTTAAGATGAGCATATTTCTACAGATGATTTTCAAGATGATATTCTTGAACATGATTCAATGGTTATGTCTACTCAAGTTTCTTCACATCATAGATTAGATGATGGTTGTCCAATTTGTGGATTAATTTATTGTAAACTAGACTATCAAAGGGATCTTCAGATAGAGGATATGAGTATGCTTGAGAATATTTCTCAAATTGTCAATAAAGTTCAAAGTGGTACCCCAATACTTGAAGAGAGCCTGCAAATTTATGATGAGAGATGGTTGTTTGGTTCACTGTCCAAATTTTTTTCTCATCTTATACATGTTGATCTTGCCAACTCACTAATATTACAGGTGTCACATGGATGCTCGCCATATTTCCACACAGGTGCCTAGTTCGTTCAACCTGTGAATGGTTTTGTATGAAGATCGTGGAGAGCTTTGAGGTGGGATTTTCCTACTATGTACATACTTTAGTTAGAAGTTTTATTGTGTTCATCCCATTTTTGGTTTGTGTCCGCTTTCTCTGGCTATTCCCTATGTTGTTTCCTTTTGACTTTGTTGCCCAACGGATAGTGCACTAGACTGCGAACCCGAGATTTTGGGCTCATCCTGTGTCCTTTGCAGTCCTTGTCCCTAGTCATAGCTAGTTGTTGCCCCCATATTTGGGATACCTGAAATTTTAAATTTAAATCAGTCTCAATGTTGAATGAGGACCCAAATATGTGTCTATGTGCAAGCAATGAGCATGTGATCTAAGGTCCTTGCCAATCAAATTATGAAAAATTGAGGAATTTTGGAAGTTAAAAATAATTGAGGTAAATCATTTCATATACATGTCCTTCGCATCATTATGTGTCATGTGGCCAATTTTCATCTAAACCCAGTTCATATTTTATCATATATTAAACTTTCAAATTTTGATGTCCCTTTCCCAAAAATGATTAAAATCTCTCATCCTAGGTATTTTCATGAGAAATAAATTATTACCTTTTCTTATTTCCCTACCATAAATGTGTGCTTTAAATTTCAGAGCTTAATTCCTTACCATTTGAAAGTTAAGGCTATTTTTCCTAAAAGTTTGCTCATTAAATTTAAAATATTAAATTATTTTTCAAAAGATAATTTAGTATTTTAAATTATTTTAATATTTGTGGTTATTTGAGGGATAATTTTACCTAAAAATGTCATTTCCATTTCCCCTTTGTTCTCCTTCATGTTGGATGGTTTTTGAGGTCAAGATCATAGTGTTTGTAAGAGAAGGTTAAGGATGCTTTATTTTCGAGCATTCTTAACCCATATTCATAACCTCAAAAAGAAAAAGGTTAAGAATGCTCCAAAATGAAGCATTTCTAACCTTATTTCCTAACCTTGTGGGACCACTCTGTCAAGAAGGTTAGAAATGCTCCGTTTTGGAGCATTCTTTACCTTCTCCGTAAGAGATATAAAAAATGTGCTAAAATGAAATGCAGTCTCATGGAATTACGCAGTATGAAGAATATGGAAGCATAGACAGAACTCGTGAACTATTTACCAAAATGCTTCAAGAGAGACATCCCCTCGTGAATGAAAAAAAAGGATTTCAGAATGTGCACAAAATGGATTTTGCATGCAAGATTTCAAAATCTTTGAATCAATAATAGAATCCAAAACCTGTCGGCCAGGGATGAAACCATTTTGATGTCTGGAAATCAACATAGGTATGATAGCTTTGAGTCTGAAAACCAGAATCTTAGAGATAATCTTATAAATCAACTTACACAAACTAATGGGACTGAAATCCTGAAAGTTGCTAGCATTAGGCTTTTCAGGGATAAAAACAAAAAAGGTGGCATTCAACTGTTTGAAAAGAGAACAGGAACCAAATAACTCTCTAGCAGCCTCAAAAACATCATTACCAACAATCTGCCAATACATTTGGAAAAAATAAACATCGAAAAACCATATGAGCTTGGAACTTTGTTCCCTTCAAAGTTTATTAACCTCTTCAAAACTTAGGATTTTGGTAAGCTCCTTGTTGATCTCCAGGGTGACCTTAACATATTCTCTAGAGCTTGAAGACCCAGAGGACCATCCTCAAAGAGGAGGGAGGAGAATAAATCAATGACCTCCTTACAAAAATCCTACTTCTTATCCACCCCCTAGTTGTTAACCTATAACTTCTTAATTCTATTGGTAGCTCTGTATTTCATAATGGTCATATGAAAATAATTAGTATTCTTGTCCCCACTTTTAAGCCATACAACTCTGGATCTCTGTTTCCAATATTCCTCTTCCTTAGAAATAATGTCATGAAGCTTATTAAATCATTTAATATCTTTATCCATGATGCTAGGGTTGTATCCCAACCCCTGACTAAGAAATTGAATACCATCCAACTCCTTTATGTTTTCCTTTTGCTGAAAAATATTAAGAAGGAGTTGGATGATGTCTTTCTTAAAATTCATGTTAAAATAAGTAAGGGCTTAGGCAAAAAAATTAATCGTTGAGTGTCACTACTCAAACAAAAACCAGACACATCATTGTAGTAGATGTCTTTCTTAAAAATCTCCCTTATCCTTTTTGTTGCATTCATCAATGTTTAAATCAATAGTTTTCTCAGAAAAAGGTTGGTTCTAGGAATAATAGCAATTATTGTAGAAATATTGACATAAGTTCATCACTCTCTTCTTCTTACTCTCTTAAATATTTGCAAATTTCAATAAAGACTAGTAAGATATCAAGATAGTGGTTGAGAAAGTTTTTCATAGCCACAATTTAAATGATTTGGATATTGTTTTTTGTATGCTTCTCTATGAATTATTTCTTGAGGTAGACTTGAACGAATCTAAGAAAACATGGAAAAATAATCTAGCAATTTGTATAAAGAAACTCAACATCAAATAGTTCTTAATTAGGCCACAAGCCAAGAGGCAACTCATATTTTTAAGTCATAGTTTCAAGTCATGAATCATTATGTAATTTTTGCAACATATATGTTTTTCTTTGTTATTGTTTGTGTTGCTAAATAGTAAGAGATCTTCACATATTATACAAATCTTCGTACTCTACTCTTATTGTAATATATTATGGATTTAATCGTCTTTGTCAAAAAAAAAAAAAAAAAATGTTTTAATCTATGGGTCAATATATATTATATTGAAACTTAAAAAAGAAGACGAACACAAATATTATGTAGGAAATAAAAGAAACATATAATCTCCAACAAATTAATAGCATGTACTTGTCTTAATATTGTAATAAAAGTAGTAAATGTAATAAGATAAGCACCTAAAATTTTAAACTTTTGTATCTTTAGTATTTTTTAATGTTAAGAACAAGAATGATTGTTTGAATTAGTTTATTATTAGTAATTTTTTTTATGAAAATGAAAGCATAAGGTTGAAGTTATATAATTTCTAAGAAATAGAAATAGTCAATGTAATTTTAATTAATAATTGTAACTTAGAACTATATACATTAAAGGTTAAAATTATATGCCTTGTCATTTGATTTTGATATATGCAGTTGCATTGGAAATAGTAAGAATTATATTCCACCTAAATGATAGAGTATTAAATTACATGAGGATAACCTTAAGCTAACTAAAATAAATAATTTCAATATTATAATAACAAGGTATAAATGATATGAAAGACAAGAAAAGACAACATAGAAAGTACTTAGTGAAAAATAATCAAATCTAATGAATGTCTCATTCTTAAAAAAATAAAAAATAAAAATAAAAATAAAAATATCAAATGCATAATGTTAATTGAGAATTCCATCCTTTATGTGTATTAAAAATAAAAAAATATCATGATGGAAGGCCTAGAGAAGTAGACTCAACAAATCAACATGAAACAGAAGGCCTTGCGGATGATGAAGAGATGGAAAGTGATTCTGAAGGTTAGAAACTTGTGTATTTTTAGTATGGAGGCGAGGAGAACGACTAGCCCTATCCAATAGTTTAATTATCATAAAAGAAAATAGGAATATCCAAAACATTTTGTACAATTTAAGTTGAGGGTTATGTTTCAAACAAATGAATGTTTCCTAAACATCCCTTTATAAAACATATGGTGAAGTAGAATTTGGACCAAGCTTTACACCAACTAACAAGAATTTAGTGAAAAACATATTCAATGAAATCAAACTGTTCATAGTACAAGAAACATGAATTCATAAAAAATAATATTAACAATGAATAATATTCATAATACCTCTACTAAATAAGTAGAGGTATTATGAATATTATTCATTGTTAATATTATTTAAGATATTATTAATAATATTGTTATATTATATTATATTGTTTTGTTTTAACTTTAGTTCTCTAAAAGCTACAAGATATAAATGCAAAAACAAGAGGGTAATTTGTAAACAATAAAAATGTATTAATGCGAAGTGAGATTATATTTATAAGTTTTAAAATATTTAGATTAAATTTAATCTTTGAATTTCAATTTATTATTAAAAATATTAACTTGCATCTAATGGAAAATTACAAGATACAAAATACAAAAACTGTAAAAATAAAAATTAAACCATATTAATAAAAACTCTTAAAAAACCAAAAAGTTGCCTCAAAATTTACATTTAGATAGTGGATTCATCATACATATTAATAGTTGAATAATGGCGAGTTAAAAAAAAATGATTATATAATACTAACCTAATGACAAGTACTAATAAAATTAAAACAAAAAAAACAAGAAAAGACAAGATAGAGAGTACTTAGTGAAAAATAATCAAATCTAGTGAATGTCCCATTCCTTTTAATGACACAATTGACGGTTAACCATATTAATTTAAAGTAAAAAAAATTATTGAGTTACATTCTAGAAAAATATGTCTATGGTAGATGTGTTTAATTTTTAACTATCAAATTTACAACAATACAACCTCTTTCGAAATAATCTAATACTTATTCTTTACATACATAAATTTTATTTTAGTAACCAATTAACCCCAAATCTATATTCATTTGGATAACTTGTTTAACCCCAATTTTTAAATTGGCCTCCTTTGAAATCTCCATTACCTATTCTTTACATACATAGATTATATTTCATAAAAAAATGAATCTTAAATTTGTATTTATTTGGATAAGTTGTATTGATAAGAAGAAAATTGTATAGTTTTTATTTTATTTTTATTTTTTTCATATCCTCCATGTTTTACAAATGAGAGAAAATTGGGAATAGTAAATAAAAAATAAATCAAATGCATAATGTTAATTGAGAATTCCATCCTTTATGGGTGTTAAAAATAAAAGTATCCTGAAGTATGGAGGCGACTAGAAGTGGAAATAGTAGATAGTTGTTAGAGTTATAAAATTTTAAATGTTAGTCTGAATATTATATACAATGAAGGGGATTGGTCCTATTCAATAGTTTTGTTATCAAAAAGGAAAATAGGAATATCCAAAACCCTTTGTACAGTTTAAGTTGAGATTTATGGTTCAAACAAATAAATGATTCTTATAATCCTTTTATAAAAGATATAGGGAAGAATTTTGAACTTCTAAATAGTGTCACAAGTGAAAAACATATTCAATGTAATCAAAGTATTCATAATACAAGAAACACGAATTCATAAAAAATAACATTAAGGAGATGAATAATATTGATAATACCTCTACTAAATATGCCATTGTAAATTTATTTAATATACTATTAATAATATTATTATATTATATTATATTGTCTTGTTTTAACTTTAGTTTGGTGAAAGTTACAAGATATAAATACAAAAACAAGAGGGTAATTTGTAAACAATAAAAATTAAAAGTTGCATGAGTGTGATGACAAGTACTAATAAAATTAAAAAAACAAATTAAAAATTATTTTTTATTTCCATGGCACTTTCCTACCATTCCCATCCCTTTTTTTTATGCATATGTTCAATTCACCTTGATCTTTTTCCTTCACTTTGAGGTATCTTGGTTTCATCCTTTGTTAGCACATAACATTTCACTATGGGTACCATTATAAAAAGTAAACTCCACAAAGAGTAATATAAGGATAGTTTTCAATATGAAGAGAAAGTGTTTAAGAAATTTAAAACATTAATGTTATAATTCATAGATTTATAGTGTCTTTTCATATTTTATTTATAATATGAAATTAATTATAATAAATATAAAATTTCAAATGTATTATTAAGACAATTATTAAGTAAAAGTAAATAGTTTATTTAAAAATATTAAAATGATACAAATAAAGATTTCACTTAGAAAAATCTTTTATATATATATATATATCTAATTTCATACATTATCTAATAGAAAATATATCAGAAAAAATAAATTACATAAAAATTTCAATTTCACATCTATTTAATAGAAAAACAAACAAATTGAACAAATCATATTAGAACAAATAAAAATTACGTTACGCATACTACCACCGTAATCCCTCCATCTCTAGCATAAATCACGATAATAATGTTATCCCTTACTCTCTCAATTTCCCTAAGAACTGATAATGATTCAACTTTGATTTGAATGCCATCATGATCAGTTCCCTTTCAAAGAAATGAATTTTACAGGGAGGAAGGCGTTGCCAAAACCCCTCCTTTAGATTATAGGCAAACACCTTGCCACCAAATAAACTACTGAAGCACAGGTAATCTCCCACACAAGCACACTTTCGATACCACAAATCATTATAGAGATATTGACGGAGCGACTGTGGAGTCATTCTTGCAACCTCTTTCCAATTCCAAACCAACTTATCTTCCTCTTTCTGAGCCAACTCCCAGATAACAATACCCTTCTTGTTTGCATCAATTCCGCCAAGTGATGGGTGAGTTCTTCCTAGCCTCGGATTGTTGTGTGGAATGGATGCATTAATTCCACCAAGCATTGGATTGTTGGGTGCAATGGATGTGTCAGTTCCACCAAGTGGTGGAAGACTTTTGCCAATAGATGCGTGAATTCCACCAAGCCATGGGTTCATTGGGCCAAGCATCATATTGCTCATGTGTGATGAGGATGCAGGAATCCCGCCAAGAGTCCAATTGTTTTGTGATGTGGACGCATGAATTCCACCATACAATGGATGAATCCCACCATGCAATGGGTGAATCCTGCCAAGCGCTGGTTCTGTTCCCCCAAGTGATGGAAAGTTGGGTGGAATCGATCACTCAATCATGTCAAGCCACTGCTCATACCGCTCATCAAAGGTCTCCACCACAAGAATAGATGAGCCATATGAAACCATAGAGAAAATATTCGCATGCAGATCTTAAAATTTTTGGGGTAATGGAGCTATTGTAACAGGGTTGATAAAACCATCATCTTGGATTTTGAAACCGATGATAGTCATAGGCGACGATCCCTTCCAGAAAAGAACGCCATTACACTCAACTATTTCATGACAGAATATTCTAGATCTCATTTCCCATGCAAATTGACACTTAATCCTCCATGAATCTTCAACATAGTGGTAAATTTGGAAGTTAAATTTTGGAGAATTCAAACAAACTACCAAATAAGGCTCTTTGTTTTCTCCGTCCACAATATGGACGAATTTCACAGTCAAATCTATTTATATCTATGTATAAGATCTATCAAGGGGATTGCAAACAAATAATTGATTGGAAGATTTTTGAAATAATAGTAATCCCTGCCCTATGCTAGATAAATCTCTTATATACTCTCTCTTAGGATTTGGGACAATAAAGAGAGGGAGAGTCATCCATTTTTGTGTAGAGAAGCAGTAGACCATGCAGCGCCAATTTCTATATTCATCTTGACCATAGATAAGAAGCCATGGATTTCGGATGAACAGCGAAGATAGAAAACTTTGTGAAGACAAAATAAAATTCCATTCCTTAGAAACCATGCGAGAACTCTAGATTGATTGAAATGAAAGCTTTCCAAATATCAACTCCTTCATAGCTTGAGGCAGCTTAGATATATCCCCTTGTCCTGTGTATCCTTCACCTGTTGCAATTGATTTTCGCTCCATTCTTTTCAGCTCCCAAACTTTCGAGCACTTAATGGCTTTGTATTGACAATTCAAAAAACCTTGAATTAAGTATATATCTGTTCAATCCTCACTCACTCCTTGTTATATGTGTTTGAGATTGAATGCATTATTGGAATAAGAGCAGCCGACATGCCAAAAAAAAAAAAATGCCTTTCAGATGAAGTACCTAATGGAGTACCTTATTGCGATTAGAGGAGCCGACATGGGGTAAGCTATCTTCAATGTATTGGGGTAAAGATTTATTACTCGAAGCTGTTCCATTTGGTGTGTTTCAAGAATGATCTTATTAAATCTTTAAATTTGGTATGGTAAATATGTTTCTTTAAAAGTTTAAAATAACATATTTTGATTCCAAATCTATAATAGAAAATTGAAACATTCAATTATTAAACTTGTTTGTATTATAGATATGTCTATTTAAATATGTTGAGAAATGTTATACATAAGAAATATTATAGATATCAATTTAATTTTTGTTTCAAATTTTTATTTTATTTTGAAATTGTCTTATTTACTAGATACATAATCACATCAATTTTATGTGATACTTTTTTTGATACTTAATTAATAGATCTTATTTTTGGTAATTTTTATTGTTGAACTAAAGAAATATATATACAAACACAACAACCATTTATTTCATTCATATAAAAATATGAATACACAACAAATAAATTTAAGAGACTATGACTATAAAGTAGATAATTTTAGTCTATACAAGAATTGCAAAAATTAATATCAATCTTATTTTTTTTTATATGACCTTAAAATTGCCTCAAAAGTAGCCAGCATCTTTAAAATAATTTGATCACTAAATTTCAAGGAGTATTCTTAAACATGTTATTGTTTATCATTTGATCACATTTATTAATTGATCCAAATTCATAATGTTGGGTAAACAATACTCTTAAACATTATTTAATTGAATAGTGAAAACACAATTTTGCCCTATAAGAGTAAAATAAATATCTAGCACATTGACATGGATAAGGTTTATTATCTAAGATAGAGTAGATAAGGACCATTACTATTTTTGGAGGCAATAGCTCTATAGGGGATGATTTAAAGGATGGAGGAGAGGGAAATGGTAATAATGGTTGTGTATTTCATGCAACTTGTTGCCTCTTGTACAATGGGTTTGTGGTCCAGCAGTGGATCTTGCTTGTTTTATACTTCCTCCCTTCCTTTTGGGTTTTGTAGCTGCATATTTTGTGGTTTCCCCTGTCTTGAATCTCGTTTACTCAACCCCTTCTTTTTCCTTTGTCTAAGACTAGAGGATTCCCTTCGTTTGTTTGCTAGGTGAGCCATTAGTGGGGGTGGAATTTGTCTTCTACGCTTTGCTCCATTTTTGGGGGATTGTTGGGTGTTGCACCATTATTGGTGGCCTTGCCCGCTTTTCTATTTTTTTGTGTTATTGTTGGCTAAGGTTTTGTTGTTACCTTTGGCTCTATGTCCCTTAACTTCCCCCCATGTTTTTATCTTTTTCAGATGGTGTTTTTGTGGCTTATGTATTTCTCTTGGCCTTGTCGTGTTTATGTGGTGATCTTGCATCTATTGATGCTTTTGGTGTGCTCCTGTGGGGTTGGATTGGTGATGGGAGAATTGTGGTTGGTGGTGGGCCCTTCTTTTTGGTCACCTTCGTACATTCTTTGTTTTTTTTATGTGTGGACTCTCCTATTTTGTTTTGTTGGTCATATAGGGATGGGCTTGTCTTATGAACAGGGGGTTGTCCTTTAGTTCCATGGGCCTCTTGGTTGGGATAGTCTTGCCTTCCATTCAAGGAGGTTGGATTTTTTGTTTCTCTTCCTTCATGCCAAGGGTTTTTAAGGTGCTTCATTTTTTGTTCCTTTGAATGACCTTATAGAGGTAGGTCTTGAAGCTATAGTGTTTAGTGATGATCCTCTTAATGGGTGTGTTTGTGGTTTTTACGTGTTATTTAGGATGGCATTTCTCTTATAAGTGGTTATTCTTCTTGTGCTAAAGTGGGAAGACTTGGTGTTGGTGTTGAGGGTTGGTTGCATTGGGGGTGTTTAACCGAATAGGGCTCATTATGCTACGTACCTAATTTGGTGTTGGGTTCCTACTACTATTGGAGGACACTACCATTATTAAGGGTATTTTCTTCTACCACTTGCTCCCCCTTTGATGTGTGGTTCCTTACTGGGTTAATGCCTATTGGAAAGAGTTTGGAAGGTACTTCATTTTTTTCCTTCGAGTTCAACCCTATGGAGGTGAATTTTGAAGTTATAATATTTAGTTAGGCTCACCTTGATGCACGTGTTTGGTGATTTTTATGTGTTCTTCAAGATGGTCTTTCTCTTCGTAGTGGTTTCTCTCCTTGTGCCAAAGTGTTTATGTTCTTAGTGGTTACCTTGGGGGTGTTTATCTAGAGAGGGATCCTATTGTTGTGTGCCTTCTTTGGTGCTAGATTATTTCTACTATTAAAGGACACTACCATTCATGATGATCTCTACTTCTACCCCTTGCTCCCCCTTTCATGTGTGATGCCTTGTTGGGTTCATGCCTATGAGACCTCTCTTTCTATGTAGGTATTGGGGTCATTTTATTTCTAGATTATTTATAAGGGAATTTTCCCCTATGTCTATCCTTTCTAGGATGTTATTCCCTAATGTTCTTGTTAACATTTGACCTATTAAGGTGGCCCATGTTGGTTTTTTTAATAGCCTTGTTAGCAAAATGTTGCAAAATTCCTTCCAAAATTTGTTGGTTGTTGCTTGGCCCTATGGTTGGTTTGTTTCCAACTCATAAGAATTTGTTGACAATATGGTTCAGGGTGCATTCCTAAAATAAAATATTCTGATTAGATGGTCTTGTGGGTTCGGGACTATGGTTCCTTTCATTTATGGCTTGGGTCAAAATCCTCTCTTCGAAAAAGGGTCTACCTTTTTTGGTGTTGTTTGGGTTGTCTCGCTGGTTGTGAACTCTTCGCTTTTTCATGCCTTTGGGGTGACTTGTTCTAGTATGATCCTATCTTAATTTTTATTTTGTTATGGTATATGGGCCTATCCCACTTTTTAAAATCAAAACATGGATGAGTTGTATTTGTAGATTTAAAAAATAAAAAATAAAAAAATAGAAGCAAATACTACTATATTAATTCAAAATATAAACATTCTAATACAAAAGTTAAAATAAAACCAGTCATGCCCAGAGAGGAGAGAACATACTATAGGAAGGGAAACCAAAGAGATCCTGGTCAACATGTAGACAAAACCTAACCAGCTAGTAAGCTACAAAATGATTCTAAAAAATGGAAATGACAAAGACCATAGACCAATATGCTATATCTATCGAGGATATAATAATTTATTAAACATAAAAATATGTCGACCAGAGGTTATAATACCCCTAATAAACAGAGATAAACACAACCCCAATTTTTAATAGAGAGAGGAACTAGAAAGATTTTGTATCCAAAAGACATTTTACTTAGAAAAATACTTGAAACCAAGCTAACAAAAGGGCCCCTTGCTAGCTCTAAGGATTGCTTTCCCCCACTCCTTTTCCATCTAATTTGTCCCCCTAAGACTACTTGTCACCAAACTTTAAATGCATAAAGAAATTGTTCGAGTCCTTTCTGAATCTTTCCTTAAGATGTGCATTCCAAATATTTCAATGAATCGATTGCTATAGAATAAGACATTGGGGTGCATAAAAGAGTTATTAAAAAAGGGTGGCCTTTGATGGATAAATGATCTCCTAAAATCCCTATTTCGCCCTAAAAAATTTTGCAGTTGTTCGATTCAAGGCTAATCTTCATGTTATTAGACAACTTCGTATACTAGGGTTTCTTATTCAATATTTTCCTCAAAAACTTTCCACCACATTGACCCTTGTCGTAGAATAAATCATACTTTTTGTAGCCTTTCCAAAACTATCAACAAAAAAAGAACCAATTGAGACAACAAATGCAACAAAGAACCATAATTTTGCAGTACATCAAATGTATTTGAGAGAAAGAAGGATACCACTTGAGAAGGGTAAATATTCCATAGGGCCTTAGGTAAAATTACTTCTTCTATAATATCAGTGATAATTGCTCTTTATATCGTTATGAAATTTCATGAGAAGACTCATTCATGTACTTTGGAGTGAAGGCGCCTAAGGTTGGAAACTCCTAAACAATGAAGGAAACATAAATTATCAGGTTAAGAGGATTATATTACATGGTTCACAAAGGAAGCACTAAATGTAAGCAATACAATGAAGCTAACATTGGCAACCTTTGATTCTTGAGAACCCCACATCTATACATTTGCAAATTCCTTAGAAATTATTTGGTTGAAAAACCTAAATTGCATTGGAAGAAGGAAACAACATTTGCAAAATAAAGGACAAAGAAAAGAATGGCCACCTACTTTCCTCAAAAACATCACCTCTCTACATCTACACAATCCTTGATATGTGATGGTATGAGAGGAATATACTTTTGCACAAGAGAGGAATATGAACTATTTAGTAAAGATAGAGAATGTGCTTTGTTATCCTTTTTAAGGTCCCAATTTTAATAGATCCCATGATATGATATCCTTCCAACACCTTCACAAGGATTAAGAGAATGACATAAGATGGCCAGAAGTTGCTAAGCGATATACATGGCCTTTGATGTGACCAAGCCACTAGTTGAGGACCATCATTTCTAGGTAAAAATCATTAAGTTAACATTTAAGGAGATATTGGGATCCTTACTAAATGCCACATCTAACACATATCTTTGATACTTTAACTTTCCATCATCATTACCAAGCATTGTTCCTAAGGATGACAACTTGCAAAGGAGAAAACTTGTTAGAAAGACTGATCAATGAGATATAGCTAAATCTATTGGTTCCAAGGGTTAATATTTGTAAATCCATTTCTTATTATGCCTAATTTCCCCTTTCACAATCGTACAATCTTTTTTAGCTACTGTATAAACATTGTCATTAGCTTATCTAAAATAATATTTTATACTAAAATCTTCAATCCTCTGCAAGAGTTGCCACACATCTTGAAGAACATACCTAATTTCTTCATAGGCTAGCTTATATATCCCCTTCTTGTGTATCCTTTATGTGTTGCAATCATTTTTTTCTGCATTCCTTTCATCTCCCAATCCTCCAAGCACTTAAATGGATTTATATTTATAATTAAATAAACGTTGAATTATATATATCTATTTCATCCTCACTCCCTGTTATATGCTTTTGAGATTGAGTACTTTATTGGGATAAGAGAAACAAATGTGCAACAAATATAAATTAAAATAAATTAGATAAGAATATGCCTTTTAAATGGAATATCTTATTGCGATTAGAGGAGCCAACCTGGAGTAAATATAGATTAAAATAAAAATTAGCATATCTATCGTTAATGTATTAGGGTGGAGATCTATTACTTAGTGCTTTTTCTCTCAAGAATGATCCTATTAAATTTAATTTCAAAACTTAAAGTTTGAGATGAGCATCATTAAATTTTATATGGAAAATATGTTTCCTTAAATGTTTAAAATACTATATATTGGCCTCAAATCTATGATAGAAAACTGAAACATTCAATCATTGAAATTGTTTGAATTATATATACGTTTATTTAAAAAATATTATAGATATCAATTTAATTTTTACTTCAAATTTTTATTTTATTTTTAAATTGTCTTATTTACTAGATGCATAAACACATAAATTTTTTGTGATACTTATTTTGAATTATAATATTTATTATTAATATTAATATTCATAATTATGTCATTACTCTCCATCCTTTGTTGTCATTGTATATATTTCTTTAATGCTTTCTACTAGCTTAAATATCTAAATACATGAACCTATTATAAAAATTTATTGATAATTGATAGGTGCCTCAAGACTGATACCTCTTGACATATTTTAGATAGATGTATTAAGATATCTAGGCTAGTAGCATCCATAATGCAACATGTAAAGTATTAATTTGTCACCTTTTTTATTTAAATAAAAAAATAATTAAGCTTTACAAATAATGATGCATATCATATTCATTCAAATGTACACTAGGACTTCATTATTGATGAGACATTTCATCTTTTAAACCAAAAATTTAATCTTAGTTATTAACTATTCCTTGATCCCTTCTATTTTGTATTCTTTCCAATTGTCTTCATCTTCTTAGTGGAGATGTTAGTTCCTCTCCTAAATTATTATTTTTCATATGATTTTGATAATCAACATCCATTATATTTTGAATTCTATCATTTGGTATTTGTAGCACACTATTTAATGTAATGGAATTCATCCCTTCAAAACTAACCTCCACATTCCCAT
Organism: Cryptomeria japonica; assembly: GCF_030272615.1. Classification (NCBI taxonomy): domain Eukaryota; kingdom Viridiplantae; phylum Streptophyta; class Pinopsida; order Cupressales; family Cupressaceae; genus Cryptomeria; species Cryptomeria japonica. The sequence goes on from NC_081407.1 coordinate 337,425,598, forward strand.
TAGATTGATGGTGAATTTGGATGTACTTATGATTGCACATTTGTATTTGTTGTCTTTCTATCTATCCCATTCAATTGGTTAGAATTCGTCTTTCTTTTCATTCTTCTCAATATATATTTTCCATCCTCAGGTGTTCGTATAAGATTTGTTATAATCTTATCTGCATGTTGTCTCATTTTCACTTCAATCTCTTCCACTATTAGATTTTCCCTACATTTAACACTTCTTTCTCTATCATTTTAGTTTCAGTGATTCATTTCTTCTTGTTTTTACGCATCTGTTATTTGTTCACATCATTCTCTCATATAATTTTGAGCATATTCTTTGTCTTATTATTTTTGTTTCTCTTTAGTTGTAAGACTTCTTACTTCCTCTTTTTGTGCATTTTCCATTTGTTCACATCATTTTTATTAAAAAAGAAGCACATTCCTATACCTTAACAAAAAATAAAAAATAGGATAGGCTTGCATCAAAACAAGCTTCCACAAAGGCATGCAGAGAGAAGAGCTCACAAGTAGTGAGACGATCTAGACAACACTAAAAAAAGAATACCCCTTTTTGAAAAGAGGCTTTTGATTGGAGTCATAACAGATGGGAATTGAAGTCCCAAGAAAATGAGACTACCTAATCAAAATAGAGGGGTTTAGGAATACCTCGAACCATTATTTTGACAACCTCCCTTAGGCTGGGATCAAACTGTGATAACCCCCTTGATATCACTTGTGAGGTTAAGGATATGGTAAAGGAATAAATTGAAATAAATAATCTAAAGGAAAAATATTTAATTTATTTAACAAAGGGAAAGTTATTTAAATAGTTAAATGGAAAGGTATTTAAATATATTCTTGACATGTAATATCAAATATATTTAAAAGAAATGTATATATTTAAAATAAAAAAGAGAGGAAAATATATTCTTTTGAAATGTAATTAATATTTAATATATTAAAAAAGAAATAATATATTATGCAATTAATAATTAAAAAGAAATATTATATGAAATGTAATTAAACTTATATTTTATATATTAAAAGGGGGGAACGTAGGTATCTCGAACGGGTTGGGTGCCTCCGCACGAAGTGGTGCGTAGGTAACCGCAGCCTAGGCTATGGTTACCTCCACACCCCTTCATGTGGAAGGGGGGCCGTGGGGACACAACCCCTCACAAGCTATAAAGGGAGGCTGCGGTCAAATGAGGAGGGAAGGCAGCAGACGATAGGGAAAAGGAAGGAGGTCAATGGACAGCAAGGTAAGAGTCCTGTCCCAAATTAAATTAAAGGTATAATATATGAAGGTTTTTATTATTACTAATATTAATAGATAGTATTAAGGGTTAAGGCTCATTAATATTAGTTAGTATTATTTAATGAACAATGGGTAATGGGTAAGGTCCATTAATAAGTAATGTTCATGGGGGTCTAGTGAATATTTATACACATCATAAGGTATAGTATTCACTAGTCATAAAATAGGGATAAAATTTAATCTTGTAAATGTTATATACATAAGTTCCATATCAAAGGGATTATAAATATAAGGTATTTTAAGAATCATATTGAAAATTTGAATGTTGGAAAATCATGTTGATGCATATACATATATATAAATTAATTAAAGAATGCATTAAGAATTCATGTTAATATAAAGGATCATTTATGAACTCAAACTATTATGCAAATGTATGGCTTGGTTGGCTCAACCAAGGAGAGAAGGATCTGGTCACTTTCCCTTGAGGACTTGGATGATGAAGGCATCACCCAAGACAAGGAAAGGCAAGGGTCTTCCTTGGTTGGCTTGGGTGTAAGAGGTTATACCCAAGACAGGACTCAAAGGTCGGACTGATCCCCTCTAAGGACTTGGATGATGAAGGCATCACCCAAGGCAAGGAAAGGCAAGGGTCTTCCTTGGAGGGCTTGGGTGTAAGAGGTTACACCCAAGACAGGATTCAAATTCATCTTCGATTTCGTGGAGAGCTTGGGACTAAGGGGTTCCAAGAAGGTGAGCCTCACGGCCACCTAAGGACATACTTACATATGGCATTGTATCCTTTTTTTAGACAGGAACTATGATTATGTTAATTGAGCATTGAAGTTAGATTTCAATTTAGAGTACTTATGTACAAATATATATATGTTTGTTATGTTCTAATAATCTGTTTTGCAGGTTAATGATCTCTAACTAGTAGGGACACTACACAAACCAACCAAGGGGACAAACAATAACCACCAAAGTTTACAAGGCTTTCAACAACCTATTGCCAACAGGGCTATCAAATAAACCAACTAGGGCCAACTCCATAGGCCAACTATAAATAAAAATAATAGAGTCCCAATGAAGTAAAACACACGGGGAAGGGCTCCAAACAAAGGACCATAGAAAAAATGATCCCAACACCTGCAAAGAAGGAGAGGTCCCATAAGCAACAACCCAACAAGGAAAAACAAACAAAAATGGGAGCGAGGGGGAAAAGAAAATATCCTCAAGAAGGATAACATCCTCCAACAATAGGAAAAAGATATAACCAAAGCAGACACATAGAAAATAGAGTCCTCTTTGGTTAAACGCTTGCAAGGTAACCCTCCCACAATACCTAGTATGAAGATCTGATTAATTGCTTAAGAAGGTAAACCAGTATGAAGATCAGAAGTGGTCATGGTCAACTGGAATGTAGGGGACTGATGTCTGGGTTCACAGAGTGTGATTACCAGTTGATAGTCTCAGATCATCTCTAGGGTTACCGATTTGGCTTGTATGGTACAACAGATGGTGTTGTGTGATGAGTTAGTTAAGAACAAGGATAAGGATCAAGATGCCACATCAGGTGTGTACACATGAAGGATTTCTTTGAGGATCTTGCACGTGAAGTTTGAATGCATTGAATGTCTACCTCAGCGATGAGCATTTTTCTTAGCGGTGTGTGAAGAACGCATAATGGGTAACTAATTTCTAGATGTGGTGAAGATTGGACGATGCAGAATGTCTTGAGATCTATCTTAGATCATTTCATTCTATGTAAGTTGTGTTTGGATGGTCAGGATTTGACCGTTTGTAAATGTAAACTTGAAATCTTTAGCGTTTAGGGTTTATGCTACTGACCTAATTGTTGTCTATAAGGTCGATGAGTTTTGTTACTATAGGAGTTGGAAAAATTTGTTTGTGTATCCGTAGGTAGATGAAGAATAATTTTGAAAAAGAGACAAAGGAACATACTCTTTATTTTATTTAATTGAACCTTGCAGTGCAGGGAAAGAAGTCCCATAAAAAAAAACATCCCTACTATAAATAATTTTTCTATGAATTAGATCCCACAACTTGAAAATAAATTTCTCTTCACCATACCCAACAAAAATACACTTTTGCACCTTGGGATCCAGTTTGGTTTGTTTCTCCTTGGGTATATGGGAGAAGGATTCACATCCAAACACATGAAGATGCAAGTATGAAATTCCCTTCCCTTGCCATTCCTCTTCTAGATTACTAAATTCTAATTTAGATAAGGGACTTTGGTTGATGAAATATACAGCTATGTCACAAGCTTCTACCTGAATATCCTTACCTAGACTTGCATTTGATAACATACACCGTGTCTTTTCAATGATTGTCCTATTCATCCTCTCGGCTGGACCGTTTTCTTGAGGAGTGAAAGGAAATAACCTTAATCCTTCTAATCCCATTATCAACACAAAAACCATCAAATTCATGTGAACAAAAGTCTCCACCATTATTTGTTTGTGGACACCTAATCTTATGCCCAATCTGATTTTCAACTAAAGCCTTGATAATTTTAAATTTCGAAAAAACTTTAGATTTCTTAGAGAGCATGTATATCCATACTTACCTTGTACAATCATTAAGAAAGGTGACAAAATAGTTAGCTCCTCCAACAGAGGTTACCTTGGTAGGACCAAAAATATCTGAGTAAACAAGCTCTAGCGGTGTTATCTTTGTATCATGCCCACCTTTCAAAAAATTGACTCGCTTTTATTTTCCATAAAGACAATGTTCACAAAAGGCCAAGTCGACAAGTTTGAGACCCAGAAGCTAATTTCTTGTGTGCATAACATGGAGCCCTTTCTTGCTAATCTGCCCAATTATTTGATGCCAAAGATTCACTTTGCCATCCTCAACCACCATTGCAGTTCCTGCTTCACCATGAGTCTTAAATATATAGATACTACCCAATTTATTTCCATTTACAATTAGCATGGTAACATGAGTTACCTTCCAAGTATCTAGAAGAAAATTTACATTAAGACCTTGATCGAAGACTTGTCCAACAGATATCAAATTTTGCTTCAATTGTGGAACATGCTGGATATCAAAAAATGGATCAGATGTATTTGTAGATTTTTTTTTTTAAAAGAAGAAAAAAGCAAGTAAATGCTAGTATATTAATTCAAAATATAAAAATTATAATACAAAAGTTAAAATGAAACCATTCATGCCTAGAGAGGAGAGAACATACTACAAGAAGGGAAACCACATAGATCATGGTAAACATGTAAACCAAACCTAGCCAGCTAGTAAGCTACAAAATGATTCTAAAAAATGAAGATGACAAAGACCATGGACCAATATGCTATATCTATCCTGGATATAATAATTTATTAAACATGAAAATAAGGAGACCATAGGCTATAATACCCCTAATAAACATAGATAAACAAAACCCCATTTTTTAATAGAGAGAGGAACAAGAAAGAGTTTGTATCCAAAGGATAATTTACTTAGAAAAATACTTGAAACCAAGCTAAAAAAAGGGCCCCTAGCTAGCTCTGAGGATTGCTTTCCCCCACTCCTTTGCCATCTACTTTTCCCCCCTAAGACTACTTGTCACCAAACTTGTAATGCATAAAGAAATCTTTGGAGTGCTTTCTGAATCTTTCCTTAAGATGCACATTCCCAATATTTCAATGACTCGATTGGTGTAGCATAAGACATTGGGGTGCATGAAAGAGTTGGTAAAAAAGAGTGGCCTTCGATGGATAAATGATCTCCTAAAATCCCTATTCCGCCCTAAAATATTTTGCAGTTGTTCGATTCAAGGCTGATCTTCATGGTATGAGATAACTTCGTATACTAGGGTTTCTTATTCAAGTTTTTCCTCAAAAAATTTCCACCACATTGACCCTTGTCATAGAATAAATAATACTTTTTGTAGCCTTTTCATAATTATCAACAAAAAATGAGAAGCAATTGAGACAACAAATGCAACAAAGAACCATAATTTGGCAGTACATCAAAAGTATTTGAGAGAAAGAAAGATACCACTTGAGAAGGGTAAATATTCCATACGGCCTTAGGGAAAATTATTTCTTCTATAATATCAATGAAAATTCCTCTTTATATCGTTATGAAATTTCATGAGAAGACTCATTTCATGTACTTTGGAGTGAAGGCCCCTAAGGTTTGAAACTCCTAAAATTAATAGGATAAGAGGATTATATTACATGGTTCATGGTGAAAGGAAGCACCTAATGTAAGCAATAAGATGAAGCTAACATTGGCAACCTTTAATTCTTGAGAACCCCACATCTATACATTTGCAGATTCCTTAGAAATTATTTGGTTGAAAAACTTAATCTGCATTGGAAGAAGGGAACAACATTTACAAAAGAAAAGATGAAGCAAATAATGGCCACCTTCTTTCCTTAAAAACATCACCTCTCTACATCCACACAATCCTTGAGATGTGATGGTATGAGAGGAATATACTTTTGCACAAGAGAGGAATATTAACTATTTAGTAAAGATAGAGAAAGTTCTTTGAAGGTCCCAATTTTAGTGCATCTCATGATATGATATCCTTCCCAACACCTTCACAAGGATTGTGAGAATGACATAAGATGGCCTCATGTTGTCAAGTGATATACATGGCCTTTGATGTGACAAAGCCACTAGTTGAGCACCATCATTCCTAGGTAAAAATCATTAAGTTAACATTTAAGGAGATATTAGGATCCTTACTACGTGCCACATCTAAAACATAGCTTTTATACTTTAACTCTGCATCATCATTACCAAGCATTGTTCCTAAGGATGACAACTTACAAAGGAGAAAACTTGTTATAAAGATTGATCAATGAGATATAGCTAAATCTATTCGTTCCAAGGGTTAATCTTTGTAAATCTCTTTCTTATTATGCCTAATTTCTCCTTTCACAATCCTATAATCTTTGTTAGCTAATGCATAAATATAATCATTAGCTTATCTAAAATAATATTTTATACTAAAATCTTCAATCCTCTGCAAGAGTGCCCACAACTCTTGAAGAACATTCCTAATTCTTCATAGGCTAAGGTATGTTATATATACCCTTCTTGCATATCCTTTATGTGTTGCAATCAATTTTTTCTCCATTCCTTTCATCTCCCAAGCCCCCAAGCACTTAAATGGCTTTGTATTTATAATTCAATAAACCTTGAATTACATATATATATATATATATATATATATGTTATTGGGATAAGAACAACAAATGTGCAACAAATATAAATTAAAACAAATAAGATAAGAATATGCCTTTTAAATGAAGTATCTTATTGCAATTAGAGGAGCCAACTTGGAGTAAATATGCAGTAAATATAGATTAAAATAAAACTTAGCATAGCTATCTTTAATGTATAGGGTAGAGATCTATTACTTAGTGCTTTTTCTCTCAAGAATGATCCTATTAAATATAATTTCAAAACTAAAAGTTTGAGATGACCATCATTAAATTTTATATGAAAAATATGTTTTCTTAAAAGTTTAAAATACTATATATTGACCTCAAATCTATGACAAAAATTGAAACATTCAATCATTGAAATTGTTTGTATTATATATATGCTTATTTAAAAAAAATTATAGATATCAATTTAATTTTTACTTCAAATTTCTATTTTATTTTTAAATTGTGTTATTTACTAGATGCATAAACACATCAATTTTATGTGATACTTATTTTGAAATATAATGTTTATTATTAATATTAATATTCGTAATTATGTCATTACTCTCCATCCTTTGTTGTCATTTTATATATTTCTTTAATGTTTTCTACTACCTTAAATATCTAAATACATCTATCTAAAATACACCAAGCGATATTAATCTCAAGGCACCTATTATAAATTTTTATTGAGGATTGATAGGTGCCTCAAGAATGATACCTCTTGACATATTTTAGATACATGTATTAAGATATCTAAGCTAGTAGCATCCACAGTGCAACATTTAAAGTATTAATTTATCACCTTTTATATTTAAATGAAAAATTAATTATTCTTTACAAATCAAGATGCATATCATATGCATTAAAATGTACACTAGGACTTCATAATTGACGAGACATTTCATCTTTTAAACCAAAAATTTAATCTCAACTATTAAGTATTCCTTGATCTCATCTATTTTGTGTTCTTTCCAATTGTCTTCATCTTCTTAGTGGAGATGTTAGTTCCTCTCATGAATTATTATTTTCCATATGATTTTGAGAATTGACATCCATTATATTTTGAACTCTATCATTTGGTATTTGTAGCACACTATTTATTGTAATGAAATTCATCCATTCAAAACTAACTTCAACATTCCCATTAGATTGATGGTGAATTTGGACGTACTTACGATTGCACACTTGTATTTGTTGTCTTTATATCTCATTCAATTGGTTAGAATTCATCATTATTTGCATTCTTCTCGATATATATTTTCCATCCTGAGACGTTCGTATAAGATGTGTTATAATCTTATCTTCATGTTGTCTCATTAACACTTCTTTCTCTATCATTTTAGTTTCAACGATTCATTTCTTCTTATTTTTATGCATCCGTTATTTTTTCACACCATTCTCTCATATAATTTTTATTATATCCTTTCTCTTGTTCTTTTTGTTTCTCTTCAATGTAAGACTTATTACTTTCTCTTTTTGTGCATTTTCCATTTGTTCACATCACTTTTATTAATAAAAGAAGGACATGCCTATACCTTAACAAAAAAGAAAAAATGGGATAGGCTTGTAGCAGAACAAGCTTCCACAGACCCATGTAGAGAGAAGAGCTCACAAGTAGTGAAATGATCTAGAGAACGCTAAAAAAAAAAAACCCATTTTTGAAAAGAGGCTTTTGATTGGAGTCGTAAAACATGGGAATTGAAGTCCCAAGAAAATGAGACTACCTAATCAAAATATAAGGGGTTTAGGAACACCTCGAACCATTATTTTTACAAACCTCCCTTAGGCTAGGATCAAACCAACCAAGGGGACAAACAATAACCAACAAATTTTACGTGGCTTTCGACAACCTATTACCAACATGGCTACCAAATAAACTAAATAGGGCCACCTCCATAGGCCAACTGTAAATAAAAATAATGGGGAATAGATTCCCAATGAAGTAAAACATAGGGGGAAGGTCTCCAAACAAAGGACCATAGAAAAAATGATCCCAACACCTACAAAGAAGGAGAGGTCCCAAAGGAAAGAACCCAACAAGGAACAACAAAAAAAAATGGGAGCGAGGGGCAAAAGAAAATATCCTCAAGAAGGGTAGCATCCTCCAACAACAAGAAGAAACTAGAACCAAAGAAGGAACATAGAAAATAGAGCCCTCTTTGGTTAAATGCTTCTAAGGTAACCTTCCCACAATACCTATCCAAAGTTCATCCACATTAGCTTAAGGAGAGAAACCACTAGGAAGAAAAACACTATCCCAATTTATCTCAATTGATGGACTATCTCAAAGCATCCAACTAAGAGATTAAATTTTGCTTGATAGCAATTGCTTCATCCATTGAAGCTTTCCCAAAGAGAAAAGTGTCAAATGTGAAGAGACAATTTGTGAAGGAATAGGGAACAACTAAGATAGAAATGCACCTCGCTAAATTTTATTACCATTTGCAACTTTTATGGATCTACTCAACCCTTAAACCATTAAAACAAAGAGAAAAGGGGAAGGGGATCTCCTTGACAAACTCCATGAGTTGAAGCGAAAACATGGATAACAATTTACTATGACTACAAATTTAGCTGCTGATATACATGATAAAATCCATTTACACTAGCTATGAAAAAAACCAATTTTCTAAAGGATGGCTATGATGAATGTTCATTTATCTTTATCATATGCCATTTTGCATGTCAACATTTAGAATCACTACCAAAATATTTTCTACATTTTTAGAATGAAGGATCTCACTAGCAACTATTGCTCCTTCTAAAGTCTCCCTACCATGGACAAAGCCCTCCTATTTTTTGGAGATGATAGATGAAATCAATTTTGATAGTCTCATAGAAATTTTCTTTATAAAAATTTTCTAGACTGTGTTGCAAAGTGTTATTAGCCTAAAGTTAGAAAAAGTGGATGGATGCATTTTTTTTGGAATGATGACAATGTGGGTTGTGTTGAAATCATTTAGCTTTTTTTTGTTCCATTTTTATTCTTCTAGGATAGAAATATATCTCTCCTAACAAAAGACCAACATTTTTGGAAAACAATCATGGCAAATCTATCAAGCCTAGGTTCTTTATTCGAGGCCATTTAGAAAAATTTTGTAACCTTTTCAATAGAAAAATATGCCATTAGCATTTTATTTTGGTTCTCATCTACAAGTTTTAGAAGGCACCCTAGTGGAGGTGAAATTTAAAGATCTTGTTGATGTTCTCGCAACAAGAGAAAATTTCAAAAAAAATTATGGTCCTATCTTTAGTCTCATTATGTGTGACTAGCTTAGAACCATTAGTAGAGAGAATTATTTCTAATTTATTTATTTGTGAATTTGATGAAAAGTTGTCAGGACCATGCTGAAAGTGTCTACTGTCCTCTGAAAAATCTGTGAAATGAAAAATGTCTTTTCTGCCTCTCCAAATGGATTCTGAATATGAAAATAGAGTTGTGCACCTACAACCTACACACAAAAAAGACAAGAAAAGGGGTTGGGATTGGGGGTTTGCCTTTAGGGCAAATCCTAGTTTTGGAATTATCCAAACGATGAAAGAAAGTACTTGCAAGTAAATATAAATGAAATAATGAAATGTAATTCACCTTAAGGGAGGTTTTCGATAGAATGTAGGTACATTTGATTGTATTAAATTGAATGTTGAAAGGGATCTCTTCTTTAGTGGTTGAATCCTTCACTTGAATGCAACACCTAGCCTTGAAGGAAGACTTGAGAATGCTCAATGCTAGAACGGAATACTTGAATGCTTGAACTTATGCCCACTCTTTGCTTATCCAAATTTTTTCTTCTCGAACTCATGAAAATGAGAGGGAAAATTTGACATATATACTTGTTAATTAGGGTTAACTAATTGACTAATTTTTCATCATAAGCCGACACAGGGAAAGTTTTTCCCATTTTATGCAAAGTCCAATGCAAAGATAGGATAGAATAGGGGAAGGAAAGGGGAACCACACCCCTGTCCTAGGAGAAATGGGGTGCCACACCCATATCCTAGGGGGGATAGGGGCACCATACCCTAGTCCTGCCCCTATCTCAAGATAGGAAGCAGGTTCAGGTAGTGTGGAGGGCTGCACAAGTGGAGTTTCTGGGGGTTGAGAAAATCTCGGATCTCTGATCAGGCTTGGGAATTCGAATTGGCAACATGAAGACAATAACATGGTTAAAAATTTCAAGGGTCTCAATTTTATGACACTATATTTAGCCCTCACTTTAGTGGGAGTATAAGCACACGCCAATACTGCTAGTAAAGTACAAGGAAACAAGATTGAAAGACTTCTACCACGTCAAGGAGGCAAGATGCACCAAGTACCCAGTGGACCAAGAATCTTATTAAATCGATTGACAAAGTAAAAGTGAAGATCAAGAAGGTTCCTCTCACTATGAGTCAAGAAAAAGATACCAAAATTATAAAGCAAAGTTGATTTCACTAAATAATTCTAAGTATCAAACAACAAAATATGAGCGGAGTGTATGCCCCCATGTTAAAGATTTCACACACGCCTTATTAGGAGCAATTTATTTAAGGTAAGATAAACCCAAGAGAGAGAGAAGAGAGGGAGCATTTTATCACAAGCATTTAGCCTCCAGTCGAGGAATAAACCCAGGAATAATGAATACAAAACAAAAGGTAATTTTGCTTTCCTTGGGGCTAGTATGCTATATGGTAACTCATAGACATAGACAACAAAATTGGCATAGGTGACAAGGGCTTCAGTAGTTCAAGAGCCAATGGAAGTAACAAATCCAAATTAAGTTCTCGCAACCCCTATTCTTTTCTGGGATAAGTTGATTTTAAACCACCAATAGCATATGCAAGGGCACCCATTGATATTTATCTGCTCGAAGAAGTGCTAGTTTAACTCACCACCCTTGAAGTTTATCTTGGGTAGGGGTGTTGGCATCAAGGCTAGTTTAACTCACCACCCTTGAATTTTATCTTGGGTAGGGGTATTGGCATCAATGGGAAGAGATAGAAGCAAAGCCACTAGCATCTATTTCAATTCCAAATCCCCTTGCCACACTATGGGTTTACAACCCAATAACTCCTATGATCAGAGATACTTCGCGATGTTAATGCTTTTTAAGGTTGATATTCATGTAATTTACTGGACACGTGGGTGGTAGAATAAGGAGGATTAAAATTTCACATGGTACTCAACAAAATGCTAAGGTGAATCATGGAGGTTTAGACAGTGCATTTGACATGTTCGACAAAATGTCTCAAAGAAATGTCATCTCATGTAATACAACAATTGTAGGATATGCACAAAATGGATTTCCCAAAAAAGATTTCAAATCTTCCAAGAAAATTCAAAACGAAAAGTGTAGATTTGAACGTCACAACCTTTACCAGTTCCTCACATGGTATGAACTTCCACAAAGCATAATAGAATTCAGGATTTTTGTGAGAAGTTATAATTGTAAATGCTCCTACAGGCTTGCAATACAAAATGTTGAAACATGACTCGTGTAAAATACATTTTGTAGTGGAACTATCAAGAGCTTTTAATGAAGGACTTTAGAACCATTTTGTGTGTGTCTTATTCAGTGGAAGTTGGTTGCACATACTTCAATCACATGAATATTAATATTCTTCAAAACATGATTGATGGAATCCACAACATATGAATGCAAAGAATCAATCATGCGATCATGCAAGCCTTCCGATTATGAAAATATGTGTTATGAAATTAAAGAATGCTTGACAGATGTAGATGCAATTGGAGAGCATGTTCTTGAAGTCAATATATTTGTGGGCATATATTTCTTTTAAGTCAATGGTCAAAACATTAATGTGTTAGTATACTACAATTGTTGGTACTTTGGGATAATAACATAATGCGAATGAAGCAAATGACGATAGAGAACTACTTCAGCAAGATCCATAACTTGAAAATTACAATGTTCCAAGTGGTTCTTTTTGTAAATGTGACCTTTTTCACTAATTGCAACTAAAGGTTAGAAAGTGGACCTTATTCACACAAAACTGAATTAGTTTCTAACTAAAGGTTTTTATTGCATAGAAATGAGTTAGTTATTAACTTATCAAAGTTAGTTACTAAGGTGGCTATTTTGGGAAGCCTATAAAGGCAAGGCTATTTCATTTGTAAAGGGGAGACTTTTATGACAGGGAAAAACTCTGCAGAATTTTGTAGAGGAACTAAATAAGAACTTTTAATGTTCATACCTTTGTACTAAGGGGTTTTTGAGCTTGTATATTTTCAAAAAGAATAATGAAGAATGCATTGAGTTCGTGTGTCTTGAATGTATTCATGAGTTATCGTTACTAATTTCTCGTATGTTGAATTAGTAATCTCTTTATGTATTGGTGAAATATATTGATGAAGCACATCATTTCATGGTATCTTGACTTGCATGTGTGAGTACAACCTATATCTTCATGTTTTGAGGTTAACTGTAGTTCTTTCATCATCATTGCATGACTAACCTATTTGGTGGTAACCCCTTTTGTTATTGTTATCATTTATGGAATCCTACCTTGTATTCGTATGACTTCCAATAGGGTTTCTGTTATTTATCTTGTTTAAGTTCTATGCTTTCTCCTTTATGTACTTTCAAGTTAAAAGTACACAAAAATCCTGAATACCCCTATCATGCAAGGGCACTACCCCTCTCAAACGCAGAGGAAGATTGTGATTTTACTCCAATCTCTCCAACTTTTGGAATGTTCATCACAACCTCAAATTAGATGAGTTGGATAGTGGTTGGGAAAGTTCTTCACCACCTCAAATTAGATGAGTTGGATATTATGTTTTGTATGCTTTTGTATAAATAATTGTTTGAGTTGGATTTGGAGGAATTTCAAAAAAATTGGCAAAACAATTTAGCAATTTGTAGAAAGAAACTCAACATTAAATAGGTAAAGGAAAATTATTTATCTTTTTATATACATTTGAATACAAATGAATTCAAACCAAATTCTTGATCGTGATCATAATTCTCAATTAGGCCACAAGACAAGAGGTACCTAATTGTTTCAAGTCATAGAACATCTTGTATTGTTTTAGCTGAGTAAGTTTGGATCAATCTTTTCTTGACACAAATGTAGTCGATCTCGGTTTAGGATGTATATTTCCTAGAGTATTAGCAAAAAAATTTGGAGCTAACGTCACATCAACTGAATAATCATTTTGCAGTTGTTGCACAGATATATTTTTCTCTATTATTGTAATTGACCACTAATATGGCAATCAGTCACATTGTATTTCTCATCAATAAGTGATCTTGACATAGCATGTAAATCTTTGTACTCTTGCATTTACTTTTATATAGGGTTAATCCTCTTTGTCATAAATAAAGAGTAAAAAATTGGCAAAAAATCATATATATATATATATATATATATATATATATATATATATATATATATATATATATATATATATATATATATATATATATATATATATATGTATAATATAAATTTCAAGAAATCATAGATAAAAAGAAGATGAATATAAATATTATGCAGATAATCTCCAACAAATTAATAGCATGTAAAACTTGTCATTTTAATATTGTAATAGAAGTGATAAATGTAATAAGAGAAGTACCTAATATTTTATTTTTTTTGTATTTTTATTATTTTTAAATGTTAAAAAAATAATGATTGTTTGAATTGGTTGATTATTATTAATATTTTTATAAAAATGAAATGCAAGTTTTGAAGTTATATAATTTAGAAATAGAAATAGTCAATTTAATTATAATTATAATTGTGACTTAGGTTAAAATTATATGTATTGTAATTTGATTTTGAGAAATGAGGTTGCATAGGAAATATTAAGAATTGTATTCTACTTGAGTCTTAGATTATTAAATTACATGAGCACAACTTTAAGCCAACTAAAATAAATCATTTTAATATTATAATAAGAATATATAGATGACATAAAAGACAAGAAAATACAACAGAGATAGTACTTAGTGAAAAATACTTAAATCTAGTGAATGTCCCATTCTTTTTAATCACGCAAAAGTGACACCCATTACAAAAAAATAGGCATCCTTAAATTAAAAAAAATAGTGAATCAATTAAGAAGCTAATATTATATAGATATAAAAAATTAAAAATAAATGAAATGTATAATACTAATTTATAATTTCATCATTTACGAGTGCTTAAAATAGGAATATCCAAAAAAATTTGTACAATTTTAAGTTGAGGGTTATGTTTCTAGCAAACAAATGATTCTTAGACAACCCATTATAAGAGATATGGGGAACTAGAATTTAGACCATACTGAAATATTTTAATAAGTGAAGAAAAAATTCAATGAAATCAAACTCTTTGTACTCTTGTAGGAGGTTAGACAAGTTGTTTTGTAGGTTGTAGCAGTAATAAAGTTCTAGAGGAATTTAGAGAGAAGTATTCTTGTAACCCATTTGAAGGAATAACACAAGCATTGTTCTCTTTGGTGTAATTTTTTTCTCACAAGGGTTTCACAATGCCAATCACATTTTCTTGAAAGATTCAAAAGTATTTTTAACAAACCCATCTTATGCTTATCTTGCAATCATAATATTTCATGAGGTAACAACAACTATGAGTTTTAATGGATGCTTTTATTAGAGGAGTTGTTGCATATCCTTCCTCAATTGTGTAAACTACTTTATGTAAAATTTTATCGGTTTTATATCTTAAGATTGAAATCTAAACTTAATTATTATTATAATGACATCAAGCAAACAATAAGGTAAAGAAAAATCGATGCCAAACAAAACCTTAGACAAAAGATGTTTGGTGATTATATTAAGGAAAACCAAATCCTGAACAGAATAGTATTAAGAAAAACCTCCTATCCTCTTGTCCTTTGTGGGAGGGACAAGAGGATAGGAGGTTTTCCTTAATACTCTTATGTATTTTATGCACCCCAATAATAGGTGAGGCTTCCCTATCCCTGAAGATCCTATTATTTCTCTCCTTCCAGAGACCCAAATAAATGTGAGGCATCATGCAGCTCCAGAGCACTCTAAGAGAGGGATTTCTCGAGGGACAAACCCATTGGAACTAACAATCCCTGATATTACTTGACTAAAGCCACCATAACCCGCACTACTAAAAGAAGAAGGCCCAACCTTAAATAGAAAATAGGCAATGTAGGAGGATGTGATTAGCATTCTCCACATTCTCTTTACATAGGAAACATATGTTGCGGATAGCCATACCTCTTTCACAAAGATTGTCAATGGTCAGAACCTTCTCCTGCATAAAGAGCCAGAAAAAAAATATCAATTTTGGGGATCAAGACATTGTTCTAGATACCAGCCCAAAAGGGGGCTAGAGACAAGGACTTACTGATGATCTGAAAAATCATTAGCAACAAAGAAGACCCCATAGGGCGATTTACTCCAAAACAAATTGTCAACAACATGAAACAAGGGAATATGAATCCGTGAAAGCCACTCCTAGATAAGTCAAAGGGAAGAATCAATACTAACAAGATCAATCCACACTCCCTCACGAATATAATTAGCAACCCAGACACCAACAAGTCTAATACATTTGTTCTTGAGACTGTCCACCCATGAGAAGATGGATAAGGAACCTTCCCCCGCCCAACAGTCATCCTAGAATTGTAGATTTCTACCATCTAAAAGATACCATCTCATCCCTTGAGAAATAATATCCTTCTAATTGAAAAAATTCTTCCACATATCACATGCCACAAAGGGAAATAGGTAATTCTCCAAGGCATCTTCAATTCCCTAAATATGATATTTATGATGGAATATAGAGATCCATTCATTATCCTCTTTAAGACATATACATAATTATTTGGATAACACAACTATGTTTAAATCTTGCATCTGTCTGAGGGCTAGGCCACCAAGCGTTTTAGGGAGAACACCTATTCTCATGAAATAATATGCAATTTATTTTTACTTTAAGACCTAGACCACAAAAAGGTCTTTTGAATCTTTTCCATGCACTCCACAAATTTCACTAGGATGTTAAATAAATTCATAGCATAAACCAGAAGCAATGGGTATTTTATAAGAAGGAGTTTACCAACTTGGCTAAGGAGGGCACCTTTCCACCCTGCCAACTTCTTATAAAATCTGTCAATAATACTTGACCAAAATGTCTTCGAAGGAGGACCAGGGCATAGAGGTAGGCCTAAATAAGTATCTGACATAGTGCCAATTTTAAACCCCAAAATTTCAGCAATTTTATTCTATCTATAAGCAGGGGTGTTGAGGAAGAATATAGAGCTTTTGGGTAAGCTTATCCTCTATCCAGATCCTCGTTCATAAAGGGACAAAATGGCCTTCAATACTTTATCTTTCTTAACATAACTCTCTCCAATAAGGATAGTATCATAAAATTTTTTTATGGGAACACACAAGATATTGAGAGGAATGCTTAAGGCCTTTTAAATTGCCCAGTCTAATACCCTATTGAATTACCTTACTCAGAGCTTCACTCATTAAGATGAAGACAAAGGGGGACAGAGGATCACCCTGTTGAATACCTCTTGAGGCAGAGAAAAAACCAGAGGGGGAACCATTAATGAAGACAAAAAAATTCAGCATAGATATGCATTGCTCAACCAACTGAAGAAAATGACTATAAAAAATAAAATCCTATAGGACACTTATCAAAAAATAGCAATTAACTTGATCATAGGCCTTCAAAAGATCGATCTTGAGAAGGAAACTGAAATTATTAAAAAAAGAGAATAGACATTTTCATCAACCACAATAATAGAATCCAAAACCTGTCGGCCAGGGATGAAACCATTTTGATGTCTGGAAATCAACATAGGCATGATCGCTTTGAGTCTGAAAACCAGAATCTTAGAGATAATCTTATAAATCAACTTACACAAACTAATGGGTCTAAAATCCTGAAAGTTTCTAGCATGATGTTTTTCAGGGATAAAAACAAAAAAGGTGGCGTTCAACTCTTTGAAAAGAGAACAGGCACCAAATAACTCTCTAGCAATCAAAAACATCATTACCAACAATCTACCAATACATTTGGAAAAAATAAACATCAAAAAACCATATGAGCTTGGAACTTTGTTCCCTTCAAAGGAGAAAGTGGCTTTATTAACCTCTTCAAAACTCAGGATTTTGGTAAGCTCCTTGTTGATCTCCAGGGTGACCTTAAGAAAAACCTCCTAAAGAATATTCTCTAGGGCCTGAAGATCCAGAGGACCATCCTCAAAGAGGAGGGGGGAGAATAAATCGATGGCCTCCTTACACAAATCCTACTTCTTATCCACCCACTAGTTGTTAACCTATAACTTCTTAATTCTATTGGTAGCTCTATATTTCATAATGGTCATATGAAAAAATTAGTATTCTTGTCCCCACTTTTAAGCCATACAACTCTGCATCTCTATTTCCAATATTCCTCTTCCTTAGAAATAATGTCATGAAGCTTATTAAATAGTTTAATATCTTTATGCATGACGCTAGGGTTATATCCCAACCCCTGACTAAGAAATTGAATATCATCCAACTCCTTCTTTATGTTTTCCTTTTGCTGAAAAATATTCCCGAACACAGATTTGTTCCACTATAGAATATTGGATTTAACATTGGACAATTTGTTAACAATTCTATATATACTAGTCCCCTGAATAATAATGTCCCACCATTAGGAAATCTTATCCTAAAGTTCCAGATTGATGGTCCACATTTTATCAAATCTAAAGGGAAAATATCTTCTGTCATAAAGGGGCACCATATTCAGGATAATCAAGAAATGGTCCGATCCAATTCTAGAGAGATAGGACAAGGTACAAGAATTTTTGTAAGCCAATTTGGCAAAATTAGACCTCGATCAAGTTTGACCTGAATAAGGTCCGGACCACTTTTTCTATTAGACCATGTAAATGAGCACCAATAAGATCCAGGTCTAATAAACAAAGAGCATTGATCATATAAAGAATATCTTGTTTAGTTTCCTCAGAGATTAGAGCACCACCCACTCTCTCTCCACTACAAAGAGGAGTATTAAAATCCCCCTTAAGAATCTATCTATCTTTCGGGAAAGAAAGTCTAGCCCGACTCAAGGAACCCAAAAGATTTCTCTTGGCACTTATCAGAGCAATGAACAACACAATCTTTAAAAATGGCTAACCTGATTCTCTCCACTCTACTAGAAGGCATCTTTGTCTCCTGAATGAGACAGATATCCAGTTTATGATCTCTTACCATATTGGAAAGGAGATCATGTTTGTGGGGGTGATTAAGCCCCTTAATATTCAATGAGATGATTTTCATTTGATAGAGGGGGGGGATCCAATCCCTATATCCTAAACAGTTCTCTAAACCCCATCTACAATAGTGGCTTTGGTTAGCCTATCCCCACGTACACTATTTGGTAGTCTTCCCACCCCTTTAGGTTCATACCCAAAATCCATCCCCTATCATTTTCTGGTTGTGACACCCAAAGCTCCTAGAGTTGAGACATTGGTAATAGGAGATGGTGGACTCCTTCGATTCCTAGATTTGATTTGAATAAAAGGATTGGATATCTCCAAAATATCCGTAGCGATATCAATCACCGTCTGCCCATCAACTTTCTCAAGCTTATTCTACTCCATATTCCTACTTATATCAATAACCAACTCAATGGGGGTTTCTATAGTCATCCCATTATCCTTTTGAATAGAATCCTCAATATTAACTTGGGGGTCAACCTGCGGTGGAATAGAAACCATTTCCTTAACATTCCCATTCGAGCTTTATTTATCTAGCACATCTGAAGACTCTTTATTCTACAATGCATCACTAAGTTCCCCCATAGGAGGAACCTGTTGGCTTTGGCCGGTACCCTGATCCTCAACTTTCTTTTTCCAGATCTTTTTTGGTTTTGGTTTAGTTGAACATTACTTCGCCTAGTGACCCACTTTTTTATACTGAAAAACAAGCAAAAGGAATAGATTCATATTCCACCTTCTACACCCATAAGACAAGTTTTGAGCTGAGTGTGATATCAGATCGTAAATTAGTAGCTTGTTTTATATTGACACACAACCGACCCTAGACCAAACTCTTTTTTTCTGCAGTCATCAGATCCACCGATAGAATTTCATCAAAGCAAGCCGCTAGACCTGCAAAGATCGCCTCATCACAGTACTCTTGTCACTCTCAGCAAAGTATACCTTCCAATTCTAACTTGAGCATATTTTATATTGCAAGGGAAGAATTATCCATACCATATCCAATGGCTCTCTTATATTAATCTGATAGCTCTTGTTGAACCCTTTCTTTATAAGTGAAGATATTTTAGAATGCATTTTGTTCTATTATTCAATTTTTCCTTTTACAAACTATAATTTAATACTTAATTGGAACATTCTTTATCTCATAGTAAAAGGAGTTAAATTTCAACATGATTCCAACAAAGGTAGAAAGGTACAATATCTAAACCATGTTGACTCAAAATTGAAGGATGTAAGTATCTATGGTGTTTTCATAGTGTTTTGAAGGAGGATGGAAAAGTGATTGGACCCTATGGATCACATAAGGAAGGGAGAAAATTCCACTGAAGAAGAGAGCCAAGAATTAAAAATTAGAAAGCTGTATAATGTTTTTGGAATTTGATGAAAATCTTGTCTTTTGTTTATCCAAGTGTAGGAGCCATTTTTATGGATGCAGTTGTAATGGTGAAAAAATGTGAATGATGGGGAGATCAAGAGGAAAGCTTTTCTTCACTCCGAGAAGAGATGGAAGTTTCACTATGAATTTACCTTCAAACACTTTATCCATACTATTTTTAAAAGAGGGAGAAATTCACTAGATCCAATCTCTTCGGGAAGAGATTGCATACTAAATGAATTGACAATGGGATAGAAATGACAAGCTAACCCCTCTTTTAGAATGAAAAAATATTGAATTATGTGTTGTAGAACTAAGTGTAAAAGTAGAAAACAACTGATTATAACTCGAGATAGAAGCATGAGATGAAGTTGTGCACCTAGATTTGGCTATAATATGTCGAGACGAAGCTGCCCTATGAATTTGACAAAAAATTGTCAAGACCATGCTGAAAGTGTCCACTCTCCTCTAAAAAATATGTGAAATGAAAAATTTTTACCCACCTCTACAAATGGATTTGAATATGCAAACAAACTGGTGCACCTACAACCTACACACAGAAAAGATAGGAAAAGGGGTTGGGATTGGGGGTTTGCCTTCAAGGTAAACCCCAGTTTTGGAATTAACCAGATGATGAAAGAAAGAACTTGCAAGTAAATATAAATGAAAGACTAAAATGTAGTTCACCTCAAGGGAGGTTGTCGATAGAGTGTAGGTAGATATTCTTATATTAAATTGAATGTTGGAAGGGATCTCTTCTTTAGTGGTTGAATCCTTGACTTGAATGCAACACCTAGCCTTGAAGGAAGACTTGAGAATGCTCAATGCTAGAAAGGAATACTTGAATGCTTGCACTTATTCCCACTCTTCACTTATCAAAATGTTTTCTTCTTGATCTCATGCAAATGAGAGGGAAAATTTGACATATATACTTGTTAATTAGGGTTAACTAATTGACTGATTTTCATCACAGGCCGACACAAGAAACATTTTTCCCACTTTATGCAATGTCCAATGCAAAGATAGGACAAAGGGGAACCCAAAATAGGACAAGGAAAAGGGAGCCATACCCCTATCCTAGAAAAAAGGGGGCGCGACACCCCTATCCTAGGGGGGACAGGGGTGCCATGCCCTAGTCCTGCCCCTATCTTAGGACAGGAAGCAGGTTCAAGTTTTGTGGAGGGTTGCACAAGTGCAGTTTCTAGGGGTTGAGAAAATCTTAGATCTCTGATCAAGCTTGGGGATTCAAATCACCAATGTGAAGACAATAATATGGTTGAAAATTGCAAGGGTCCCAATTTTATGACACTATATTTAGCCCCCACTTTAGCAGGAGTATAAGCATGTGCCAATATTGCCAGTAAAGTACAAGGAAACAAAATTGAAAGATGCACCAAGTCCCCAGTGGACTAAAAATCTTACGAAATCGATTGACAAAGTAAAAGGGAAGATCAAGAAGGTTCCTCTCACTATGAGTCAAAAAAAAGATACCAAAATTATAAAGCAAAGCTGAGTTCACTAAATAATTCCAAGTATCAAAAAGGAAAATATGAGTGAAGTGTATACCCCCATGTTAAAGTGTTCACAAATGCCTTATCAGGACTGATTTATTTAAGGTAGGATACACCCAAGAGAGAGAGAAGATGGAGCATGTTATCACAAGGATTTAGCCTGCACTTGAAGAATAAACCCAAGAATAATGAACACAAAACAAAAGGTAATTTTTCTTTCCTTAGGGTTAGTATGCTATATGATAACACATGTATATGATATATTTATATGTTTATATAATAATCATCATTCCTCAAAGAAAGAACACTACCTTGGAAGAAATGGAATAGAGGATGTCTTTTGAGTCAACCTTAAAGAGACTTGGAAAAGAGATCTCAATGCTTTGCATCATCCTCAAGTAGACACTGAGGGAAAAATAGAGGAACAAGGATACACATAGAAGAATAGCCACAAAGAGCAAGAGAGGAGAGAGGGAGAAGATCTACAATGCTAATATTGCTAATATAGCATGACATCCACCTCCCGATCTTGCTGATTACTATTTTGGGAAGGCGAGAAACATGCCAGAGGAGCAACATTGAGCACAACAGATGAAGCTAACACAAGATCCAAACAAAGACTATGATCATGGGCTAAATCATTTTGTTTGATTCTAGGAGTAAGGATTAGGATTTGTGAATATTTTGTTTCATAAATGCTTGTCTAATCCAACATATTCATAAAAACTGTCAGAAGCATTAAGAGTTGTATTTCCATCATGAATAACATTTTCACTCATTTCTTCATCAAGATTTATAAAAACAGGAGTTTCTTGTTTCTCTACCATGTTTAGAAAATTTAGAGTTGTGGTATTAAGATCAGAAGAATAGAAAGAAGTATGTTTAGTCTCAATCACATTAGAGGTATGAGATGGAAAAGGGTCAGTAAAAATCTTAAGATTTTGATTAGGAGGAGATTTTGATTTATTTCCCTTATCATTCACACCTGGGAAGGATATAGTATTATTATTAATTAAATCTTGAATCTTAATTTTCAATGCAAAACATTCTCAGTATCATGACCAGGCTGATCATGAAATTGACAAAAGGAATTTATATCAAAATAAGGGGAGGCAAGATTAGAGGGGTCAACTAGTTTGATAGGGGGAATTTTGATCACATTTCTTTGTAATAACTGAGACATAATACTATGTAAAGATCCAGTCAAAGGAGTAAATTGTCTTTCTCTTACAAAGAATTTAGAAATAGGAGGAAAAAGTTGATTACCAAGCCTCTCAACTTAGTCATGAGCATTGCATATGCTCTGCATCGAGTAATGACCATTCAGGTGTCGATGATCACCATAGATCTATCGTTAGTGCTCAATGATAGATTCAGTTTGATGCCTTGGCATTGAAAGTCGCCAAGCCTAGTATCAAAATGTTGATGGTAAGTGGAGTTGCTATGGACATATCTATCTGTTTTAATACTCTATATTCAAATTCTTCATTCAGGGAGGAGAACATATTGTGGAGGATTATCTCCAGTGATCGTAATATTTTACTAGAAAATGAAAGTGGCATAGTTCTCTCTTCATGACGCTCATGGCTACAGACATCGACAAGGTGATAGCAAGCATTCTGAGGATTCAACAAAGCAACACAAGTTGGTACACATGCTATCAACTATTTAGTATAATGGAAGGTTGAGATTGAGCATCAGCATAGTGGGGAGTTTTATGATGATCACATTAATCCGTACAAAAATGTGAAATGTGTGCATATGGGCACGAAAGCATATGGAGGAACCTAATGATTAGGAATGATGGAGAAGGTCTCTATGAAATAACGCCTTGCAACAACTCTCACATCATCCTAGAAGCTTCGAGAGTCACATGAAGCATTCATTTTGCTAAAGCCTGCATAGGAATCAGATGATATTGGAACTAAAGGTCCAATTATTCGAGTTCTTACTTATGTCGTTCTTGAAGATCATCAAAAGTATGTCTTAGGATGGGCATTGTAGTATAACATTCTAGCACACATTGTTACAAGTGGATTTATGTCACATCTATGTGGTTGGTTTATCACTTTGTTGTGGATGGTATTAAAGGTAATTCTTCAAATGATGCTTAAGCTATGCTTAGAGAAGATATTGTGGATAGATGATGAATGATGGAAAGGTCTAAAGGCCACTCAGCCATTAGATCGTCACTAGGTGCTTTAGTACATGATGAATCCAAGTGAATGTAAATTCCATTCCTGAGCAAAATTATAAAAGATAAGTACTCTTTATCTTTGAATAATGCTACATCATTGAATAGTGAATCATGTATTGACATTTCCCCTCAATATCATTATATCTCTCTAAAATGCTTCCAGGACAAATTAGAGATTGCATTCAAGGAAGGAAGATTGCTTGTATTTCTTCATAGAGGAAGAATCGACATTCAGAGGGAGTCTGATATATCATCAAAAGTAACCTTGGACGAAGAGAAAAGAAGGTTGATATCTTCTTCAGAGGGAGCTCGACATTTCAGCTTCAGAGGAAGCATGGCATTTCAACTTCAGAGGGAGCCTAAAATTTTAGCTTCAGAGGGAGATTGACATTTCAACTTTAGAGGAATCTTGACATTCCAGCTTCAGAGGGAGACACGTCATCATGAAGATTTGATTAATGCATTTTTCTCTATGATGGAGAAATTTGATGTGAAAGCCCTTGTTAATGAGTTCTTCTCTATGAGGGAAAAGATCAAGATGCAATCCTATGTTAATGAGTTCTTCTCTATGAGGTAGAAGTTTGAGGTGCAACCCCTTGTTGATGCATTCTTCTCTGGGAGAATTCAGAGGTTAAAGCCCTCATGGCACCCTCTATGAGTAGGTATGGTGGATACACCCTCTGCGAGTAGGAATGGTGGAGATACATTCTTCTCTAGGATAAGTCTGAGGTTAAAGACCTCATTCCAACCTTTACGAGTAGGCATGGTGGAGATGCATTCTTATGTAGGAGAAGTCTGAGGTTAGAGCCTGTTGGCATAAGATGAAGTGTGATAATGTATGTTTTCATTGATGTCAATATGTGCTCAAGTAGGTGAACCAGTATGAAGATCTGATTAATTGCTTAAGAAGGTAAACCAATATGAAGATCGGAAGTGGTCATGGTCAACTGGAATGTAGGGGACCAGTGTCGGGGTTCACTGAGTGTGATTACAGGTTGATAGTCTCAGATCATCTCCAGGGTTACCGATTTGGCTTGTATGGTACAACCGATGGTGTTGTGTGATGAGTTAGTTAAGAACAAGGATAAGGATCGAGATGCCACATCAGCTGTGTACACGTTAAGGATTTCTTTAAGGATCTTGCATATGAAGCTTGAATGCATTGAATGTCTACCTCAGGAATGAGCATTTTTCTTAGCGATGTGTGAAGAACGGATGATGGGTAACTGATTTCTAGATGCAGTGAAGATTCGATGATGCAGAATGTCTTGAGATCTATCTTAGATCGTTTCATTCTATGTACTGTGTTTGGACGGTCAGGATTTGACCATTTGTAAATGTAATCTTGAAATCTTTAGGGTTTAGGGTTTATGCTACTGACCTAATTGTTGTCTATAAGGTCGATGAGTTTTGTTACTGTAGGAGTTGGAAAAATTTGTTTGTTTGTCCACATGCAGATGAAGAATAATTTTGAAAAAGAGACAAAGGAACATACTCTTTATCTGATTTAATTGAACCTTGTAGCACAGGGAAAGAACTCCCATAAAAAAGTACATCCCTACTACAAATAATTTTTCTATGAATTGGATCCCATAACTTGAAACCAAATTTCTCTTCACCATACCCAAAAAAAATACACTTCTGTGACTTGGGATCTAGTTTGGTTCATTTCTCCTTGGGTATATGCAAGAAGGATTCACATCCAGATACATGAAGATTTAAGTATGAAATTCCCTTCCCTTGCCATTCCTCTTCTAGATTACCAAAGTCTAATTTAGATAAGGGACTTCGGTTGATGAAATATACAGCCGTGTCACAAGCTTCTACCCAAAAATCCTTACCTAGACCTGCATTTGATAACATACATCGTGTCTTTTCAAGGATTGTCCTATTCATCCTCTCGGCTGCACTGTTTTCTTGAGGAGTGAAAGGAAATAACCTTAATCCTTCTAATCCCATTATCAACACAAATACCATCAAATTCATGTGAACAAAAATCTCCACCATTATTTGTTTGTAGACACCTAATCTTATGCCCAATCTGATTTTCAACTAAAGCCTTGACAATTTTAAATTTTGAAAAAACTTTAGATTTCTTAGAGAGCATGTATATCCATACTTACCTTGTACAATCATCAAGAAAAGTGACAAAATAGTTAGCTCCTCCAATGGAGGTTACCTCGGTAGGCCCAAAAATATTCGAGTAAACAAGCTCTAGTGGTGTTATCTTCGTATCATGCCCACCTTTGAAAAATCTGACTCGCTTTTGTTTGCCATAAAGACAATGTTCAAAAAAGGCCAAGTCGACAAGTTTGAGACCTAGAAGCTGATTTCTTGTGTGCATAACATGGAGCCCTTTCTTGCTAATATGCCCAATTATTTGATGCCAAAGATTTGCTTTGCCCTCCTCAACCACCATTGTAGTTCCCACTTCACCATGAGTCTTAAATATATAGATACTACCCATTTTATTTCAATTTACAATCAACATGGTACCATTAGTTACCTTCCAAGTATCCGGAAGAAAATTTACATAAAGACCTTGATTGAAGAGTTGTCCAACAGATATCAAATTTTGCTTCAATTGTGGAACATGCTGAATATCTTTGAGCACCCATGTTTTACCAGCTTCTAATGATAGAAACACATCACCCTTGCCTGCAATTTTGCAAGCTTTGTTATCTTCTAAGAAAACATTACCAAAGTGACCTTTGTAGTTAATGAACACTTCAAGGCATGAGGTAGCATGATTGGAGGCACCGGAATCAAGTACCCATGAATCTCGAGTAGTGTTGGTTGTTCAAATGATGACTACACTATCATCTTTATCATACACTATATTGACTTCACTATCCCGCACCTTCTCATGTGCCCTTTTGAAGTCTCTACAATCCTTATTTACATGACCAGATTTGCCACAAAACCAACAATCATCATTTCTATTTGTAGACTTTGATCTCCATGCTGATTTCAAACATCTATGATAATGATTTTTGCCTCTATTATGGCTCCTACCTCTATGTTCGATGCTTACCACCGTTAAGGCTTCACCGGCTGAAGGTTCTTCATTTTTTATTCTTAAATCGTAGCTGACAGGAGTAGCTACTACATCATTAAAAACTAATTTATTTTTATTAGATATTGATGTGCTAACTGCTATTACAACACCATCTCAGTTGCTTGGCAAAGAGCATAATAAAAGAACAACCTTTCTCTCATCATCTTTTGTCATCCCCACCAAAGTTCCTTGACTGATAAATGTATTAAATTCATTGATGTGATTTGCCATTGTGCAACCTTCTTTCATCTTAATCTTGTACAACTGCTTCATAATAAACAATTTATTTCCATTCGACACCATTTCATACATAGCTATTAGTTTATCCCATATATCTTTCTTTATCAGCAAGGACTCCATCTGCACCTTTCATAACCCAAAGTTCTCACTGGAGAACTTCTCTATCTTTGCTTCTTCCATGATTTCAAAATTTCAACCACCAAAAGCTTAACAATGATCTAACCTAACTCTATTACCAATTGTTAGGATTTAAAGCAAATTAGAAGAGCAGAAAACTAAATAATGAATTCATAGACAAAGACAAAAGAGACACACAATTTATTGTGGTTTGGCAGATTGCCTACGTCCACACTTAAAGTAGGGGAATCAATTATATTGATGACCAATTCTTGTTTGTACATACACAGTTGCAACCAGCTTTAGAATACACACAACAATGATATTGAAACAACTCTTAAAGAGCTAAATGCAACAGAAGTCAAAGAGCCAAAGGTTTTTGTGGCAAAGTGGAAGGAGTCCGTTGGACTTCACTTCCAACAAAATTTATGTTTTAATACAATATATATTGATCTATATATTAATGCATTTTTTTTTTTGTATTTTTAATTTTTCATATATCTTCAATAAGTAATTTATGATACATTATGTGATAATTTTATTACAATGGTTAATCCACAAATTGATTTTTTCTTTTTATTTTTCTATTCGATACATTTTCTCTCTCTCTCCTTTTAATTGTTTCTTAATGTCTTAGGATTCTTAATGTTCTTACAAAACCCTATTTTGCATGTTTGTCCTTTGTGGTTGATGGTTTCCTCTCCAAGCCTATCATTTGATGGTTCATTTATGATCTATAATGACCTAGGGACCTTCCCCATTTAATCAAAAAACATTTATTTAAATTTTTTTTTACCAAACAAATAAGACTTTTAAGAACCTGTCAACATTTAAATCCATATTTAAAAAATCAAATATTTTTGTGCATTTTTTGGATGGGAGATGTGAAAATTACAGACAATACAGAGGTGTTATAAGTATGCATAACAAAGATGGCTAAAGAGGGCCTTTGATTAAGATAGCGGAAGTATGTTTGAATGAACTGCCAAATATGATATAAAATGAATTATTGGCATTTTGATTGATTGGTCAGAGAGTTTGTCTCTTTCTTCGCATCTTCACATGATTTTAGAAAATGTGTACTTTTCAATAGTAAGACTTTATAAAAAAATATAAATTAAAAGATGATTTTTAGGACCTTCTATGTAAGATAAAAATGAATGAATATATGTAATGACAACTCCAAATAGGATTGTAAATTTACAAAAAAAGGTAAATTTAAAGGAATGTGGTAACATAAGAGTAACAAACAGTTAATGACAACAATGTAAAAAAATTGACTAATTATATAATTCTCCTAAATCCTAGACCATAAATATGCCATAAGTAAATTTTCAATTTTACCAATTGATAACATCACAAGATCAATGTAGGGCTAATAGTTAATGTTACCCAGATCATACTACAATTGATTGTCTGGTCATGTAGACTCTTGTATTAAATCTTTCATTGTATGTTTCAAGCGTGAAATAAAAACCTTCCAATATGTATATAATCCCTATCCAATTCCCCAATTGGATTTTTTTTCCTATGACACTGAGAGAGTAGATGTCCAAACTATCTTACTAAGAAAAGGGGCGTATCTATGTAAAGGTACACATGGTGTTCCTACCATTAGTAAAGTAAGGTATCAATTACATATCGCTACCACTTAGTGAAGCTTGGTATGTTACCTACTTATGTTTCATTATAAATTATTCTTCTTGTACTCCATCAAAGGACTAAGCAACCAAGGACATCCGTCGTTGGTATGTTGGTGGCCCAAAAACCTACATGCTCCTAGCAGAATCTATCCTATTAATGCAATATGATTAATAATCATTTGACATCATTTTCTCCTTGACTACTATCATTATTGAACAAGGATAGGCTTATCTCTTTACGAGTCATAGGATTTCCATCCATGATCACCTCTTAGCACTATTTGGAATAGAGGTTCCTAATTTAGAATAAGTAGGTTCCAACCCAGCCATTTCTAGGGTTAAACTACCCATCTTGGTGTTGTTTTACATGAGGCATTATAATCTATTCTATCCTTGCTTTCTATAATATTAATAACTAGGAGGAGCCTATGCTTTAAACAAATCCAATAAGGTAAATAACTTGCAACACATTATTGAACAAGGATAAGCTTATCTCTTTACGAGTCATAGGATTTCCATCCATGATCACCTCTTAGCACTATTTGGAATAGAGGTTCCTAATTTAGAATAAGTAGGTTCCAACCCAGCTATTTCTAGGGTTAAACTACCCATCTTGGTGTTGTTTTACATGAGGCATTTTATAATCTATTCTATCCTTGCTTTCTATAATATTAATAACTAGGAGGAGCCTATGCTTTAAGCAAATCCAATAAGGTAAATAACTTGCAACACATTAATTTATCTTGCTACTACCATGTTTGGCTTAGAAGGGAATTGTAGTTGTTCTATGCTTATATTGGAATTATGATTGGCTCTAAAATGTATTCTAAAAAAGGGCAGGTTTTCTAATTGTAACTAACCAAGATTGACTTATTTAGCATCTTGTCCCTCTCATCATAATAAAATATAATCTTCATTACAATAATGAATGTAGTATGATGGGACTAAGTTATTTGAACTATTTTTATTTTAGCTATCTTATTAGAAATGTTTGACACTAACATCAAAGGAGATATATTGCTTCTCTAAAAATAAATAATTTATATCTCTGAATTTTGACTTGATCTAGCTCCAAAATAAACACCTCTAAACATCCTCACAACTTGTATGTTATTATAACTATCTATTACCTAATTTGTTTAATGCAGCTATCCAAATTCATGACTATAGAGAAACATATGAATTGTTAAAATTTATAATGTACTTGTTAAAATCTATCATTCATTATGGAAAATATCTAACCCAACACATACCATTGCTGATGAAAAACTTAGAGACATGATAAGGATAGAGAATCAATAGACAATGAAGGGTTTCAAACTAATTTACAAATGCGATTGCTAATATTATAACTAAGTTTTTGCAAATCAACAAGGAAGGGAAATCTAAGATTTTATTTATTTATTTATTTATTTCACTTTCTAAGTTTAATACACATATCCTTAACACTTAGCATTCACAATAAAATACCTAGTACTAATATTGAAATTTTGTTCATTATGTCATAATAGAAACAAAATGTTAAACTAAAATAAATGACCGGGATTAATGAAGTCCTAGAGTTTTTCCAATGCCTAAACCTACAACTTGTTCCTTTCTCTACACATGTTAGGGTTTTGTCCGATTTGGAGAAAATACAAATTAATAATTATAAATATATTTGAATTCACAAAAGATTAATAAAAATATACAATAAAAATAACATAGATATTTAATGTGGTTCACCCAAGATGGGCCACATTCACAACACACAACTGTCCAACCTTTCCTTATTATCTATTAAATAGTACAACACCATTACAATGCCTTTTTACATTCCAGTTGTTTATAACATGCAATTTTAGGGCAACATACAAAGTCGGGTAAAATTAACCCCAACCCTAAAATAATATTCTCGTAATATTTTCCTCATACTTGTATTCTCATATACTCGTACACGTATTTTTGTACACATATTCTTGTACTCTTGTAAACTTACAAGAATTTTGGGGGGAGTCTTTGACTCCCCATTACTCTAGCCCTTAAGTCTAACACTTGTACCCCATGAGTGTATAGTACAAGTTCATAATCAATCACCATATACTAACAATATCCCACCTGGCGACTGATCTTGGACAATGTTGTTGCACTTGCAACTCTCACTTGATAAAACACTTGGACTTGGTTGTTCGTTTATTCATGATTTTTATTCAAGAAGGCCAATTAAAGCTGATGATGAAATCAACTTCTCTCATGTGACTACCTTTGTGAACATATCTACAAGATTGTCACTTGTGTGAATCTTCTCAAACCATTACTATCCATCCTCCAAAAAAGACCGTATGAAGTTGTACATTCTAGTTGAATGTTTTTTGTCCTTGAATGAAGATTAGAATTATTTGCAAGATGAATGACACTCTGAGTATCAGTGTACAATGGGCTATCCTCTTGTGTTTTGCCCAATTCCTCCAAAAAAATGTTGTAACCAAATCATCTCCTTGATAGCTTCAGTAGCAACCACATACTTAGCTTTAAATAGTGGTTGAAAGTGCAACAACCTTTTGCACTCTCGAAATCTAACTAACTACAGTGGCCCCTATAGTGAAAAAATATCCTTTAATACTCCTTTTGGTATCAATATCACCTCTTATTTCAAAGTCAACATATCCATGTAGAGTAGCATTTGATCCTTTAAAACATAAGGCCTTGGTAGTAGTACCTCTCAAATACCTAAGGATCCATTCAACAACATTCCAATGTTCTATTCTTGGATTTCTCATATACTTACTCACAACTCCCACTACATGTGCAATATCTATCTGTGTTCATACCATCACATGCATCAAATTTGTAACAGTTGATGAATATGAAATGTTAGACATTTTCTTAACCAATTCCTATGTCTTTTGGCACATCTCCTTAGTCAATTTGAAATTACTATCCAGAGGTGTACAAACTACTTTTGAATTATACATTTAAAATATTTTCAACACCTTTATATACTGACTTTGAGACAAAGTTAATGTTCTATTTTTTCTATTCTATGAAATCCTCATACCAAGAATTTTCTTAGCTATACCTAAATCCTTTGTAGCAAATGACCTTGCTACTTTCTATTTAAGTTCATTTATATGATGCATGTTAAACTCAAAAAGAAGCATGTCATCAACATAAAGTAAAAATACAATATAACTACCATTATCCAGTCACTTAAAATAAACACAATTTGATCAGAATGACACCTATGGTAACCATGTTCAACCATGAAATTATCAAATTTCAAATATCATTGTCGGACTGTGGCCATACAAAATCTTCTTCAACTTGCACACTAACTCCTCTTTACCTTTGGCCACATATCTTTGTGGTTGTTGCATGTATATTTCCTCCTCCAAATCCCCATGGAGAAAAGTGGTTTTAACATCTAATTGTTCGAGATGCTAGTATTTTGTAGTCATAAGACTTAGAACAATTTTAATTGAAATTATTTTTACAACTAGAGAAACTTTTTCATTAAAATCTATAGATAGCCTTTTTTGGTGCAAAAACCTCTTACAAAGAGTTTGGCCTTATATCTTTCTTGTCCTCCATCCTCCTTCAACGTATAAACCCATTTATTTGCCAAGGCTCTTTTTCTTGTAGGTAATGGGATTATTTCCCAAGTCTGATTCTAAATCAAGGATTAGATCTCCTCTTCCATGCCTACCTCCCACTATTGTTTGTCATCCACCTACATTGCTTCTTCATATCCTTTTAGTTCACTAGAATCAATTAATAAAATAGAATTCAAAGAAGGAGAAAATAATTGAGGAGGTCTACTTAAACTCATAGAATTTTCTAACACTTGCAAGAGTTTGTGTGATATTTAATTGTTTCTAACCATTAGGTAGCAGTGGCATTTTATTTTCAAGAATCTCATCTAATACAACATATTCCTTTTTGACCTGTTCAAGCTTCTTTTCCTCCATCTGTTCTTTATACATGACCTTCTCACTCAATATTACATCTCTACTTCTAATAATTTTTTTGATTTTAAAAATTCCATAACTGATAATGAAAGTCATCCATTCCATATCCAGTGAAGGTATGTTTTTGAGATTTAGTATCAAGCTTGGTTATATTTTATTAAAATCAACATGGACAAAAGATTCACAACCAAATATTTTCAAAAAGAATAATTTACCTCTTTACCAGTCCAAGCCTCCTCTTGAAAGCCACCGTCCAAAAGTTTTGAAGGTCATTTATTTATAAATAAACAATAGTATATACAACATCTGTCTAGAAATATAGGAGAAGTCCAACATGCAATCACGTGCTCCTAGCATGCTCCATGATAGTCCTATTCATTCTCTTAGACTCATCATTTTCTTGTGGCTCTTCTGGGACCGTATTCTCCCTTTGAATTCCATTAATAGAACAATAATATTCAAATACCTTGTTTGAATACTTGCCTCCATTATCAGAAGTGAGACACTTCAACCTTTCTCTTGTCTAATTCTCAACCAAAGCTTTCCATTTCTTATAAGTTTCAAAAACATCTGATTTCTATTTTAGGAAATACACCTATGTCTTTCTAGTTGCATCATCTATTAAAATAACATAATAAGAAGAGCAACCAAGAGATGATACTTGAGGCAGTCCCCATACTTCTGAATGCACAAGCTCTAATTTCTCACTCTTCTTCTCTTTCCCAAACTTGAGAAATATAAATCTTTTTTGTTTACCATAAACTCATTTTTTTCAAAATTCTAAATCAATCTACTTCAGTCCTTGAAACAAATTTTTAGAGTGAACTATTTTTATCTGTTTCTCAGTCATGTTCCCAAGTCTATGGTGCAATAGTTTTGTATCTGTTCTTGTAACATCTATTGTATTTGTCCCTATAATGGTTTTTTTTGTAACAACTAAGGTAGAATAGGTATTATTGGTATACAAATGCAATACACCTACCTTTACACCTTTAGTGACCTTCTAGACATTGTCTATAAAGATAACTATGCAACCTTCACTACCTAGTTGTCCTGCAAAAGTTAAATTTTTTCTTCAATTAGGGACATGTCTTACCTCATCATCACCCTAATATACGTTAACAAAATCATCTTGAACATAATCTAGAAAATACATTATAAGGCCTGTGGCAAGAAATGAAGCTCCTATATCCATTACTCAAGAATCATTAACATTATCTAAACACAAAGTCAAGGTATATTGAAAATGATTACTTGTGACGTTAGCTTCCTTTTTGTCATCTTCATTTCCATCTCCTTGTTCATTTTTTTGAGACCAACAATATTTCTTTAAATGTCCTAGCTTTCTATTGTACCAGCAATCCTTTCTTCCTCTAGATTGAGAGCATCCTTTCTTCAACTTCCCTTGTGACTTCTCTCACCTAGGGCCTTTTCCTCTTTCCTTTTATCTTCCCCAATTCTCTACATTTAAAACAATAGCCGATGATATTGAAGTCTCACCTATGCTTTTTTGTTGCATTTTCTCACTTAGGATAGCACCAACAACATTATCAAATTTTAAGGTGTTTGTACATGAGACAGAGTTACTTATAGCCATAACCAAGCTATTCTAGCTTTTTGGCAAAGAACATAAAATTAAGAAAGCCTTAACCTCTTCATCAAAGTTAACATTTACAATAGTCAATTGGTTGGTAACTATATTACATTATTTTGAATGTTCTTCTATAGATCCTCCTTCACTCATTCTCATATTAAATAAATGCTTCATAAGAAAAAACTTATTCAAAGTTGAGGGTTTCCCATAAAATTTAGTCAGTGTTGCCATCAATCCTATAATCATTGTTTCTTTTGATATATTGAGTTCTACAAACGATGCAAGGCAAAACAGAATGGTGCCTAGTGTCTTTCTGTCCAAAATCTCCTAGTCTTCATATGATATTTTAGAGGGTTTGTTTATCTTTCCTTCCAATGACTGCCACAGATCCTTTTAATTTAGGTAATCCTAAATCTATAGTTTCATAACTGATAATTGTGGTCATTGAACTTCTTGACCTTAAATTTGGTTTATTCCATTTCTCCCACTCAAATCTAAAAGTCCTTGCCAATTTATAGAAATACAAGGCTCTGATACCAATTGTTAGGATTTTGATCGATTAAGCCAAAATACAAATTAAACAGTTATATGCAGATTTGAATACACAATAGATGAAGAAAAATACATAACAAAAACAAAACAAATATTTAACGTGGTTCACCAAAGATGGACTACATCCACGTCACACAACTAGCCCATCTTTTCTTATTATCTAGTAAAGAAACATAGCACCATTACAAATCCTTTTTTAGTCGTTTATAACATGCAATTTTAATGCAACATACAAATTCGGCTAAAATTAACCCTAACCCTAAAAGAATATTCCAATAATATTTTCCATGTGCCCTTATTATCATATACAAATACACATATTCTTGTACCTATACGAGATCTTCAATATCTTCTTTACTTTAATGCATAAGAGGGCTATTTTTTACTTTGTGATAGCTTTTGTTCTTGAAGTATGATCTGTAGATTCATGACTAGATTTTCTTCATTTGACATGTGTTTCAATTGATTTCCCTTTTCCATTATTACCTCAAAGTGGCAAAAGAGAAGATTATTTAAGGGTAGTTGTAGACAAGAAGAATGACACTCTTCATACTTTGGAAAGGAATAACAAAGTATAAATTGCAGTAGGGATGTAAATTATAAAATATTTTGGAGATAGAAATAAGAAATGGAAAATAATGGAAAATAATAAAATTGAACTATCATATGAGGATATCAAGAGGATAATAAAGTATGATACAAAGAGGAATGAATTTGATAAGAACATAAATGCAAAAATTAAGCGTAGTAGTGCAATGACAAAGAAAGTTTCTACAAATTTACATACACAACCAAAAGATGATGGAACAAGATCAAGGACTGATTATAACTATAAAATCATGGAAACAATATTTTCAAATCCCTTGTAGTAGCGAATACAATGAGAATAAAATATAAGATTCAAGGGAAAGGATATGACAGTCACAAAGTTTCATGTATAACCAATGTGTATTCCTTGCCTTGTGGACAAGCAAGATTTTAGCTTGGGGAGGGGTGGGGGGCGATGAGTCTATAATTGGTCCATATTATTTCATGATTTATCACACTTTACCTAATATTTATAGTTCTCTTCCAAGGAATTTCTAAACATAACCTTGGTTTTGTGAAGCACTAACTAGGATTAATGGTGTTTGATATGTATTTGTATGACTAGCTAGTTGATACTAAATAAATGTAAAATATTATAATAAATGGTTATTATTGAATGTAAAGTATTTGGAAGGATTAACAAGTTTTTTTTGAGTGGTTTGATTCGTTCATATAGCTATAGGGAAGGAGGAACAAGTTGGCAATTGATAGATGTAGTTGTTGACTTGAAGTGCATAAAAACTAAAAAAACTAGAGTTTCAGTAAAATAGGAAATCTCACTTGTTTCTTCACACTATTAAAGTTTTCAAAATGATTTGGAAATTTGAAAAAGATATTTAAAAACCCTTCAAACTATTTGATCTATTAATTGTATGAGATTTCCATAATCCATGTTGTATTCTCTTTTTTTTTTGGATTCGATTGTGTAGTTTGATCTGATTAAAAATATTTAATGAGTATGACAAAATGACAAATTTCTAGGCAACAATTCAAGTATGAGTTCTAGTTCAACTTGGAATCTTATACCTCTTGATGACTCTGTGTATTTGGAGTTATTTAAGTTAAGAAAAATTGAAGAAGCTTGTGGGAACAATATTTGACAATTAATAAACAATTATAACATGTTTTGTACACATGCTTATTCGTGATTGTATTTTATATTTGTAAGAGTTTGAAAATGATTAAAACTCTCTCAACTCTTGTTGGTTTAGTCTTTATTATCAGTCATGAATAGAATAAGTTATCTCCTTTCTATCATGGGAGAAATCCCATTTGTAATAATTTTTTAAGATTGTAATTAATCCAACTTTTAATTATCAAGAATAAATCTGAGATCTTATTGAGTTGTGAGTTAGTAGTGTCGAGAATGGTATAAAGAGTGTTGTCTAGTTAGTGTTTTCTTGTCAATGGTGTCCATGTCCAATTACCAAGTCTAATATATGTCCATGTAATCTTTTATTTGCAATAAGAAGATGATTTGGTCAATGCAGCTTGTAGATTGGACATTCTGTTGAATGCTAATGATTAAGATTGTAGCAACTCAAGCAAGGGCCACTTGAGGAACTTTGAATCCATTATTGTTAAGTTGTATAGTATTTTAAATTGTTGTCCATTATAATTTACTATTAGTAATCAATTAGTTAAGATATATTTTATTTCAACATATTTTATTTCATTAGTTTTAGACTAGTGTCTACAACCACTACTATTGCAAATAACTAGTTTTCGAAGAACCACTGTTGTGTAATTATTTTTATTTCTACCATTTTTATCTTTTTAATTCAGTTTATTGTTTGAGTTTATTTTCTATATACAACTAATACAATAGCTTAGAAGGATTCCGTAGTGGATATATATTGATCATGACCATATATATTTGTTAAAGGAAAACTATTTATCTTTACTTATAAATTCAAGTAGAAATGAATTTAGAACAAAATTCTTGATCATGACCATACTTCTTAGTTGAGGCACAAGCTAAGAGGCAACTCATAGTTTCAAGACATGAATCATTATGTACTTGTTGCAACATATATATATTTCTCTGTTATTATAATTGAGCTCAAATATGATAGTTAATCAGCCATATTGTATTGCTCAATAGTAAGAGATCTTGACATATTATCCAAGGAATAAAAGAATCATATAATCTCCAATAAATTAATAACATTTACTTATCTTAATAGTGTAATAAAAGTAATAAATGTAATAAGAGAAGTACCTATGATTTTAATTTTTTGTATCTTTAGTACTTTTTTTATTTTAAGAACAAGAATAATTGTTTGAATTAGTTTATTATTAGTATTTTTTTATGAAAATGAAATCATAATGTTGAAGTTATATCATTTCTAAGAAATAGAAATAGTCAATGCAATTTTAATTATAATTGTAACTTAGAACTATAGACATTGTAGGTTAAAATTATATGTGTTGTGACTTGATTTTGATATATAAAATTGGATTAAAAATAGTAATAATTATATTCCACTTAAGTGATATAGTATTAAATTACATGAGGATAACCTTAAGCTAACTAAAATAAATAAAAATGAAAATATCCTTAAGGCTAGAAACTTGTGTTTTTGAAATAGCTTCTTACTTAGATTTAGAAGATTATGTATTCATGTTAATATTATTTGAAGTATGGAGGCAATCAGAAGTGGAAATAGTAGATAGTTGTTAGAGTAGATAGTTGTTAGAGCTATAAAATTTTAAATGTTAGACGACTCTTTGGGTTTGTAAACAGTATTAGATGAACTCTCCAATTCCATATATCTTATTTTATCTACAATGAAGGGGATTGGCCCTATCTAATAGTTTTTTTATCAAAAACCAAAATAGGAATATCCAAAACCCTTTGTACAATTTAAGTTGATCTTTCTGATTCAAACAAATAAATGATTCCTATAATTCACAAGTAAAAAATATATTCAATGAAATCAAATTGTTCATAATACAAGAAACATGAATTCATAAAAAATAACATTAACAGATGAATAATATTCATAATAGTTTTACTAAATATATCATTGTGTTACATTAAATTTCTTATTTTAAATTTATTTAATATATTATTAATAATATTATTATATTATATTATATTATATTATATTATATTATTTTGTTTTAACTTTAGTTTGGTTAAAGTTACAAGATATAAATACAAAAACAAGAGGGTAATTTGTAAACAATAAAAATGTATTAATGGGAAGTGGGTTTATATATAAGTTTTCAATATTTAGATTAAATTTAATTCTTTAAATTTATTTAATTTATTATTAAAAATATTAACTTGCTTCTAATGGAAAATTACAAGATATTAAAGAAAAAAAATAGTAAAAAATAATCTACTTACAAATTAAACCATATTAATTTAAATGTAGTGAATGTCCCATTATTTTGTAGATCCTAAATAATTGGTTGATTATTTGTTTAACGGTAAAAAATTATTCAAAAATTAAAAATTGGCTAAAAATTTACATTTAGATAGTGGATTCATCATACATATTAATAGTTGAATAATGACAAGTTAAGAAAAAATGATTATATAATACTAGCCTAATATATATATATATATATATAATATTTCCATGGCACTTTCCTACCATTCCCATCCCCTCTTTTTATGCATATGTTCAATTTACATTAATGTTATAATTGATAGATTTATAGTGTCTTTTCATATTTTATTTATAATTTGAAATCAATTATAATAAATATAAAATTTCAAATGTATTATGAAGATAATTATTAAGCAAGAGTAAATATTTAGTATTTATAATTTATTTAAAAAATATTAAAATGATACAAATAAAGATTTCACTTAGAAAAATCCTTTATATATATATATATATATCTAATTTCATACATTATTTAATAAAGAAAATGTATAAGAAAAAATAAATTACATAAAAATTTCAATTTCATATCTATTTAATTGAAAAACACACACATATATCCCTCCCTCTCTAGCATATATCACGATAATAATGATATCCCTTACTCTCTCAATTTTCCTAAGAACTGATAATGATTTAGCTTCGGTTCGAATGACATCATCATCGGTTCCCTTTCAAAGAAATGAATTTTACAGGGAGGAAGGCGTTGCCAAAACCCTTCCTTTAGATTATATGCAAACACCTCGCCACCAAATAAACTGCTGAAGCACAGGTAATCTCCCACACAAGCACACTTCCGATACCACAAATCATTACGGAGGTATTGAGGGAGCGACTGTGGAGGCATTCTTGCAAACTCTTTCCAATTCCAAACCAACTTATCTTCCTCGTCCTGAGCCAACTCCCAGATAACAATACCCGTCTTGTTTGGCTCAATTCCGCCAAGTGATGGGTGAGTTCTTCCCAGCCTCGGTTTGTTGTGTGGAATGGATGCATTAATTCCACCAAGCATCGGATTGTTGTGTAGAATGGATGCGTCAGTTCCACCAAGTGGTGGCAGACTTCTGCCAATAGATGCGTGAATTCCACCAAGCCATGAGTTCATTGGGCCAGGCATCATATTGTTCATGTGTGATGAGGATGCAGGAATCCCGCCAAGAGCCCGATTGTTGTGTGATGTGGACGCATGAATTCCGCCGTACAATGGATGAATCCCACCATGAAATGGGTGAATCCCGCCAAGCGCTGGGTGTGTTCCCCCAAGCGAAGGAACGTTGGGTGGAATCGATCGCTCAATCATGTCAAGCAACTGCTCATACCGCTCGTCAAAGATCCCAACCAAAAGAATAGACGAGCCATATGAAACCACTGAGAAAACATTGGCATGCAGATCTTCAACATTTCGGGGTAATGGAGCTACTGTAACAGGGTTGATAAAACTCTCATCTTGGATTTTGAAACCGATGATAGTCGTAGGCGACGCTCCCTTCCAGAAAAGAACGCCATTACACTCAACCATTTCATGACAGAATATTCTAGATTTAGTTTCCCATCCAAACTGACACTTAATCCTCCATGAATCTTCAACATAGTGGTAAATTTGGAAGTTAAATTTTGGAGAATTCGAGCAAACTACCAAATAAGGCTGTTTGTTTTCTCCCTCCACAATATGGACGAATTTCTCAGTCAAATCTATTTCTATCTCTGCATAAGATCTATCAAGGGGATTGCAAACAAATAATTGACTGGAAGATTTTCGAAATAACAGTAATCCCTGCCCTATGCTAAGCATAGATAAATCTCTTATATACTCTCTCTCAGGGTTTCGGACAATAAAGAGAGGGAGAGTCATCCATTTTTGTGCAGAGAAGCAGTAGACCATGCAGCACCAATTTCTATATTCATCTTGACCACAGATAAGAAGCCATGGATTCCGGATGAACAGCGAAGACAGAAAACTTTGTGAAGACAAAATAAAATTCCATTCCTTACAAACCATGCGAGACCTCCAGATTGATTGAAATGAAAGCTTTCCAAATATCAACTCCTTCATAGCTTGAGGCAGCTTAGATATATCCCCTTGTCCTGTGTATCCTTCAACTGTTGCAATCAATTTTCGCTCCATTCTTTTCAGCTCCCAAACTTCCGAGCACTTAATGGCTTTGTATTGACAATTCAATAAACCTTGAATTAAGAATATATCTGTTTCATCCTCACTCACTCGTTGTTATATGCGTTTGAGATTGAGTGCGTTATTGGAATAAGAGCAGCCGACATGCCAAAAAAAAATATAAAAAAAAAAAATAAGATAAAAATATGCCTTTCAGATGGAGTACCTTATTGCGATTAGAGGAGCCGACGTGGGGTAAGCTGTCTTCAATGTATTGGGGTAGAGATCTATTACTGGGAACTTTTCCATTTGGTGTGTTTCAAGAATGATCTTATTAAATCTTTAAATTTTGTATGGTAAATATGTTTCTTTAAAATTTTAAAATAACATATTTTGATTTCAAATCTATAATAAAAAATTGAAGCATTCAATTATTGAACTTGTTTGTATTATAGATATGTCTATTTAAATATGTTCAGAAATGTTATAGATAAGAAATATTATACATATGAATTTAATTTTTATTTCAAATTTTTATTTTATTTTGAAATTATCTTATTTACTAGATACATAATCACATCAATTTTATGTGATACTTATTTTGATACTTAATTAATAGATCTTATTTTTGGTAATTTTTATTGTTGAATTAAAGAAAAATATATACAAACACAACAACCATTTATTTCATTCATATAAAAATAGGAATACACAACAAATAAATTTAATAGACTAGGACTATAAAGTAGATAATTTTAGTCTATACAAGAATTCAAAAAATTAATATCAATCCTTCTTGTTTAAAAAAAATTGAACTTAAAATTGCCTCAAAAGTAGCCAGCGTCTTTAAAATAATTTGATCACTAAATTTCAAGGAATTTTCTTAAACATGTTATTGTTTATCATTTGATCACATTTATTAATTGATCTAAATTCATAATGTTGGGTAAACAATACTCTTAAACGTTATTCAATTGAATAGTGAAAACACAATTTTGCCCAATAAGAGTAAAATAAATATCTAACACATTGACATGGACATGATGTATTATGTAAGATGGAGTAGATAAGGACCATTAGGATTTTTTGAGGCAATAGCTCTATAGGGGATGATTTAAAGGATGGAGGAGAGGGAATATGTGATAATGGCTAGGTATTTCATGCAACTTGTTGCCTCTTGTACAATGGGTTTGTGGTTCGAAAGTGGATCTTGTTGGTTTTCTAGTTTCACCCTTGCTTTTGGGTTTTGTAGCCGCATATTTTGTGGTTGCCCCTATCTTGAATCTCATTTACTCAAACCCTTTTTGTCCCTTGTCTATGATTAGAGGATTCCCTTCATTTGTTCACTAGGTGAACCATTAGTGGGGGTGGAATTCCTCTTCTACGCTTTTCTCCATTTTGGGGGGTTGGTGGGTGTTGCACCATTATTGGTGGCCTTTCCCGCTTTTCTATTTTATTGTGTTATTGTTGGCTAAGGTTTTGTTGTTACCTTTGGCTCTATGTCCCTTCACTTCCCCCCATGTTTTTATCTTCTTCGAATGGTGCTTTTGTGGCTTATGTATTTCTCTTGGTCTTTTAGTGTTTGTGTGGTGATCTTGCATCTATTGATGCTTTTGGTGTTCTCCTCTGGGGTTGGATCGGTGATGGGAGAGTTGTGGTTGCTGGCGGCCCCTTCTTTTTGGTCACCTTTTTACATTCTTTGTGTTTTTCAGATGTGGACTCTCCTATTTTGTTTTGTTGGTTGTATAGAGAGGGGCTTGTCTTCTGAACAGGGGGGTATCCTTTAGTGTCGTGGGCCTCTTGGTTGAGATAGTATTGCCTTCCATTCAAGGAGGCTGGATTTTTTGTGTCCCTTCCTTCATGCCAAGGGTTTTGAAGGTGCTTCATTTTCTATTCCTTTGAGTGACCTTATAGAGGTAGGTCTTGAAGCTACAATGTTTAGTGATGATCCTCTTAATGAGTGTGTTTCAGGTTTTTTTGTGTTATTTAGGATGGCGTTTCTCTTCTAAGTGGTTATTATTCTTGTGCTAAAGTGGGCAGAATTGGTATTCATGTTGAGGGTTGGTTACCTTGGGGGGTTTTAACCGAAGAGGGCTCTTTATGCTACATGCCTACTTTGGCATTGGGTTCCTACTGCTATTGGAGGGTGCTACCATGATTAAGGATATTTTATTCTACACCTCGCTCCCCCTTTGATGTGTGGTTCCTTACTGGGTTAATGCCTATTGGCAAGAGTTTTGAAGGTACTTCATTTTTTTCCTTCAAGTTCAATCCTATGGAGGTGGATTTTGAAGCTACAGTGTTTAGTTAGGCTCCTCTTGATGGGCGTGCTTGGGGATTTTTATGTGTTCTTCAAAATGGTCTTTCTCTTCGTGGTGGTTTCTCTCCTTGTGCCAAAGTGTTTCTCTTCTTTGTGGTTACCTTGGGGGTGTTTAACTAGAGAGGGATCCTTATATTGTGCACCTTCTTTTGTGCAAGATTATTTCTACTATTAGAGGACACTACCATTCATGAGGATCTCTACTTCTACCCCTTTCATGTGTGGTGCCTTGTTGGATTCATGCCTACAAGACCTCTCTTTCTATGTAGGTATTGGGGTCATTTTATTTCTAGATTTTTTTCAATGGAATTTTCCCCTTTGTCTCTCCTTTCTAGGATGTTATTCCTTAATGTTCTTGTTGACAGCTGACCTATTAAGGCCCATGTTGGTATTTTTGATAGCCTTGTTAGCAAAATGTTGCGAAATTCCTTCCAAAATTTGTTGGTTTGTTTCGAAATCATAGGAGGTTTTTAACAATATGGTTCAGGGTGAATTCCTAAACTA
This sequence comes from Cryptomeria japonica, assembly GCF_030272615.1. Taxonomy (NCBI): domain Eukaryota; kingdom Viridiplantae; phylum Streptophyta; class Pinopsida; order Cupressales; family Cupressaceae; genus Cryptomeria; species Cryptomeria japonica. Next base: position 337,469,400 of record NC_081407.1, read on the forward strand.
ATCTATCTAATTAGATGGTCTTGTGGGTTCAGGACTATGGTTCCTTCCAGTTATGGCTCAGGTCAAAAACCTCTCTTATAAAAAGGGTCTACCTTTTTGGGTGTTGTTTGGGTTGTCTCACTGCTTGTGATCTCTTCCCTTTTTCATGCCACTAGGGTGACTTTTTTTATTTTGTTATGGTATATGGGCCTATCCCACTTTTTTAATCAAAAAATGGATGAGATGTATTTGTATATGTTTTTCAAAAAAGAAGAAAAAAGAAAACAAATACTAGTATATTAATTCAAAATATAAAAATTATAATACAAAAGTTAAAATGAAACCAGTCATGCCCAGAGAGGAGAGAACATACTACAAGAAGGGAAACCACATAGATCATGGTAAACACGTAGACCAAACCTAACCAGCTAGTAAGCTACAAAATGATTGTAAAAAATGAAGATGACAAAGACCTTGGACCAATATGCTATATCTATCTTGGATATAATAATTTATTAAACATGAAAATATGGAGACCATAGGCTATAATATCCCTAATAAACATAGATAAACAAAACCCCAATTTTTAATAAAGAGAGGAACTAGAAAGAGTTTGTATCCAAAGGACAATTTACTTAGAAAAATACTTTAAACCAAGCTAAAAAAAGGCCCTAGCTAGCTCTGAGGATTGTTTTCCCCCACTCCTTTGCCATCTACTTTTCCCTCCTAAGACTACTTGTCACCAAACTTGTAATGCATAAAGAAATATTTGGAGTCCTTTCTGAATCTTTCCTTAACATGCACATTCCCAATATTTCAATGACTCGATTGGTGTAAAATAAGACATTGGGGCACATGAAAGAGTTGTTAAAAAAGAGTGGCCTTTGATGGATAAATGATCTCCTAAAATCCCTATTCTGCCCTAAAAATTTTTGTAGTTGTTCGATTCAAGGTTGATCTTCATGGTATGAGATAACTTCGTATACTAGGGTTTCTTATTCAAGTTTTTCCTCAAAAAATTTCCACCACATTGACCCTTGTCTTAGAAAAAATCATACTTTTTGTAGCCTTTTCAAAATTATCAACAAAAAATGAGAAGCAATTGAGACAACAAATGCAACAAAGAACCATAATTTGGTAGTACATCAAATGTATTTGAGAGAAACAAAGATACCACTTGAGAAGGGTAAATATTCCATAGGGCCTTAGGGAAAATTACTTCTTCTATAATTTTAGAGACAATTTCTCTCTATATCCTTATGAAATTTCATGAGAAGACTTATTTCATGTACTTTGAAGTGAAGGCCCCTAAGGTTTGAAACTCCTAAACAATGAATGAAACATAAATTATTAGGATAAGTGGATTATATTACATGGTTCATGGTTAAAGGAAGCACCTAATGTAAGCAATAAGATGAAGCTAAGATTGGCAACCTTTAATTCTTGAGAACCCCACATCTATACATTTGCAGATTCCATAGAAATTATTTGGTTGAAAAACTTAAACTGCATTGGAAGAAGGGAACAACATTTACAAAAGAAAAGATGAAGAAAATAATGGCCACCTGCTCTCCTCAGAAACATCACCTCTCTACATCCACACAATCCTTGAGATGTGATGGTATGAGAGGAATATACTTTTGCACAAGAGAGGAATATTAACTATTTAGTAAAGATAGAGAAACTTCTTTGAAGGTCCCAATTTTAGTGCATCTCATGATATGATATCCTTCCCAACACCTTCACAAGGATTGCGAGAATGATATAAGATGGCCTAATGTTGTCAAGCGATATACATGGCCTTTGATGTGACAAAGCCACTAGTTGAGCACCATCATTCCTAGGTAAATATCATTAAGTTAACATTTAAGGAGAAATTGGGATCCTTACTACATGCCACATCTAACACATAGCTTTTATACTTTAACTTTGCATCATCATTACCAAGCATTGTTCCTAAGGATGACAACTTACAAAGGAGAAAACTTGTTAGAAAGATTGATCAATGAGATATAGCTAAATCTATTGGTTCCAAGGGTTAATCTTTGTAAATCTCTTTCTTATTATGCCTAATTTCCCCTTTCACAATCCTACAATCTTTGTAAGCTAATGCATAAATATAGTCATCAACTTATCTAAAATAATATTTTATACTAAAATCTTCAATCCTCTGCAAGAGTGCCCACACCTCTTGAAGAACATTCCTAATTCTTCATAGGCTAAGGTAGGTTATATATCCCCTTCTTGCATATCCTTTATGTGTTGCAATCAATTTTTTCTCCATTCCTTTCATCTCCCAAGCGTCCAAGCACTTAAATGGCTTTGTATTTATAATTAAATAAACCTTGAATTATATATATATATATATATATATATATACATACATATATACATATATATATATATACATGTTATTGGGATAAGAACAACAAATGTGCAACAAATATAAATTAAAATAAATAAGATAAGAATATGCCTTTTAAATGAAGTATCTTATTGCAATTAGAGGAGCCAACTTGGAGTAAATATGCAGTAAATATAGATTAAAATAAAACTTAGCATAGCTATCTTTAATGTATTAGGGTGGAGATCTTTTACTTAGTGCTTTTTCTCTCAAGAATGATCCTATTAAATATAATTTCAAAACTAAAAGTTTGAGATAAGCATCATTAAATTTTATATGAAAAATATGTTTCCTTAAAAGTTTAAAATACTATATATTGACCTCAAACCTTTGACAAAAATTGAAGCATTCAATCATTGAAATTGATTTTATTATATATACGTTTATTTAAAAAAAAATATAGATATTAATTTAATTTTTACTTCAAATTGTTATTTTATTTTTAAATTGTGTTATTTACTAGATGCATAAACACATCAATTTTATGTGATACTTATTTTGAAATATAATGTTTATTATTAATATTAATATTCATAATTATGTCATTACTCTCCATCCTTTGTTGTCATTGTATATATTTCCTTAATGTTTTCTACTACCTTAAATATCTAAATACATCCATCTAAAATACACCAAGCGATATTAATCTCGAGGCACCTATTATAAATTTTTATTGAGGATTGATAGGTGCCTCAAGAATGATACCTCTTGGCATATTTTAGATACATGTATTAAGATATCTAAGCTAGTAGCATCCACAGTGCAACATTTAAAGTATTAATTTATCACCTTTTATATTTAAATGAAAAATTAATTATTCTTTACAAATCAAGATGCATATCATATGCATTAAAATGTACACCAGGACTTCATAATTGATGAGACATTTCATCTTTTAAACCAAAAATTTACTCTCAACTATTAACTATTCCTCGATCTCATCTATTTTTTGTTCTTTCCAATTGTCTTCGTCTTCTTAGTGGAGATGTTAGTTCCTCTCATGAATTATGATTTTCCATATGATTTTGAGAATCGACATCCATTATATTTTGAACTCTATCATTTGGTATTTGTAGCACACTATGTATGCTAATGGAATTCATCCCTTCAAAACTAACCTCAACATTCCCATTAGATTGATGGTGAATTTGGACGTACTTACGATTGCACACTTGTATTTGTTGTCTTTATATCTCATTCAATTGGTTAGAATTCATCTTTATTTTCATTCTTCTTGATATATATTTTCCATCTTGAGATGTTCGTATAAGATGTGTTATAATCTTATCTTCATGTTGTCTCATTAACACTTCTTTCTCTATCATTTTAGTTTCAACAATTCATTTTTTCTTATTTTTATGCATCCGTTATTTATTCACACCGTTCTCTCATATAATTTTTATCATATTCTTTCTCTTGTTCTTTTTGTTTCTCTTTAGTTGTAAGACTTCTTACTTCCTCTTTTTGTGCATTTTCCATTTGTTCACATCATTTTTATTAATAAAAGAAGGACATGCCTATACCTTAACAAAAAAGAAAAAATGGGATAGGCTTGTACCAAAACAAGCTTCCATAGACCCATGTAGATAGAAGAGCTCACAAGTAGTGAAACAATCTAGACAACACTAAAAAAAAAAACCCCTTTTTGAAAAGAGGCTTTTGATTGGAGTCGTAAAACATGGGAATCGAAGTCCCAAGAAAATGAGACTACCTAATCAAAATAGAAGGGGTTTAGGAAGACCTCGAACTGGTTATTTTGACAACCTCCCTTGGGCTAGGATCAAACCAACCAAGGGGACAAACAATAACCAACAAATTTTACAAGGCTTTTGACAACCTATTACCAACATGGCTAACAAATAAACCAAATAGGGCCACCTCCATAGGCCAACTGTAAATAAAAATAATGGGGAATAGATTCCCAATGAAGTAAAACATAGGGGGAAGGGCTCCAAACAAAGGACCATAGAAAAAATGATCCCAACACCTACAAAGAAGGAGAGGTCCCATAGGAAAGAACCCAACAAGGAACAACAAATAAAAATGGGAGTGAGGGGAAAAAGAAAATATCCTCAAGAAGGGTAGCATCCTCCAACAATAGGAAGAAACTAGAACCAAAGAAGGCACATGGAAAATAGAGCCCTCTTTGATTAAACGCTTGCAAGGTAACCTTCCCACAATACCTATCCAAAGTTCATCCACTTTAGCTTAAGGAGAGAAACCACTATGAAGAAAAACACTATCCCAATTTATCTCTATTGATGGACTATCTCAATGCATCCAACTAAGAGATTAAAGTTTGCTTGATAGAAATTGCTTCATCCATTGAAGCTTTCCCAAAGAGAAAACTGTCAAATGTGAAGAGACAATTTGTGAAGGAATAGGGAACAACTAAGATAGAAATGCACCTCTCTAAATTTTATTACCATTTGCAACTTTTATGGATCTACTCAACCCTTAAACCATTAAAACAAAGAGAAAAGGGGAAGGGGATCTCCTTGACAAACTCTGTGAGTTGAAGAGAAAAAATGACATGGATAATAATTTACTATGACTACAAATTTAGCTGCTGACATATATGATAAAATCCATTTACACTAGCTTTGAAAAAAACCAATTTTCTAAAGGATGGCTATGATGAATGTTCATTTATATTTATCATATGCCATTTTGCATGCCAACATTTAGAATCACTACCAAAATATTTTCTAGATTTGTAGAATGAAGGATCTCATTAGCAACTATTGCTCCTTCTAAAGTCTCCCTACCATGGACAAAGCCCTCCTATTTTTTGGAGATGATAGATGAAATCAATTTTGATAGTCTCATAGAAATTTTCTTTATAAAAATTTTCTAGACTGTGTTGCAAAGTGTTATTAGCCTAAACTTAGAAAAAGTGGATGGATGCATTTTTTTTGGAATGATGACAATGTGGGTTGTGTTGAAATCATTTATCTTTTTTTTGTTCCATTTTTATTCTTCTAGGATAGAAATAGATCTCTCCTAACAAAAGACTGTCATTTTTTGAAAAAAATCATGGCAAATCTATCAAGCCTAGGTTCTTTATTCGAGGCCATTTAGAAAACTTTTGTAACCTTTTCAATGAAAAAATACCCCATTAGCATTTTATTTTGGTTGTCATCTACAAGATTTAGAAGGTACCCTAGCGGATGTGAAATTTAAAGATCTTGTTGATGTTCTCGCAACAAGAGAAAATTTCTAAAACAGTTATGGTCCTATCTTTAATCTCATTATGTGTGACTAGCTTAGAACCATTAGTAGAGAGAATTATTTCTAATTTATTTATTTGTGTGTTCACTTTTGTAGATGTTAGAAGAACTTGATACTCTTGTCACTCTTAGCTAACCAAGATTCTCTTGATGTATGTTTCCAGTACAATTATTCTCTACAAAGTATCTCTTACAATTCTAACTTGAGAATATTTTATTTTGCAAGGGAAGCATTATCCATACAATATCCAATGGCTCTCTTATATTAATCTGATAGCTCTTGTTGAACCCTTTCTTTATTAGTGAAGATATTTTAGGATGCATTTTGTTCTATTCTTTAATTTTTCCTTTTACAAACTATAATTTGCTACTTAATTGGTACATTCTTTATCTCATAGTAAAAGGATTTTAATTTCAACATGATTCCAACAAAGGTAGAAAGGTACAATAACTAAACCACATTGACTCAAAATTGAAGGATGTAAGTCTTTATGGTGTTTTTGTAGTGTTTTGAAGGAGGATGGAAAACTCATTGGACCCTATGGATCGCATAAGGAAGGGAGAAAAATCCATTGGAGAAGAGAGTGAAGAATAAAAAATTAGAAGCATGTATAATGTTTTTGGAATTTAATAAAAAACTTGTCTTTTGTTTATCCAAGTGTAGGAGCCATTTTAATGGATGCAGTTGTAATGGTGAAAAAATGTGAATGATGAAGAGATCAAGAGGAAATATTTTCTCCACATCGAGGAGAGATGGAAGTTTCAATATGGATTTACCTTCATATACTTTATCCATATTATATTTAAAAAAGGGGGAAATTCACTAGATCCAATCTCTTAGGGAAGAGATTGAATACTAAATGAATTGACAATGGGATAGAAATGACAAGCTAATCCCTCTTTTAGAATGAAAAAATATTGAGTTATGTGTTGTAGAACTCAGTGTAAAAGTAGAAAGCAAATTATTATAACTTGAAATAGAAGAATGAGATGAATTTGTGCACCTATATTTGGTTACAATATGTCGAGACAAAGCTGCCCTGTGAATTTGATGAAAAATTGTCAGGATTGTGTGAAAAATCTATGAAATGAAAAATGTCTTTTTTGCCTCTCCAAATGGATTTTGAATATGAAAACAGAGTTGTGCACCTACAACCTACACACATAAAAAGACAAGAAAAGGGGTTGGGATTGGGGGTTTGCCTTTAGGGAAAATCCCAGTTTTGGAATTATCCAAATGATGAAAGAAAGTACTTGCAAGTAAATATAAATGAATTAATGAAATTTAATTCACCTCAAGGAAGTTTTTCGATAGAATGTAGGTAGATTTGATTGTATTAAATTTAATGTTGAAAGGGATCTCTTCTTCAGTGGTTGAATCCTTCACTTGACTGCAACACCTAGCCTTGAAGGAAGACTTGAGAATGCTCAATGCTAGAAAGGAATGCTTGAATGCTTGAATTTATGCCCACTCTTCGCTTATCCAAATTTTTTCTTCTTGAACTCATGAAAATGATAGGGAAAATTTGACATATATACTTGTTAATTAGGGTTAACTAATTGACTGATTTTTCATCACAGGCCGACACAGGGAAAGTTTTTCCCGTTTTATGCAAAGTCCAATGCAAAGATAGGACAAAATAGGGAAAGGAAAAGGGCACCACACCCCTGTCCTAGGAGAAAAGGGGTGCCACACCCATATCCTAGGGGGAATAGGGGTGCCATGCCCTAGTCCTACCCCTATCTCAAGACAGGAAGCTGGTTCAGGTAGTTTTGAGGGCTGCACAAGTGGAGTTTTTGGGGGTTGAGAAAATCTCAGATCTCTGACCAGGCTTGGGAATTCGAATTGGCAACGTGAAGAAACTAACATGGTTGAAAATTGTAAGGGTCACAATTTTATGACACTATATTTAGCCCACACTTTAGCGGGAGTATAAGCATATGCCAATACTGCTAGTAAAGTACAAGGAAACAAGATTGAAAGACTTCTACCACATCAAGGAGGCAAGATGCACCAAGTACCCAGTGGACCAAAAATCTATGAGAGGGTTGAATATAAAATCCATGTAGGTACATAAATAAATATCCCTATTTTGATGGAATTACAATATATGCCTTATGAAGTATTCAAGACTCAAAGAAATCCTCCTTTTGAATATTTGGATCAAGAAGACATCCTTGTTCAAGGGGATAGTTTGGGGAATTATACCAAAAATGCAGAGATAGATGAGGTCATGGATGATCTAATGAAGGAAATCAATGAAGTTAATTCTCATAATGTTTGTATTCTAGATTGTTGTTTGAAGGCTTAAAATGATGACTTCTCCTATTTTAAAAGTGTGTACCTCAATCCTTTGTTTTAAGATGAGCGTATTTCTACAGATGATTTTGAAGATGATATTCTTGAACATGATTCAATGGTTATGTCTACTCAAGTTTCTTCACATGATAGATTATATGAAGGTTGTCCAATTTGTGGATTAATTTATTGTAAACTAGACTATCAGAGGGATCTTTAGATAGAGGATATGGGTATGCTTGAGAATATTTCACAAATTGTCAATAAAGTTCAAAGTGGTACCCCAATACTTGGAGAGAGCCTGCAAATTTATGATGAGAGATGGTTGTTTGGTTCACTGCCCAAATTTTTTTCTCATCTTATACATGTTGATCTTGCCAACTCACTAATCTTATAGGTGTCACATGGATGCTCGCCATATTTCTGCACAGGTGCCTAGTTTGGTCAGCCTGTGAATGGTTTTGTATGAAGATCATGGAGAGCTTTGAGGTGGGATTTGCCTACTATGTGCATACTTTAGTTAGAAGTTTTGTTGTGTTCATCCCATTTTTGGTTTGTGTTCACTTTCTCTGGCTATTCCCAATGTTGTTTCCTCTTGACTCTGTTACCCAATGGATAGTGCACTGGACTATGAACCAGAGATTTTGGGTTCATCCTGCATCCTTTGTAGTCGTTGTCCCCAGTCATAGCTAGTTGTTGCCCCCATATTTGGGATACCTGAAATTTTAACTTCAAATCAGTCTCAATGTTGAATGAAGACCCAAATATGTGTCTATGTGCAAGCAATGAGCACATGATCTAAGGTCCTTGCCAGTTAGATTATGAAAAATGGAGGAATTTTGGAAGTTACAAATAATTGAGGTAAATAATTTCATATACATGTCCTTCGCATCATTATGTGTCATGTGGCCAATTTTCGCCTGAACCCAGTTCATAGTTTATCATATATTAAACTTTCAAATTTTGATGTCTCTTGCCCAAAAATGATTAAAATCTCTCATCCTAGGTATTTTCATGAGGAATAAATTATTACCTTTTCTTATTTCCCTACCATAAATGTGTGCTTTAAATTTCAAAGTTTAATTCCTTACCATTTGAAAGTTAAGGCTATTTTTCCTAGGTTTGCACATTAAATTTAAAATATTAAATTATTTTTCAAAAGATAATTTAATATTTTAAATTATTTTAATATTTGTGGTCATTTGAGGGAGAATTTTACCTAAAAATTTCATTTCCATTTCCCCTTTATTCTCCTTCATGTTGGATGGTTTTTGAGGTCAAGATCATATTGTTGGTAAGAGAAGGTTAAGGATGCTTCATTTTCGAGCATTCTTAACCCATATTCATAACCTCAAAAAGAAAAAAGGTTAAGAATTCTCCAAAATGAAGCATTTCTAACCTTATTTCCTAACCTTGTGGGACCGCTTTGTCAAGAAGGTTAGAGATGTTCCATTTTGGAGCATTCTTTACCTTCTCCATAAGAGATATAAAAAAAAGTGCTAAAATGAAATGCAGTCTCATGGAATTACACAGTATGAAGAATATGGAAGCACACATAGAACCTGTGAACTGTTTACCAAAATTCTTCAAGAGAGACATCCCCTCATGAATGAAAAAAAAGGATTTCAGAATGTGCACAAAATGGATTTTGCATGCAAGCTTTCAAAATCTTTGAATCAATGAAGTACTCTGGAATATATTTTAACATCGTAGGATTTGTTTGGTGTTCATGGTTGGCCTTTATGACTCGTGATGGTTATCTTGTGGTTTCTCTAAACCTTATTACCAAGATGTTAATGAAAGCGATGTTGTTTATTTGGATATGTTTTCTTGATACCCGCAATATATATATATATATATATATATATGAAGGTGGCAGTCCATAATATTAAATGAACAAGTTTTGATAGACACTGCAATTTCAAACACCCTTGTAGACATGCACAAAAAAAATGAAATAGAAAGAACAGGTTATGGAGATTCATCAAAGCATAAAGTTAAAGGCATTTCGTCAAATGTTATCATTGCAACTGCTCTAGTAGACATGATTACAAACTATGGAAGCATGGAAAAGATGGAAACTGATTGACAATATAATATGGTAGACACAAATGTAAATCATGGGAGCATAGACAAGGTAAGTAAAATATTCATCATAATACCTCAAATTGATGTCATCTTATATAATGCCAGGACAACACGATATGCATTGGATACATTTGATGCAAAGCATTTAGAAATTTAAAGCAAATGCAATTGACAGATGTAAAGCCACTCTTAGTTGAGTTTGTTTGTATACGATCCATGTCACCCACGGCTAAGGCATAGAAGGCACCAGAGCAAGCAACAGAGACATAGACAACAAAATTAGCATAGGTAACAAGGGCTTCGGTAGTTTGAGAGCCAATGGAAGTAATAAATCCAAATAAGTGCTCGCAACCCCTATTATTGTTTTGAGACAAGTTGATTTTAAACCACCAATAGCATATGCAAGGGCAGCCATTGATATTTATCCACTTGAAGAAGTGGTAGTTTAACTCACCACCCTTGAAGTTTATCTTGGGTAGGGGTATTGGCATCGATGGGAAGAGATAGAAGTAAAGCCACTAGAATCTATTTCAGTTCCAAATCCCCTTGCCACACTACGGGTTTACCACCCAGCAACTCCTATGATCGGAGATACTCCATGATGTTAATGCTTTGTAAGGTTGATATTCATGTAATTTACCAGAGATGTGGGTGGTGGAATAAGGAGCATCAATATTTCACATGGTACTCAAGAGAATGGTCAGGTGATTCATGGAGGTTTAGACAGTGCATTCGACATGTTTGGCAAAATGTCTCAAAGAAATGTCATCTCATGTAATACAACAATTGCAGGATATGCACAAAATGGATTTCCCAAAAAAGATTTCAAATCTTTCAAGCAAATTCAAAATGAAAAGTGTAGATTTGAATGTCACAACCTTTGCCAGTTCCTCACATGGTATGAACATCCACAAATCATAATAGAATTCAGGATTTTCATGAGAAGTTATAATTGTAAATGCTCCCGCAGGCATGCAATACAAAAATGTTGAAACATGACTCATTCAAAATACATTTTGGAGTGGAGCTATCAAGATCATTTAATGAAGGACTCTATAACCATTTTTTGTGTGTCTTATTCAGTGGAAGTTGGTTTCACATACTTCAATCACATGAATATTAATATTCTTCAAAACATGATTGATGGAATCCACAACGTATGAATGCAAAGAATCCATCATGTGATCATGCAAGCCTTTCAATTATGAAAAGATGTGTTATGAAATTAAAGAATGCTTGACAGATGTAGATGCAATTGGAGAGCTTGTTCTTGAAGTCAATATATTTGTGGGCAAATATTTCTTTTAAGTCAATGGTCAAAACATTAATGTGTTAGTATACTGCAATTGTTGGTACTTTGGGATAATAACATAATGCGAATGAAGCAAATGACGATGGAGAACTACTTCAGCAAGAACCATAACTTGAAAATTACAATGTTCCAAGTGGTTCTTTTTGTAAATGTGACTTTTTTCACTAATTGCAACTAAAGGTTAGAAAGTGGACCTTATTCATGCAAAACTGAAGTAGTTTCTAACTAAACAGTTTTTTTGCATAGAAATGAGTTAGTTATTAACTTATTGAAGCTAGTTACTAAGGTGGTTATTCTGGGAAGCCTATAAAGGCAAGGCTATTTCATTTGTAAAGGGGAGACTTTTACAACAGGGGAAAAACTCTACAGAATTTTGTAGAGGAACTAAATAAGAACTTTTAATGTTCATACCTTTTTTACTAAGGGGTTTTTGAGCTTGTATATTTTCAAAAAGAATAATGAAGAATGCATTGAGTTCGTGTGTCTTGAATGTATTCATGAGTTATTGTTGCTAATTTCTCGTATGTTGAATTAGTAATCCCTTTATGTATTGGTGAAATATATTGATGAAGCGCATCATTTCATGGTATCTTGACTTGCATGTGTGAGTACAACCTATATCTTCATGTGTTGAGGTTAATTGTAGTTCTTTCATCATCATTGCATGACTAACCTATTTGGTGGTAACCCCTTTTATTATTGTTATCATTTATGGAATCCTACTTTGTATTCGTATGACTTCCAATAGGGTTTCTGTTATTTATCTTGTTTAAGTTCTATGTTTTCTCCTTTATGTGCTTTCAAGTTAAAAGTACACAAAAATTCTAAATACCCCTATCATACAAGGGAGCTGCCCCTCTCAACCGCAAAGAAAGATTGTGATTTTACTCCAATCTCTCCAACTTTTGGAATGTTTGTCACTGCTCATCGATCTAAAAGGGTCAGTTTTAAATAAATGAACACAGTGACAAATCTGTTTACCACCAGGTCCCTTATCTTATTTGTTGCATTCACCAAATTTTAAATCAATAGTTTTATTAGAAAAAGGTTGGTTTTGGGAATAATAGTTGTTATTGTAGAAACATTAGTATGAGTTGATGACACTCTTCCTTTTACTATCTTGAACATCTACAAATTTAAGTAAAAATCAGTAAGAAATCAAGATAGTGGTTGGGAAAGTTCTTAACAACCTCAAATTAGATGAGTTGGATATTATGTTTTGTATTCTTTGTATAAATAATTGTTTGAGGTGGATTTGGAGGAATTTCAAAAAAATTGGCAAAATAATTTAGCAATTTGTAGAAAGAAACTGAACATTAAATAGGTAAAGGAAAATTATTTATCTTTTTATATACATTTGAATAGAGATGAATTCAAAACCAAATTCTTGATCATGAGCATAATTCTCAATTAGGCCACAAGCCAAGAGGTACCTCATTGTTTCAAGTCATAGAACATCTTGTATTGTTTTAGTTGACTAAGTTTGGATCAATATTTTATTGACACAAATGCAGTCGATCTCGGTTTAGGATGTATATTGCCTAGAGTATTAGTAGCAAAATTTGGAGCTAACGTCACATCAACTGAAGAATCATTTTGTAATTGTTGCATAGATATATTTTTCTCTATTATTGTAATTGACCACTAATATGACAATCAGTCACATTGTATTGCTCATCAATAAGTGATCTTGACATAGCATGTAAATATTTGTACTCTTGCATTTACTTTTAAATAGGGTTAATCCTCTTTGTCATAAATAAAGAATAAAAAATTGAAAAAGAAATCATATATATATATATATAATATTTTAGTATAAATTTCAAGACATCATAGATAAAAAGAAGATGAATACAATTTTTTTTTTTTTTGACAAAAGGGTAAAAGCTTTATTGAGAATCAGAAATAGGCATTACAAAAATAATCAGAGCCCCGAGGCCCCAGAGAAGGACAAATAGCCCAACCACAATTCAACCAGCTTCTAAGCCACCCATGTCCTCAGTGAGAATCTTCTTCAATTCCTGACAGTCATCCCCAGAGAGATTCTCCCAGCCCTCCACTTTCCACTCATTATCATGTTCCGAAGCCCACTTGGCCAAATAGTCAGCCACTCCATTCCATTCATGGGGAATATGGTTGAAGGACACCTGCTCCATTAAAGAGCTAATATGAAGAATCTGCTGAACAATCCCTGCCAACTGCCACTGAATCCTACTCACCTTCTAATCAGACAACAAGTTAACAAAAATTTGTGAATCTGATTAACAAATCACCTTCCTAAAACCCCTCGCCAAAGCCCGCTCAAGTGCATAAAGAACCATAAAACCCTCCATCAAATTAATAGACTGATATCCTTCATGCATTGAAAAGAAGAAAACAACCTCCCCCCTGCTATTCCTGCCAACACCCCCAACACCAGTAGGGCCTAGATTGCCCCTAGATGAGCCATCAGTGTTGATCTTGATATACTCATCCTGAGGGAGTGTCCACCTTCCAACCCTTTGCACCTTCTTCATAGCCCGTCTACCTTTCTGGACACAGGCTAAGCCAAGAGACCACTCCTGCAATCCAAGCCTACTCACAATATCTGCCTCAGCTTTACCCAACAGGAAATTCACCTCATATTTAGCTTCCATTGTCTCCTAAATCATAGCAATGATCCTATTCCAAACTTGTTGAACAAACAATTTGGCCTCCCAAAAGATCGTCCTATTCCGTTTGAGCCAGATCTGCCACAGAATGAAGATAGGCCCAATATACCAGATCGTCTGGAGGAAGGAGGACAGAATAGGAGGTCTACCTAAACTGCTCCAAAACTCCACCAGAGAGTCCACATGGACACAAGGATGCTTCCACACCCCCCACCAATAGTGCCAAATTAGCATAGAGAAGGGGCATCTGAAGAAAAGGTGTGAGGAGTCTTCCTCTCTGTTACCACATAAAACACAGATAGAGGGCCCCAAGAATCCCTTCTTGCGGATATTGTCCCAAGTAAGACATCTATTCCAAGCCAAAGTCTAGGCAAAGCAGTTACACTTTGGCCAAGAAGCATTATTCCACACTTGTTTCCACTAGTTCACTTCTCCTCCCTCAAGTCTTTGACTCAAAAGCTCCTAGTAACCACTAGCCACAGAAAAAAATCCCTTAGGATTTAGAGACCAAGCAAGCCTATCCCTACCCTTCAGGGAGCTACAGTGTCTATTCACCAAAATGCCCTGCAACTCTACACATTGTTCCTCCATCTCAACCACCGGCCATTCATTAGGAGTCTTCCACCATTCCAATTCCAGCCGACCGCACCTGTAGATAGCCTTAAAGTCACTCACCCTTGACCATCCAGCTTCCTAGAACCTCTAGCCCAGGTTTCCAAGGTTAGGAAACTAATCAAGAATGGGAGGGTAACCATCCCAAGAATCATTCCAGAAAAGAAGCTATTCCCCCCTTCTGTAGATCCAAAAAAGCCCTACCTTAATGAGAGAAGCCCCCTTCTTGAGAGTGTACCAGATTGATGAGCCCTTTCCTTCAAGTAGATATCTAGGGATTTCCTCCATCAGGATCCTCTGCATATATTTGTTGGCCAAAATCCTTGCCTAGCCTCGGTCCTGCTCAACACGCCACCTCCAGTATAATTTAGCAGCCAGAGCTTCCCCAAACAGACTAGACTGCCTTAAACCAAGCCCCCCAGACTGCTTCGGCCTACAAACCAGGTCCCAATTGACCAGACTCTATTTGGAAGAGGTGAGATTACCAGCCCATAAGAATTTCCTAGCCAGAGAGTCCAAGCCCTTCAGGAACCACTTAGGAGCCACCTGAAGCATACATTCGGTAAAGCCTGAACCACCGACTGAATCAAAAGAACCCTTCCCGCAAAGGATAACCATCTATGAGTCTAGTGTTCAACCTTAGAGTGGAATTTATCCAAGATCCCCTGCCACGACTCCCTAGGGGGGTTGCAAGGAGAAATAGGAATACCCAAATACGTCAGGGGCAGGGAGCCAACTTGGAGTCTCAAGATAAGAGCAATCCTCCTCTGAATAGACTTAGGAGTGTTGAAAAAAAGGATGGAAGATTTATCCTCATTGATCATTTGGCCAGATGCTGCAAGATAAACATCCAGGACCTTACACAGATTCGATGCTTTGTTGATCCGAGCAAGTCCAATCAGGGTTGTATCATCCACAAACTACAGGTGAGACTGCGGCTGCAAGTCATTCCCCCATCTCTAAGCTTGAATAGAACCCTGGCCCACATTATGCTTAATCAGCCTCCCCAAACCCTCAGCAAGAAGAATGAATAAATAAGGGGAGAGAGGATCTCCCTGGCAGAGACCCCTAGAAGCACAAAATAGCTCAGTATTGTCTCTATTGATAAGCATAGAGAAAGAAGTGGATATAACACAACTCATAACCCACAGGACCCACTCGTCCCCAAAACCAAAATCCCTGAGGATCTTCTAAAGGAAGGACCACCGAACTCTATCATATGCCTTAGCCATATCTAGCTTGATAAACATAACTTTTTCCTTAGAAGTTGCCATAGAATGAAAGGTCTCTATAGCAATTACCACCCCATCTAGAATTTGGCGCCCTTCCACAAACCCACTCTGCTCCTTAGAAATAACATTCCCCAAGCACTTCTTCAATCTATCCGCTATTAGCTTAGAGATAATCTTATAAATCACATTGCAGAGGGAGATCAGGCCGAACTGGCCTAACCGGTTGGCCCCTTTGCACTTGGGGATTAGGGCAATGAAGGTCGCATTCAATGCCCTAAGCATCTATTTATTCCTTTGGGAATCCTGGACTACTTCCAATAAATCTAGCTTAATTATATCCCAGAACTCTTGAAAGAACTCAACCGGGAACCCATCCGGTCCAGGAGCCTTTCCTTTCCTCATGTGGAAGACAATCGTCTCGAGTTATTCCAGTAAAATAGGACACAAAAGCTGCTCATTCATCACCCTAGAGACAAGAGAAGGGATGCAATCTAGAACCTGATTCTCCTCCACTGTTTCCCCCTGAGAGTCCTCCGTAAAGAGGGACTGGAAAAATTGGAGAGACTCCCTAGACATCTCCTGCAAGGATAAGCACTGCTCACCTCTATCATTAATCAGTATAGGAATCAAATTTCCATGTCTTCTTGCTTTCACTGAGTTGAAGAAGAAAGCAGTGTTCTTGTCCCCCTCCTTCAACCAGTCAATGCGAGCTCTTTGCTTCCAATATAATTCTTCTCGAAGCTCCCATTCCTCAAACACCTTGACAACCCTGTCTTCCTCTCTAAGCAGTTCCTCAGACAACCCATGATCCCTAATTCTACTGGTGATCTCATTTAGCACAATTTGAGCAGCTTTCTTCTCATGAAAAATGTTCCCGAAACCTTGATGATTCCACTGTTTAAGCTGAAGCTTAACAAATTGCAGCTGCTTGGCAAAAGAGTACATGGCGGTGCCAAAAGCCGGTCTCCCTTTCCTCCACCAGTCCGCAACAAGAACATGCAAAGATGAGTCCCGAAGCCACATAAGTTGGAATTTGAATGCAAGCGAATGGGCTACCCGATCCAAAGACAACACTAGCTTGATGGGCTAGTGATCCGACCCTCTCCAGTCAAGAATCTCAGAACTTGTGGACCATCCCCCGTCGATCCAAAAATAGGAAACTAGAAAATGATCCAATCATTCAACAATCCAATTCTCTCCCACCCTCATGTTGTTCCAAGTGAACAAACCATTGCTAGGCTTGACGTGAACTAGCTGCATCAAGGAGATATTATTCTGGAAAAGGAAAGAAGAAAGTTCCAACTGCATAACACCCCTCTTCTTTTCACTCAACTCTAGGATGGCATTGAAGTCTCCTGTCATAATCCAAGGATGAAAAGGGGCCAACCTTCGCACACTTGAAACATGTGACCATAAGCTTTTCTTACCCTAAAACTCAGTGGGAGCATAGATATTTGAAAACAAGATGAATTCCCCAATCTCAAGACTAGCCAGCACCCCGGATAAAGAGGATCTGGAGGCAACCCACCAAATAGGGCATTGCCTTAAAGGGTTCCAAAGACAAGCCACCCCTCTTGAGGAACCAGCTGCCCCAACATACTAACACTCACGTCGCCCCCACAACTTTGGCATGAGACCCATCATACTATCCACAGTAATTTTAGTTTCTTGCAAGAAAAGGATATCAGGTGAGTGATTCCTAATCAAATCCTAAACAACTTTTGTCTAGGGCCATTGTTCAGGCCCCTTACATTCCATGAGAGTACAATCATTTAGGAGGGTTAGAAAAGTGCAAATCCAAAGTCTTCGCTGACCCTAACTCAACAAAAATCCCCCCCATCAATTTGATCTTATCTAGATCCTTCTTTCTGCCAACCTTTGAGCTTTTCTCTGAAGCACTTTTCTTAATATCTCTCTGATGTAGACCTAGGTGAATGGCTGACTTATTACTTTTATCCCCAACCAGTTCTAGTTTTGAAGCTATCGGAGAAACCTCCCCATCAGCCAGGTTCACCTCAATACCAGGGGCCAGGCCCAACTGAGCCTCAACTATCTGGTCCATCTCCATCTGCTGGCTTCGAACCACTAGCAAGGTCTGGGAAGATTCCTCCATTACACTTTCTAGCACCCCTCCTAATGCACCTTGATCGAGAGGGGTTAACCCCGGCTCAACTTCCTGATGGCTCAGGTCATCTAGGGCCTCAAATCTATTAAAGGTATCCTCCTCACGTCTTTCCTGTAAGGGTCTCTTTTGTCCTATGTTCATGTTCTTTGTCTTAACTGAGACAAAACCATCAGCACCCTCCACCACATCCGACATGACAGCTTTCCCCTTCTCAGCCCTATCAAGGCTCGGATTTGACTGCTGAGGTTGTCTCACTACTGGCTTGTATCTAGGATACTTATGCTATAAATGACCATACTCATGACATAGATGACAACAAAAAGGTAAAGTCTCATAATCTAGTTGTTGAACCCATGAATAAGAGCCTACACACATATCTATAGCATAAGGCAAGGGTTTACTAAGATCTATTTCAATACAGATACATGCAAAGGTCATTACCTTTCTCCTCAGAGTTTGTGAAGAGGATCTCACTGGCCTCCCAAGCAGAATAGCGAGCATCTGAAGCACATCCTCTCAATAGCATTCCACTGGAAGATGTGGTAACTGAAGCCACACTGGAACTCTATTTGGGAGCTCCTCTGAAGGATTAAACCCTACATGCCAAGGTTTGATGAATAATCCTACCTGGGTGTAAAAATACGGACCTCCTTCAAAGACCCTATTCTGATCCTCCATGCAGTTGAACGTAACCATGAAATATTTATTTGCCAGCATCATGATCTCCATTTCCCCTTCCGGTGCCCATGTCCTCTACGCCCAATTTTCCAAGAACTGCAGGGAAATCCTCATTCCTAAAAATTTGTAGTAAAGTGAGTGGTTTGAAAAGTACTCTACGTCTTCAGCTATCATCTCAGGGGAAATAACCAACTTCGGCCTTTTACTACATCGCTTGAGACACCCATTAATCTTCATGAGGTGAGAACTGCCAGCACTTCTAGTCCCCAAATCTGAGGTGAGAAGATTATTGGAAAATGTCTTCATATTCTGAAGTGGGGGTTTTGATCCCACCATAGCTCGGAAGCCCATGGCTAAGGCCACCTGTGAGGCCTCACCACCAAAGCCTGTCATTGGATCAAATGAAGAATTATAGGGTGACAAAAGATCGCCAACAATCAAACCCGAAAACCCCTTGAGAAAGTGCAGCCCTTCAAGAAACACCCCTACCAAACTTCTCTACCCAAGAGGCCAAATGAGCCCCCCAACCCCCCGAGAGACCCACGGGGAACCCACTGCACATAGCTAGTTGAAACCCAGCACCCTTGCAGACCCAAAACTCCCCCCGGCGACCACCATAGAAGCCCCTCCTCCCGTAGCTGCTCCCTCCTCCGTTCTCCCTCAACACCCTTCACCGCCCTCTCCCTCTATGATGACTGCAACTATGCCCATGAGCTAGGGCATCAAAACCCTAGCTCGGACTTCACAGCTCCCAGCACTCGGGCCATCCAACATCTTCAATCCAATCATCAAATATTTTCAGATGAATACAAATATTATGCAGATAATCTCCAACAAATTAATAACATGTAAAACTTGTCATTTTAATATTGTAATAGAAGTGATAAATGTAATAAGAGAAGTACCTAAGATTTTTTTTTTTTGTATTTTAATTTTTTTTAAATGTTAAAAAAATAATGATTGTTTGAATTGGTTGATTATTATTAATTTTTTTATAAAAATGAAATGCAATTTTTGAAGTTATATAATTTAGAAATAGAAATAGTAAATTTAATTTTAATTATAATTGTGACTTAGGTTAAAATTATTTGTATTATAGGTTAAAATTATATGTATTGTAATTTGATTTTGAGAAATGAGGTTGCATAGGAAATATTAAGAATTGTATTCTACTTAAGTCTTAGATTATTAAATTACATGAGCACAACCTTAAGCCAACTAAAATCAATCATTTTAATATTATAATAAGAAGATATAGATGACATAAAAGACAAGAAAATACAACAGAGATAGTACTTAGTGAAAAATACTTAAATCTAGTGAATGTCCCAATTTTTTAATCACGCAAAAGTGACACCCATTACAAAAAAATAGTGAATCAATTAAGAAGCTAATATTATATAGATATAAAAAATAAAAAATAAATCAAATGTATAATAGTAATTTATAATTGCATCATTTACGAGTGCTTAAAATAGGAATATCCAGAAAAAATTGTACAATTTTAAGTTGAGGGTTATGTTTCTAGCAAACAAATGATTCTTAGACAACCCATTATAAGAGATATGGGGAACTAGAATTTAGACCATACTGAAATATTTTAATAAGTGAAGAAAAAATTTAATGAAATCAAACTCTTTGTACTCTTATAGGAGGTTAGACAAATTGTTTTGTAGGTTGTAGCAGTAATAAAGTTCTAGAGGAATTTAGAGAGAAGTATTCTTGTAACCAATTTGAAGGAATAACACAAGCATTATTCTCTTTGGTGTGGTTTTTTTCTCACAAGAGTTTCATAATGCCAATCACATTTTCTTGAAAGAAAGGAGTTGCTGCATATCCTTCCTCAATGGTGTAAACTACTTTATGTAAAACTTTATTGGGTTTATATCTTGAGAATGAAATCTAAACTTAATTATTATTATAATGACATCAAGCAAACAATAAGGTAAATAAAAATTGAAGCCAAGCAAAACCTTAGACAAAAGATGTTTGGTGATTATATTAAGGATAACCAATCCTAAATAGAATAATATTAAGAAAAACCTCCTAGCCTCTTGTCCTTTGTGGGAGGGACAAGAGGATAGGAGGTTTTCCTTAATACTATTATGTATTCTATGCACCCCAATAATAGGTGAGGCTTCCCTATCCCTGAAGATCCTATTATTTCTCTCCTTCCATAGACCCAAATAAATGTGAGGCATCATGCAACTCCAGAGCACTCTAAGAGAGGGATTTCCAGAGGGACAAACCCATTGGAACTAACAATCCCTGATATTACTCGACTAAAGCCACCATAACTCGCATACTGAAAGAAGAAGGCCCAAACTTAAATAGAAAATAGGCAATGTAGGAGGATGTGATTAGCATTCTCTGCATTCTCTTTACATAGGAAACATATGTTGGAGATAGCCATACCTCTTTTACAAAGATTGTCAATGGTCAAAACCTTCTCCTACATAAAGAGCTAGAAAAAAAATATCAATTTTGGGAATCAAGACATTGTTCCATATACCAACCCAAAAGGGGGCCAGAGACAAGGACTTAGTGATGATTTGAAAAATCATTAGCAATAGAGAAGACCCCATAGGGCAATTTACTCCAAAAAAAATTGTCAACAACATGAAACAAAGGAATATGAATCCATGAAAGCCACTCCTAGATAGGTCAAAGGGAAGAATCAATACTAACAAGATCAATCCATGCTCCCTCGTGAATATAATTAGCAACCCAGACACCAACAAGTCTAATACATTTGTTCTTGAGACTGTCCACCCATGAGAAGATGGATAAATAACCTTCCCTCGCCCAACAGTCATCCTCGAAGTGTAGATTTCTACCATCTCCAGGATACCATCTCATCCCTTGAGAAATAATATCCTTCTAATTGAAAAAATTCTTCCACATATCACATGCCGCAAAGGGAAATAGGTAATTCTTCAAGGTAGCTTCAATTCCCTAAATATGATATTTATGATGGAATATAGAGATCCATTCATTATCCTCTTTAAGACATATACATAAATATTTGGATAACACAACTATGTTTAAATCTTTCATCTGTCTGAGGGCTAGGCCACCAAGCTTTTTCGGGAGAACACCTATTCTCATGAAAGAATATGCAATTTATTTTTACTTTAAGACCTAGACCACAAAAAGGTCTTTCGAAACTTTTCCATGCACTCCACAAATTTCACTAGGATGTTAAATAAATTCATGGCATAAATCAGAAGCAATGGGTATTTTATAAGGAGTTTACCAACTTGGCTAAGGAGGGCACCTTTCCACCCTATCAACTTCTTATTAAATCTGTCAATAATAATTGACCAAAATGTCTTCGAAGGAGCACTAGGGCATAAATGTAGGCCTAAATAAGTATCTGACAGAGTGCCAAGTTTAAACCCCAAAATTTCAGCAATTTTATTCTATCTATAAGCAGGGGTGTTGAGGAAGAAGATAGAGCTTTTGGGTAATCTTATCCTCTATCCAGATCCTCGTTCATATAGGGACAAAATGGCCTTCAATACTTTATCTTTCCTAACATAACTTTCTCCAATAAGGATAGTATCATAAACAAATTATGGGAACACACAAGATATTGAGAGGAATGCTTAAGGCCTTTTAAATTACCCAGTCTGATACCCTGTTGAATTACCTTACTCAGAGCTTCACTCATTAAGATGAAGACAAAGGGGCAGAGAGGATCACCCTACTGAATACCTCTTGAGGTAGAGAAAAAACCAGAGGGGGAACCATTAATGAAGACAAAAACATTGAGCATAGATATGCATTGTTCAACCAACTGAATAAAATGACTATAAAAACTAAAAGCCTATAGGACACTTATCAAAAACTGGCAATTAACCCGATCATAGGCCTTCAAAAGATCGATCTTGAGAAGGAAACTGACATTAGTAAAAAAAGAGAATAGATGTTTTCATTAAACACAATAATAGAATCCAAACCTGTCGGCCAGGGATGAAACCATTTTGATGTTTTGAAATCAACATAGGCATGATAGCTCTAAGTCTGAAAACTAGAATCTTAGAGATAATCTTATAAATCAACTTACACAAACTAATGGGTCTGAAATCCTGAAATTTGCTTGCATTAGGCTTTTTAGGGATAATTACAAAAAAGGTGGCGTTCAACTCTTTGAAAAGAGAACAGGAACCAAATAACTCTCTAGCAGCCTCAAAAACATCATTACCCACAATCTGCCAATACATTTGGAAAAAATAAACATCGAAAAACCATATGAGCTTGGAACTTTGTTCCCTTCAAAGGAGAAAGTGGCTTTATTAACCTCTTCAAAACTCAGGATTTTGGTAAGCTCCTTGTTGATCTCCAGGGTGACCTTAAGAAAAACCTCCTAAAGAATATTCTCTAGGGCCTAAAGATCCAGAGGACCATCCTCAAAAAGGAGGGAGGAGAATAAATCGATGGCCTCCTTACACAAATCCTACTTCTTATAA
Source organism: Cryptomeria japonica (assembly GCF_030272615.1). Lineage (NCBI taxonomy): Eukaryota > Viridiplantae > Streptophyta > Pinopsida > Cupressales > Cupressaceae > Cryptomeria > Cryptomeria japonica. The sequence continues at coordinate 337,492,482 of NC_081407.1, forward strand.
ACCCGCTATTTGTTAACCTATAACTTCTTAATTCTATTGGTAGCTCTATATTTCATAATGGTCATATGCAAAAAAATTAGTATTCTTGTCCCCACTTTTAAGCTATACAACTCTGGATCTCTATTTCCAATATTCCTCTTCCTTAGAAATAATGTCATGAAGCTTATCAAATAGTTTAATATCTTTATCCATGATGCTAGGGTTGTATCCCAACCCCTGACTAAAAAATTGAATATCATCCAACTCCTTCTTTATGTTTTCCTTTTGCTGAAAAATATTCCCGAATACAGATTTGTTCCACTATAGAATATTGGATTTAACATTGGACAATTTGTTAACAATTCTATATATACAAGTCCCCTGAATAATATTGTCCCACCATTTTGAAATCTTATCCTGAAGTTCCATATTGATGGTCCACATTTTCTCAAATCTAAAGGGAAAAGATCTTCTGTCATAAAGGGGCACCATATTCAGGATAATCAGGAAATGGTCTGATCCAATTCTAGAGAGATAGGACAAGGTACAAGAATTTTTGTAAGCCAATTTGGCAAAATTAGACCTCGATCAAGTTTGACCTGAATGAGGTCCGAACCACTCCTTCTATTAGACCATGTAAATGTGTACCAATAAGATCCAGGTCCAATAGACAAAGAGCATTGATCATATCAAGAAGATCTTGTTTAGTTTCCTCGAAGATTAGAGCACCACCCATTCTCTATCTGCTACAAAGAGGAGTATTAAAATCCCCCTTAAGAATCCATTTATAATTCGAGATAGAAAGTATAGCCTGACTCAAGGAACCCCAAAGATTTCTCCTAGCACTTATCCCACTGGGAACATAAATATTATATAAAATCCATGAATAACCATCCTTGAGACTAGTGAATATAGTAGCAATATAATTAGCACAAGTAAGAACTACCATACCTTGAAGGATCCTCATGTTCCATAGAGTGGCTAAACCACCTGGGGCTCCATCTGCATCAAAGCAATGAACAACACAATCTTTAAAAATGGCTAACTTGATTCTCTCCACTCTGGTAGAAGGCATATTTGTCTCCTGAATGAGACAGATATCCGGTTTATGATTTCTTACCATATTAGAAAGGAGATCATGTTTGTGGGGGTGATTAATCCCCCTAATATTTGATGAGATGATTTTCATTTGATAGGGGATGGGGATCCAATCCCCATATCCTAAACAGTTCTCTAAACCCCATCTGCAATAGCGGCTTTAGTTATCCTATCCCTGCGTACACTATTTGCTAGTCTTCCCACCCCTTTAGGTTCATACCCAAAATCCATCCCCTATCATTTTCTGGTTGTGACACCCAACGCTCCCAGAGTTGAGCCATTAGTAATAGGAGATGGTGGACTCCTTCCTCGATTCCTAGATTTGACTTGAATAAAAGGATTGGATATCTCTAAAATATCCATAGGGATATCAATCACCGTCTGCCCATCAACTTTCTCAAGCTTATCCTACTCCATATTCCTACTCATATCAATAGCCAACTAAATGGGGGTTTCTACAGTCACCCCATTATCCTTTGAATAGAATCCTCAATATTAACTTGGGGGTCAACTTGTGGTGGAATAGAAACCATTTCCTTAACATTCCCATTCGAGCTTTATTTATCTAGCACATCTGAAGATTCTTTCTTCTACAATGCATCACTAAGTTCCCCCATAGGAGGAACTTGTTGGTTCTGACCGGTACCCTGACCCTCAACTTTCTTTTTCTAGATCTTTTTTGGTTTTGGTTTAGCTAAACATTATTTCGCCCAATGACCCACTTTTTTATAGTGAAAACAAGAAAAGGAATAGATTCATATTCCACCTTCTGCACCCATAAGATAAGTTTTGAGCTGAGTGTGATATCAGACGGTAAATTAGTAACTTGTTTTACATTGACACACAACTGACCCTAGACCAGCCTCTTTTTCGCTGCTGTCATCGGATTCATTGATAGAATTTCACCGAAGCAAGCCGCTAGACTTGCAAAGATCGCCTCATCATAGTACTCCAAAGGGAGTCCAAAAAGACAGACTAAAATAGGTGCCTCATTGTACTCCCAAGACAGGATTAAAAACAGGTTTCCATTTCTTTAAGGCAAGGGAGGTTTTACCCAACATCCAAGGACCCTCCGCAAGGACAGATCTAAGATCCTCATCACATACAAAGGAGAAGGAGAAAAAGTTATTACCCATTGCCACCACATCAATCTGACCTTTCCCTTTCCATTTCCGGGCAACCCATTCCCTAACTGATTCAATATTAGGGTGGGGGCCAACAAAATTCCCAACTAGAACTGACTCCATATTAGAAATATTTCTCTCCACAATGCATTCCGATATGGAAATCGAGCAAGAACCCGAGCTAGGGTCCACTTTGTGAGGAACATGAGAAATAGCTTTACCTTTAAGCCTAGAGCCAAGATGACCTAACCACGATTGGTTTCACCCCAATGAGGGGGAAATTTGTTGATGAGGATTTGGGCCCCTCCACAACATGCTTCCCAGAAGTAGAGGAATCTTTTCCATTTGTTGAAATACGCTGCGTCCCACCATCCCAAGCCCCGTGAACACTATTTTTGTTGTGTAATTAGTTTTATTTCTAGCATTGTTAACCTTTTAATTCAGTTTTTTGTTTTGAGTTTAATTTTATCCACAACTAATACAATAGCTTAGAAGGCTTCCATAGTGCATATATTTTGATGGTTCATTTCAATTTCATGTTCTTGGGTTAAACTCAATTGCAAATAAAAAGATAAACACATTGCATTTTTCATGAACAACAACTTTTTTTCTTTCATGCTTCTCTTTCTTTTGTATTTAATGTCAATGCTTAGTTGAATATGCCCCTTGGTTCAGAGATGGGTGGTTGTTTAAATTCCTCTAGAAGTATTGAAAACCTTAGAAAATTTTATGAAAATGTTAGGGTATCCACTTGGAGATGTGTCTAATGCTTCACATATTCATGTTAAAATAAGTAAGGGCTTAGGCAAAAAAAGTAATCGTTGAGTGTCACTACTCAAACTAAAACCAGACACATCATTGTAGTAGGTGTCTTTCTTAAAAATCTCCCTTATCTTTTTTGTTGCATTCATCAATCTTTAAATCAATAGTTTTATGAGAAAAAAGGTTGGTTCTAGGAATAATAGCAATTATTCTAGAAATATTGACATCGGTTCATCACTCTCTTCTTTTTACTCTCTTAAATATTTGCAAATTTCAATAAATATCAGTAAGAAATCAAGACAGTGGTTGAGAAAGTTTTTCATAGCCACAATTTAAATGATTTGGATATTTTTTTTTGTATGCTTCTCTATGAATTATTGCTTGACGTGAATTTGAATGAATCTAAGAAAACATGGAAAAATAATCTAGCAATTTGTATAAAGAAACTCAACATCAAATAGTTAAAGGAAAAATATTTATCTTTACCTATAAATTCAAATAGAGATGAGTTCAGAACCAAATACTTGATCATGACCATACTTCTTAATTGGGCCACAAGCCAAGAGGCAACTCATGAATCATTATGTAATTTTTGCAACATATATATTTATCTTTTTTATTGTTATCGAACTAAAATATGACGGTTAATCAGCCATATTGTATCGCTAAATAGTAAGAGATCTTTACATATTATGCAAATCTTCGTACTCTACTCTTACTGTAATATATTATGGAGTTAATCATCTTTGTCCAAAAGAAAAAGGAAAAAAATTGTTTTAATCTACGGATCAATATATATTATACTGAAACTTAAAAGAAAAGATGAACACAAATATTATCTAGGAAATAAAAGAAACATATAATCTCCAACAAATTAATAGCATGTACTTGTCTTAATATTGCAATAAAAATAATAAATATAATAAGAGAAGCACCTAAGATTTTAAACTTTTGTATCTTTAGTATTTTTTAATGTTAAGAACAAGAATGATTGTTTGAATTAGTTTATTATTAGTAATTTTTTTTATGAAAATGAAATCATAACGTTGAAGTTATATAATTTCTAAGAAATAGAAATAGTCAATGTAATTTTAATTAATAATTGTACCTTAGAACTATATACAAATAAGGTTAAAATTATATGTGTTGTCATTTGATTTTGATATATGCAGTTATAACCTTAAGCTAACTAAAATAAATAATTTTAATATTATAATAAAAAGTTATAAATGATATGAAAGACAAGAAAAGACAACATATAAAATACTTAGTGAAAATAATCAAATCTAATGAATGTCCCATTCTTAAAAACAAAACAAAATAAATAAAATAAAATAAAATAAAAATAAAAATAAAAATAAAAATAAAAATAAAAATAAAAAATAAAAATAAAAATAAAAATAAAAATAAAAATAAAAATAAAAATAAAAATAAAAATAAAAATAAAAATAAAAATAAAATAAAAATTAAAAATAAAAAATAAAAATAAAAATAAAAAATAAAAATAAAAATAAAAATAAAAATAAAAAATAAAATTAAAAATAAAAATAAAAATAAAAATAAAAATAAAAAATAAAAATATCAAATGCATAATGTTAATTGATAATTCCATCCTTTATTCCTGTTAAAAATAAAAATATCATGATGGAAGGCCTAGAGAAGTAGACTCAACAAATCAACATGAAACAGAAGGCCTTGCGGATGATGAAGAGATGAAAGCGATTCTGAAGGTTAGAAACTTGTGTTTTTGAAATAGTTTCTTACTTAGCTTTGGAAGGTTATGTATTCATGTTAGAATTATTTTTAGTATGGAGGCGAGGAGAAGGACTGGCTCTATCCAATAAATTTAATTATCATAAAAGAAAATGGGAATATCCAAAATCTTTTGTACAATTTAAGTTGAGGGTTATGGTTCAAACAAATGAATGTTTCCTATACACCCCTTTATAAAATATATGGGGAAATAGAATTTGGACCAAGCTTTACACCAACTCACAAGAACTTAGTGAAAAACATATTCAATGAAATCAAACTGTTCATAATACAAGAAACATGAACTCATAAAAAAATAATATTAACAATGAATAATATTCATAATACCTCTACTAAATATGTTAGTTTTATATTAAATTTAATATGTAAGTGTTATATTAAATTTATTTTTTTAAATTTATTTAAGATATTATTAATAATATTGTTATATTATATTATTTTAATTTTTTTAACTTTAGTTCTCTTAAAGCTACAAGATATAAATGCAAAAACAAGAGGGTAATTTGTAAACAATAAAAATGTATTAATGCAAAGTGAGATTATATTTATAAGTTTTAAACTATTTAGATTAAATTTAATCCTTTAATTTTAATTTATTATTAAAAATATTAACTTGCATCTAATGGAAAATTACAAGATATAAAAGACAAAAACTGTAAAAAATAATCTACTTAAAAATTAAACCATATTAATAAAAACTCTTCAAAAATTAAAAGTTGCCTCAAAATTTACATTTAGATAGTGGATTCATCAAACATATTAATAGTTGAATAATGGTGAGTTAAGAGCACTTAGTGACAAATAATCAAATCTAGTGAATGTCCCATTCCTTTTAATGACACAATTGAGATATGTCTATCGTATATGTGCTGAATTCTTAACTATCAAATTTACAACAATACAACCTCTTTCGAAATAATCTAATACTTATTCTTTACATACATAAATTTTATTTCAGTAACCAATTAACCCCAAATCTACATTCATATGGATAACTTGTTTAACCCCAATTTTTAAATTGGCCTCTTTTGAAATCTCCATTACCTATTCTTTACATACATAGATTATATTTAATAAAAAAATGAATCTTAAATTTGTATTGATTTGGATAACTTGTATTGATAAGAAGAAAATTGTAGAGTTTTTATTTATTTTTATTTTTTTCATATCCTCCATGTTTTACAAATGAGAGAAAATTGGGAATAAAAAAAAAGCTGCCTTAAATTCCAAAACTTTGTGAACCACTTAAGAAGCTAATACCACATGAATATAATAAATAAAAAATAAATCAAATGCATAATGTTAATTGAGAATTCCATCCTTGATGGGTGTTAAAAATAAAAGAATCCTGATGGAAGTCCTAGAACAAAAGAATCAGCAAATCAACATGGAAATGGAAGGCCTTGCGGATGATGAAGAGATGGAAGGCTAGAAACTTGTGTTTTTGGAAGATTATGTATTCATGTTAGAAATTATCAAAAGTGGAAATAGTAGATAGTTGTTAGAGTTATAAAATTTTAAATGTTAGTCTGAATATTATATACAATGAAGGGGAATATCCAAAACCCTTTGTACAATTTAAGTTGAGATTTATGGTTCAAACAAATGAATGATTCCTATAATCCCTTTATAAAAGATATAGGGAAGAATTTTGAACTTCTAAATAGTGTCACAAGTGAAAAACATATTCAATGTAATCAAATTGTTCATAATACAAGAATTATGAATTCATAAAAAGTAACATTAACAGCAGATGAATAATATTCATAATACCTCTACTAAATATGCCATTGTGTTATCTTAAATTTATTATTTTAAATTTATTTAATATATTATTAATAATATTATTATATTATATTATATTTTCTTGTTTTAACTTTAGTTTGGTGAAAGTTACAAGATATAAATACAAAAACAAGAGGGTAATTTGTAAACAATAAAAATGTATTAATGGGAAGTGAGATTATATATAAGTTTTCAAATATTTATATTAAATTTGATTCTTTAAATTTATTTAATTTATTATTAAAAAATAATCTACTTACAAATTAAACCATATTAGTTTAAATGTAGTGAATGTTCCATTACTTTGTAGGTCCTAAATAATTGGTTGAATATTTGTTTGACTGTAAAAAATTCTTCAAAAATTAAAAGTTGCACTAGCCTGATGAAAGTACCAATAAAATTTTTAAAAAAATTAAAAATTATTTTTTATTCCATGGCACTTTCCTACCATTCCCATCCCTTTTCTTTTATGCATATGTTCAATTCACCTTGATCTTTTTCCTTCACTTTGAGGCATCTTGGTTTGATCCTTTGTTAGCACATAACATTTCACTATGGGTAGCATTTTAAAAAGTAAACTCCAAATAAAGATTTCACTTAGAAAAATCTTTTATATATATATATATATATATATATCTAAGTTCATACATTATCTAATAAAAAATGTATCAGAAAAAATAAATTACATAAAAATTTCAATTTCATATCCATTTAATAGAAAAACCCACACATTGAACAAATCATATTAGAGTAAATAAAAATTACGTTACACATACTACCACCATAATCCCTCCATCTCTAGCATATATCACGATAATAATGTTATCCCTTACTCTCTGAATTTTCCTAAGAACTGATAATGATTCAGCTTCGGTTCGAATGCCATCATCATCGGTTCCCTTTCAACGAAATGAATTTTACAGGGAGGAAGGCGTTGCCAAAACCCTTCCTTTAGATTATATGCAAACACCTCGCCACCAAATAAACTGCTGAAGCACAGGTAATCTCCCACACAAGCACACTTCCGATACCACAAATCATTACGGAGGTATTGAGGGAGCGACTGTGGAGGCATTCTTGCAAACTCTTTCCAATTCCAAACCAACTTATCTTCCTCGTCCTGAGCCAATTCCCAGATAACAATACCCGTCTTGTTTGGCTCAATTCCGCCAAGTGATGGGTGAGTTCTTACCAGCCTCGGTTCGTTGTGTGGAATGGATGCATTAATTCCACCAAGCATCGGATTGTTGTGTAGAATGGATGCGTCAGTTCCACCAAGTGGTGGCAGACTTCTGCCAATAGATGCGTGAATTCCACCAAGCCATGAGTTCATTGGGCCAAGCATCATATTGTTCATGTGTGATGAGGATGCAGGAATCCCGCCAAGAGCCCGATTGTTGTGTGATGTGGACGCATGAATTCCGCCGTACAATGGATGAATCCCACCATGCAATGGGTGAATCCCGCCAAGCGCTGGGTGTGTTCCCCCAAGCGAAGGAACGTTGGGTGGAATCGATCGCTCAATCATGTCAAGCAACTGCTCATACCGCTCGTCAAAGATCCCAACCACAAGAATAGACGAGCCATATGAAACCACTGAGAAAACATTCGCATGCAGATCTTCAACATTTCGGGGTAATGGAGCTACTGTAACAGGGTTGATAAAACTCTCATCTTGGATTTTGAAACCGATGATAGTCGTAGGCGACGCTCCCTTCCAGAAAAGAACGCCATTACACTCAACCATTTCATGACAGAATATTCTAGATTTAGTTTCCCATCCAAACTGACACTTAATCCTCCATGAATCTTCAACATAGTGGTAAATTTGGAAGTTAAATTTTGGAGAATTCGAGCAAACTACCAAATAAGGCTGTTTGTTTTCTCCCTCCACAATATGGACGAATTTCTCAGTCAAATCTATTTCTATCTCTGCATAAGATCTATCAAGGGGATTGCAAACAAATAATTGACTAGAAGATTTTCGAAATAACAGTAATCCCTGCCCTATGCTAAGCATAGATAAATCTCTTATATACTCTCTCTCAAGGTTTGGGACAATAAAGAGAGGGAGAGTCATCCATTTTTGTGCAGAGAAGCAGTAGACCATGCAGCACCAATTTCTATATTCATCTTGACCACAGATAAGAAGCCATGGATTTCGGATGAACAGCGAAGACAGAAAACTTTGTGAAGACAAAATAAAATTCCATTCCTTACAAACCATGCGAGACCTCCAGATTGATTGAAATGAAAGCTTTCCAAATATCAACTCCTTCATAGCTTGAGGCAGCTTAGATATATCCCCTTGTCCTGTGTATCCTTCAACTGTTGCAATCGATTTTCGCTCCATTCTTTTCAGCTCCCAAACTTCCGAGCACTTAATGGCTTTGTATTGACAATTCAATAAACCTTGAATTAAGTATATATCTGTTTCATCCTCACTCACTCCTTGTTATATGCGTTTGAGATTGAGTGCGTTATTGGAATAAGAGCAGCCGACATGCCAAAAAAAAATATAAAATAAAATAAATAAGATAAAAATATGCCTTTCAGATGGAGTACCTTATTGCGATTAGAGGAGCCGACGTGGGGTAAGCTGTGTTCAATGTATTGGGGTAGAGATCTATTACTGGGAACTTTTCCATTTGGTGTGTTTCAAGAATGATCTTATTAAATCTTTAAAGTTTGTATGGTAAATATGTTTCTTTAAAATTTTAAAATATATTTTGATTTCAAATCTATAATAAAAAATTGAAACATTCAATTATTGAACTTGTTTGTATTATAGACATGTCTATTTAAATATGTTCAGAAATGTTATAGATAAGAAATATTATAGATATGAATTTAATTTTTATTTCAAATTTTTATTTTATTTTGAAATTATCTTATTTACTAGATACGTAATCACATCAATTTTATGTGATACTTATTTTGATACTTAGTTAATAGATCTTATTTTTGGTAATTTTTATTGTTGAACTAAAGAAATATATATACAAACACAACAACGATTTATTTCATTCATATAAAAATATGAATACACAACAGATAAATTTAATAGACTAGGACTATAAGGTAGATAATTTTAGTCTATACAAGAATTCCAAAAATTAATATCAATCTTATTTTTTTTTTAAATGACCTTAAAATTGCCTCAAAAGTAGCCAGCATCTTTAAAATAATTTGTTCACTAAATTTCAAGGAATATTCTTAAACATGGTATTGTTTATCATTTGATCACATTTATTAATTGATCCAAATTCATAATGTTGGGTAAACAATACTCTTAAACATTATTCAATTGAATAGTGAAAACACAATTTTGCCCTATAAGAGTAAAATAAATATCTAACACATTGACATGGACAAGGTTTATTATCTAAGATGGAGTGGATAAGGACCATTAGGGTTTTTGGAGGCAATAGCTCTATAGGGGATGTTTTAAAGGATGGAGGAGAGGGAAATGGTGATAATGGCTGGGTATTTCATGCAACTTGTTGCCTCTTGTACAATGGGTTTGTGGTCCAGTAGTGGATCTTGCTTGTTTTATTCTTCCTCCCTTCCTTTTGGTTTTTGTAGCCACATATTTTGTGGTTGCCCCTGTCTTGAATCTCGTCTACTCAAACCCTTCTTTTTCTTTTGTGTAAGACTAGAGGATTCCCTTTGTTTGTCCTCTAGGTGAGCCATTAGTGGGGGTGGAATTCGTCTTCTACGCTTTGCTCCATTTTTGGGGGGTTACTGGGCGTTGCACCATTATTGGTGGCCTTGCCCGCTTTGCTATTATTTTGTGTTATTGTTGGCTAAGGTTTTGTTGTTACCTTTGGCTCTATGTCCCTTCACTTCCCCCCATGTTTTTATCTTTTTCGGATGGTGTTTTTGTGGCTTATGTATTTCTCTTGGCACTGTAGTGTTTATGTGGTGATCTTGCATCTATTGATGCTTTTGGTGTGCTCCTATGGGGTTGGATCGATGATGGGATAATTGTGGCTGGTGGTGGGCCCTTCTTTTTGGTCACCTTCATACATTCTTTGTAATTTTTAGGTGTGGACTCTCCTGTTTTGTTTTGTTGGTCATATAGAGAGGGGCTTGTCTTATGCACAGGGGGTTGTCCTTTAGTTCCATGGGCATCTTGGCTGGGATAGTCTTGCCTTCCATTCAAGAAGGTTGGATTTTTTGTGTCCCTTCCTTCATGCCAAGGGTTTTGAAGGTGCTTCATTTTCTGTTCCTTTGAGTGACCTTATAGAGGTAGGTCTTGAAGATATAGTTTTTAGTGATGATCCTCTTAATGGGTGTGTTTGTGGTTTTTAAGTGTTATTTAGGATGGCCTTTCTCTTCTAAGTGGTTATTCTTCCTGTGCTAAAGTGGGAAGACTTGGTGTTGGTTTTGAGGGTTGGTTACGTTGAGGGTGTTTAACCAAACAGGGCTCGTTATGCTATGCGCCTACTTTGGTGTTGGGTTCCTACTACTATTGGAGGACGCTACCATTATTAAGGATATTTTCTTCTACCCCTCGCTCCCCCTTTGATGTGTGGTTCTTTACTGGGTTAACGCCTATTGGAAAGAGTTTGGAAGGTACTTCATTTTTTTCCTCCGAGTTCAACCCTATGGAGGTGAATTTTGAAGTTACAAAATTTAGTTAGGCTCACCTTGATGCGTGTGTTTGGTGATTTTTATGTGTTCTTCAAGATGGTCTTTCTCTTGGTAGTGGTTTCTCTCCTTGTGCCAAAGTGTTTCTGTTCTTAGTGGTTACCTTGGGGGTGTTTATCTAGAGAGGGATCCTGTTGTTGTGTGCCTTCTTTGGTGCTATATTCTTTCTACTATTAAAGGATGCTACCATTCATGAGGATCTCTACTTCTACCCCTTTCTCCCCCTTTCATGTGTGATGCCTTGTTGGGTTCATGCCTATGAGACCTCTCTTTCTATGTAGGTATTGGGGTCATTTTATTTCTAGATTATTTCTAAGGGAATTTTCCCCTATTTCTCTCCTTTCTAGGATGTTATTCCCTAATGTTCTTGTTGATAGTTGACCTATTAAGGTGGCCCATGCTAGTTTTTCTGATAGCCTTGTTAGCAAAATGTTGCAAAATTCCTTCCAAAATTTGTTGGTTGTTCCTTGGCCCTATGGTTGGTTTGTTTCCAACTCATAAGAGGTTGTTAACAATATGGTTCAGGGTACATTCCTAAACTAATATATTCTGATTAGATGGTCTTGTGGGTTCAGGACTATGGTTCATTCCAGTTATGGCTTGGGTCAAAATCCTCTCTTCGAAAAGATTTCAATGAATTGATTGGTGTAGAATAAGACATTGGGGCGCATAAAAGAGTTATTAAAAAAGGGTGGCCTTTGATGGATAAATGATCTCCTAAAATCCCTATTTTTCCCTAAAAAAATTTGCAGTTGTTCAATTCAAGGCTAATCTTCATGGTATTAGACAACTTCGTATACTAGGGTTTCTTATTCAAGTTCTTCCTCAAAATATTTCCATCACATTTACCCTTGTCGTAGAATAAATTATACTTTTTGTAGCCTTTTCAAAATTATCAACAAAAAAAAGAAGCAATTGGGACAACAAATGCAACAATGAACCATAATTTTGTAGTACATCAAATGTATTTGAGATAAATAAAGATACCACTTGAGAAGGGTAAATATTCTATAGGGCCTTAGGTAAAATTACTTCTTCTATAATAATAGTGATAATTGTTCTTTACATCGTTATCAAATTCCATGAGAAGACTCATTTCATGTACTTTGGACTGAAGGCCCCTATGGTTCGAAACTCCTAAACAATGAAAGAAACATAAATTATCAGGTTAAGAGGATTATATTACATGGTTCATAGTGAAAGGAAGCACTAAATGTAAGCAATAAGATGAAGCTAACACTGGCAACCTTTGATTCTTGAGAACCCCACAACTATACATTTGCAGATTCCTTAGAAATTATTTGGTTGAAAAACTTAAACTGCTTTGGAAGAAGGAAACAACATTTGCAAAATAAAGGACGAAGAAAAGAATGGCCTCCTACTTTCCTCAAAAACATCACCTCTCTACATCCACACAATCCTTGATATGTGATGGTATGAGAGGAATATACTTTTGCACAAGAGAGTAATATGAACTATTTACGAAAGATAGAGAAAGTTCTTTGATATCCTTGTTAAGTTCCTAATTTTAGTAGATCCCATGATATGATATCCTTCCCAACACCTTCACAAGGATTAAGAGAATGACATAAGATGTCTAGAAGTTGCTGAGCGATATACATGGCCTTTGATGTGACAAAGCCACTAGTTGAGGACCATCATTTCTAGGTAAAAATCATTAAGTTAATATTTAAGGAGATATTGGGATCCTTACTACATGCCACATCTAACACATAGCTTTGATACTTTAACTTTGCATCACCATTACCAAGCATTGTTCCTAAGGATGACAACTTGCAAAGGAGAAAACTTGTTAGAAAGACTGATCAATGAGATATAGCTAAATCTATTGGTTCCAAGGGTTAATCTTTGTAAATCTATTTCTTATTATGCCTAATTTTCCCTTTCGCAATCCTACAATCTTTTTTAGCTAATGCATAAACATTGTCGTTAGCTTATCTAAAATAATATTTTATACTGAAATCTTCAATCCTCTGCAAGAGTTGCCACACGTCTTGAAGAACATACCTAATTTCTTCATAGGCTAGCTTATATATCCCCTTCTTGTGTATCCTTTATGTGTTGCAATCAATTTTTTTTCCATTCCTTTCATCTCCCAAGCCTCCAAGCACTTAAATGGATTTGTATTTATAATTCAATAAACCTTGAATTATATATATATATCTATTTCATCCTCACTCCTTGTTATATGCTTTTGAGATTGAGTACGTTATTGGGATAAGAGCAACAAATATAAATCAAAATAAATAAGATAAGAATATGCCTTTTAAATGGAGTATCTGATTGTGATTAGAGGAGCCAACTTGGAATAAATATGAAGTAAATATAGATTAAAATAAAAATTAGCATAGCTATCTTTAATGTATTAGGGTGGAGATCTATTACTTAGTGCTTTTTCTCTCAAGAATGATCCTATTAAATTTAATTTCAAAACTTAAAGTTTGAGATGAGCATCATTAAATTTTATATGGAAAATATGTTTCCTTAAAAGTTTAAAATACTATATATTGACCTCAAATCTATGACAGAAAAATGAAACATTCAATCATTGAAATTGTTTGAATTATATATACATCTATTTAAAAAATATTATAGATATCAATTTAATTTTTACTTCAAATTTTTATTTCATTTTTAAATTGTCTTATTTACTAGATGCATAAACACATAAATTTTAAGTGATAATTATTTTGAATTATAATGTTTATTATTAATATTAATATTCGTAATTATGTCATTACTCTCCATCCTTTGTTGCCATTGTATATATTTCTTTAATGCTTTCTACTAGCTTAAATATCTAAATAAATCTATCTAAAATACACCAAGAGATATTAATCTCAAGGCATCTATTATAAAAATTTATTGATAATTGATAGGTCCCTCAAGACTGACACCTCTTGACATGTTTTAGATAGATGTATTAAGATATCTAGGCTGTTAGGCCCAATATGGAAAGCTAATGTACTGAGAGGGGAGGGGTGAATCAATACTTCAAATCCTCTCTTGAACAATATCTTTACTATTATGCATAAACCAAAAACTGTTGTAACATAACATAAAGCTAAAACAAATGAATAACAATCATACATGATTCACTCCATAACACATATATTTTGGTTATGCAGAAACTCTTGGTTAGAGAGAAAAACTACAGTGGGGATGGCACCCACAACTTCACTACTGCAATAATAAAGAGTGCAATAATAAAGAGTGCTAGGTTCGATGAATCTGGTAACACGTTTCACTCGATGTATATCAACTCGATGTATCATTATTGCTGCTCGGTAGACATACAGTGTTACTCGGTAGACAACTCGGTGTTTACTAGGCTCTATGACTACTTTCTTCTATAACCGACTACTTTGTGCATACCGACTGAATATTTCAGTAGTAGTAACCGACTAGAGTATATAGAATGACTTTGGACATAAAACTAATAGCAACTTAATAAGTAGTAACAATCTCCCCTTTTGACATTAGTTGAGATGTTTGACAAAACTTCTTTCAAAGTCGTAACTCAAAAATCTATATACTTACAAAATTTGACTAAACTAACAGTATATACATTTTTCAATAAAATAGTATATTGAGCTATACTCCCCTTATCAATATATTGTACAAAAATTTGATTTGCATGCTCGGTGATCAATATTTTGTATTAACTACTTGGTTGTCACTTCTTGGTTCACTGCTCTTCTTTTCAAAATTAATTGTGCATTTGAATACTCTGTTATGCTCACTGTATGGTATACTCCTCCTATATACTACACTCCCCCTTTGATACTTTGATACTATTCTCCCCCTTTTTGACAAACATCAAAACTTAGTTACCATTCAGTGGAGGCAACTGGTCAAAAATGGATTTGTACTTTGTCCTTGCATCGATGAGAGTGGTAGAGAGGGCATCCTTGACACTTTCCATGAGTGAATTTTGAGCTGTAATGTCAGCTAACAGTGAAATTAGTCCATCTAAGGTGCTTCCCTCTTGTTGAGTGGATAGGGAGGTAGGCCTGTTGATCTGTTCTTGGACGGATGAAAGATGAGGAATGAATAATGTCTAAAGAGTCATTATATCCATCTTGATCTTGTGCTCTTCATTCCTAAGTTCTAATTGTTGAGCCATGAGATTGGTGATCTCTTTCTCAATCACTTCTGTTTTATTTTTGATATCTTTAATGAATAAAGAAAATGTATAGAGTTTCTGAAATAAATAAAGAATGTGCTTGAGTTGAGGGGACACCTCAGCAATAAATTTGAAAAGTTTTACTTTTCCAATAGCAATAGCTTTCTATACCTCTTCAATCATTTTAGTAGTGAGCTCTTTGTCCTTCAACTTGCTCAAATATTCAAATGCATCTACTTCAGATGTCTCAATTTTGGTTAGGAGTTCATCCAGTTGAATATGGATGGCTGCATCTGTTGTCACTGTAGCTTCAGGTAGCATATCTGTTAATAGTGCTTTCACCTTCTGAAGTACTTTGTTTTTCTTTTGAATAGCCATTTGTTTCTCCTATTCTGCTTTGGCTTTGCATAGTTCACCGAATTCAATGAGTGCTTGCCCTTTTAGTTTAGAAATGTCAACATTCGGCAACACTATTGGTTTTGATAAATCTAATTTGAAACTATGCTTTTTCATTTTCTTTTCTTTGCCTTTCACTGGTTGAACCAATACAATGGCTTGGGAGGCTTGCTTACCCTCGGTAGGTTTCTCAGTAGAGGCAACACTTTTATCAATTTCTTGAACCTCTAATTTCTCCTTCGGTGCTTCCATGCTTGGGTCCTCAGTTGTAACATTTTCAGTGCTAGAAGGGGCTTGAGAGGTCTATTCCTTAGTGGCCTGAGAAGCAGTTTCTCCTTTTGTAGACTTGTGACCGTCTATTCCTTGTTCAGTATCCTGAGGGGTCTCGGTTGAAATAGGCTGAGCGACCAGAGGATAGGGCTGAACTTGATCCAAAACTAACTCACTGGATACTAGTTTGGTATATGCATTCCCTTCTATCATTTCTTGTTCTTGTCCCTTGGTGTCCATGATATCCTCTTCAATTTGTATAGTGTCAGCAGGGTCTTGCTCGGTGATATCAGGATCTTGTTCAGTAACATCAATTGTTTCAACTTCAGCTTGCTCACCATCATTCTTGATTCGAAAGATTTCCTGCCATTTTTCCTTTGTCTCATTCTCTACATCAAGATAGAGGCCATTCATCAGTTTCAAGGTTGTTTGCTTGACTAGGAAGTTTGAGTGGTAGTTTTTCAGATGTTCACTTATTTCATCTATTGACATGTCTGGAAAGAGATGTACTAGACTTCTTTCTCTCATCTTCTTTTTTGAGTCCATGGCATATTTCCACCTATTATCAATATGCAAATACAATTCTTTTGGAAGAGAATTAGTTACTTCCAATGGGACCAATCAGAATTTCAAAAGTGTGTAGATGACAACTTCTTCTATTTGTCTCTTTTCTACATCAGATCTAGATTCATACTTAACATATCTAAATGATCCAAATCCAACATATTGCTTCAGATTAGCACAAAAAATATCAACACTATGTACTTCTTCCTTTTTTCTCTTAACAATCTGAAATTTGCTTGCATCTTCAGATTCGGTGTCACTAGACTCTTTAGTCAAAATGAGTCTCTGAGTAGATTTCTTGTAAGTTTTTTTTACCTTTGGTGTGGCAACATTCTTTGGTTTCTTACTCAGTGACGTTGCAGATGATCCTGTGTTTGGGTGCTTGACTGAAGGAGTCGGTGATACCTATGATGTATCCTATTTCTTCCTTTTCAAAACTTTCCCTTTAGGCAATTCGGTGCTCAATGTAATAGCTACCTCTTGAGCTTCAAATTCCTCCTTGGTGATGACTATAGTGCCCTTGACAGGTGTGGAGGAAGAACCTTCTCCAAATTTCTCCGTTAATGCCTTGATCATTTTTGTTGCCTTCCTTGTAGCATTTGGTACTACAATACTCATCTTAACTTTCTCTTTCACTTCTTCATATGTACCGTATCTCAGCTCGGTAGCATGCCTTGGTAGTGTAAGAAAAGTATTTATCTATTTTTGTGTGATGTCAAAGTCAATCTTATAACCCATAGGTGGAAAAGATTGAGTTCTCAGTTCCACAGCATTAACATAGCAGTAATTGGTGTCCACTTCAAAGCATATGTCATCCTTGTATTTCTCCACTAACTGGGGTGGAATTCTATACCTGTTATGCATCTTTTCTTGAAACTTTCTGAAATAATCATCCATAATATCATTAAAGTTATCACCTATTTGTTTGATGAAGTCATTGATTTGATGGGTGATTGGTCGGTCTAGCTCCCAAACTACATTACCGACTGATGGAAAGAATTTCTCAAAATAGAAAAACATGCATACTAACAGTGATCCAAACTTCAGTATGTTAGCCAAGTTGTTCTTCTTCGGCTTCCTTATGGTGTTTAGATTCTCAAACAGGTTTTTCAATAATACTTCACAAAGATCAATTTTTATTCCTTTCTTCACAATTTTATATGCTAAATCGACTACTGCACAGGGTACACTGCTTTCCCTTGCCGATTGAAAGAAACAGTAACCTATGACTCTAATGGCAAACTTTAGCTCTACATCTGTCACATTGTTCAATTTCAATCCTCTGCAATCTGATTCCACTCCGGTTAAAGTGATCAATTCCTTTTGTGATATCATTTTTTAAGCTCGGGCATGATCAAAGATAGGGTAACCGATGATCAAATGAATAATTTCTTTGGTGATTTTGAATGGTTGCTCCTCTAACCACATGAAATCATCATGAGCTCTTCTCAGAACAAACTTAACCCATTAGGGTTTGAATACACGAGGACAGGTTAGGGCTTCAGTCAATCCTTTGATTCTAATGTGTTCATACTTGCTATCCAATTTCCCATATGTACACAATTCATCATATGTGTCCTTGATTTCAACATGACCTAGTTCCTCAACATGACACTTAGTGAAGAATCTGACATACTCAACTAGTAAAACCTTATCTGGAATGAGTGAAAATGCAGTTTTATCATTTGGTTCAGATGCTACTTTGGGGGTTAGAGAGTATTTCAGTGAGGGCTTTTCAATGTTCTCAACAACAACGGGCTTTTGGATCTTACGTGCCATTGCAAATTTTGGGTAATCACTTAACAAAAGATCCCTAGGGTTTGAGAACTTTTAAACGTCTGATGCTTCCAACTTAGCAAATGTAAGACAGATAATCACAAAAGATATGATCGGTAAACTAGTTTGACAATGCATTGTGATTGATGTAAATAACTTGAATTTTGCTTCAGAGGAGGTTTGATTGCCTTGAATCGCTTTGCTCTGCTTTCCTGAAAATTCGGTAAGTGTAAAATGACTGCGTAAAATATTTAAGTACAAAATATACCTTATTGGGCTTCGTGCAGTTAGGTCAAAAGACATTAAATGCACTAGGTACCACTTCCTCTTTATGCTTTAACCGAGTAGCCAGTCTTCCTGTATTTACCGACTAGACAGGCTTCCAAAAGACTTGATAAAATTTCAAATTTCCTAATGCATCTTTACCTATGCAGATTTTGAATTAAGTGCATGATAAAATAGGAACTATTAAGATTTAACCTTGAGAGAGTGCAGTCCCTTCATACCTTTACTAATTAATTTGGAATAGGTGCACCTAACTCGGTAGGTAAGGTGCTTTCTTCATTTGACACAATTTCCTTCTTTTTCCAAATCATCTATAATTTGCCTTTTATTTCTTCAATATCTCCTCTAGGTTGATCTCTACAATCTCTAGCCAAGTGTCCAACTTTGTGACAATGAAAACATGCCATACGAGGATTTCTCAATGATCTTCGGTTGTTCATTCCAAACCTTATAAAGCAGTTGGCACTTATATGTCCATATCTTCTACAACATTCACACCATATCCATGTAATGTAATCCCATGGTACTGTAGAAAAATATCAGTAAGGATCTATGTGAGTTCGGTAACCTCTAGCATTTGCTCAATGTGCAGACCACATATAGTTCTTTTGCTTAAACCAACACTTCTCGGTACTATGTCCATATCCATTGCAATTTTTACAAAACCCTTTGAATTTTTCCTTTTGATAATTGTTGACAGACTTTGTCCTACATTGATTAGAAGTGTGACCATATTTATTGCAATTATAACAATAACCATTAGAACTAATGACATTCGGTTGCTTACCTTTTCTGATTTGGCACATGTTGGCAGTATGACCTTGATTTCCACAGTAGTTGCAAATAGGTTTCTTTCCTTTGATGTTCTTCTTGTTTCCAGCTTGCTTTGATGATTCTCCTCTCTCCGTAGTGTGGATTCCTTTCTCGGTATAGTTTTTTCCTTTGTAACCGAGTCCTACATCTTTGTTGGGTCTTCTTGTATTCAGTTGCTCATCCAACATCTTTGATGCTTCATAACTCTTATTTAGTGTTTCTTTGGATTTCTTCTCTATTTCAAGTTCATTGGTCAACCTTGATAGTTCAAGTTTCAATGCTTGATTCTCATTATCCTTCAGATTTGCTTCATGATGTGCATAACCCAATTGATCTGACAGATTACTTTGTATTCCAGTCATCCTAGTGATTTCATCATTCTTTTCAGATACTAATGCTTCAAGGTGTTGTTTTTCTCTTTCTAGATCTCTTACTTTATCCTCAACTGTCCTCAATGCATCAAGATTTTCAGTCATCTGTGTGCTAAAATGTTCATGTCCTCTTTTAATTGCTTTTAGCTGAATAGTCAGTGCTTTGTTCTTTTCTTTCAGTTCTCCAATCATCTCTTCAATCTCCTCAGATATACTATTCTTAGATGATGTCTCAATCTGTTCCACCAGCTCTGATACTAATTGTTAGGCCCAATATGGAAAGCTAATGTACTGAGAGGGGAGGGGTGAATCAATACTTCAAATCCTCTCTTGAACAATATCTTTACTATTATGCATAAACCAAAAACTCCTGTAACATAACATAAAGCTAAAACAAATGAATAACAATCATACATGATTCACTCCATAACACATATATTTTGGTTATGTGGAAACTCTTGGTTATAGAGAAAAACTGCAGTGGGGATGGCACCCACAACTTCACTACTACAATAATAAAGAGTCCTTGATTAGAGCTACATGTTTAGCTATTTTTGATAGCTTACCTTGTTAGGAGTATCAAGATCATTAGATCTACCTTGCTGAAGGATTTTACAACACTTATTCTAAATGTTGCACCTGGTTAAAGGCTTTACAATTTATAGACTTTGTTAGAGTCCTTTACCCTATTAAAGGTTTCTCTTACAACTCAAAAATATTACAATAAAATCTTTACAAATATCTGCAACTTTACATCTGGAATGTTATAGCAGATTCTATGTGCTGAAAATGAGATTACCTTGCTTATAGAATACCTTGGTAACCCATAGAATAACTTGGTAAACCCTTCTGTTTACTCTTTTCCTTGACTGTTCTCTCCTTCTTGGTGACCTCTGTGTCTCTGTAACATTCATAACACTCAATGCTTTCTTATGTATCACACATGTCTTGCTTCATACACCTCTATATGTCTCTCTCTGATCCCAATCCATGCTGTATAAATAGATCTCTTATGTCGGTAATTTGGTTCATTGCTTCGATCTTACAAACATGATTTATCGAATGAATAACCATACAAAATATTTCATTGGATAGATGACCTCAAAATCATACACAATCTTTAAGTGCAATTTCCAATGTGATAACGGTTCTTTGTTCCTCGATCTTGTAACACATTTCCACATGTGTCTAGGTTCAATGAATCTGGTAACACATTTCACTTAGTGTATATCAACTCGGTGTATCATTATTACTGCTCGGTAGACATACAATGTTACTCAGTAGACAACTCGGTGTATACTAGGCTTTGTGACTACTTTCTTCTATAACCGACTACTCTGTGCATGCCGACTGAATATTTCGGTAGTAGTAACCGACTAGAGTATATAGAATGACTTTGGACATAAAACTAATGGCAACTTAATAAGTAGTAACATAGGCTAGTAGCATCCATAGTGCAACATGTAAAGTATTAATTTATCACCTTTTTTATTTAAATAAAAAATTAATTATGCTTTACAAACCATGATGCATGTCATATTCATTTAAATGTACACTAGGACTTCATTATTGATGAGTCATTTCATCTTTTAAACCAAAAATGTAATCTTAATTATTAACTATTCCTTGATCCCTTCTATTTTGTGTTCTTTCCAATTGTCTTCATCTTCTTAGTGGAGATGTTAGTTCCTCTTGTGAATTATTATTTTCCATATGATTTTGAGAATCAACATCCATTATATTTTGAATTCTATCATTTGGTATTTGTAGCACACTATTTATTGTAATGGAATTCATCCCTTCAAAACTAACCTCAACATTCGCATTAGATTGATGGTGAATTTGGATGTACTTACGATTGCAGACTTGTATTTGTTATCCTTCTATCTCATTCAATTGGTTAGAATTCATCATTGTTTTCATTCTTCTCAATATATATTTGCCATCCTCAGGTGTTCATATAAGATGTGTTATAATCTTATCTACATGTTGTCTCATTTTCACTTCAATATCTTCCACTATTAGATTTTCCCTACATTTAACACTTCTTTCTCTATCATTTTAGTTTCAGTGATTCATTTCTTCTTGTTTTTATGCATCAGTTATTTGTTCACATCATTCTCTCATATATTTTTGAGCATATTCTTTCTCTTGTTATTTTTGTTTCTCTTTAGTTGTAAGACTTCCTACTTCCTGTTTTTGTGTATTTCCCATTTGTTCACATCATTTTTATTAAAAAAGGACATTCCTATACATTAATAAAAAAGAAAAAATAAGATAGGCTTGCACCAAAACAAGCTTCCACAAAGGCATGTAGAGAGAAAAGCTCACAAGTAGTGAGATGATCTAGACAACACTAAAAAAAGAAAACCCCTTTTTGAAAAGAGGCTTTTGATTGGAGTTGTAATAGATGGGAATCGAAGTACCAAGAAAATGAGACTACCTAATAAAAATAGAGGGGTTTAGGAACACCTCGAACCATTATTTTGACAACATCCCTTAGGATAGGATCAAACCAACCAAGGGGACAAACAATAACCAAAAAAATTTACAAGGCTTTCGGCAACCTATTGCCAAAATGGCTATCAAATAAACCAACTAGGGCCACCTCCATAGGCCAACTATAAATAAAAATAATGGGGAATAGAGTCCCAATGAAGTAAAACACAGGGGGAAGGGCTCCAAACAAAGGACCATGGAAAAAATGATCCCAACACCTACAAAGAAGGAGAGGTCCCATAAGCAACAACCCAATAAGGAACAACAAACAAAAATGGGAGCGAGGGGGAAAAGAAAATATCCTCAAGAAGGATAGCATCCTCCAGCAATAGGAAGAAGATAGAACCAAAGCAGGCACATAGCAAATAAAGTCATCTTTGGTTAACCGCTTGCAAGGTAACCTTCCCATAATACCTATCCAAATTTCATCCACTTTAGCTTAAGGAGAGCAACCACTATGAAGAAAAACACTATCCTAATTTATCTCTATTGATGGACTATCTCAAAGCATCCAACTAAGAGATTAAAGTCTGTTTGATAGTAATTTCTTCATCCATTGAAGCTTTCCCAAAGATAAAAGTGTAAAATGTGAAGTGATAATTTGTGAAGGAATAGGGAACCACTAAGATAGAAATGAACCTCTCTAAATTTTATTACCATTTGCAACTTTAATGAATTTACTCAGCCCTTAAACCATTAAAATGAAGAGAAAAGGGGAAGGGGATCTCCTTGACAAACACTGTGAGTTGAAGCAAAAAACCAAAATGGATAACAATTTACTATGACTAAAAATTTAGCTACTGATATACATGATAAAATCCATTTACACTAGCTATGGAAGAAACCAAATTTCTAAAAGATGGCTATGATGAAAATCCATTTATCTTTATCATATGCCATTTTGCATGTCAACCTTTAGAATTACTACCAAAATATTATCTAGATTTGTAGAATGAAGGATCTCATTAGAAACTATTGCTACCTCTAAAGTCTCCCTACCAGGGACAAAGCCCTCCTATTCTTTGGAGATGACTGATGGAATCAATCTTTATAGTCTCATAGAAATTTTCTTTATAAAAATATTCTAGAATGTGTTGCAAAGTATTATTGGCCTAAAGTTAGAAAAAGTGGATGGATGCATTTTATTTTGGAATGATGACAATGTGGGTTGTGTTGAAATCCATTAGCATTTTTTTGTTCCTTTTTTATTCTTCTATGATAGAAATACATCTCTCCTAAAAAAAGACCAACATTTTTGGAAAAAAATCATGGCAAATCTATCAAGCCTAGGTTCTTTATTCAAGGCAAATTAGAAAACTTTTCTAATCTTTTCAATGGAAAAATCCACCATTAGCATTTTATTTTGGTTCTCATCTTCAAGTTTTAGAAGGCACCCTAGTGGAGGTGAAATTTGAAGGTCTTGTTGAAGTTCTGGAAACAAGAGAAAATTTATAAAAAAATCATGGTCCTATCTTTAATCTCATTATGTGTGACTAGCTCTAAACCATAAGTAGAGAGAATTATTTATAATTTATTTATTTGTCTGTTCACTTTTGTAGATGTTAAAATAACTTGGTACTCTTGTCACTCTCAACTCACCAAGATTCTCTTGACTTATGTTTCTAGTACAATTATTCTCTGCAAAGTATCTCTTCCAATTCTAACTTGATCATATTTTATATTGCAAGGGAAGCATTATCCATACCATATCCAATGGCTCTCTTATATTAATCCGATAGCTCTTGTTGAACCCTTTCTTTATAAGTGAAGATATTTTACAATGCATTTTGTTTTATTCTTCAATTTTTCCTTTTACAAACTATAATTTAATACTTAATTGGTACATTCTTTATCTCACAGTAAAAGGAGTTAAATTTCAACATGATTACAACAAAGGTAGAAAGGTACAATATCTAAACCATATTGACTCAAAATTGAAGGATGTAAGTATTTATGGTGTTTTCAGAGTATTTTGAAGGAGGATGGAAAAGTGATTGGACCCTATGGATCACATAAGGAAGGGAGAAAATTCCATTGGAGAAGAGAGCCAAGAATTAAAAATTAGAAACCTGTATAATGTTTTTGAAATTTGATGAAAATCTTGTGTTTTGTTTATCCAAGTGTAGGAGCCATTTTTATGGATGTAGTTGTAATGGTGAAAAAATGTGAATGACAGGGAGATCAAGAGGAAATATTTTCTTCACTCAGAGAAGAGATGGAAGTTTCACTATGTGTTTACCTTCAAACACTTTATCCATACTATTTTTAAAAGAGGGAGAAATTCACTAGATCCAATCTCTTCGGGAAGAGATTGCATACTAAATGAATTGACAATGGGACAGAAATGACAAGTTAACCCCTCTTTTAGAATGAAAAAATATTGAATTATGTGTTGTAGAACTAAGTGTAAAAGTAGAAAACAACTAATTATAACTCGAGATAGAAGCATGAGATGAAGTTGTGCACCTGGATTTGGCTACAATATGTCGAGACGAAGTTGCCCTGTGAATTTGACAAAACGTTGTCAGGACCATGTTGAAAGTGTGCACTCTCCTTTGAAAAATCTGTGAAATGAAACAAAATTTCCCACCTCTGCAAATGGATTCTGAATATGCAAACAAAGTTGTGCACCAACAACCTACACATAGAAAAGACAGGAAAAGGGGTTGGGATTGGGGGTTTGCCTTCAGGGAAAACCCCAGTTTTGGAATTAACCAAATGATGAAAGGAATTAATTGCAAGTAAATATAAATGAAAGACTGAAATGTAATTCACCTAAAGGGAGGTTGTCGATAGAGTGTAGGTATATATTCTTATATTAAATTGAATTTTGAAAGGGATCTCTTCTTTAGTGGTTGAATCCTTGACTTGAATGCAACACCTAGCCTTGAAGGAAGACTTGAGAATGCTCAATGCTAGAAAGGAATGCTAAATGCTTGCACTTATGCCCACTATTCGCTTATGCAAATTTTTTCTTCTTGAACTCATGCAAATGAGAGGGAAAATTTGACATATATACTTGTAAATTAGTGTTAACTAATTGACTGATTTTCATCACAGGCCGACACAGGGAAAGTTTTTCTCGCTTTATGCAAAGTCCAATGGAAGGATAGGACAAAGGGGGACCCAAAATAGGATAAGCAAAAGGGCGCCATGCCCCTATCCTAGAAGAAAGGGGGTGTCACACCCCTATCCTAGGGAGGATAGGGGTGCCACGCCCTAGTCCTACCCCTGTCTTAGGACAGGAAGCAAGTTCAGGTTTTGTGGAGGGTTGCACAAGTGCAGTTTCTAGGGGTTGAGAAAATCTTGGATTTCTAATCAGGCTTGGGGATTCGAATTGCCAACATGAAGACACTAATATGGTTGAAAATTGCAAGGGTCACAATTTGATGACACTATATTTAGCCCCAACTTTAGCGGGAGTATAAGCATATGCCAATATTGTGAGTAAAGTACAAGGAAGCAAGATTAAAAGACTTCTACCATGTCAAGGAGGCAAGATGCACCAAGTCCCCAGTGGACTAAAAATCTTACAAAATCGATTGACAAAGTAAAAGAGAAGATCAAGAAGGTTCCTCTCACTATGAGTCAAGAAAAAGATCAAAATTATAAAGCAAAGTTGAGTTCACTAAATAATTCTAAGTATCAAAAAGGAAAATATGAGCAGAGTGTATACCCCCATGTTAAAGTGTTCACAAACACCTTATCAAGAGTGATTTATTTAAGGTAGGATACACCCAAGAGAGAGAGCATATGGAGAATGTTATCACAAGGATTTACCCTCTAGTCAAGGAATAAACCCAAGAATAATGAACACAAAACAAAAGGTAATTTTGCTTTCCTTGGGGTCAGTATTCTATATGATAACTCATGTATATGATATATTTATATGTATATATAATAATCATCATTCCTAAAAGAAAGGACACTACCTTGGAAGAAAGGGAATAGAGGATGTCTTTTAAGTCAACATTAAAGAGACTTGGAAAAGAGATCTCAATTCTTTGCATCATCCTCAAGTAGACACTGAGGGAAAAATAGAGGAACAAGGATACACATAGAAGAATAGCCACAAAGAGCAAGAGAGGAGAGATGGAGAAGATCTACAATGCTAATATTGCTAATCTAGCATGACATCCACCTCCTGATCTTGCTGATTACTATTTTGGGAAGGCGAGAAACACACCAGAGGAGCGACATCAAGTATAATAGATGAAGCTAACACAAGATCCAAACAAAGACTATGATCATGGGCTAAATCATTTTGTTTGATTCTAGGAGCAAGGATTAGGGTTTGTGAGTATTCAGTTTCATAAATGCTTATCTAGATCAACATATTGATAAAAACTATCAGAAGTATTAAGAGTTGTATTTCCATCATGAATAACATTTTCACTCATTTCTTCATCAAGATTTATAAAAACAGGAGTATGAACATGAATAGGAGTAAAACCATCAAATGTTTTGTGCAACTTATGATTTGGAGATGTAGGTTCAACATCTATCTTAGGAGAAAAGGGAATCATATAATATGTAAGAGTATTGGGAGATTGAATATGTTTTGAGAAAGAACTTCACAAGCTCAAGCATGACACATTCGTTAGTGGTCTCTCGCACAATGATTTCGTTGAGTCTTAACTGGAGACTGAGAAGGAGGAGGAGTATATATGAAAGGAGGAAAAGTCTCCTCTTGGATAGTTGAATGTTTAGGTTGAGGTCTTTTAGGTTGGACAAGAGGAGAGGCAGGTCTCTTCTATCTATAAAAGAGGAATATTAGGTGTAGGAAGGAGACTGGGTCCATCATGGGGAGGTGGTATAGGTCTAACCTTAGAAGAAATATTGTTGTTCTTCTTAGGAGAAGGAGTAGTCACATCCATAGGAATAGGTTGAGGATTTTCCTTAGGAGGAAGATTACTCCTATCCATTAGGGGAAGGATTTCATCTTCAAGAAGGATGGGAATGCCAAATGCTGGGTATCTAAGTTGACTCAATGATAAGATCATATATTTCTTCCATTTTTGATAAGATTGAAAAAGAGCATTGCTCCTTTGTGGAAGAGATTGAAATTTCTTAGGACAAAAGAGATCAATAGGAACACTATGGCTTCTTTCAAATGGGCAAAATAAGATATGGTTCATGGTAATGATTTCTTAATTGTGAGGAAATTTCAAACACTTATGAATAGGAGAAGCAATAGCCTTCATGGAAGATAACCAAGGGTAGCCCAACTTCACATGGAATTGTTTGAAAGAGGGAATGATAAAAAAGTTGGCATCCATAGATTTAGTGTGAACTTCAATAGGAAGGGTGATAGAACCAATGGTAGGACAAGAGAATCCATCAAATAACTTCACAACCATATTAGAGTCATCATAGATCGGTTTATGCAATCGTAAAGTGAAGAAATATTTCTGAGTGATGACATTAACCATGAAAGAGGGATCAACAAGGGAACCATGACAAGGTATGTCCTTAACCTTTGCAACTATGTAGAAAGGCCCATTGGGTGTCCTAATTCTCTCACTAGGGTCAAATGTAATACAAGGATCCTTAGGTGTTTCTTGTTTCTCTACCATGTTTAGAAAATTCAGAGTTGTGGTAGTAAGATCAGAAGAAGAGAAAGAAGTATGTTTAGTCTCAATCACATTAGAGGTATGAGATGGAAAGGGGTCAGTAAAAATCTTAAGATTTTGATTAGGAGGAGATATTGATTTATTTCCCTTATCATTCACACCTACGAAGGACATAGTATTATTATTAATCAAATCTTGAATCTTAATTTTCAATGCAAAACATTCTCAGTGTCATGACCAGGCTGATGATGAGATTAACAAAAGGATTTTATATCAAAATAAGGGGATGCAAGATTGGATGGGTCAACTAGTTTGATAGGGGGAAGTTTGATCACATTTATTTGTAATAACTAAGATATAATACTATGTAAAGATCCAGTCAAAGGAGTAAATTGTCTTTCTCTTATAAATAATTTAGAAATAGGAGGAAAAAGTTGATTACTGAGCCTCTCAACTTAGTCATGAGCATCGCATATGCTCTGCATTGAATAATGACCATTGAGGTGCCGATGATTGCCATAGATCTATCGTTAGTGCTCAATGATAGATTCAGTTCGATGCCTTCGCATTGAAAGTTGCCAAGCCTAGTATCAAAATGTTGACGGTAAGTGGAGTTGCTGTGGACATATATGTCCATTTTAATATTCAATATTCAAATTCTTAATTTGGGGAGGAGAACATGTTGTGGAGGATTATCTCTAGTGATCGTAATATTTAACTAGAAAATGAAAGTGACAGAGTTCACTCTCTTCATGATGCTCTTGGCTAGAGACATCGACAAGGTCACAACAAGCATTCTAAGGATTCAACAAAGAAACATGAGTTGGTACACGTGCTATCAACTGCTTAGTATAATGGAAGGTTGAGATCGAGCATCAACATAGTGGGGAGTTTTATGTTGATCACATTAAGCCATACAAAAATGTGAAATGTGTACATATGGGAACGAAAGCGTATGGATGCACCTAATGATCAGGAATGGTGGAGAAGCACTCCATGAAATAATGCCTTGCAACAACTCTCACATCATCCTAGAAGCTTCGAGAGTCACATGAAGCATTCATTTTGCTAAAGCCTGCATAGGAATCAGATGATATTGCAACTGAAGGTCCAATTATTCGAGTTCTTACTTATGTCATTCTTGAAGATCATCAGAAGTTTGTCCTAGGATGGGAACTGCAGTATAACATTCTAGCACATATTGTTACAAGTGGATTTAAGTCACATCTATGTAGTTGGTCCATCACTTTGTTGTGGATGGTATTAAAGGAAATTCTTCAAATGATGCTTAAGATATGCTCAGAGAAGATGTTGTGCACAAATGATGAATGATGGAAAGGGCCAAAGGCCACGCAGCCATCAGATAATCACTAGGTGCTTTGGTACATGATGAATCCAAGTGAATGTAAATTCCATTGCTGAGCAAAATTATAAAAGATAAGTACTCTTTATCTTTGAATAATGCTACATCATTGAATAGTGAAGCATTTATTGACATTTCCCCTTAATATCATTATATCTCTCTAAAATGCTTCTAGGACAAATCAGAGATTGCATTCAAGGAAGGAAGATTGCTTGTATTTCTTCGCGGAGGAAGAATCGACATTCAGAGGGAGTCTGATATATCATCAAAAGGAACCTTGGACGAAGAGAAAAGAAGGTTGATATCTTCTTCAGAGGGATCTTGACATTTTAGCTTTAGAGGAAGCATGCCATTTCAACTTCAGAGGGAGCTTGAAATTTTAGCTTGAGAGGGAGCTTGACATTTCAACTTCAGAGGAATCCTGACATTCCAGCTTTAGAGGGAGCCATGTCATCATGAAGATTTGGTTAATGCATTGTTCTCTATGATGGAGAAATTTGATGTGAAAGCCCTTGTTAATGAGTTCTTCTCTGTGACGGAAAAGATCAAGATGCAATCCTATGTTAATGAGTTCTTCTCTATGAGGTAGAAGTTTGAGGTGCAACCCCTTGTTGATGCATTCTTCTCTAGGAGAAGTAGGGCATTAAAGCCATCATGCCACCCTCTATGAGTAGGTATGGTGGATCCACCCTCTTCGAGTAGGAATGGTGGACATACATTCTTCTCTAGGATAAGTCTAAGGTTAAAGACCTCATTCCACCCTTTGCAAGTAGGCATGGTGGAGATGCATTCTTATGTAGGAGAAGTCTAAGGTTAGAGCCTGTTGGCATATGATGAAGTGGTGATAATGTATGTTGTCATTGATGTGAATATGTGCACAAAGAGGTGAACTGGAATGAAGATCTGATAAATTTCTTAAGCAGGTAAACCAGTATGAAGATCGGAAGTGGTCATGGTCAACTGGAATGTAGGGGACCAGTGTCAGGGTTCATTGAGTGTGATTAGTGGCTAATAGTCTCAAATCATCTCTAGGGTTACCGATTTTGCTTGTATGGTACAACTGATGGTGTTGTGTGATGAGTTAGTTAAGAACAAGGGTAAGGATCAAGATGCCACATCAGCTATGTACACATGAAGGATTTCTTTCAGGATCTTGCAAATGAAGTTTGAATGCATTGAATGTCTACCTCAGGAATGAGCGTTTTTCTTAGCAGTGTGTGAAGAACGCATGATGGGTAACTGATTTCTAGATGCAGTGAATATTGGATGAAGCAGAATGTCTTGAGATCTATCTTGATCATGTCATTCCATGTACTGTGTTTGGATGGTCAGGATTTGACCACTTGCAAATGTAAACTTGAAATCTTTAGGGTTTAGGGAACTTATGCTACTAACCTAATTGTTGTCTATAAGGTCGATGAGTTTTGTTACTGTAGGAGTTGGAAAAATTTATTTGTGTGTCTGCATGTTGGATATTTGATACTTGCCAAACTAGAGTGAGGAATCTGCAGAGTTTGATTGCAGAAGAGAGGAACTGAAAAGGATCTACCTTAGCAAGAAGTGCTATTCTCAGATTGATATTTTACCTATTGTCTTCTAACCATTTCAACAAAAGGAAAATCCCTTGACTAGGTAGCTTTAACAAGATTTGATGTAAATCCTCTAGCCAGGTGGCTGAAATTTATTGAGTTCTTTAAATCCTCTAGCGAGGTAACCATTAACGGGGTTTCAACCTTTAATAGGGTATATAGCCATCCCTTAACTGGGTGATCCCTAATGGGATCAGTGCCTAACATAACCTTATTGTAAAGTCTTTAACCTGACTAGGCTCCTAATAGAGAGGACTTCAAAAGAGTTCACAAACAACTTGTGGGTATTCATCCCCACCGTGGTCTTTCCCATTTGGGTTTCGACTTGAAAATTATGTGTGTTATGGTTGTGAGAATTTTTATGTGATGATTGTGTGATTTTTGACTAAGCTAGATAAGCATGTATTGTTAAATGGTTGTGATATTGTTGATACAACTCATGTATGATTCTATCTGTGAAGTAGTTATCAAGATTTCAGATCTATTGTAGCTGTGTGAAGTATTTTTGTTTAACCGGTAAAGCTATTATTCAGTTGTGAAGTTAACCAGTCAACTGTGTTCTAATTTGTCAAAGTGTTGAAACAATTTCTTTTATTTGTATTGATTCACCCCCCCTCTCAGTATTGGTTAGGACCTTAGTAGTTCATCATTATTCATCAATTGGTATCAGAGCTCATCCATGTCCTCAGTGATATAAGCTTAATCGCTTGAGGCAAAAGATCCTATTTTAATGATGAAGAGGGAAGGTCCTAAGTTCAACAGTGACAACTTCAAAATATGGAAGGACAAAATGAAGATATATATCAAGAGTTTGGGTGCACAACACTAGAACTATGTTGAGAAAGCCTATGTAATCCCCACTATCATTCTAACCAATTATCAGAAAAGAGACATAGAAGAAAATGGACAAGTCATGGAAGCCCTTATTAGCAACTTGTCCGATGTAGAGTTCATTGATGTACAAGATAAGGACAATCCCAAAGAAGTATGGGACAAACTGGAATCCATTTATGGTGGTGATGAACATGTCAAGAAGGCTAAGGAAGAAAGCCTTAGAGGAAAGTTTGAAGATATGAGGATGGTCGAAGGTGAGACCATTTAATAGTATGGCATAAGAATCAACATAGTGGTTGGTGAGATCAAGAGCACTGGTGGAACAAATGATGATGCCACTATTGTCAGTAAAGTTCTGAGATCATTGTTACCGGTCTATGCAATCAAGATTGCCGCTATTCAAGAGCTAAGGTCTATCGACAAAACCAAGGTATCTTTAGACTCTATTATTGCTAAGTTGACTGCATATGAATTGAATCGCTATGATGGTAGTATTCAAAAGAATGAGTCAACTTTTAGAGCCTCTTCTTCCTCTGCATCAACCATGAAAGGAAAAGAAGTCAGTGCCAGCTATGAATAAAGGCCAAGTAGAGATATGGACAATGAGAAGATTGTGATGGAGTTTGAAGCTCTTCTTGCCAAGAGACTTCCAAAAGGCACCAAAAATTACAGAGGTAAGCTTCCTTTGAAGTGTTTTTCTTGCAATAAGATAGGAAATATAGCTGCTAACTGTCCTAACAATGACAATAAGTATGAACCAGAGAGGTTTAGGGAGTATAAAGGAGTAGGTAGGAGAAATTGTCTTGTTGCAGTGGATGAAGGTGTTACAGATGAGGAATCAAAGGATGAAGAGAATGAGGACATAGTGTTTGTGGCTATCAAGGAAGAGTTGTCTAACCAGAAAGCCCTTGTCTCATATATTGACAACTCTAACAAGTGGGTCATTGATAGTGGGTGTTCTCATCACATGATCGATGATCAAAGAAAGTTTCTCTCTCTTGAAGAATATGATGGTGGTGTTGTTCGGTTTGGCAATGATGCACCTTGCATGGTGAAAGGAAAAGGATCCATCTCACTCAATGGAAAAAGTAGCGCAGATGATGTCTACTAGGTGGAAGGCCTTAATCATAATCTTTTAAGTGTTGCTCAGCTAAACGGCAAAGGACTCATACTGAAATTAAAAGGTAGAGTCTACAGAATAATTGGAAAGAGTGGTGAACTCATTGCCACTAGTAAGCAGACCAGAGGAAACTTGTTTCAGCTGAATGCCAAGATTAGTCAGTGTCTGATGGCAAAATTTGATGACAGCTGGATATGGCATAGGAGACTGTCATATAAATTTTGACAATATTATAAAGGCTAGTAAGATCAAGGCAGTAAGAGGATTGCCTTTGCTTAACAAACCGGAGAATGACTTGTGCAGGGAATGCCAACTTGGGAATATGTCTTCCTCAACATTCAAAGGTAAGTCTTTTTCAGTAGAGAACTTACTTGCTCTAGTGCACACCGATTTGTGTGGTCCAATGAAAACTAGAAGTATTCAGGGAGATCCATACTTCATGATTCTTACTGATGATTTCTCAAGAATGATGTGGGTCACATTCTTAAAAGACAAATCTGAGGCATTTGGAAGTTCAAAGCCTTTAGAGCATTGGTGGATAAGGAAAGCAGTAAAAGGATAGAGTGCCTTAGAACCGATTAGGGAGGTGAATTTACTTCTAATGAATTTAATAAGTACTATGAGGAGAATGGAACCAAGAGCTAATTGTTTGTCCCAAGGACACAACAATAGAACAACATAGCAGAAAGAAACAACAGGACTCTAGTTGAAGCGGCTAGAACTATGTTGATCCAAGGAAATGTCACTCACACATTTTGGAGAGAAGTTGTGAGCACTGCAGTCTATACCATGAACCGGGTACTCATTAAGAAAGCTAAAGACAAAGCCCCCTATGAGTACTGGATTGGGAGAACTCCTAATGTGAGTTATTTCAAAGTGTTTGGGAGTAAATGCTACATCAGGAGAGGTGAGGATCTGAGTAGGTTTTATGATAAGTGTGATGAAGGAATATTTCTAGGATATTCCACTAAAAGAAAAGCTCTCAAGTGCTACAATAGTAGGACTCAGAGGATCGTTGAGAGTATTAATGTCAAAGTTGATGAATCCCCTGAGAAGTCTGAGGAAATTGACATCAAGAAAGCAAAAGATGAACCAGGTGTAGTCTTCTGGGAATCGATTAAGAAAGAAACAAGTGTCTCTAAATCGGTAGAAGTTTCAATAGGCGAAGAAGAAGAGAAAGTAGAAGAAGAAGAGGAAATGCAAGAGGAACCAACTACGATCATTCCTAGGTATGTAAGATTACATCATGATCTGAAGAAGATCATAGGAGACAAAGATGCAAGGATACTTACAAGGAGAAAGGTGAAAGAAAACTCTTGCATGATTTCAGAATTGATCCTAAGACCACTAGAGAGGCACTTACTGATGAAGATTAGATATAGGCAATGGAAGAAGAGTTGGAAGAGATAGAGAAGAATGCATCATGGTCCTTGGTACCCAGACTGGAACACAAGAACGTCAAAGGTATGAAATGGGTCTTCAGGAATAAGATGAATGAAGAAGGCATAGTGGTAAGGAACAAGGAAAGACTTGTTTGGAAGGGATATGCTCAAGAAGAAGGAGAAGACTATGGATAAAACTTTTCCCTAGTGGCTAGATTGGAAGGTGTTCGAATTCTACTTGCATTTGCAGCATTCAAGGGTTTTAAGGTATACCATATGGATGCAAAGTCTTCCTTCTTGAATGGAATCCTAGAATAAGAAGTATATATTGAGCAACTAGATGGGTTTGCTTTGTCAGAAGAAAGTGATATGGTGTGTTGATTACACAAAGCCCTGTATGGATCGAAATAGGCACCAAGGGCATGGTATGAATAATTACACTCTCATCTTGTGAAGATAGGATTTTTGAGAACAAGTGAGGACAACAACATCTACCTCAAATCTAAAGGTTATCAAATTCTAATATGTGAAGTATTTTTAGATGACATAATCTTTGGTGGAGATGAAAAAGGAGTTTGAGATGTCTTTGATTGGAGAGATAAAAATTTTTATTAGTCTACAGAATCAGCAGATGAAAGAGGGTATCTTCATTACCTAGTCCAAGTATATCAAAGAGGTATGGAAGACCTTTAGCATGGAGGAGAGAAAACTGGTTGGAACACCGATGGTAACTAGTTTGAACACTGATGGGGACTAGTTGCAAGCTAACAAAGGAGGAGGATGCAACATTGGTGCATGAGAAGGAGTACTGGTTAATGATCCGTAAGTTGCACTATGTGGTGCACAAGAAACCAGACATTGCTCATGCAGTAGGCATAGTGGCTCATTTTTAGAAGAATCCAAGATAATCTCACTTGGTAGCAGTAAAGAGGATTCTTAGATATCTGAAAGGGATAGTTGATTATGGATTGTGGTATCCATACAATGGTGAATTTGATCTCAAAGTATTTACCAATGCAGATTGGGCAGGTAATGTGGATGACTGGAAGAACACAACTAGTGGAGCGTTCTTCCTTGGTGAAAGACTAGTCTCATGGACGAGCAAGAAGTAGAGTTCTATTTCCCAGTCTACAGCTGAAGTGAAGTATGTGGCAGAATTTATGAACTGCACTCGGGCAATCTGGATGAAGCATGTACTAAATGGATTCAAAGTAGTTACATCTGAACCAGTGAGTATATTCTGTGATAGTACAAGTGCAATAAATATTTCCAAAAATCTGGTATTGCATGCTAGGACCAAGCATATTGAGCTCAAGTATCATTTCTTGAGAGAAAAGGTTTAGAATAAAAAAGTTGTATTAGAACATGTTTCTAGTAAGGAGCAGCTAGCAAACATATTCACTAAGCCCTTATCGAAGGCTACATTTACCTATTTGAGAGGTGAATTAGGGGTTCTGCCCCTTCATGAAGTAAATTAAAGATGTGTGCTCCACATCAGTCAGGTACTATCATGTTAGATCTTATAGGATTGATGTGTTTAAGGATGCTACTCCATAGGGGGAGCAACATAATGGAGACTGGAAGCTTGTGCCTCCAGTTTGGCATTGTTGTCAAAGGGAGAGAAGATATATGATGATGAAGATATATGGGGGAGAAGATATATGTTAAGAAAAGTGAACACTGACCCATCTAGGTGGTGGTGGTGATCTTTTAGGTTGAATTGGTATGTTATTGGGAATGGTACAGATACTGAGCACTGAGTATTACCATATCATCATGATACACTGAGTATTGCCATCAATGCCAAAGGGGGAGATTGTTGGTATATGATGAAGTGGTGATATGTATGTTCTCATTGATGTCAATATGTGCTCAAGCAGGTGAACCGGTATGAAGATCAGATTAAGTGCTCAAGCAGGTAAACTGGTATGAAGATCGGAAGCGGTCATAGTCAACCAAAATGCAGGGGACTGGTGTCAGGGTTCACTGAGTGTGATTACTGGTTGATAGTCTCAGTTCAGCTCTAGGGTTACCGATTTGGCTTGTGCGATGAAATCGATGGTGTTGTGTGATGAGTTAGTTAGGAACAAGTATAAGGATCAAGATGCCACATCAGTTGTGTACATGTGAAGGATTTCTTTGAGGATCTTGCACATGAAATTTGAATGTAGAATGTCTACCTTAGGAATGAGCATTTTTCTTAGTAGTGTGTGAAGAACGCGTCATGGGTTATTGATTTCCAGATGTCATGAAGATTGGACAATGCAGAATATCTTGAGATCTATCATAGATCATTTCATTCTATGTAATGTGTTTGGATGGTCAGGATTTGACTGCTTGTAAATGTAAACTTGAAATCTTTAGGGTTTATGCTATCGACCTAATTATTGTCTATAAGGTCGATGAGTTTTGTTACTATAGGAGTTGGAAAACGTTGTTTGTGTTTCCATGTGTTGGATATTTTATACTTGCCAAACTAGAGTGAGGAATCTGTAGAGTGTGACTGCAGAAGAGAGGAACTGAAAATGATCTGCCTTAGCAAGAAGTGCTATTCTTAGATCGGTATTTTACCTATTGTCTTCTAACCATTTCAACAGAAGGAAAATCCCTTGATCAAGTAGCTTTAACAGGATTTGATGTACATCATCTAACTAGGCAGCTCAAGTTTATTGAGTTCTTTAAATCCTCTAGCGAGGTAACCTTTAATAGGGTTTCATCATTTAAAAAGGTATATAGCCATCCCTTAACCGGGTGATCCCTAACAGGATCGGTTCCTAGCAAAACCTTATTGTAAATTCAGTAACTGGACTAGACTCCTAACAGAGTGGACTTCAAAAGAGTTCACAAACAATTTGTGGGTATTCATCCCCATTGTGGTCTTTCCCATTTGGGTTTCCACATGAAAAATCTATGTGTTATGGTTGTGAGAATTTTCATCTGATGATTATGTGATTTTTGATTAAGTTAGATATGAATGCATTGTTAAATGGTTGTGATATTGTTGATACAACTCATGCATGATTCTATCTGTGAAGTAGTTATCAATATTTCAGATCTATTGTAGTTGTCCGAAGTATTCCTGTTTAACCGATAAAGATATTGTTCAATTGTGAAGTTAACCTATCAACTATGTTGTGTTTTGTCAAAGTGTTGAAATAGTTTGGTTTGTTTGTACTGATTCACCCCCCCCCCTCTCAGTACCGGTTAGGACCTTAGTAGTTCATCATTATCAATCAGAGCCCTCGTTCCACCCTCTGTGAGTAGTCATGGTTGAGCCACCTTGTGCAAGTAGGCATTGTGGTAGTGCATCCTTCTTTAAGAGAAGGTTGAGGTGAAATCCCTCTTCCACCCTTTGTGAATAGGCATGGTGAGTACACCCTCTGCGAGTAGGTATGGTGGCTATCATGGAAGAAATTTCATGATGTGCTTGTTCATCCTCTATGAGTAGATATGGTAAACGTATTATCCATGGGAGTAGCCATGGTGGTAGTCACTATGTGACATGGTTATTCAGAAGGAATCCTCCCTAGCTAAGATTGGTTATTGTTGTGTATCTAGGTCGGATCCCTTCTAGGGCCGACCTAGTGCAAAAAATGCAAAGTGACATGTCCGCCTTTGCATTTAGATATCTTAGTTGTATGAGTCTAATTTTGGGAAGTCCCTATTTAATCTAATCACTTATATGTAACTTGTGATTAAGTTAAATGTAACTTGCAACTAAGGGAGGCTCATATGTAACTTGTAATATATAGGTATGATCCTATGCTTGGTGCCAAAAGTATATGACTGACATGAGGTCTATTAGGAGGTCTTGATTCATATATATGAAAGGTTATGATTGCATCAATAGATATGAATTCAATAACATGAAGGTCATGTAGTGTGCTTGGGGGTGATGATAAGAGCTTATTGTCTATGGTTGGGAAGCCAACAGATCTAATGTTTGCCTGTAGTTAATGAGTGCTACCATAAAATCCACATAAACTTCACAAATGGTTGTTGAACACTTTCCCCCTTATCAGTTGGAGCCATAGGATTAGATTGCTTCATTTGACTCACGTCCAGTTGATAATTGTGGAGTGTTGCACACAACTACAGAAAGGAAGTAAACTTGGACAAAAGAAGCTTTTCCCTGATATCTTTTTGCAAATTAGAAATGAAAATTCTTTGAATATCATTATAAGGTACATGAAAAGAAATTTGAGCACACAAATGCTTATATCTACCAATGGAATCATTCAGTTTTTTTAACACCTTTTTTACAATGCATTAAATCAGTCAAAGTAATTGTAGGACTAATATTATTTTGAAATTGTTGAATGAAATAATTTGCTAATTGTTGAAAGAAAGTGGTAGAATAAGAAGGCGAAGAGAAATACCATTGTAAACCTTATCTCTTAGTGTTCTTGTAAACAGTTTTGCAAGCAATCTTTGATCATAAGCAAAATTGGTACACAAGGCTTGAAATATTTTAACATGTGTGAGAGGATCAACTTTTCCATTATAGTGTTCCAATTGAGGGACCTTAACATGCTTAGGTTGAAAAACTTTAACAACATCAAGAGAAAGTGGGCTTGCAACATCAAATGTGGGCACACTAAACTTGGATTGACACATGGAAGCAATTTGTTGCTGTAAGGGAGACATAGTTTGACCAAGATTGTTAATGGTCACTTCGATAGAAGAATTGATGTCAGAAATGGCTGATTCAGAAGGTGGTGTGATGTTATTGAAGGAAGGCATGGATTGAGAATAAGGTGATGGGACATTAAGCTAATTAGGCATAGGTGATGATTGAGTAGGAAATGGGACACTTAAAGGAGGAATAAAATTGTTGAATGAATTTCCCCCTTGTGTCATAGTCATTGGTTGAGGAACAATAGGAATACTTATGGACTAAATAGGTAAAGATGGTGGAGTAAATGAAGAAGAGGGAATTTCCCCATTACCAATGGTTGTAGGAATGACATTTTGATTTTATGTAGCAATGATGTTTGAAGTGAAAGTAGGAATACTATCCATAGGAGTGGTCAAACAAATAAAAGAATTGATTTGATTTGAAGATTGTGGATAACCTAAGTTCTCAACACAACTCTTGATATGCATGACATTAGAATCAACAATATGAGTAATGCCATACAATATATCAACTACATTCTTATCACTTTGAATCATGCATTTAAGGCCTTCAATTAATGGAAGAGATTCACTATTAGGGTATTCTTGGGACATCCATTGTTGAAAGTTGATCTATGGAAAATCCAGTTAAAGCTTCTTAGGGTTCATCATGAGATTCATCAATTGGATAGATAGGGACATGATTAGGAAGGGAAAAATTACCATTATCCTCATTAAAGAAGTCACCCAAATTATGCTCCATCTCCTCGGTAATTAAACCTTGCGAAGCCTTAATTCTAATGTTTTTTCTAACGGCGATAGTGTAGGTAGGACTAATAGTGATAAAACTCATGCACTAGAGGGAAAATTTTGAATTTTGAATAAGAACAACAAAGTGTACAAAAATTGAATAATGCAGAATTTGGGAAAATGACGATTAAACAATTTGAACTTTATTGAAAGAAGAAAATGACACAATTTCCAAAAATAATTTTTATGATAAATGAAAGGAAATTGGAATTTAAAATTAGGGCGAATGGGATACCACTTAATTTTCAAATTGATAAAATCAGAAATTTTAAAATCACAACATATTTTAATTAACCACTGAATTTTTAAAAAAATCTAAAAATTTGAAATATTGAATTTTGAAGGTATTTTATTTTATTTTAGAGGGATCAGAAATTGACAAAATCAACTAATTTTCTAGATTTAAGCTATTAAATATGGTCATAACAGTCTCCCAAAATTTTGGGAAAAAAGTGAAGGAGCATGTTGAAAGTGCACACAATCTGACCAACTTTTTTTTATTTTTTAAGGAATGAAAGCTATGATGATTTTAAAGATAAGATCAAAAAATTAGCAGATTTTACAATCTCTAGAAAGGCAAAATGAAGGATTTGATGTGAAAATAGGACCCTATTAGGGTTTTGCCAAAAAAAAGGAATTGAATTTAAAATCTAAAAAGGGTCAAACCTAATGGATAGGGACACCTTGAAAAATGTTCAGAAAACTAAAATTGACTGAAATTGATTGAAATTTGCACAAAATCCAATTAAATTTTAAAATTAGGGTCTTAGGACCTAACCACTTAATTTATGAAATTTTGAATTTTGAAAAAGGAGGAAAATTGAAAATTTGAATTGTAAGACAGAAGATAAGTTTGAAAACAATCACAAATCTGAAAATTAAATGGAAATTCAATTTTTGCATAATTTCAAGATGATTTTTAAAAATTAAGGTTTTGACAATTAATCTCTTAATTTTATGAATTTGACAAACACAACAATTTTCAGATCTAAGACAATAAGAATCAATTTTTACACAACACAAGTTCAAGATTTTTATAATAAAGCATGTAAGATGCCGGGTTCACCAAAATGTAATGGTGAAAAAGATGAATGATGGAGAGATCAAGAGGAAATATTTTCTTCCCTCCAAGGAGAGATGAAAGTTTCACTACAGATTTCCCTTCAAACACTTTATCCACATTGCATTTAAAAGGGGGAAATTCACTAGATCCAATCTCTTAGGAAAGAGATTGAATACTGAATGAATTGATAATGGGATAGAAATGACAAGATAACCCCTCTTTTAGAATAAAAAAATATTGAATTATGTGTTGTAGAACTAAGTGTAAAAGTAGCAAAGAACTATTTGTAACTCGATATAGAAGTGTAAGATGAAGCTGTGCACTTGGATCTGGCTATAATATGTCGAGACAAAGTTGCCCTGCGAATTTGAGGAAAAGTTGTCAGGACCGTGCTAAAAGTGTCCATGGTCCTCCGAAATATCCGTGAAAAAAAAAGCGTTTTTCCATCTCTACAAATGGAGTCAGAATATGCAAACAAGACTGTGCACATGCAACCTACACACAGAAAAGAGAGAAAAAGGGGTTGGAATTGGGGGTTTGCCTTCAGGTGAAACCTTAGTTTTGGAATTAATCAAATGATGAAAGAAAGTACTTTCAAGTAAAGGTAAACAAAAGATTGAAATGTAATTCACCTCAAGGGAGGTTGTAGATAGAACGTATGTAGATTTTCTTGTATTAAATTGAATATTTAAAGGGATATCCTCTTCAAGGTTGAATCCTTGACTTGAATGCAACACCTAGCCTTGAAGGGAGACTTTAGAATGTTGAATGCTGGAAAGGAATGCTTGAACTTATGCCCACTCTTCGCTTATCCAACTTATCACTTCTTGAACTCATGCAAATGAGAGGAAAAATGCAACATATATACTTGTCAATTAGGGTTAATTGACTGATTTTTTGTTAGAGGTCGACACATGGAAAGTTTTTCCCACTTCATGTAAAGTCCAATGCAAGGATAGGAAAAAGGGGGCTCCAAAATCCTAGGAGGACAAGGGAGCCATGCCCCTATCCTAGGAGGATAGGGACACCACACCCCTGTCTTAGGAGGGATAGGGGTACCACACCACTCTCATTGCCCTATCTTAGGACAAGAAGAAGGTTTAGGTAGCATGGAGGGAAGAACAAGTGCAATTTTTGGGGGTTGAGCAAGTCTCAGGTCTCCGATCAGGCTTGGGGATTTGAATCATGAATATGAAGACCTTAGTGTGGTCACAATATTATGACACTACAATAATTAAAGAGGTTATTTGCATTAACAAAATCTCTAAAGTGAACCAGACCTAATCAATGTGGATGATACATCCCATTTTTTCACTATCATCTAGCAAAGCATTTATGTCACTCCTAAGGATAAAAAATTCACTTTTCAAATGAGTAAGAATAGCTGAGAGTTAAGCCCAAAGATATTTTTTTTCTGATTGTTGCAGGTGGGGCCATATATGCTAAATATCTAGAAAGTAGAGTTTTCTAACAACTACTTCACTACATCTAACATCCAGTTATTAGTGGAAGCAATTAGATCAACCATGTGGACTCCTAAATTCCATAGAATTGAAAGATCCCAATAATTACCCAGTTCAAGAATAGAAAAATGTATCTAATTATTTCAAGAACCAAATAGGTTTTGAGCCATAATATCAATAGGTTTTGTTTCTTAAAAAAGGACCATATAAAGAGAAAAACTATCTTATTGATGCTTAATTAAGTTCCTTTCTTTATGGGTATTGTGGCCCCTAACATTCTAAGATAGTAATTGTAGCATTCTAAATTATCATAGGGACAAGTTACACCTCATTCTTGTGCCCCTACTTTAGCATATCCTATCCTCATCACCTTTTTGGATCAGTTGCGCCTATTCTTTAGCTTTGAGGCCATGAACATTATTTTGTGGGTTCTACCATGGGATACCCTCATCATTTTAACATTATTTTGGTCCTAATTGAGGAAAGACTAGGGTGTCCATGCCCTGGTCTAGACCATCATGTGGAACACCATGGTTTGGATGATGGTAGTCTAATTTGAAATGGGATTGACGTTTTATCTCAATGGTAAGATTTGATTGTTGAGGCTTCGCAAGACCATTGGAGATTAGCCTAATAGATAATTTACATAGAATTCCTTCTATATAAATATTTTATAAACCTAATTTTATCTAACTCTCTAAGAAATCAATTCCTATCATTCATGTGTCCATGAAGCACACATCATCAAGTATTTTAAAAAATTGTTAGGGCTACATATTCATTCTTAAATTATTGTGGGGAACAAATACATAAATCTTATGGAAGCATGTGTGTGTAATTAGGGTTTTCTAATGTTCATGCCATTTCATTCAACATATGTAACTACAATCGAATAGAAAAGCATCATCATCAACATGTGCATATTTAAGGTATATCTTTCCATCATTTCTAGTATTTCCATTTATTTTATTCAAGGTTACTTCTTAAACTGGGGGTTGACCAAGGAAAATATTTATTCCAAATAATTTCCCCTTTCTTTTTGTATACATGAAATAGGTACAGAGTTACATTTAGGAGGATTCACAAGATTCATAGAGATTAATACGTTCACCTTTTGATGGTGAGAAATTTAGAGGGCCATGGAAAATTAAAACTACATAGTACTAAAAAATTAGGTCAAACATCTAGGAAAAGATTTGAAGTTCATCTTATTTAACTCATATCTAGGTTGGTGTCTCCACACAACAACTGTAGCTCATTTTTTATACTTGATCTCTTCAATAATAACCTATTTCACCCTAATTTCAATATCTTCAAAATTCAACTTAGAAAGAGGACAAAACCCTAACCAAGTGAACCTAATCAAAATTTTAGATGTTTTCCTAGGAAAGGGATTAAGCCTAGGTATATTAGTTCCATCCATCTTCCAATGTAATGGT
This sequence comes from Cryptomeria japonica, assembly GCF_030272615.1. Taxonomy (NCBI): domain Eukaryota; kingdom Viridiplantae; phylum Streptophyta; class Pinopsida; order Cupressales; family Cupressaceae; genus Cryptomeria; species Cryptomeria japonica. The sequence goes on from NC_081407.1 coordinate 337,536,030, forward strand.
TAATTAAGAAAAATTAGAGTTTTTGTTACCTTAATTAGTGAAACCCTAATTTTTACCATTACATTTTGGTGTAGTCAATGTCCTTAACTCGATATCCGGCATCATAATTTTTTTTTTTTGTTCTTACATATGATTTATATGCATTGAATTTTCAATTTGACACTCATAGGTTATATTTTTAATAAAATATACATAAATTTAGAGGTTAAATTCATAAAAACCCCTAATTTAGTTTCCTAAAGTTGAGTTGTGAGTTGCATAATTTTTGAATTATGCTTTTAGACCTAGTTCATTCTTCCATTACATATTCCAATTTCCATGTTTCAAATAGTAAAAATATATATAAAAAAGCATAGTTCTTTCATGCATTGTTATGTGTGTTTAGATTAGTCCTTTTATTCTTTCTTTCATTATATATTCACTTCTTTCATCACAAGTTTCCTTTTTCTTAAATTAGAGAAACATCAAATTTCTTTTTCCAAGAGGAGGGTCTTAAGTTGCAAGGATTTGAGATATATAAAAATCGCCTTTATCATCTCCCTCTTTGGAATGAAGCATTGGAGAATGGTGTCAATTATTCTCTTCATATGTTCCTCCTCCAGGAATGTACCTTGGTGGAAGAGGATAATCTTATAGTAAAATAAGGTAATATGAGTGAGAATTCCCTTTAATCGTACCTCATCCTTTATTTATTTCAACAATCATTCCCCTATAGTTGAAGCATCAATGAGATATGATTGTCACTTTCCTGAGGTTTTTCATGAAGATACATTAGAATAAGAGGATAATATGATTTACCATTATATTTTCAATTCTCAGTATCGTAAAGATGAAGAACATAACGAAGATCCAATAACTATTATTCATTTTATTGAAGAACATACGGTTGCTTTCAATCTCCATGAAGATGTCTCTAAACATAACCAGAAATATAAATTTTTTTCGGGATTGGGTCAATTCTCTATTCAAATCAATGAACACTAAGAAGGGGGTGAGCGGGGGGGGGGGGTTCGATGGTTGGGGGTGGTGGGGGTGACTGTTTGTTTTACAAATTTCAAAATTGTTATTCTGTTTCTTTAGCCATAAGATGCATAAGAAAGAAAGTAAAGTGCAACAACAGAACATAAATTACCATGCAACCATAACACCAATATTTTTATGTGGAAATCCAAAAGGGAAAAACTACAGTGGGATTTAAACCTATAATATTATTGTTGGCTATTTGGTGGAATTGATTATGTGTTACATTGATGTTTTGTCATTGATGTCAACACTAGCTGTTTCGATGCTTTACAGGCACCCTTTTTGTCCTAGTAGATTGAGTAGGTTTTGGTTAACATGGATCCGACATGATCTTGTTGAATTCTATATAAGCTGGTGATGAAATTGACTTGTCCATAATTCTTATACTCATATTTGGTTAGTTTATTTGGGTCTCGTGATTGGATGCTTTCATGCTTGCTATGAAGATTGGTTTCCGATTTTGGCAAGGGTTTCATTGGCAGAGATTTTAATGGAGATCTTTGATGCATTGCATTATTGTTGTTGGTGCAACTTCTGTTGGAGTTTCAGGATGTTGTTGGTGATCATGTTTGAGACTTCGCGTTTGGAGATCATTGTTGAAGCATGTGGACCTATACTTAGTCCCGGTTGATCTAGGTTATGGATCGGCATTGATGTAAGGTGTGGATAGGACCTATTGTTGTATTTACGAGATGTATTATGTGTTGAATATTATTTGTTTTGTTCCATCAAAAATGGTTTGTAATTATGTAATTCATTTTTTTTTTTTGGTGGCTGACCTGATTATTTATGATTGAGGGTTTGTCTAAATAAGATGTAAGATCTCATTGTAGATCATCATGGTTATAGTAAGAGGTCATGGTCAAGGAATGTAATGTGTGTATAATGTAATATCATTTAGGAAGAGGAGTTGGTTGATCATTGGAGATTGAATTGGGGTTGTTATAGGATCTAGTCCTCCAATATTGTGCTTGACCAGAACTATACTCAAGTATAGGAGATGTTATCTTTTGTAGTTCAACACTTCTCTAGATTGTGGTATGTATTTGTATGTAGTCATTGAGGCTTCTTTTGTGATGAGCAGTGTGCTCTATGTTGTTGGCCTTCTTACAAGTGCATGCCCCTTCATTGTAAACTCACATACTCACTCCAGAAGTATTATCTAACTATTGGTAGGCTTCCCACCATAGTTTTTCCCTTTATCGAGGTTTCCACGTACAAATATTGGTGTTGTGTGGATGGATTTTATTCCTTGATTACTATTTATGCTTAATTGGAGTAACTGCTATTCTGGTATTATTGATTTTGGTTCTACTATTCTTGTTTCCAATTGCTAGTTCTACCGGTAATCAGTGACAACTGATTCACCCTTCCCCTCTCAGTTGTCTTTCAGTTATCTGAACTATCAAATTAATGAACACTAAGAGGGGGGTAGGGGGGGCATGGTTGGGGGTGGTGGGGATGAATAATTGTTTTACAAATTTCAAACTTGTTATTATGGTTCTTTAACCATCATATGCATAAGAAAGAAAGTAAAGTGAAACAACACAAAATAAACAACCATGCAACCATAACACCAATATTTTTACATGGAAATCCAAAAGGGAAAAACTACAGTGGGATTTAAAACTATAATATTATTGTTGGCCATTTGGTGTAATTAATTATATGTTGCATTGATGTTTTGTCATTGATGTCAACACTAGTTGTTTGGATGCTTTACAGGCACCCTTCTAGTCCCGCTAGGTTGAGTAGGTTTTGGTTAACATGGATCTGACATGATTTGGTTGACTCCAGTATAATCTGGTGATGGAATTGACTTATTCATAATGATTATACTCATATTTGGTTAGTTGATTTTGGTCTGGTGATTGGATGATATCATGCTTGCTATGAAGATTGGTTTTTGATTCTAGTGAGGGTTTCACCGACAGAGCTTTTAGTGGAGATCTTTGAGGCATTGCATAATTGGTCTTGGTGTAGCTTCTGATGGAGTTTCAGGATGTTGTTGGTGATCATTTTTGAGACTTGGTGTTTCGAGATCATTTTTGAAGCATGTGGACCTATACTTAGTCCCGATTGATCTAGGTTATGGACCGACATTGATGTAAGGTGTGGATAGGACCTATTGTTGTATTTCTGGGATATATTATGTGTTGGATATTATTTGTTTTGGTCTATCTGAAATGGTTTGTAATTATGTAATTGGTTTTTTGTTTGGTGGCCGACCTGATTATTTATGGTTAAGGGTTTATCTAAATAATATGTAAGATCTCATTGTAGACCATCATGGTTATAGTAAGAGGTCATGGTCAGAGAATGTAATGTGTCTATAATGTAATATCATTTAGGAAGAGGAGTTGGTCGATCATTGGATATTGAATTGGGGTTGTAAGAGGATTTAGTCCTCTGGTATTGTGCTTAACCGGAACTATACTTAGGCATAGGAGATGCTATCTTTTATAGTTCAACACTTCTCCAGATTGTAGTCTGTATTTGTATGTAGTCAGTGAGGCTCCTTTTGTTATGAGCATTGTGCTCTATGTTGTTGGCCTTCTTGCAAGTGTAGGCCCCTTCATTGTAAATTCACATACTCACTCTAGAAGTATTATCTAACTGTGGGTAGGCTTCCCACCGTGGTTTTTCCCTTTACCAAGTTTTCCATGTACAAATCTCGGTGTTGTGTGGATGGATTTGTTTCTATGATTACTATTTATGCTTAATTGGAGTAAGTGCTATTCTGGTAATATTGTTTTGGGTTCTGGTATTATTGTTTTCAATTGCTAATGCTTTCAGTAATCTATGACAACCGATTCACCCTTCTCCTCTTAGTTGTCTTCTGGTTATCTAAACTGTCTAACAATTATTCCACATGGCTAGTAGTAAAACAATATTACAAAATGAATTGCACTTGCATTTAGTAACACTACCTAGAGATCACTTCTCAATTACAAAAATAGGGTTACAACCCTGGAGGAAGGCTCACTTCCTTACAAATGATTAAAAAATGATTACACTAAGTGATGAACTAGAAAATAGCATTTAACTATGCCACTAATCAGTTTTGGTTAGGCTCAAGGTGATCCGCTATGACTGATGTAATGATTTTCTCTATTGTGCTCTGCACCTTGTCACCTAATCATCAAAATCAGGATGCACACATGAAATTGCACTCAATCTCTCCTAAAACTATTACATACATCATTACAACACACAAATATACTAACCAAGGTGAACTGATATATCCGAACCAACAAAAATGATCTTGCACAAGTTAGGCTCACCAAACATAAAAAATTAAACGTGTAGCTACAATTCAGCTTAGATATTTTATTGAACCATATTTTGGATTTAAAATACATGATCACATGCTTCCTATTCATCTCATCAACCATGTCAAACATATCACCAATCATCAGAATATACTCTAAGAATCCAGTCACATGATATACCACCAAATAGGATGAATACTTTATTTTGTTGCTCTATCAAATACCAAACCTTTCATCAGGCATAGAAATCAACACCAAAGGGTGGATTATCATGATAATATGCTTCACATACCCAACCAACTAATCACTGATCACCGAAACCAAAAACCGCTTCACCAAAAATGAGAATGCTCAAAAAAATATATATTCAACTCCACTGACAGTCTTAATCTAAAAATACATTATCCAAGACATTCAGTTAGCAAAAACTCTATACCAGATCAAATCAGAAGGCTTATTTCTTGTCAATGATAGATTGTAACAATATATAAGCATTAGGAAACACCAATGTTCATTGGAGCATCACCGGAACATTAATTATATTCCAATAATCTCCCCCTTTTGCATTGATGGCAACACTGGTTAAAAATGATGAGTGCTCCAATCACTAAAACTAATCTAGCAATTTGAAAATATGTACACTCACTAACTCGCTAACTCCCTCTAAAGATGTGCATCAATATACATGGATTTCTCCATTTTTCACTTTTCTCTCACCCCCCTCTAACATCAATAGCAAATTAATGAAATTGATTACATAACTTAAAGATGTCTGAGTAGGTCACATTCAAGGATTCCATCCTTTCAAGAAACACTCAAAAACATTTATTAGGGCACTATACCTGAATTCATGAATCTCAAGACTCTGAAGTCACATGGAACCATTTTACCTAAGGTACTAATTGCATCCTATTGTGCTCCAAGTAAGGTGTCCATTCAGAGAGTTATTAGAATTCTCAGTTCTCCTACTCTACTTAGTTCTCCCAAAAAATTGATTATGGTTCAAATGAATGACTGATACCGGCTAACTTGCCTTGAAGATCTCTTTTTTTTTTTATCAATGTTTGCACTAAATTTGGGAAAAACATAAATGATTTGAAAATTTTACCACCTTCATTCGATTTCTCTTCTACACTCTTCATAGCAGTCTTTAGGCTCGCTCTATCTCTCTCAACTTATTTCAATTTTTTTTAGGAGTCTCATCTCATTAAATCTTTTCTATTCAAATTCATCTTCAACCTTCTCTAATGATACAAAATGAGTGTTAACAATATTTAACATGTTCTTAAGCTTTCTAGAGGGAGAAGCACCAGAGTCTTGACTGAAAATAGGCAAAATATTTTCCAAAACCTCAGTTGCAAGAGAGAAGATCTATTTATCGAGATTTAGACTGAGATTTCAATGTCTTCATTTGCCTTGATTTGAGCTTAAGTGTCAAGTTTCAATGCTTGAAGAGGGGATAAGGTGCCCAAATCCATTGGACCACGAGAAAATATTCCTCTACATCGATCTCCTTACCTTTGTCGGTGGCATTGGTTGTAGTCATGGATATCAGAGGTTTCTCTATTAGCACATCGCCCTTCTCCTTTTCAACCTCTACACTCATAACCCTTTTCACCTTTTATATATCCCTATCATCTCTACAATTACTTCTATCTCAAGAGGGTCTTGAGTATCTTCACCAGAGATATCTGCTTCTAGATTCTCAATAGGTGCATCTTGTGTAGCATCTTGATCAACTGTATCAACAAATGGTTGATCCTTCAGACCACCAAAGAATTCTGCAGTTACTTCTGGAATGGAAGTATCTTCAGGAATGTTCTCTACTCAGTGGGTGACAACCTCTATCTGATTCACCTCATATACTATAACAAAAAGTCTTTTATTATTTTCTTTGTCTCTTTTACAACTTCATAAATTTTACAAATCATAATTCTATTAATTCTCCTCTTGCTTCTGAATTTCTCTTTTGTCAACTTCAATAATCTTTCAATTTCATCCCTTGATATGACTGAACAAGTGTTTACTAAAACTTACTCTTTCATTTCTTCATCTTTCCTGGAAGTAGCATTTCTCCAGACAACCAAAATGTCATATAACTCTTTAGGAATATCATATGATAGTTCAATTAGAGCTCTACTAAAGTTATTTATGTACTAAACAACTGATTCTTAAATTTCCCTCTAGTCCTTGTCATCAACATTATCATAGTTTATAGAAAGATTATTCATATTTTCATCCTTTACTATTACATTCTTTATTTCTTCTAAGGATTTAGGAGGGATGATATTAACCTTACTAGACTCCAAATATTCATCTATCTTAGATTTTTGCTTCTTGCTTCTTCTAGGCTTTTTGGATGGCTCTCCTTGAGTCTTTGTCTTCTTGGAGGATGCAACATCACTAGATGGCTTTCTGACTACTCTAGCATAAGTAGCATCCTTCTTAACTTTCCAGACTTCCTCATCCGACTATGTCTCCTCCTCAACTCCCACATACTTTCTTGAAGGCTTCCACTTTTTAGTTGTTAGAGCTATAAAATTTTAAATGTTAGTCTGAATATTATCTACGACTCTTTGGGTTTGTAAACAGTATTAGATGAACTCTCCAATTCCGTATATCTTATTTTATATACAATGAAGGGGATTGGCCCTATCTAATAGTTTTGTCATCAAAAACCAAAATAGGAATATCCAAAACCCTTTGTACAATTTAAGTTGAGCTTTCTGATTCAAACAAATAAATGATTCCTATAATTCACAAGTAAAAAATATATTCAATGAAATTAAATTGTTCATAAAACAAGAAACATGAATTCATAAAAAATAACATTAATAGATGAATAGTATTCATAATAGTTTTACTAAATATATCATTGTGTTATATTAAATTTCTTATTTTAAATTTATTTAATATATTATTAATAATATTATTATATTATATTATATTATATTATTTTGTTTTAACTTTAGTTTGGTTAAAGTTACAAGATATAAATACAAAAACAAGAGGGTAATTTGTAAACAATAAAAATGTATTAATGGGAAGTGGGTTTATATATAAGTTTTCAATATTTAGATTAAATTTAATTCTTTAAATTTATTTAATTTATTATTAAAAATATTAACTTGCTTCTAATGGAAAATTACAAGATATAAAAGAAAAAAAATAGTAAAAAATAATCTACATACAAATTAAACCATATTAATTTAAATGTAGTGAATGTCCCATTATTTTGTAGATCCTAAATAATTGGTTGATTGTTTGTTTAATGGTAACAAAAATTTCAAAAATTAAAAATTGGCTAAAAATTTACATTTAGATAGTGGATTCATCATACATATTAAAATTTCAAATGTATTATGAAGATAATTATTAAGCAAGAGTAAATATTTAGTATTTATAATTTATTTAAAAAATATTAAAATGATACAAATAAAGATTTCACTTAGAAAAATCCTTTATATATATATATATATATATATATCTAATTTCATACATTATCTAATAGAGAAAATGTATAAGAAAAAATAAATTACATAAAAATTTTAATTTCATATCTATTTAATTGAAAAACCCACACATATATCCCTCCCTCTCTAGCATATATCACGATAATAATGATATCCCTTACTCTCTCAATTTTCCTAAGAACTGATAATGATTTAGCTTCGGTTCGAATGACATCATCATCGGTTCCCTTTCAAAGAAATGAATTTTACAGGGAGGAAGGCGTTGCCAAAACCCTTCCTTTAGATTATATGCAAACACCTCGCCACCAAATAAACTGCTGAAGCACAAGTAATCTCCCACACAAGCACACTTCCGATACCACAAATCATTACGGAGGTATTGAGGGAGCGACTGTGGAGGCATTCTTGCAAACTCTTTCCAATTCCAAACCAACTTATCTTCCTCGTCCTGAGCCAACTCCCAGATAACAATACCCGTCTTGTTTGGCTCAATTCCGCCAAGTGATGGGTGAGTTCTTCCCAGCCTCGGTTTGTTGTGTGGAATGGATGCATTAATTCCACCAAGCATTGGATTGTTGTGTAGAATGGATGCGTCAGTCCCACCGAGTGGTGGCAGACTTCTGCCAATAGATGCGTGAATTCCACCAAGCCATGAGTTCATTGGGCCAAGCATCATATTGTTCATGTGTGATAAGGATGCAGGAATCCCGCCAAGAGCCCGATTGTTGTGTGATGTGGACGCATGAATTCCGCCGTACAATGGATGAATCCCACCATGCAATGGGTGAATCCCGCCAAGCGCTGGGTGTGATCCCCCAGGCGAAGGAACGTTGGGTGGAATCGATCGCTCAATCATGTCAAGCAACTGTTCATACCGCTCGTCAAAGATCCCAACCACAAGAATAGACGAGCCATATGATACCACTGAGAAAACATTCGCATGCAGATCTTCAACATTTCGGGGTAATGGAGCTACTGTAACAGGGTTGATAAAACCCTCATCTTGGATTTTGAAACCGATGATAGTCGTAGGCGACGCTCCCTTCCAGAAAAGAACGCCATTACACTCAACCATTTCATGACAGAATATTCTAGATTTAGTTTCCCATCCAAACTGACACTTAATCCTCCATGAATCTTCAACATAGTGGTAAATTTGGAAGTTAAATTTTGGAGAATTCGAGCAAACTACCAAATAAGGCTGTTTGTTTTCTCCCTCCACAATATGGACGAATTTCTCAGTCAAATCTATTTCTATCTCTGCATAAGATCTATCAAGGGGATTGCAAACAAATAATTGACTGGAAGATTTTCGAAATAACAGTATTCCCTGCCCTATGCTAAGCATAGATAAATCTCTTATATACTCTCTCTCAGGGTTTGGGACAATAAAGAGAGCGAGAGTCATCCATTTTTGTGCAGAGAAGCAGTAGACCATGCAGCACCAATTTCTATATTCATCTTGACCACAGATAAGAAGCCATGGATTTCGGATGAACAGCGAAGACAGAAAACTTTGTGAAGACAAAATAAAATTCCATTCCTTAAAAACCATGCGAGACCTCCAGATTGATTGAAATGAAAGTTTTCCAAATATCAACTCCTTCATAGCTTGAGGCAGCTTAGATATATCCCCTTGTCCTGTGTATCCTTCAACTGTTGCAATCGATTTTCGCTCCATTCTTTTCAGCTCCCAAACTTCCGAGCACTTAATGGCTTTGTATTGACAATTCAATAAACCTTGAATTAAGTATATATCTGTTTCATCCTCACTCACTCCTTGTTATATGCGTTTGAGATTGAGTGCGTTATTGGAATAAGAGCAGCCGACATGCCAAAAAAAAATATAAAATAAAATAAATAAGATAAAAATATGCCTTTCAGATGGAGTACCTTATTGCGATTAGAGGAGCCGACGTGGGGTAAGCTGTGTTCAATGTATTGGGGTAGAGATCTATTACTGGGAACTTTTCCATTTGGTGTGTTTCAAGAATGATCTTATTAAATCTTTAAATTTTGTATGGTAAATATGTTTCTTTAAAATTTTAAAATAACATATTTTGATTTCAAATCTATAATAAAAAATTGAAACATTCAATTATTGAACTTGTTTGTATTATAGATATGTCTATTTAAATATGTTCAGAAATGTTATAGATAAGAAATATTATAGATATGAATTTAATTTTTATTTCAAATTTTTATTTTATTTTGAAATTATCTTATTTACTAGATACATAATCACATCAATTTTATGTGATACTTATTTTGATACTTAATTAATAGATCTTATTTTTGGTAACTTTTATTGTTGAATTAAAGAAAAATATATACAAACACAACAACCATTTATTTCATTCATATAAAAATAGGAATACACAACAAATAAATTTAATAGACTAGGACTATAAAGTAGATAATTTTAGTCTATACAAGAATTCGAAAAATTAATATCAATCCTTCTTGTTTAAAAGAAATTGAACTTAAAATTGCCTCAAAAGTAGCCAGCGTCTTTAAAATAATTTGATCACTAAATTTCAAGGAATTTTCTTAAACATGTTATTGTTTATCATTTGATCGCATTTATTAATTGAGCTAAATTCATAATGTTGGGTAAACAATACTCTTAACGTTATTCAATTGAATAGTGAAAACACAATTTTGCCCAATAAGAGTAAAATAAATATCTAACACATTGACATGGACATGATGTATTATGTAAGATGGAGTAGATAAGGACCATTAGGATTTTTTGAGGCAATAGCTCTATAGGGGATGATTTAAAGGATGGAGGAGAGGGAATATGTGATAATGGCTAGGTATTTCATTCAACTTGTTGCCTCTTGTACAATGGGTTTGTGGTCCGGAAGTGGATCTTGTTGGTTTTCTAGTTTCACCCTTGCTTTTGGGTTTTTTAGCCACATATTTTGTGGTTGCCCCTATCTTGAATCTCATTTACTCAAACCCTTTTTGTCCCTTGTCTATGACTAGAGGATTCCCTTCATTTGTTCACTAGGTGAACCATTAGTGGGGGTGGAATTCCTCTTTTACGCTTTTCTCCATTTTGGGGGGTTGGTGGGTGTTGCACCATTATTGGTGGCCTTTCCCGCTTTTCTATTTTATTGTGTTATTGTTGGCTAAGGTTTTGTTGTTACCTTTGGCTCTATGTCCCTTCACTTCCCCCCATGTTTTTATCTTCTTTGAATGGTGCTTTTGTGGCTTATGTATTTCTCTTGGTCTTGTAGTGTTCGTGTGGTGATCTTGCATCTATTGATGCTTTTGGTGTTCTCCTCTGGGGTTGGATCGGTGATGGGAGAGTTGTGGTTGGTGGCGGCCCCTTCTTTTTGGTCACCTTTTTACATTCTTTGTGTTTTTCAGGTGTGGACTCTCCTATTTTGTTTTGTTGGTTGTATAGAGAGGGGCTTGTCTTCTGAATAGGGGGGTGTCCTTTAGTGTCGTGGGCCTCTTGGTTGAGATAGTATTGCCTTCCATTCAAGGAGGCTAGATTTTTTGTGTCCCTTCCTTCATGCCAAGGGTTTTGAAGGTGCTTCATTTTCTATTCCTTTGAGTGACCTTATAGAGGTAGGTCTTGAAGCTACAATGTTTAGTGATGATCCTCTTAATGGGTGTCTTTTAGTTTTTTTTTTGTTATTTAGGATGGCGTTTCTCTTCTAAGTGGTTATTATTCTTGTGCTAAAGTGGGCAAAATTGGTATTCGTGTTGAGGGTTGGTTACCTTGGGGGGTTTTAACCAAAGAGGGCTCTTTATGCTACATGCCTACTTTGGCATTGGGTTCCTACTGCTATTGGAGGGTACTACCATGATTAAGGATATTTTATTCTACACCTCGCTCCCCCTTTGATGTGTGGTTCCTTACTGGGTTAATGCCTATTGGCAAGAGTTTTGAAGGTACTTCATTTTTTTCCTTCAAGTTCAATCCTATGGAGGTGGATTTTGAAGCTACAGTGTTTAGTTAGGCTCCTCTTGATGGGTGTGCTTGGGGATTTTTATGTGTTCTTCAAAATGGTCTTTCTCTTCATGGTGGTTTCTCTCCTTGTGCCAAAGTGTTTCTCTTCTTTGTGGTTACCTTGGGGGTGTTTAACTAGAGAGGGATCCTTATATTGTGCACCTTCTTTTGTGCAAGATTATTTCTACTATTAGAGGACACTACCATTCGTGAGGATCTCTACTTCTACCCCTTTCATGTGTGGTGCCTTGTTGGATTCATGCCTACAAGACCTCTCTTTCTATGTAGGTATTGGGGTCATTTTATTTCTAGATTTTTTTCAATGGAATTTTCCCCTTTGTCTCTCCTTTCTAGGATGTTATTCCTTAATGTTCTTGTTGACAGCTGACCTATTAAGGTGGCCCATGTTGGTATTTTTGATAGCCTTGTTAGCAAAATGTTGCAAAATTCCTTCCAAAATTTGTTGGTTTGTTTCCAAATCATAGGAGGTTTTTAACAATATGGTTCAGGGTGAATTCCTAAACTAATCTATCTAATTAGATGGTCTTGTGGGTTCAGGACTATGGTTCCTTCCAGTTATGGCTCAGGTCAAAAACCTCTCTTATAAAAAGGGTCTACCTTAAGGGTCTACCTTTTTGGGTGTTGTTTGGGTTGTCTCACTGCTTGTGATCTCTTCCCTTTTTCATGCCACTGGGGTGACTTTTTTATTTTGTTATGGTATATGGGCATATCCCACTTTTTTAATCAAAAAATGGATGAGATGTATTTGTATATTTTTTTCAAAAAAGAAGAAAAAAGAAAGAAAATACTAGTATATTAATTCAAAATATAAAAATTATAATACAAAAGTTAAAATGAAACCAGTCATGCCTAGAGAGGAGAGAACATACTACAAGAAGGGAAACCACATAGATCATGGTAAACACGTAGACCAAAACTAGCCAGCTAGTAAGCTACAAAATGATTCTAAAAAATGAAGATGATAAAGACCATGGACCAATATGCTATATCTATCCTGGATATAATAATTTATTAAACATGAAAATATGGAGACCATAGGCTATAATACCCCTAATAAACATAGATAAACAAAACCCCAATTTTTAATAGAGAGAGGAACTAGAAAGAGTTTGTATCCAAAGGACAATTTACTTAGAAAAATACTTTAAACCAAGCTTAAAAAAGGCCCCTAGCTAGCTCTGAGGATTTTTTTCCCCCACTCCTTTGCCATCTACTTTTCCCTCCTAAGACTACTTGTCACCAAACTTGTAATGCATAAAGAAATCTTTGGAGTCCTTTCTGAATCTTTCCTTAACATGCACATTCCCAATATTTCAATGACTCGATTGGTGTAAAATAAGACATTGGGGTGCATGAAAGAGTTGTTAAAAAAGAGTGGCCTTTGATGGATAAATGATCTCCTAAAATCCCTATTCTGCCCTAAAAAATTTTGCAGTTGTTCGATTCAAGGTTGATCTTCATGGTATGAGATAACTTTGTATACTAGGGTTTCTTATTCAAGCTTTTCCTCAAAAAATTTCCACCACATTGACCCTTGTCTTAGAAAAAATCATACTTTTTGTAGCCTTTTCAAAATTATCAACAAAAAATGAGAAGCAATTGAGACAACAAATGCAACAAAGAACCATAATTTGGTAGTACATCAAATGTATTTGAGAGAAACAAAGATACCACTTGAGAAGGGTAAATATTCCATAGGGCCTCAAGGAAAATTACTTCTTCTATAATATCAAAGACAATTTCTCTTTATATCATTATGAAATTTCATGAGAAGACTCATTTCATGTACTTTGGAGTGAAGGCCCCTAAGGTTTGAAACTCCTAAACAATGAAGGAAACATAAATTATTAGGATAAGTGGATTATATTACATCATTCATGGTGAAAGGAAGCACCTAATGTAAGCAATAAGATGAAGCTAACATTGGCAACCTTTAATTCTTTAGAACCCGACATCTATACATTTGCAGATTCCTTAGAAATTATTTGGTTGAAAAACTTAAACTGCATTGGAAGAAGGGAACAACATTTACAAAATAAAAGATGAAGCAAATAATGGCCACCTGCTCTCCTTAAAAACATCACCTCTCTACATCCACACAATCCTTGAGATGTGATGGTATGAGAGGAATATACTTTTGCACAAGAGAGGAATATTAACTATTTAGTAAAGATAGAGAAACTTCTTTGAAGGTCCCAAATTTAGTGCATCTCATGATATGATATCCTTCCCAACACCTTCACAAGGATTGCGAGAATGATATAAGATGGCCTAATGTTGTCGAGCGATATACATGGCCTTTGATGTGACAAAGCCACTAGTTGAGCACCATCATTCCTAGGTAAATATCATTAAGTTAACATTTAAGGAGATATTGGGATCCTTACTACATGCCACATCTAACACATAGCTTTTATACTTTAACTTTGCATCATCATTACCAAGCATTGTTCCTAAGGATGACAACTTACAAAGGAGAAAACTTGTTAGAAAGATTGATCAATGAGATATAGCTAAATCTATTGGTTCCAAGGGTTAATCTTTGTAAATCTCTTTCTTATTATGCCTAATTTCCCCTTTCACAATCCTACAATCTTTGTTAGCTAATGCATAAATATAGTCATCAGCTTATCTAAAATAATATTTTATACTAAAATCTTCAATCCTCTGCAAGAGTGGCCACACCTCTTGAAGAACATTCCTAATTCTTCATAGGCTAAGGTAGGTTATATATCCCCTTCTTGCATATCCTTTATGTGTTGCAATCAATTTTTTCTCCATTCCTTTCATCTCCCAAGCCTCCAAGCACTTAAATGGATTTGTATTTATAATTAAATAAACCTTGAATTATATATATATATATATATGTTATTGGGACAAGAACAACAAATGTGCAACAAATATAAATTAAAATAAATAAGATAAGAATATGCCTTTTAAATGAAGTATCTTATTACAATTAGAGGAGCCAACTTGGAGTAAATATGTAGTAAATATAGATTAAAATAAAACTTAGCATAGCTATCTTTAATGTATTAGGGTGGAGATCTATTACTTAGTGCTTTTTCTCTCAAGAATGATCCTATTAAATATAATTTCAAAACTAAAAGTTTGAGATAAGCATCATTAAATTTTATATGAAAAATATGTTTCCTTAAAAGTTTAAAATACTATATATTGACCTCAAACCTATGACAAAAATTGAAACATTCAATCATTGAAATTGTTTTTATTATATATACGTTTATTTAAAAAAAATTATTGATATTAATTTAATTTTTACTTCAAATTTTTATTTTATTTTTAAATTGTGTTATTTACTAGATGCAAAAACACATCAGTTTTATGTGATACTTATTTTGAAATATAATGTTTATTATTAATATTAATATTCGTAATTATGTCATTACTCTCCATCCTTTGTTGTCATTGTATATATTTCTTTAATGTTTTCTACTACCTTAAATATCTAAATACATCTATCTAAAATACACCAAGCGATATTAATCTCGAGGCACCTATTATAAATTTTTATTGAGGACTGATAGGTGCCTCAAGAATGATACCTCTTGACATATTTTAGATACATGTATTAAGATATCTAAGCTAGTAGCATCCATAGTGCAACATTTAAAGTATTAATTTATCACCTTTTATATTTAAATGAAAAATTAATTATTCTTTACAAATCAAGATGCATATCATATGCATTAAAATGTACACTAGGACTTCATAATTGACGAGACATTTCATCTTTTAAACCGAAAATTTAATCTCAACTATTAACTATTCCTCGATCTCGTCTTTTTTTTGTTCTTTCCAATTGTCTTCATCTTCTTAGTGGAGATGTTAGTTCCTCTCATGAATTATGATTTTCCATATGATTTTGAGAATCGACATCCATTATATTTTGAACTCTATCATTTGGTATTTGTAGCACACTATGTATGGTAATGGAATTCATCCCTTCAAAACTAACCTCAACATTCCCATTAGATTGATGGTGAATTTGGACGTACTTACGATTGCACACTTGTATTTGTTGTCTTTATATCTCATTCAATTGGTTAGAATTCATCTTTATTTTCATTCTTCTCGATATATATTTTCCATCCTGAGATGTTTGTATAAGATGTGTTATAATCTTATCTTCATGTTGTCTCATTAACACTTCTTTCTCTATCATTTTAGGTTCAACGATTCATTTTTTCTTATTTTTATGCATCCATTATTTATTCACACCATTCTCTCATATAATTTTTATCATATTCTTTCTCTTGTTCTTTTTGTTTCTCTTTAGTTGTAAGACTTCTTACTTCCTCTTTTTGTGCATTTTCCATTTGTTCACATCATTTTTATTAATAAAAGTAGGACATGCCTATACCTTAACAAAAAAGAAAAAATGGGATAGGGTTGTACCAGAACAAGCTTCCATAGACCCATGTAGAGAGAAGAGGTCATAAGTAGTGAAACGATCTAGACAACACTAAAAAAAAAAACCCCTTTTTGAAAAGAGGCTTTTGATTGGAGTCGTAAAACATGGGAATCAAAGTCCCAAGAAAATGAGACTACCTAATAAAAATAGAAGGGGTTTAGGAAGACCTCGAACCATTATTTTGACAACCTCCCTTGGGCTAGGATCAAACTAACCAAGGGGACAAACAATAACCAACAAATTTTACAAGGCTTTTGACAACCTATTACCAACATGGCTAACAAATAAACCAAATAGGGCCACCTCCATAGGCCAACTGTAAATAAAAATAATGGGGAATAGATTCCCAATGAAGTAAAACATAGGGGGAAGGGCTCCAAACAAAGGACCATAGAAAAAATGATCCCAACACCTACAAAGAAGGAGAGGTCCCATAGGAAAGAACCCAACAAGGAACAACAAACAAAAATGGGAGTGAGGGGAAAAAGAAAATATCCTCAAGAAGGGTAGCATCCTCCAACAATAGGAAGAAACTAGAACCAAAGAAGGCACATGGAAAATAGAGCCCTCTTTGGTTAAACGCTTGCAAGGTAACCTTCTCACAATACCTATCCAAAGTTCATCTACTTTAGCTTAAGGAGAGAAACCACTATGAAGAAAAACACTATCCCAATTTATCTCTATTGATGGACTATCTCAATGCATCTAACTAAGAGATTAAAGTTTGCTTGATAGAAATTGCTTCATCCATTGAAGCTTTCCCAAAGAGAAAACTGTCAAATGTGAAGAGACAATTTGTGAAGGAATAGGGAACAACTAAGATAGAAATGCACCTCTCTAAATTTTATTACCATTTGCAACTTTTATGGATCTACTCAACCCTTAAACCATTAAAACAAAGAGAAAAGGGGAAGGGGATCTCCTTGACAAACTCTATGAGTTGAAGCAAAAAAATGACATGGATAACAATTTACTATGACTACAAATTTAGCTGCTGATATATATGATAAAATCCATTTACACTAGCTTTGAAAAAACCCAATTTTCTAAAGGATGGCTATGATGAATGTTCATTTATCTTTATCATATGCCATTTTGCATGCCAACATTTAGAATCACTACCAAAATATTTTCTATATTTGTAGAATGAAGGATCTCATTAGCAACTATTGCTCCTTCTAAAGTCTCCCTACCATGGACAAAGCCCTCCTATTTTTGGAGATGATAGATGAAATCAATTTTGATAGTCTCATAGAAATTTTCTTTATAAAAATTTTCTAGACTGTGTTGCAAAGTGTTATTAGCCTAAACTTAGAAAAAGTGGATGGATGCATTTTTTTTGGAATGATGACAATGTGGGTTGTGTTGAAATCATTTATCTTTTTTTTGTTCCATTTTTATTCTTCTAGGATAGAAATAGATCTCTCCTAACAAAAGACCATCATTTTTTGAAAAAAATCATGGCAAATCTATCAAGCCTAGGTTCTTTATTCGAGGCCATTTAGAAAACTTTTGTAACCATTTCAATGAAAAAATACGCCATTAGCATTTTATTTTGGTTCTCATCTACAAGATTTAGAAGGCACCCTAGCGGATGTGAAATTTAAAGATCTTGTTGATTTTCTCGCAACAAGAGAAAATTTCTAAAAAAGTTATGGTCCTATCTTTAATCTCATTATGTGTGACTAGCTTAGAACCATTAGTAGAGAGAATTATTTCTAATTTATTTATTTGTGTGTTCACTTTTGTAGATGTTAGAAGAACTTGGTACTCTTGTCACTCTTAGCTAACCAAGATTCTCTTGATGTATGTTTCCAGTACAATTATTCTCTGCAAAGTATCTCTTACAATTCTAACTTGAGAATATTTTATTTTGCAAGGGAAGCATTATCCATACAATATCCAATGGCTCTCTTATATTAATCTGATAGCTCTTGTTGAACCCTTTCTTTATTAGTGAAGATATTTTAGAATGCATTTTGTTCTATTTTTTAATTTTTCCTTTTACAAACTATAATTTGCTACTTAATTGGTACATTCTTTATCTCATAGTAAAAGGATTTTAATTTCAACATGATTCCAACAAAGGTAGAAAGGTACAATAACTAAACCACATTGACTCAAAATTGAAGGATGTAAGTCTTTATGGTGTTTTCGTAGTGTTTTGAAGGAGGATGGAAAACTCATTGGACACTATGGATCACATAAGGAAGGGAGAAAAATCCATTGGAGAAGAGAGTGAAGAATAAAAAATTAGAAGCCTGTATAATGTTTTTGGAATTTAATAAAAAACTTGTCTTTTGTTTATCCAAGTGTAGGAGCCATTTTAATGGATGCAGTTGTAATGGTGAAAAAATGTGAATGATGAAGAGATCAAGAGGAAATATTTTCTTCACACCGAGGAGAGATGGAAGTTTCAATATGGATTTACCTTCAAATACTTTATCCATATTATATTTTAAAAAGGGGGAAATTCACTAGATCCAATCTCTTAGGGAAGAGATTGAATACTAAATGAATTGACAATGGGATAGAAATGACAAGCTAATCCCTCTTTTAGAATGAAAAAATATTGAGTTATGTGTTGTAGAACTAAGTGTAAAAGTAGAAAGCAAATTATTATAACTTGAAATAGAAGAATGAGATGAATTTGTGCACCTATATTTGGTTACAATATGTCGAGACGAAGCTGCCCTATGAATTTGATGAAAAATTGTCAGGATTGTGTTGAAAGTGTCTACTATCCTCTGAAAAATCTGTGAAATGAAAAAAGTCTTTTCCGCCTCTCCAAATGGATTTTCAATATGCAAACAGAGTTGTGCACCTACAACCTACACACAGAAAAGACAAGAAAAGGGGTTGGGATTGGGGGTTTGCCTTTAGGGAAAATCCCGTTTTTGGAATTATCCAAATGATGAAAGAAAGTACTTGCAAGTAAATATAAATGAATTAATGAAATTTAATTCACCTCAAGGAAGTTTTTTGATAGAATGTAGGTAGATTTGATTGTATTAAATTGAATGTTGAAAGGGATCTCTTCTTCAGTGGTTGAATCCTTCACTTGACTGCAACACCTAGCCTTGAAGGAAGACTTGAGAATGCTCAATGCTAGAAAGGAATGCTTGAATGCTTGAATTTATGCCCACTCTTCACTTATCCAAATTTTTTCTTCTTGAACTCATGAAAATGAGAGGGAAAATTTGACATATATACTTGTTAATTAGGGTTAACTAATTGACTGATTTTTCATCACAGGTTGACACAGGTAAAATTTTTCCCATTTTATGCAAAGTCCAATGCAAAGATAGGACAAAATAGGGAAAGGAAAAGGGCACCACACCCTTGTCCTAGGAGAAAAGGGGTGCCACACCCATATCCTAGGGGGAATAGGGGTGCCATGACCTAGTCCTACCCCTGTCTCAAGACAGGAAGCTAGTTCAGGTAGTGTGGAGGGCTGCACAAGTGGAGTTTTTGGGGGTGGAGAAAATCTCAAATCTCTGACCAGGCTTGGGAATTCGAATTGGCAACATGAAGAAACTAACATGGTTGAAAATTGCAAGGGTCACAATTTTATGACACTATATTTAGCCCACACTTTAGTGGGAGTATAAGCATATGCCAATACTGCTAGTAAAGTACAAGGAAACAAGATTGAAAGACTTCTACCACATCAAGGAGGCAAGATGCACCAAGTACCCAGTGGACCAAGAATCTTATTAAATTGATTGACAAAGTAAAAGTGAAGATCAAGAAGGTTCCTCTCACTATGAGTCAAGAAAAAGATACCAAAATTATAAAGCAAAGTTGATTTCACTAAATAATTCTAAGTATTAAAGAGAAAAATATGAGCAAAGTGTATGCCCCCATGTTAAAGATTTCACACACGCCTTATCAAGAGAAATTTATTTAAGGTAGAATAAACCCAAGAGAGAGAGAAGAGAGGGAGCATATTATCACAATGATTTAGCCTCCAGTCGAAGAATAAACCCAAGAATAATGAATACAAAACAAAAGGTAATTTTGCTTTCCTTGGGGTTAGTATGCTATATGCTAACTCATAGACATTAACAAAAAAATTGGCATAGGTAATAAGGGCTTCGATAGTTCGAGAGCCAATGGAAGTAACAAATCCAAATTAAGTGCTCGCAACCCCTGTTCTTGTTCTGGGATAAGTTGATTTTAAACCACCAATAGCATATGCAAGGGCACCCATTGATATTTATCCGCTTGAAGAAGTGCTAGTTTAACTCGCCACCCTTGAATTTTATCTTGGGTAGGGGTATTGGCATCGACAGGAAGAGATAGAAGCAAAGCCACTAGTAGCATCTGTTTCAGTTCTAAATCCCCTTGCCATGCTACAGGTTTACCACCTAGCAACCCCTATGATCAGAGACACTCTGTGTTGTTAATGCTTTGTAAGGTTGATATTCATGTAATGTACCATGGACGTGGGTGGTAGAATAAGGGGCATCAAAATTGCATGTCGTACTCAAAAAAATGCTTAGGTGAATCATAGATGTTTAGATAGTGCATTCAACATGTTTGACAAAATGTTTCAAAGAGATGTCATCTCATGTAATGTAACAATTGTAGGATATGCACAAAATGGATTTCCCAAAAAATCTTTCAAATCTTTCAAGAAAATTCAAAACAACAGGTGTAGGATTGAACGTCACAACCTGTGTCAGTTCCTCATGTGGTATGAACATCCACAAAGCATAATAGAATTCAAGATTTTCATGAGAAGTTATAGTTGGAAATGCTCCCACAGGCATGCAATACAAAATGTTGAAACATGACTCATGTAAAATGCATTTTGTAGTGGAGCTATCAAGATCTTTTAATGAAGGACTCTCGAACCATTTTGTGTGTGTCTTTTAATCAATATCTTTTAATGAAGCTGCAAAATATTGAACAAAAAGATGAGAATGAGAATGATTTTCTCATTTAAATAAATTCTTGTGAGTAAAGTAATGAAGGGAGCTCATTAGAATTTGAATATGTAGAAGAAGATGAAGTCACATCTACTTGTAAGGATACATTCCAAAAGAAAGATCTAAAGCTGAGTGAGATAGAGAAAGAATATTGCATTGAAAAATGCCATGAGCACTATGAAGATTGTCAGAGCAAAGATAAAGTCTTCTATCAACTTGAAAACAAAGAGCTTGAAGATGATGATTCAAATTCTTTTCAGACATGCATGCAGCCGAAGCTTGAAAATAATGATGAAGACATGCATAAAGAAGAATCCCCTATAGTCTTCATTCCATCTTGATGTCTCAAGTCTTATGATGATGAATTTCTATGTGGAGAAGATATTCTCATTCATCCATCATTGACAATTGAAGATGAAAACTTTTTCAAGGAAATCAAAGGTATAATACCTAGTGAACAAGCTTGTATGGATATGACCAATGGACAAGGAAGCATAAGTAAAATTTTGCAGACATATTCTTTATCTTCAAAAATGGAGAGGTTTACTAAATTTCTAGATCAGCCTGAAGTGAAAGAAGTTGAACCATCGAGAATCCACTCTTTATCATACATGTCACCTGAGTATAAAGTTTTCAAATTTCATGAAGAGTGTGATGAAGAGGAATCATTGGGACAAGAGAGCACAAAAAGTAATGCAAATATCTATGAGAGGGTTGAATATGAAATCCATGTAGGTACATCAATAAATATCCCTATTTTGATGGAATTGCAATCTATGCCTTATGAAGTATTCAAGGTTCAAAGAAATCCTCCTTTTGAATATTTGGATCAAGAAGACATCCTTGTTCAAGGGGATAGTTTGGGGAATTATACCAAAAATGCAGAGATAAATGAGGTCATGGATGATCTAATGAAGGAAATCAATGAAGTTAATTCTCATAATGTTTGTATTCCAGATTGTTGTTTGAAGGCTTCAAATGATGACTTCTCCTATTTTAAAAGTGTGTACCTCAATCCTTTGTTTTAAGATGAGCGTATTTCTACAGATGATTTTGAAGATGATATTCTTGAACATGATTCAATGGTTATGTCTACTCAAGTTTCTTCACATGATAGATTATATGAAGGTTGTCCAATTTGTGGATTAATTTATTGTAAACCAGACTATCAGAGAGATCTTTAGATAGAGGATATGGGTATGCTTGAGAATATTTCACAAATCTTCAATAAAGTTCAAAGTGGTACCCCAATACTTGGAGAGAGCCTGCAAATTTATGATGAGAGATGGTTGTTTGGTTCACTACCCAAATTGTTTTCTCATCTTATACATGTTGATCTTGCCAACTCACTAATCTTATAGGTGTCACATGGACGCTCGCCATATTTCTGCATAGGTGCCTAGTTTGGTCAGCCTGTGAATGGTTTTGTATGAAGATCATGGAGAGCTTTGAGGTGGGATTTGCCTACTATGTACGTACTTTAGTTAGAAGTTTTGTTGTGTTCATCCCATTTTTGGTTTGTGTTCACTTTCTCTGGCTATTCCCAATGTTGTTTCCTCTTGACTCTGTTACCCAATGGATAGTGCACTGGACTGCGAACCAGAGATTTTGGGTTCATCCTGCATCCTTTGTAGTCTTTGTCGCCAATCATAGCTAGTTGTTGCCCCCATATTTGGGATACCTGAAATTTTAACTTCAAATCAGTCTCAATGTTGAATGAAGACCCAAATATGTGTCTATGTGCAAGCAATGAGCACATGATCTAAGGTCCTTGCCAGTCAAATTATTAAAAATGGAGGAATTTTGGAAGTTACAAATAATTGAGGTAAATAATTTCATATACATGTCCTTCGCATCATTATGTGTCACGTGGCCAGTTTTCGTCTGAACCCAGTTCATAGTTTATCATATATTAAACTTTCAAATTTTGATGTCTCTTGCCCAAAAATGATTAAAATCTCTCATCCTAGGTATTTTCATGAGGAATAAATTATTACCTTTTCTTATTTCCCTACCATAAATGTGTGCTTTAAATTTCAGAGTTTAATTCCTTACCATTTGAAAGTTAAGGGTATTTTTCCTAAGTTTGTACATTAAATTTAAAATATTAAATTATTTTTCAAAAGATAATTTAATATTTTAAATTATTTTAATATTTGTGGTCATTTGAGGGAGAATTTTACCTAAAAATGTCATTTCCATTTCCCCTTTATTCTCCTTCATGTTGGATGGTTTTTGAGGTCAAGATCATATTGTTGGTAAGAGAAGGTTAAGGATGCTTCATTTTTGAGCATTCTTAACCCATATTCATAACCTCAAAAAGAAAAAAGGTTAAGAATTCTCCAAATGAAGCATTTCTAACCTTATTTCCTAACCTTGTGGGACCGCTTTGTCAAGAAGGTTAGAAATGTTCTGTTTTGGAGCATTCTTTACCTTCTCCATAAGAGATATAAAAAAAAGTGCTAAAATGAAATGCAGTCTCATGGAATTACGCAATATGAAGAATATGGAAGCACAGATAAAACCTGTGAACTGTTTACCAAAATGCTTCAAGACAGACATCCCCTCATGAATGAAAAAAAGGATTTCAGAATGTGCACAAAATGGATTTTGCATGCAAGCTTTCAAAATCTTTGAATCAATGAAGCACTCTGGAATATATTTTAACATCGTAGGATTTGTTTGGTGTTCATGGTTGGCCTTTATGACTCATGATGGTTATCTTGTGGTTTCTCTAAACCTTATTACCAAGATGTTAATGAAAGCTATGTTGTTTATTTGGATATGTTTTCTTGATACCCGCAATATATATATATATATATATATATATATGAAGGTGGCAGTCCATAATATTAAATGAACAAGTTTTGACAAACACTGCAATTTCAAGCACCCTTGTAGACATGCACAAAAAAAATGAAATAGAAAGAACAGGTTATGGAGATTCATCAAAGCATAAAGTTAAAGGCATTTCATCAAATGTTATCGTTGCAACTACTCTAGTAGACATGATTGCAAACTATGGAAGCATGGAAAAGATGGAAACTGATTGACAATATAATATGGTAGACACAAATGTAAATCATGTGAGCATAGACAAGGTAAGTAAAATATTCATCATTATACCTCAAATTGATGTCATCTTATATAATGCTAGGACAACACGATATGCATTGGATACATTTGATGCAAAAGCATTTAGAAATTTAAAGCAAATGCAATTGACGGATGTAAAGCCACTCTCAGTTGAGTTTTTTTGTATACGATCCATGTCACCCATGGCTAAGGCATAGAAGGCACTAGAGCAAGCAACAGAGACATAGACAACAAAATTAGCATAGGTAACAAGGGCTTCGCTAGTTCGAGAGCCAATGGAAGTAATAAATCCAAATAATTGCTCGCAACCCCTATTATTGTTCTGAGACAAGTTGATTTTAAACCATCAATAGCATATGCAAGGGCACCCATTGATATTTATCCACTTGAAGAAGTGGTAGTTTAACTCACCACCCTTGAAGTTTATCTTGGGTAGGGGTATTGGAATCGATGGGAAGAGATAGAAGCAAAGCCATTAGAATCTATTTTAGTTCCAAATCCCCTTGCCATGCTACGGGTTTGCCACCCAGCAACTCCTATGATTGGAGATACTCCGTAATGTTAATGCTTTGTAAGGTTGATATTCATGTAATTTACCAGAGATGTGGGTGGTGGAATAAGGAGCATCAATATTTCACATGGTACTCAAGAGAATGCTCAGGTGATTCATGGAGGTTTAGACAGTGCATTCGACATGTTTGACAAAATGTCTCAAAGAAATGTCATCTCATGTAATACAACAATTGTAGGATATGCACAAAATGGATTTCCTAAAAAAGCTTTCGAATCTTTCAAGCAAATTCAAAATGGAAAGTATAGATTTGAACGTCACAACCTTTGCTAGTTCCTCACATGGTATGAACATCCACAAATCATAATAGAATTCAGGATTTTCATGAGAAGTTATAATTGTAAATGCTCCCGCAGGCATGCAATACAAAATGTTGAAACATGACTCATTCAAAATACATTTTGGAGTGGAGCTATCAAGATCTTTTAATGAAGGACTCTATAGCCATTTTTTGTGTGTCTTATTCAGTGGAAGTTGGTTTCACATACTTCAATCACATGAATATTAATATTCTTCAAAACATGATTGATGGAATCCACAATGTATGAATGCAAAGAATCCATCATGCGATCATGCAAGCCTTTCAATTATGAAAAGATGTGTTATGAAATTAAAGAATGCTTGATAGATGTAGATGCAATTGGAGAGCTTGTTCTTGAAGTCAGTATATTTGTGGGCAAATATTTCTTTTAAGTCAATGGTCAAAACATTAATGTGTTAGTATACTGCAATTGTTGGTACTTTGGGATAATAACATAATGCGAATGAAGCAAATGATGATGGAGAACTACTTCAGAAAGAACCATAACTTGAAAATTACAATGTTCCAAGTGGTTCTTTTTGTAAATGTGACTTTTTTCACTAATTGCAACTAAAGGTTAGAAAGTGGACCTTATTCACGCAAAACTGAAGTAGTTTCTAACTAAATGTTTTTTTTGCATAGAAATGAGTTAGTTATTAACTTATTGAAGTTAGTTAATAAGGTGGTTATTCTGGGAAGCCTATAAAGGCAAGGCTATTTCATTTGTAAAGGGGAGACTTTTACAACAGGGGAAAAACTCTGCAGAATTTTGTAGAGGAACTAAATAAGAACTTTTAATGTTCATACCTTTGTACTAAGGGGTTTTTGAGCTTGTATATTTTCAAAAAGAATAATGAAGAATGCATTGAGTTCGTGTGTCTTGAATGTATTCATGACTTATCATTGCTAAATTCTCGTATGTTGAATTAGTAATCCCTTTATGTATTGGTGAAATATATTGATGAAGCACATCATTTCATGGTATCTTGACTTGCATGTGTGAGTACAACCTATATCTTCATGTGTTGAGGTTAATTGTAGTTCTTTCATCATCGTTGCATGACTAACCTATTTGGTGGTAACCCCTTTTGTTATTGTTATCATTTATGGAATCCTACTTTGTATTCGTATGACTTCCAATAGGGTTTCTATTATTTATCTTGTTTAAGTTCTATGTTTTCTCCTTTATGTACTTTCAAGTTAAAAGTACACAAAAATTATGAATACCCCTATCATACAAGGGAGCTGCCCCTCTCAAACGCAAAGAAAGATTGTGATTTTACTCCAATCTCTCCAACTTTTGGAATGTTCGTCACTGCTCATCGATCTAACAGGGTCAGTTTTAAATAAATGAACACAGTGACAAATCTGTTTACCACCAGGTCCCTTATCTTTTTTGTTGCATTCACCAAATTTTAAATCAATAGTTTTATTAGAAAAAGGTTGGTTTTGGGAATAGGGTCAGTGCAAGAAGATGAGTCCACTTTTTGGCCAAAAAGTGGAAGTGTTTTCCCTGATTTTTAGCTTTTGTCTCATTTGAGCTTAAATTTTGAAACACTTAGAGATTGAATCTTGGAAAAAGTCAGTAATATAAAAGATAGCCCTCTGAGTGTACTTTCCAAATATATAATTTATTTTAATACCCACATAATAAAAAATAACTTTTTGAATGGAGTTCTAAAAACTATGTTTTAAAAATGCCTATTTCAAGACCATACCATGCATGTGTACGACCCACACTTTTTGACACAATTAAAATTATTTTCTCAAACCGTTTTGGGAAATGGTTTGTAACACACTGAAGATTGATGAGCATATTTTTCTGTATTTTTTTTTCTAATATTTTTTTTTTAATTAATTTTTTAATGGCCGTAATTATCTTTTTAAAAATTTGATGTGTACGACCCACATAATTTGATGTAAACTTAATTTTTTTTGATTTTTTTTTTTTTTAAATACAAAAGAATTTTGTGTAGATTGATGACATATAATTTTTTTTCCAAAATTCTTTAAAATAAAAAAGTTATTAAATTAACAAAATTAGTTAATATTTCAAATTTATGGACCCGATTTAGTATAAATTAAATGAAAAATAGTTAAAATAATCAATTTTTAAATATATTTACATATTTAGAATCTAGATAGTATAATCTGAAATGGGTTTTAATTTCGTATAAAAATTTCCTGATTAGAGGCGCATAAACTATTTCTGAAGTTCATATTTGTGCTTTCATTCATGGAGATTTGAATTTGCAGGTCCATGTCTCAGGTGTGGCCATCCCAAGCCTATCCCGGGCCTAATCCCGAGCCAAGTGGCGGGTTGTGGAATCAACTTCCACAAACGGGCCCCCGTTTTCAAACAAGGGCGGCTTGTGGAAAAAAAAAGGAAAAATGCCATTTAGAAATGGGGGCTTGCTTTTAAACAAAACGGGCCCCCGTTTTTAAAAACAGGCCCCCTTTTTGTTTAAAAGTGGGCCCCCGTTTTGTTTAAAAGCGGGCCCCTGTTTTAGAACAAAACGGGGGCCCATTTTTTTTTGCTTCGGACCCTCGTTACCTTTCGGCTCGGGAGCCCGAAGCATAAACGGGCCCCCGTTTATAAGAGCGCATTTTCCAACGCATGGACTTCCGTGAATTTGTGACTCATTACCTTGCACTTGCCCAATAATAGTTGTTATTGTAGAAACATTAGTATGAGTTGATGACACTCTTCTTTTTACTCTCTTGAACATCTACAAATTTAAGTAAAAATCAGTAAGAAATCAAGATAGTGGTTGGGAAAGTTCTTCACAACCTCAAATTAGATGAGTTGGATATTATGTTTTGTATTCTTTGTATAAATAATTGTTTGAGGTGGATTTGGAGGAATTTCAAAAAAATTGGCAAAATAATTTAGCAATTTGTAGAAAGAAACTCAACATTAAATAGGTAAAGGAAAATTATTTATCTTTTTATATACATTTGAATAGAGATGAATTCAAAACCAAATTCTTGATCATGAGCATAATTCTAAATTAGGCCACAAGCCAAGAGGTACCTCATTGTTTCAAGTCATAGAACATCTTGTATTGTTTTAGCTAAGTAAGTTTGGATCAATATTTTATTGACACAAATGCAGTCGATCTCGGTTTAGGATGTATATTGCCTAGAGTATTAGTAGCAAAATTTGGAGCTAACATCACATCAACTAAAGAATCATTTTGTAATTGTTGCATAGATATATTTTTCTCTGTTATTGTAATTGACCACTAATATGACAATCAGTCACATTGTATTGCTCATCAATAAGTGATCTTGACATAGCATGTAAATCTTTGTACTCTTGCATTTACTTTTATATAGGGTTAATCCTCTTTGTCATAAATAAAGAATAAAAAATTGAAAAAAAAATCATATATATATATATATATATATAATATTTAAGTATAAATTTCAAGACATCATAGATAAAAAGAAGATGAATACAATTTTTTTTTTTTTTGACAAAAGGGTAAAAACTTTATTGAGAATCAGAAATAGGCATTACAAAAAGAATCAGAGCCCCGAGGCCCTAGAGAAGGACAACTAGCCCAACCACAATTCAACCAGCTTCTAAGCCACCCATGTCCTCAGTGAGAATCTTCTTCAATTCCTGATAGTCATCCCCAGAGAGATGCTCCCAGCCCTCCACTTTCCACTCATTATCATGTTTCAAATCCCACTTGGCCAAATAGTCAGCCACTCCATTCCATTCATGAGGAATATGGTTGAAGGACACCTGCTCCATTAAAGAGCTAATATGAAGAATCTGCTGAACAATCCCTGCCAACTGCCATTGAATCCTACTCACCTTCTGATCAGACAACAAGTTAACAACAATTTGTGAATCATGGTTCACAAATCACCTTCCTAAAACCCCTCGCCAAAGCCCGCTCAAGTGCATAAAGAATCGTAAAACCCTCCATCAAATTAATAGACTGATATCCTTCATGCACCGAAAAGAAGAAAACAACCTCCCCCCTGCTATTCCTGCCAACACCCCCAGCACTAGCAGGGCCTAGATTGCCCCTAGATGAGCCATCAGTGTTGATCTTGATATACTCATCTTGAGGGAGTGTCCACCTTCCAACCCTTTGCACCTTCTTCATAGCCCGTCTACCTTTCTGGACACAGACTAAGCCAGGAGACCACTCCTGCAATCCAAGCCTACTAACAATATCTGCCTTAGCTCTACCCAATGGGAAATTCACCTCATATTTAGCTTCCATTGTCTCCTGAATCATAGCAATGATCCTATTCCAAACTTGTTGAACAAACAATTTGGCCTGCCGAAAGATCGTCCTTTTCCGTTTGAGCCAGATCTGCCACAGAATGAAGATAGGCCCAATATACCAGATCGTCTGGAGGAAGGAGGATGGAATACGAGGTCTGCCTAAACTGCTCCAAAACTCCACCAGAGAGTCCACATGGACACAAGGATTCTTCCACACCCCCCACCAATAGTGCCAAATCAACATAGGGAAGGGGCATCTGAAGAAAAGGTGTGAGGAGTCTTCCTCTCTGTTACCACATAAAACACAGATAGAGGGCCCCAAGAATCCTTGCTTGTGGATATTGTCCCAAGTAAGACATCTATTCCAAGCCAAAGTTTAGGTAAAGCAGTTACACTTCGGCCAAGAAGCATTATTCCACACTTGTTTCCACCAGTTCACTTCTCCTCCCTCAAGTCTTTGACTCAACAACTCCTAGTAACCACTAGCCACAAAAAAAAAACCCTTAGGATTTAGAGACCAAGCAAACCTATCCCTACCCTTCAAGGAGCTACAGTGTCTATTCGCCAAAATGCCCTACAACTCTACACATTGTTCCTCCATCTCAACCACCGACCATTCATTAGGAGTCTTCCACCATTCCAATTCCAGCCGACTGCACCTGTAGATAGCCTTAAAGTCACTCAACTTTGACCATCCAGCTTCCTAGAACCTTTGGCTCAGGTTTCCAAGGTTAGGAAACTAATCAAGAATGGGAGGGTAACCATCCCAATAATCATTCTAGAAAAGAACCTCTTCCCCCCTTCTGCAGATCCAAAAAAGCCCTGCCTTAATCAAAGAAGCCCCCTTCTTGAGAGTGTACCAGATCGATGAGCCCTTTCCTTCAAGCAGATATCTGGGGATTTCCTCCATCAGGATCCTCTGCATATATTTGTTGGCCAAAATCCTTGCCCAGCCTCGGTCTTGCTCAACATGCCACCTCTAGTATAATTTAGCAGCCAGAGCTTCCCCAAACAGACTAGACTCCCTTAAACCAAGCCCCCCAGACTGCTTCGGCCTACAAACTAGGTCCCAATTGACTAGACTCTATTTGGAAGAGGTGAGATTACCAGCCCATAAGAATTTCCTAGCCAGAGAGTCCAAGCCCTTCAGGAACCACTTAGGAGCCACCTGAAGCATACATCGATAGGTCGGCAAAGCCTGAACCACCGACTGAATCAGAAGAACCCTCCCCACAAAGGATAACCATCTATGAGTCCAGTGTTCAACCTTAGAGTGGAATTTATCCAAGATCCCCTGCCACGACTCCCTAGGGGGGTTGCGAGGAGAAATAGGAATACCCAAATTTGTCAGGGGCAGGGAGCCAACTTGGAATCTCAAGATAAGAGCAATCCTCCTCTGAATAGACTCAGGAGTGTTGAAAAAAAGGATGGAATATTTATCCTCATTGATCATCTAGCCAGATGCTGCAAGATAAACATCCAGGACCTTATGCAGATTCGACACTTTGTTGATCTGAGCAAGTCCCATCAGGGTTGTATCATCCATAAACTGCAGGTGAGACTGCGGCTGCAAGTCATTCGCCCATCTCTAACCCTGAATAGAACCCCGACCCACATTATGCTTAATCAGCCTCCCCAGACCCTCAGCAAGAAGAATGAATAAATAAGGGGAGAGAGGATCTCCCTAGCAGAGACCCCTAGAAGCACAAAATAGCTTAGTATTGTCTCTATTGATAAGCACAAAGAAAGAAGTGGACGTAACACAACTCATAACCCACTGGACCCACTCGTCCCCAAAACAAAAATCCCTAAGGATCTTCTGAAGGAAGGACCACCGAACTCTCCCTAGCAGAGACCCCTAGAAGCACAAAATAGCTCAGTATTGTCTCTATTGATAAGCACAGAGAAAGAAGTGGACGTAACACAACTCATAACGCACTGGACCCACTCGTCCCCAAAACCAAAAGCCCTAAGGATCTTCTGAAGGAAGGACCACCGAACTCTATCATACGCCTTAGCCATATCTAGCTTGATAAACATAGCTTTTTCCTTAGAAGTTGCCATAGAATGAATGGTCTCCGTACCAATTACCACCCCATCCTGAATTTGGCGCCCTTACACAAACCCACTCTGCTCCTTAGAAATAACATTCCCCAAGCACTTCTTCAATCTATCCACTATCAGCTTAGAGATAATCTTCTAAATCACATTGCAGAGGGAGATTGGGCGGAACTGGCCTAACCGGTTGGCCCCTTTGCACTTGGGGATTAGGGCAATGAAGGTCGCATTCAATACCCTAAGCATCTATTTATTCCTTTGGGACTCCTGGACTACTTCCAATAAATCTAGCTTAATTATATCCCAGAACTCTTGAAAGAACTCAACCGGGAACCCATCCGGTCCAGGAGCCTTTCCTTTCCTCATGTGGAAGACAATCCTCTCCAGTTATTCCAATAAAATAGGACACAAAAGCTGCTCATTCATCACCCTGGAGAAAAGAGAAGGGATGCAATCTAGAACCAGATTCTCCTCCACTGTTTCCCCCTGAGAGTCCTCCCTAAAGAGGGACTGGAAAAATTGGAGAGACTCCCTAGACATCTCCTGCAAGGATAAGCACTTCTCACCTCTGTCATTAATCAGTACAGGAATGGAATTTCCATGTCTTCTTGCTTTCACTGAGTTGAAGAAGAAAGCAGTGTTCTTGTCCCCCTCCTTCAACTAGTCAATGCGAGCTCTTTGCTTCCAATATAATTCTTCTCGAAGCTCCCATTCCTCAAACACCTTGACAACCCTATCTTCCTCTCTAAGCAGTTCCTCAGACAACCCATGATCCCTAATTCTACTGGTGATCTCATTTAGCACAATTTGAGTAGATTTCTTCTCATGAAAAATGGTCTCGAAACCTTGATGATTCCACTGTTTAAGCTGAAGCTTAACAAATTGCAGCTGCTTGGCAAAAGAGTACATGGCAGTGCCAAAAGCCGGTCTCCCTTTCCTCCACCAGTCCGCAACAAGAACATGCAAAGATGAGTCCCGAAGCCACATAAGTTGGAATTTGAATGCAAGCGAATGGGCTACCCGATCCAAAGACAACACTAGCTTGATGGGCTAGTGATCCGACCCTCTCCAGTCAAGAATCTCAGAACTTGTGGACCATCCCCCGTCGATCCAAAAATAGGAAACTAGAAAATGATCCAATCATTCAACAATCCAATTCTCTCCCACCCTCATGTTGTTCCAAGTGAACAAACCATTGCTAGGCTTGATGTGAACTAGCTGCATCAAGGAGATATTATTCTGGAAAAGGAAAGAAGAAAGTTCCAACTGCATAACACCCCTCTTCTTTTCACTCAACTCTAGGATGGCATTGAAGTCTCCTGTCATAATCCAAGGATGAAAAGGGGCCAACCTTCGCACACTTGAAACATGTGACCATAAGCTTTTCTTACCCTAAAACTCAGTGGGAGCATAGATATTTGAAAACAAGATGAATTCCCCAATCTCAAGACTAGCCAGCACCCCGGATAAAGAGGATCTGGAGGCAACCCACCAAATAGGGCATTGCCTTAAAGGGTTCCAAAGACAAGCCACCCCTCTTGAGGAACCAGCTGCCCCAACATACTAACACTCACGTCGCCCCCACAACTTTGGCATGAGACCCATCATACTATCCACAGTAATTTTAGTTTCTTGCAAGAAAAGGATATCAGGTGAGTGATTCCTAATCAAATCCTAAACAACTTTTGTCTAGGGCCATTGTTCAGGCCCCTTACATTCCATGAGAGTACAATCATTTAGGAGGGTTAGAAAAGTGCAAATCCAAAGTCTTCGCTGACCCTAACTCAACAAAAATCCCCCCCATCAATTTGATCTTATCTAGATCCTTCTTTCTGCCAACCTTTGAGCTTTTCTCTGAAGCACTTTTCTTAATATCTCTCTGATGTAGACCTAGGTGAATGGCTGACTTATTACTTTTATCCCCAACCAGTTCTAGTTTTGAAGCTATCGGAGAAACCTCCCCCTCAGCCAGGTTCACCTCAATACCAGGGGCCAGGCCCAACTGAGCCTCAACTATCTGGTCCATCTCCATCTGCTGGCTTCGAACCACTAGCAAGGTCTGGGAAGATTCCTCCATTACACTTTCTAGCACCCCTCCTAATGCACCTTGATCGAGAGGGGTTAACCCCGGCTCAACTTCCTGATGGCTCAGGTCATCTAGGGCCTCAAATCTATTAAAGGTATCCTCCTCACATCTTTCCTGTAAGGGTCTCTTTTGTCCTATGTTCATGTTCTTTGTCTTAACTAAGACAAAACCATCAGCACCCTCCACCACATCCGACATGACATCTTTCCCCTTCTTAGCCCTATGAAGGCTCGGATCTGACTACTGAGGTTGTCTCACTACCGGCTTGTATCTAGGATACTTACACTATAAATGACCATACTCATGACACAGACAACAACAAAAAGGTAAAGTCTCATAATCTAGTTGTTGAACCCATGAATAATAGCCTACACACATATCTATAGCATAAGGCAAGGGTTTACTAAGATCTATTTCAATACAGATACATGCAAAGGTCATTACCTTTCTCCTCAGAGTTTGTGAAGAGGATCTCACTGGCCTCCCAAGCAGAGCAGCGAGCATCCGAAGCACATCCTCTCAATAGCATTCCACTGGAAGATGTGGTAACTGAAGCCACACTGGAACTCTATTTGGGAGCTCCTCTAAAGGATTAAATCCTACATGCCAAGGTTTGATGAATAATCCTAGCTGGTTATAAAAATACGGACCTCCTTCAAAGACCCTATTCTGATCCTTCATGCAGTTGAACGTAACCATGAAATAGTTATTTGCCAGCATCATGATCTCCATTTCCCCTTCCGGTGCCCATGTCCTCTATGCCCAATTTTCCAAGAACTACAGGGAAATCCTCATTCCTAAAAATTTGTAGTAAAGTGCGTGGTTTGAAAAGTACTCTACGTCTTCAGCTATCATCTCAGGGGGAATAACCAACTTCGGCCTTTTACTGCATCGCTTGAGACACCCATTAATCTTCATGAGGTGAGAGCTGCCAGCACTTCTAGTCCCCAAATCTAAGGCGAGAAGATTATGGGAAAATGTCTTCATATTCTGAAGTGGGGGTTTTGATCCCACCGTAGCTCGAAAGTCCATGGCTGAGGCCACCTATGAGGCCTCACCACCAAAGCCTGTCATTGGATCGAATGAAGAATTATAGGGTGACAAAAGATTGCCAACAATCAAACCCAAAAACCCCCTGAGAAAGTGCAGCCCTTCAAGAAACGCCCCTACCAAACTGCTCTACCCAAGAGGCCAAATGAGCCCCCCCAACCCCCCGGGAGACCCACGGGGAACCCAGTGCACATAGCTAGTCAAAACCCAGCACCCCTACAGACCCAAAACTCCCCTCGGCGACCACCACAGAAGCCCCTCCTCCCGCAGCCGCTCCCCCCTCCGTTGTCCCCCGACACCCTTCACCGCCCTCTCCCTCTGCGATAACTACAACTACGCCCGTGAGCTAGGGCATCAAAACCCTAGCTCGGACTTCATAGCTCCCAGCACTCGGGCCATCCAATGTCTTCAATCCAATCATCAAATATTTTCAGATGAATACAAATATTATGCAGATAATCTCCAACAAATTAATAGCATGTAAAACTTGTCATTTTAATATTGTAATAGAAGTGATAAATGTAATAAGAGAAGTACCTAAGATTTTATTTTTTTTGTATTTTAATTTTTTTTAAATGTTAAAAAAATAATGATTGTTTGAATTGGTTGATTATTATTAATTTTTTTATAAAAATGAAATGCAAGTTTTGAAGTTATATAATTTAGAAAAAGAAATAGTAAATTTAATTTTAATTATAATTTTGACTTAGGTTAAAATTATTTGTATTATAGGTTAAAATTATATGTATTGTAAATTGATTTTGAGAAATGAGGTTGCATAGGAAATATTAAGAATTGTATTCTACTTAAGTCTTAGATTATTAAATTACATGAGCACAACCTTAAGCCAACTAAAATAAATCATTTTAATATTATAATAAGAAGATATAGACGACATAAAAGACAAGAAAATACAACATAGATAGTACTTAGTGAAAAATACTTAAATCTAGTGAATGTCCCAATTTTTTTAATCACGCAAAAGTGACACCCATTACAAAAAAATAGTGAATCAATTAAGAAGCTAATATTATATAGATATAAAAAATAAAAAATAAATCAACTGTATAATACTAATTTATAACTGCATCATTTACGAGTGCTTAAAATAGGAATATCCAAAAAAAGTTGTACAATTTTAAGTTGAGGGTAATGTTTCTAGCAAACAAATGATTCTTAGACAACCCATTATAAGAGATATGGGGAACTATAATTTAGACCATACTAAAATATTTTAATAAGTGAAGAAAAAATTTAATGAAATCAAACTCTTTGTACTCTTATAGGAGGTTAGACAAGTTGTTTTGTAGGTTGTAGCAGTAATAAAGTTCTAGAGGAATTTAGAGAGAAGTATTCTTGTAACCAATTTGAAGGAATAACACAAGCATTATTCTCTTTGGTGTGGTTTTTTTCTCACAAGGGTTTCACAATGCCAATCACATTTTCTTGAAAGAAAGGAGTTGCTGCATATCCTTCCTCAATGGTGTAAACTACTTTATGTAAAACTTTATTGGGTTTATATCTTGAGACTGAAATCTAAACTTAATTAATATTATAATGACATCAAGCAAACAATAAGGTAAATAAAAATTGAAGCCAAGCAAAACCTTAGACAAAAGATGTTTGGTGATTATATTAAGGATAACCAATCCTAAACAGAACAATATTAAGAAAAACCTCCTATCCTCTTGTCCTTTGTGGGAGGGACAAGAGGATAGGAGGTTTTCCTTAATACTATTATGTATTCTATGCACCCCAATAATAGGTGAGGCTTCCCTATCCCTGAAGATCCTATTATTTCTCTCCTTCCATAGACCCAAAGAAATGTGAGGCATCATGCAACTCCAGAGCACTCTAAGAGAGGGATTTCCAGAGGGACAAACCCATTGGAACTAACAATCCTTGATATTACTCGACTAAAGCCACCATAACTCGCATACTGAAAGAAGAAGGGCCAAACTTACATAGAAAATAGGCAATGTAGGAGGATGTGATTAGCATTCTCCACATTCTCTTTACATAGGAAACATATGTTGGAGATAGCCATACCTCTTTTACAAAGATTGTCAATGGTCAGAACCTTCTCCTACATTAAGAGCTAGAAAAAAAATATCAATTTTGGGAATCAAGACATTATTCCATATACCAGCCCAAAAGGGGGCCAGAGACAAGGACTTAGTGATGATTTGAAAAATCATTAGCAATAGAGAAGACCCCATAGGGCAATTTACTCCAAAAAAAATTGTCAACAACATGAAACAAGGGAATATGAATCCATGAAAGCCACTCCTAGATAGGTCAAAGGGAAGAATCAATACTAACAAGATCAATCCATGCTCCCTCGTGAATATAATTAGCAACCCAGACACTAACAAGTCTAATACATTTGTTCTTGAGACTGTCCACCCATGAGAAGATGGATAAATAACCTTCCCTCGCCCAACAGTCATCCTAGAAGTGTAGATTTCTACCATCTCCAGGATACCATCTCATCCCTTGAGAAATAATATCCTTCTAGTTGAAAAAATTCTTCCACCTATCACATGCCGCAAAGGGAAATAGGTAATTCTTCAAGGCAGCTTCAATTCCCTAAATATGATATTTATGATGGAATATAGAGATCCATTCATTATCCTCTTTAAGACGTATACATAAATATTTGGATAACATAACTATGTTTAAATCTTTCATCTGTCTGAGGGCTAGGCCACCAAGCTTTTTTGGGAGAACACCTATTCTCATGAAAGAATATGCAATTTATTTTTACTTTAAGACCTAGACCACAAAAAGGTCTTTCGAATCTTTTCCATGCACTCCACAAATTTCACTAGGATGTTAAATAAATTCATGGCATAAATCAGAAGCAATGGGTATTTTATAAGGAGTTTACCAACTTGGCTAAGGAGGGCACCTTTCCACCCTATCAACTTCTTATTAAATCTCTCAATAATAATTGACCAAAATGTCTTCGAAGGAGCACTAGGGCATAAATGTAGGCCTAAATAAGTATCTGACAAAGTGCCAAGTTTAAACCCCAAAATTTCAGCAATTTTATTCTATCTATAAGCAGGGGTGTTGAGGAAGAAGATAGAGCTTTTGGGTAATCTTATCCTCTATCCAGATCCTCGTTCATATAGGGACAAAATGGCCTTCAATACTTTATCTTTCCTAACATAACTTTCTCCAATAAGGATAGTATCATAAACAAATTATGGGAACACACAAGATATTGAGAGGAATGCTTAAGGCCTTTTAAATTACCCAGTCTGATACCCTGTTGAATTACCTTACTCAGAGCTTCACTCATTAAGATGAAGACAAAGGGGAAGAGAGGATCACCCTACTGAATACCTCTTGAGGTAGAGAAAAAACCAGAGGGGGAACCATTAATGAAGACAAAAACATTCAGCATAGATATGAATTGTTCAACCAACTGAATAAAATGACTATAAAAACTAAAAGCCTAGAGGACACTTATCAAAAACTGGCAATTAACCCAATCATAGGCCTTCAAAAGATCGATCTTGAGAAGGAAACTGACATTAGTAAAAAAAGAGAATAGATGTTTTCATTAAACACAATAATAGAATCCAGAACCTGTCAGCCAGGGATGAAACCATTTTGATGTCTGGAAATCAACATAGGCATGATAGCTTTGAGTCTGAAAACTAGAATCTTAGAGATAATCTTATAAATCAACTTACACAAACTAATGGGTCTGAAATCCTGAAAGTTGCTTGCATTAGGGTTTTTAGGGATAAAAACAAAAAAGGTGGCATTCAACTCTTTGAAAAGAGAACAGGAACCAAATAACTCTCTAGCAGCCTCAAAAACATCATTACCCAAAATCTACCAATACATTTGGAAAAAATAAACATCGAAAAACCATATGAGCTTGGAACTTTGTTCCCTTCAAAGGAGAAAGTGGCTTTATTAACCTCTTCAAAACTCAGGATTTTGGTAAGCTCCTTGTTGATCTCTAGGGTGACCTTAAGAAAAACCTCCTAAAGAATATTCTCTAGGGCCTAAAGATCCAGAGGACCATCCTCAAAAAGGAGGGAGGAGAATAAATCGATGGCCTCCTTACACAAATCCTACTTCTTATCCACCCACTATTTGTTAACCTATAACTTCTTAATTCTATTGGTAGCTTTGTATTTCATAATGGTCATATGCAAAAAAATTAGTATTCTTGTCCCCACTTTTAAGCTATACAACTCTGG
This sequence comes from Cryptomeria japonica, assembly GCF_030272615.1. Taxonomy (NCBI): domain Eukaryota; kingdom Viridiplantae; phylum Streptophyta; class Pinopsida; order Cupressales; family Cupressaceae; genus Cryptomeria; species Cryptomeria japonica. The sequence continues at coordinate 337,574,789 of NC_081407.1, forward strand.
ATCTCTATTTCTAATATTCCTCTTCCTAAGAAATAATGTCATGAAGCTTATTAAATAGTTTAATATCTTTATCCATGATGCTAGGGTTGTATCCCAACCCCTGACTAAAAAATTGAATATCATCCAACTCCTTCTTTATGTTTTCCTTTTGCTGAAAAATATTCCCGAATATAGATTTGTTCCACTATAGAATATTGGATTTAACATTGGACAATTTGTTAACAATTCTATATATACAAGTCCCCTGAATAATATTGTCCCACCATTCTAAAATCTTATCCTGAAGTTCCATATTGGTGGTCCACATTTTCTCAAATCTAAAGGGAAAAGATCTTCTGTCATAAAGGGGCACCATATTCAGGATAATCAGGAAATGGTCTGATCCAATTCTAGAGAGATAGGACAAGGTACAAGAATTTTTGTAAGCCAATTTGGCAAAATTAGACCTCGATCAAGTTTGACCTGAATAAGGTCCGAACCACTCCTTCTATTAGACCATGTAAATGAGCACCAATAAGATCCAGGTCCAATAGACAAAGAGCATTGATCATATCAAGAAGATTTTGTTTAGTTTCCTCAGAGATTAGAGCACCAGCCATTTTCTCTCCGCTACAAAGAGGAGTATTAAAATCCCCCTTAAGAATCCATCTATCATTTGAGATAGAAAGTATAGCCTGACTCAAGGAACCCCATAGATTTCTCCTAGCACTTATCCCACTAGGAGCATAAATATTATATAAAATCCATGAATAACCATCCTTGAGACCGGTGAATCTAGTAGCAATATAATTAGCACAAGTAAGAACTACCATACCTTGAAGGATCCTCATGTTCCATAGAGTGTCTAAACCACCTGGGGCTCCATCTGCATCAAAGCAATGAATAACACAATCTTTAAAAATGGCTAACTTGATTCTCTCCACTCTGGTAGAAGGCATATTTGTCTCCTGAATGAGACAGATATCCGGTTTACGATTTCTTACCATATTAGAAAGGAGATCATGTTTGTGGGGGTGATTAAGCCCCCTAATATTTGATGAGATGATTTTCATTTGATAGGGGATCGGGATCCAATCCCCATATCCTAAACAATTCTCTAAACCCCATCTGCAATAGCGGCTTTAGTTATCCTATCCCTGCGTACACTATTTGCTAGTCTTCCCACCCCTTTAGGTTCATACCCAAAATCCATCCCCTATCATTTTCTGGTTGTGACACCCAAAGCTCCCAGAGTTGAGCCATTAGTAATAGGAGATGGTGGACTCCTTCCTCGATTCCTGGATTTGACTTGAATAAAAGGATTGGATATCTCTAAAATATCCATAGGGATATCAATCACCATCTGCCCATCAACTTTCTCAAGTTTATCCTACTCCATATTCCTACTCATATCAATAACCAACTAAATGGGGGTTTCTACAGTCACCCCATTATCCTTTTGAATAGAATCCTCAATATTAACTTGGGGGTCAACTTGTGGTGGAATAGAAACCATTTCCTTAACATTCCCATTCGAGCTTTATTTATCTAGCACATTTGAAGATTCTTTCTTCTACAATGCATCACTAAGTTCCCCCATAGGAGGAACCTATTGGTTCTGACCGGTACCCTGACCCTCAACTTTCTTTTTCCAGATCTTTTTTGGTTTTGGTTTAGCTAAACATTATTTCGCCCAATGGCCCACTTTTTTATATTGAAAACAAGAAAAGGAATACATTCATATTCCACCTTCTGCACCCATAAGATAAGTTTTGAGCTGAGTGTGATATCAGATGGTAAATTAGTAACTTGTTTTACATTGACACACAACCGACCCTAGACCAGCCTCTTGTTTGCTGCAGTCTTCGGATTCATCGATAGAATTTCACTAAAGCAAGCCGCTAGACCTGCAAAGATCACCTCATCATAGTACTCCAAAGGGAGTCCAAAAAGACAGACTAGAATGGGTGCCTCATTGTACTCCCAAGACAGGATTAAAACCAGGTTTCCATTTCTTTAAGGCAAGGGAGGTTTTACCCAACATCCAAGGACCCTCCGCAAGGATAGATCTAAGATCCTCATCACATACAAAGGAGAAGGAGAAAAGGTTATTACCCATTGCCACCACATCAATCTAACCTTTCCCTTTCCATTTCTGGGCAACCCATTCCCTGACCGATTCAATATTAGGGTGGGGGCCAACAAAATTCCCAACTAGAACTGACTCCATATTAGAAATATTTCTCTCCACAATACAGTCCGATATGGAAATCGAGCAAGTACTCGAGCTAGGGTCCACTTTGTGAGGAACATGAGAAATAGCTTTACCTTTAAGCCTGGAGCCAAGATGACCTAACCACGATTGGTTTCACCCCAATGAGGGGGAAATTTGTTGATGAGGATTTGGGCCCCTCCACAACATGCTTCCCAGAAGTAGAGGAATCTTTTCCATTTGTCGAAATACACTGTATCCCACCATCCCAAACCCCGTGAACACTATTTTTGTTGTGTAATTAGTTTTATTTCTACCATTGTTAATCTTTTAATTCAGTTTTTTGTTTTGAGTTTAATTTTATCCACAACTAATACAATAGCTTAGAAGGCTTCCATAGTGCATATATTTTGATGGTTCATTTCAATTTCATGTTCTTGGGTTGAACTCAATTGCAAATAAAAAGATAAACACATAGCATTTTTCATGAACAACAACTTTTTTTCTTTCATGCTTCTCTTTCTTTTGTATTTAATGTCAATGCTTAGTTGAATATGCCCCTTGGTTCAGAGATGGGTGGTTGTTTAAATTCCTCTAGAAGTATTGAAAACCTTAGAAAATTTTATGAAAATGTTAGGGTATCCACTTGGAGATGTGTCTAATGCTTCACAAATTCATGTTAAAATAAGTAAGGGCTTAGGCAAAAAAATTAATCGTTGAGTGTCACTACTCAAACTAAAACCAGACACATCATTGTAGTAGGTGTCTTTCTTAAAAATCTCCCTTATCTTTTTTGTTGCATTCATCAATCTTTAAATCAATAGTTTTATGAGAAAAAAGGTTGGTTCTAGGAATAATAGCAATTATTGTAGAAATATTGACATCGGTTCATCACTCTCTTCTTTTTACTCTCTTAAATATTTGCAAATTTCAATAAATATCAGTAAGAATCAAGACAGTGGTTGAGAAAGTTTTTCATAGCCACAATTTAAATGATTTGGATATTGTTTTTTGTATGCTTCTCTATGAATTATTGCTTGACATGAATTTGAATGAATCTAAGAAAACATGGAAAAATAATATAGCAATTTGTATAAAGAAACTCAACATCAGGAAAAATATTTATCTTTACCTATAAATTCAAATAGAGATGAGTTTAGAACCAAATACTTGATCATGACCATACTTCTTAATTGGGCCACAAGCCAAGAGGCAACTCATATTTTTAAGTCATAGTTTCAAGTCATGAATCATTATGTAATTTTTGCAACATATATATTTATCTTTTTTATTGTTATCGAACTAAAATATGACGGTTAATCAGCCATATTGTATCGCTAAATAGTAAGAGATCTTTACATATTATGCAAATCTTCGTACTCTACTCTTACTGTAATATATTATGGAGTTAATCGTCTTTGTCCAAAAAAAAAAGAAAAAAAATTGTTTTAATCTACGGATCAATATATATTATATTGAAACTTAAAAGAGAAGATGAACACAAATATTATCTAGGAAATAAAAGAAACATATAATCTCCAACAAATTAATAGCATGTACTTGTCTTAATATCGCAATAAAAATAATAAATATAATAAGAGAAGCACCTAAGATTTTAAACTTTTGTATCTTTAGTATTTTTTAATGTTAAGAACAAGAATGATTGTTTGAATTAGTTTATTATTAGTAATTTTTTTTATGAAAATGAAATCATAACGTTGAAGTTATATAATTTCTAAGAAATAGAAAGAGTCAATGTAATTTTAATTAATAATTGTACCTTAGAACTATATACAAATAAAGTTATAAGCTAACTAAAATAAATAATTTTAATATTATAATAAAAAGTTATAAATGATATGAAAGACAAGAAAAGACAACATATAAAATACTTAGTGAAAATAATCAAATCTAATGAATGTCCCATTCTTAAAAACAAAACAAAATAAATAAAATAAAATAAAATAAAAAAAAAAATAAAAATAAAAATAAAAATAAAAAATAAAAATAAAAATAAAAATAAAAATAAAAATAAAAACAAAAATAAAAATAAAAATAAAAAAAAAAATAAAAAAAAAAATAAAAATAAAAATAAAAATAAAAATAAAAATAAAAATAAAAATAAAAATAAAAAATAAAAATATCAAATGCATAATGTTAATTGATAATTCCATCCTTTATTCCTGTTAAAAATAAAAATATCATGATGGAAGGCCTAGAGAAGTAGACGCAACAAATCAACATGAAACAGAAGGCCTTGCGGATGATGAAGAGATGAAAGCGATTCTGAAGGTTAGAAATTTGTGTTTTTGAAATAGTTTCTTACTTAGCTTTAGAAGATTATGTATTCATGTTAGAATTATTTTTAGTATGGAGGCCAGGAGAGGGACTGGCTCTATCCAATAAATTTAATTATCATAAAAGAAAATGGGAATATCCAAAATCTTTTGTACAATTTAAGTTGAGGGTTATGGTTCAAACAAATGAATGTTTCCTATACACCCCTTTATAAAATATATGGGGAAATAGAATTTGGACGAAGCTTTACACCAACTCACAAGAACTTAGTTAAAAACATATTCAATGAAATCAAACTGTTCATAATACAAGAAACATGAATTCATAAAAAAATAATATTAACAATGAATAATATTCATAATACCTCTACTAAATATGTTAGTTTTATATTAAATTTAATATGTAAGTGTTATATTAAATTTATTTTTTTAAATTTATTTAAGATATTATTAATAATATGGTTATATTATATTATTTTATTTTTTTTAACTTTAGTTCTCTTAAAGCTACAAGATATAAATGCAAAAACAAGAGGGTAATTTGTAAACGATAAAAATGTATTAATGCAAAGTGAGATTATATTTATAAGTTTTAAACTATTTAGATTAAATTTAATCCTTTAATTTTAATTTATTATTAAAAATATTAACTTGCATCTAATGGAAAATTACAAGATATAAAAGACAAAAACTGTAAAAAATAATCTACTTAGAATTTAAACCATATTAATAAAAACTCTTCAAAAATTAAAAGTTGCCTCAAAATTTACATTTAGATAGTGGATTCATCAAACATATTAAAAGTTGAATAATGGCGAGTTAAGAGTACTTAGTGACAAATAATCAAATCTAGTGAATGTCCCATTCCTTTTAATGACACAATTGAGATATGTCTATCGTATATGTGTTCAATTTTTAACTATCAAATTTACAACAATACAACCTCTTTCGAAACAATCTAATACTTATTCTTTACATACATAAATTTTATTTCAGTAACCAATTAACCCCAAATCTACATTCATATGGATAACTTGTTTAACCCCAATTTTTAAATTGGCGTCTTTTGAAATCTCCATTACCTATTCTTTACATACATAGATTATATTTAATAAAAAAATGAATCTTAAATTTGTATTGATTTGGATAACTTGTATTGATAAGAAGAAAATTGTAGAGTTTTTATTTTTTTTAATTTTTTTTCATATCCTCCATGTTGTACAAATGAGAGAAAATTGGGAATAAAAAAAAAGCTGCCTTAAATTCCAAAACTTTGTGAACCACTTAAGAAGCTAATACCACATGAATATAATTAATAAAAAATAAATCAAATGCATAATGTTAATTGAGAATTCCATCCTTGATGGGTGTTAAAAATAAAAGTATCCTGATGGAAGTCCTAGAACAAAAGAATCAGCAAATCAACATGGAAATGGAAGGCCTTGCGGATGATGAAGAGATGGAAGGCTAGAAACTTGTGTTTTTGGAAGATTATGTATTCATGTTAGAAATTATCAGAAGTGGAAATAGTAGATAGTTGTTAGAGTTATAAAATTTTAAATGTTAGTCTGAATATTATATACAATGAAGGGGAATATCCAAAACCCTTTGTACAATTTAAGTTGAGATTTATGGTTCAAACAAATGAATGATTCTTATAATCCCTTTATAAAAGATATAGGGAAGAATTTTGAACTTCTAAATAGTGTCACAAGTGAAAAACATATTCAATGTAATCAAATTGTTCATAATACAAGAATCACGAATTCATAAAAAATAACATTAACAGCAGATGAATAATATTCATAATACCTCTACTAAATATGCCATTGTGTTATCTTAAATTTCTTATTTTAAATTTATTTAATATATTATTAATAATATTATTATATTATATTATATTTTCTTGTTTTAACTTTAGTTTGGTGAAAGTTACAAGATATAAATACAAAAACAAGAGGGTAATTTGTAAACAATAAAAATGTATTAATGGGAAGTGAGATTATATATAAGTTTTCAAATATTTATATTAAATTTGATTCTTTAAATTTATTTAATTTATTATTAAAAAATAATCTACTTACAAATTAAACCATATTAGTTTAAATGTAGTGAATGTTCCATTACTTTGTAGGTCCTAAATAATTGGTTGAATATTTGTTTGACTGTAAAAAATTCTTCAAAAATTAAAAGTTGCACTAGCCTGATGAAAGTACCAATAAAATTTAAAAAAAAAATTAAAAATTATTTTTTATTCCATGGCACTTTCCTACCATTCCCATCCCTTTTTTTTTATGCATATGTTCAATTCACCTTGATCTTTTTCCTTCACTTTGAGGCATCTTGGTTTGATCCTTTGTTAGCACATAACATTTCACTATGGGTAGCATTTTAAAAAGTAAACTCCAAATAAAGATTTCACTTAGAAAAATCTTTTATATATATATATCTAAGTTCATACATTATCTAATAAAAAATGTATCAGAAAAAATAAATTACATAAAAATTTCAATTTCATATCCATTTAATAGAAAAACCCACACATTGAACAAATCATATTAGAGTAAATAAAAATTACGTTACACATACTACCACCATAATCCCTCCATCTCTAGCATATATCACGATAATAATGTTATCCCTTACTCTCTGAATTTACCTAAGAACTGATAATGATTCAGCTTCGGTTCGAATGCCATCATCATCGGTTCCCTTTCAACGAAATGAATTTTACAGAGAGGAAGGCGTTGCCAAAACCCTTCCTTTAGATTATATGCAAACACCTCGCCACCAAATAAACTGCTGAAGCACAGGTAATCTCCCACACAAGCACACTTCCGATACCACAAATCATTACGGAGGTATTGAGGGAGCGACTGTGGAGGCATTCTTGCAAACTCTTTCCAATTCCAAACCAACTTATCGTTTGGCTCAATTCCGCCAAGTGATGGGTGAGTTCTTACCAGCCTCGGTTTGTTGTGTGGAATGGATGCATTAATTCCACCAAGCATCGGATTGTTGTGTAGAATGGATGCGTCAGTTCCACCAAGTGGTGGCAGACTTCTGCGAATAGATGCGTGAATTCCACCAAGCCATGAGTTCATTGGGCCAAGCATCATATTGTTCATGTGTGATGAGGATGCAGGAATCCCGCCAAGAGCCCGATTGTTGTGTGATGTGGACGCATGAATTCCGCCGTACAATGGATGAATCCCATCATGTAATGGGTGAATCCCGCCAAGCGCTGGGTGTGTTCCCCCAAGCGAAGGAACGTTGGGTGGAATCGATCGCTCAATCATGTCAAGCAACTGCTCATACCGCTCGTCAAAGATCCCAACCACAAGAATAGACGAGCCATATGAAACCACTGAGAAAACATTCGCATGCAGATCTTAAACATTTCGGGGTAATGGAGCTACTGTAACAGGGTTGATAAAACCCTCATCTTGGATTTTGAAACCGATGATAGTCGTAGGCGACGCTCCCTTCCAGAAAAGAACGCCATTACACTCAACCATTTCATGACAGAATATTCTAGATTTAGTTTCCCATCCAAACTGACACTTAATCCTCCATGAATCTTCAACATAGTGGTAAATTTGGAAGTTAAATTTTGGAGAATTCGAGCAAACTACCAAATAAGGCTGTTTGTTTTCTCCCTCCACAATATGGACGAATTTCTCAGTCAAATCTATTTCTATCTCTGCATAAGATCTATCAAGGGGATTGCAAACAAATAATTGACTGGAAGATTTTCGAAATAACAGTAATCCCTGCCCTATGCTAAGCATAGATAAATCTCTTATATACTCTCTCTCAGGGTTTGGGACAATAAAGAGAGGGAGAGTCATCCATTTTTGTGCAGAGAAGTAGTAGACCATGCAGCACCAATTTCTATATTCATCTTGACCACAGATAAGAAGCCATGGATTTCGGATGAACAGCGAAGACAGAAAACTTTGTGAAGACAAAATAAAATTCCATTCCTTACAAACCATGCGAGACCTCCAGATTGATTGAAATGAAAGCTTTCCAAATATCAACTCCTTCATAGCTTGAGGCAGCTTAGATATCTCCCCTTGTCCTGTGTATCCTTCAACTGTTGCAATCGATTTTCGCTCCATTCTTTTCAGCTCCCAAACTTCCGAGCACTTAATGGCTTTGTATTGACAATTCAATAAACCTTGAATTAAGTATATATCTGTTTCATCCTCACTCACTCCTTGTTATATGCGTTTGAGATTGAGTGCGTTATTGGAATAAGAGCAGCCGACATGCCAAAAAAAAATATAAAATAAAATAAATAAGATAAAAATATGCCTTTCAGATGGAGTACCTTATTGCGATTAGAGGAGCCGACGTGGGGTAAGCTGTCTTCAATGTATTGGGGTAGAGATCTATTACTGGGAACTTTTCCATTTGGTGTGTTTCAAGAATGATCTTATTAAATCTTTAAATTTTGTATGGTAAATATGTTTCTTTAAAATTTTAAAATAACATATTTTGATTTCAAATCTATAATAAAAAATTGAAACATTCAATTATTGAACTTGTTTGTATTATAGATATGTCTATTTAAATATGTTCAGAAATGTTATAGATAAGAAATATTATAGATATGAATTTAGTTTTTATTTCAAATTTTTATTTTATTTTGAAATTATCTTATTTACTAGATACATAATCACATTAATTTTATGTGATACTTATTTTGATACTTAATTAATAGATCTTATTTTTGGTAATTTTTATTGTTGAACTAAAGAAATATATATACAAACACAACAACCATTTATTTCATTCATATAAAAATATGAATACACAACAAATAAATTTAATAGACTAGGACTATAAGGTAGATAATTTTAGTCTATACAAGAATTCCAAAAATTAATATCAATCTTTTTTTTTAAAAAAATGACCTTAAAATTGCCTCAAAAGTAGCCAGCATCTTTAAAATAATTTGATCACTAAATTTCAAGGAATATTCTTAAACATGGTATTGTTTATCACTTGATCACATTTATTAATTGATCCAAATTCATAATGTTGGGTAAACAATACTCTTAAACATTATTCAATTGAATAGTGAAAACACAATTTTGCCCTATAAGAGTAAAATAAATATCTAACACATTGACATGGACAAGGTTTATTATCTAAGATGGAGTAGATAAGGACCATGAGGGTTTTTGGAGGCAATAGCTCTATAGGGGATGTTTTAAAGGATGGAGGAGAGGGAAATGGTGATAATGGCTGGGTATTTCATGCAACTTGTTGCCTCTTGTACAATGGGTTTGTGGTCCAGTAGTGGATCTTGCTTGTTTTATTCTTCCTCCCTTCCTTTTGGTTTTTGTAGCCACATATTTTGTGGTTGCCCCTGTCTTGAATCTCGTCTACTCAAACCCTTCTTTTTCTTTTGTGTAAGACTAGAGGATTCCCTTTGTTTGTTCGCTAGGTGAGCCACTAGTGGGGGTGGAATTCGTCTTCTACGCTTTGCTCCATTTTTGGGGGGTTGCTGGGTGTTGCACCATTATTGGTGGCCTTGCCCACTTTGCTATTATTTTGTGTTATTGTTGGCTAAGGTTTTGTTGTTACCTTTGGCTCTATGTCCCTTCACTTCCCCCAATGTTTTTATCTTTTTCGGATGGTGTTTTTGTGGCTTATGTATTTCTCTTGGCACTGTAGTGTTTATGTGGTGATCTTGCATCTATTGATGCTTTTGGTGTGCTCCTGTGGGGTTGGATTGATGATGGGATAATTGTGGCTAGGTGTGGACTCTCCTATTTTGTTTTGTTGGTCGTATAGAGAGGGGCTTGTCTTATGCACAGGGGGTTGTCCTTTAGTTCCATGGGCATCTTGGCTGGGATAGTCTTGCGTTCCATTCAAGGAGGCTGGATTTTTTGTGTCCCTTCCTTCATGCCAAGGGTTTTGAAGGTGCTTCATTTTCTGTTCCTTTGAGTGACCTTATAGAGGTAGGTCTTGAAGATATAGTGTTTAGTGATGATCCTCTTAATGGGTGTGTTTGTGGTTTTTAAGTGTTATTTAGGATGGCCTTTCTCTTCTAAGTGGTTATTCTTCTTGTGCTAAAGTTGGACGACTTGGTGTTGGTTTTGAGGGTTGGTTACGTTGAGGGTGTTTAACCAAACAGGGCTCGTTATGCTATGCGCCTACTTTGGTGTTGGGTTCCTACTACTATTGGAGGACGCTACCATTATTAAGGATATTTTCTTCTACCCCTCGCTCCCCCTTTGATGTGTGGTTCCTTACTGGGTTAACGCCTATTGGAAAGAGTTTGGAAGGTACTTCATTTTTTTCCTCCGAGTTCAACCCTATGGAGGTGAATTTTGAAGTTACAATATTTAGTTAGGCTCACCTTGATGCGTGTGTTTAGTGATTTTTATGTGTTCTTCAAGATGGTATTTCTCTTGGTAGTGGTTTCTCTCCTTGTGCCAAAGTGTTTATGTTCTTAGTGGTTACCTTGGGGGTGTTTATCTAGAGAGGGATCCTATTGTTGTGTGCCTTCTTTGGTGCTAGATTATTTCTACTATTAAAGGACACTACCATTCATGATGATCTCTACTTCTACCCCTTGCTCCCCCTTTCATGTGTGATGCCTTGTTGGGTTCATGCCTATGAGACCTCTCTTTCTATGTAGGTATTGGGGTCATTTTATTTCTAGATTATTTCTAAGGGAATTCTCCCCTATTTCTCTCCTTTCTAGGATGTTATTCCCTAATGTTATTGTTGATAGTTGACCTATTAAGGTGGCCCATGCTAGTTTTTCTGATAGCCTTGTTAGCAAAATGTTGCAAAATTCCTTCCAAAATTTGTTGGTTGTTCCTTGGCCCTATGGTTTGTTTGTTTCCAACTCATAAGAGGTTGTTAACAATATGGTTCAGGGTACATTCCTAAACTAATATATTCTGATTAGATGGTCTTGTGGGTTCAGGACTATGGTTCCTTCCAGTTATGGCTTGGGTCAAAATCCTCTCTTTGAAAAAGGGTCTACCTTTTTTGGTGTTGTTTGGGTTCTCTCACTGCTTGTGAACTCTTTTCTTTTTCATGCCTTTGGGGTGAATTGTTCTAGTATGATCCTATCTTAATTTTTATTTTATTATGGTATATGGGCCTATCCCACTTTTTTAAATCAAAACATGGATGAGATGTATTTGTAGATTTAAAAAATAAAAAAATACAAGCAAATACTACTATATTAATTCAAAATATAAACATTATATTACAAAAGTTAAAATGAAATCAGTCATGCCCAGAGAGGAGAGAACATACTACAGGAAGGGAAACCACATAGATCCTGGTCAACATGTAGACCAAACCTAACCAGCTAGTAAGCTGCAAAATGATTCTAGAAAATGGAAATGACAAAGACCATGGACCAATATGCTATATCTATCCAGAATATAATAATTTATTAAACACAAAAATATGTAGACCAAAGGCTTTAATACCCCTAATAAATGGAGATAAACGCAACCCCAATTTTTAATAGATAGAGGAACTAGAAATATTTTGTATACAAAAGACATTTTACTTAGAAAAATACTTGAAACCAAGCTAACAAAAGGGCCCCTAGCTAGCTCTAAGGATTTTTTTCCCCCACTCCTTTTCCATCTACCTTGTCCCCCTAAGACTACTTGTCACCAAACTTGAAATGCATAAAGAAATCATTGGATTCCTTTCTGAATCTTTCATTAAGATGCGCATTCCAAATATTTCAATGAATCCATTGGTGTAGAATAAGACATTGGGGTGCATAAAAGAGTTATTAAAAAAGGGTGGCCTTTGATGGATAAATGATCTCCTAAAATCCCTATTTTTCCCTAAAAAAATTTGCAGTTGTTCAATTCAAGGCTAATCTTCATGGTATTAGACAACTTCGTATACTAGGGTTACTTATTCAAGTTCTTCCTCAAAATATTTCCATCACATTTACCCTTGTCGTAGAATAAATCATACTTTTTGTAGCCTTTTCAAAATTATCAACAAAAAAAAGAAGCAATTGAGACAACAAATGCAACAAAGAACCATAATTTTGTAGTACATCAAATGTATTTGAGATAAATAAAGATACCACTTGAGAAGGGTAAATATTCTATAGGGCCTTAGGTAAAATTACTTCTTCTATAATAATAGTGATAATTGTTCTTTACATCGTTATCAAATTCCATGAGAAGACTCATTTCATGTACTTTGGAGTGAAGGCCCCTATGGTTCGAAACTCCTAAACAATGAAAGAAACATAAATTATCAGGTTAAGAGGATTATATTACATGGTTCATAGTGAAAGGAAGCACTAAATTTAAGCAATAAGATGAAGCTAACACTAGCAACCTTTGATTCTTGAGAACCCCACATCTATACATTTGCAGATTCCTTAGAAATTATTTGGTTGAAAAACTTAAACTGCATTGGAAGAAGGAAACAACATTTGCAAAATAAAGGATGAAGAAAAGAATGGCCTCCTACTTTCCTCAAAAACATCACCTCTCTACATCCACACAATCCTTGATATGTGATGGTATGAGAGGAATATACTTTTGCACAAGAGAGTAATATGAACTATTTACTAAAGATAGAGAAAGTTCTTTGATATCCTTGTTAAGTTCCTAATTTTAGTAGATCCCATGATATGAAATCCTTCCCAACACCTTCACAAGGATTAAGAGAATGACATAAGATGTCTAGAAGTTGCTGAGCGATATACATGGCCTTTGATGTGACAAAGCCACTAGTTGAGGACCATCATTTCTAGGTAAAAATCATTAAGTTAACATTTAAGGAGATATTGGGATCCTTACTACATGCCACATCTAACACATAGCTTTGATACTTTAACTTTGCATCACCATTACCAAGCATTGTTCCTAAGGATGACAACTTGCAAAGGAGAAAACTTGTTAGAAAGACTGATCAATGAGATATAGCTAAATCTATTGGTTCTAAGGGTTAATCTTTGTAAATCTATTTCTTATTATGCCTAATTTTCCCTTTCGCAATCCTACAATCTTTTTTAGCTAATGCATAAACATTGTTGTTAGCTTATCTAAAATAATATTTTATACTAAAATCTTCAATCCTCTGCAAGAGTTGCCACACGTCTTGAAGAACATACCTAATTTCTTCATAGGCTAGCTTATAGATCCCCTTCTTGTGTATCCTTTATGTGTTGCAATCATTTTTTTTCCATTCCTTTCATCTCCCAAGCCTCCAAGCACTTAAATGGATTTGTATTTATAATTCAATAAAGCTTGAATTATATATATATATATCTATTTCATCCTCACTCCTTGTTATATGCTTTTGAGATTGAGTACGTTATTGGGATAAGAGCAACAAATGTGCAACAAATATAAATCAAAATAAATAAGATAAGAATATGCCTTTTAAATGGAGTATCTGATTGCGATTAGAGGAGCCAACTTGGAATAAATATGAAGTAAATATAGATTAAAATAAAAATTAGCATAGCTATGTTTAATGTATTAGGGTGGAGATCTATTACTTAGTGCTTTTTCTCTCAAGAATGATCCTATTAAATTTAATTTCAAAACTTAAAGTTTGAGATGAGCATCATTAAATTTTATATGGAAAATATGTTTCCTTAAAAGTTTAAAATGCTATATATTGACCTCAAATCTATGACGGAAAAATGAAACATTCAATCATTGAAATTGTTTGAATTATATATACATCTATTTAAAAAATATTATAGATATCAATTTAATTTTTACTTCAAATTTTTATTTCATTTTTAAATTGTCTTATTTACTAGATGCATAAACACATAAATTTTAAGTGATAATTATTTTGAATTATAATGTTTATTATTAATATTAATATTCATAATTATGTCATTACTCTCCATCCTTTGTTGTCATTGTATATATTTCTTTAATGCTTTCTACTAGCTTAAATATCTAAATAAATCTATCTAAAATACACCAAGAGATATTAATCTCGAGGCATCTATTATAAAAATTTATTGATAATTGATAGGTGCCTCAAGACTGACACCTCTTGACATGTTTTAGATAGATGTATTAAGATATCTAGGATGTTAGGCCCAATATGGAAAGCTAATGTACTGAGAGGGGAGGGGTGAATCAATACTTCAAATCCTCTCTTGAACAATATCTTTACTATTATGCATAAACCAAAAACTGTTGTAACATAACATAAAGCTAAAACAAATGAATAACAATCATACATGATTCACTCCATAACACATATATTTTGGTTACGCAGAAACTCTTGGTTAGAGAGAAAAACTACAGTGGGGATGGCACGCACAACTTTACTACTGCAATAATAAAGAGTGCTAGGTTCGATGAATCTGGTAACACATTTCACTTGGTGTATATCAACTCGATGTATCATTATTGCTGCTCAGTAGACATACAGTGTTACTCGGTAGACAACTCGGTGTTTACTGGGCTCTGTGACTACTTTCTTCTATAACTGACTACTTTGTGCATACCGACTGAATATTTCAGTAGTAGTAACCGACTAGAGTATAGAGAATGACTTTGGACATAAAACTAATAGCAACTTAATAAGTAGTAACAATCTCCCCTTTTGACATTAGTTTAGATGTTTGACAAAACTTCTTTCAAAGTCATAACTCAAAAATCTATATACTTACAAAATTTGACTAAACTAACAGTATACATTTTTCAATAAAATAGTATATTGAGATATACTCCCCTTATCAATATATTATACAAAAATTTGATTTGCATGCTCGATGATCAATATTTTGTATTAACTGCTTGGTTGTCACTTCTTGGTTCACTGCTCTTCTTGTCAAAATTAACTGTGCATTTGAATACTCTGTTATGCTCGGTGTATGGTATACTCCTCCTATATACTACACTCCCCCTTTGATACTTTGATACTATTCTCCCCCTTTTTGACAAACATCAAAACTTAGTTACCATTTGGTGGAGGCAACTGGTCAAAAATGGATTTGTACTTTGTCCTTGCATCGGTGAGAGTGGTAGAGAGGGCATCCTTGACACCTTCCATGAGTGAATTCTGAGCTGTAATGTCAGCTAACAGTGAAATTAGTCCATCTAAGGTGCTTCCCTCTTGTTGAGTGGATAGGGAGGTAGCCCTGTTGATCTATTCTTGGATGGATGAAAGATGAGGAATGAATAATGTCTAAAGAGTTATTATATCCATCTTGATCTTGTGCTCTTCATTCCTAAGTTCTAATTGTTGAGCCATGAGATCGGTGATCTCTTTCTCAATCACTTCTGTTTTATTTTTGATATCTTTAATGAATAAAGAAAATGTACAGAGTTTTTGAAATAAATAAAGAATGTGCCTGAGTTGAGGGGACAACTCAGCAATAAATTTGAAAAGTTTTACTTTGCCAATAGCAATAGCTTTCTATACCTCTTCAATCATTTTAGTAGTGATCTCTTTGTCCTTCAACTTGCTCAAATATTCAGATGCATCTACTTCAGATGTCTCAGTTTTGGTTCGGAGTTCATCCAGTTGAATATGGATGGTTGCATTTGTTGTCACTATAGCTTCAGGTAGCATATCTATTAATAGTGCTTTCACCTTCTGAAGTACTTTGTTTTTCTTTTGAATAGCCATTTGTTTCTCCTGTTCTGCTTTGGCTTTGCATAGTTCACCAAATTCAATGAGTGCTTGCCCTTTTAGTTTAGAAATGTCAACATTCGGCAACACTATTGGTTTTGATAAATCTAATTTGAAACTATGCTTTTTCATTTTCTTTTCTTTACCTTTCATTGGTTGAACCAATACAATGGCTTGGGAGGCTTGCTTACCCTCGGTAGGTTTCTCAGTAGAGGCAACACTTTTATCAATTTCTTGAACCTTTGATTTCTCCTTCGGTGCTTCCGTGCTTGGGTCCTCAGTTGTAATATTTTTAGTGCTAGAAGGGGCTTGAGAGGTCTATTCCTCAGTGGCCTAAGAAGCAGTTTCTCCTTTTGTAGACTTGTGACCTTCCATTCCTTGTTCAGTATCCTGAGGGGTCTCGGTTGAAATAGGCTGAGTGACCGGAGGATAGGGCTGAACTTGATCCAAAACTAACTCACTGGATACCAGTTTGGCATATGCATTCCCTTCTATCATTTCTTGTTCTTGTCCCTTGGTGTCCATGATATCCTCTTCAATTTGTAGAGTGTCAGCAGGGTCTTGCTCGGTGATATTAGGATCTTGTTCAGTAACATCAATTGTTTCAACTTCAGCTTGCTCACCATCATTCTTGATTCGAAAGATTTCCTGCCATTTTTCCTTTGTCTCATTCTCTACATCAAGATAGAGGCCATTCATCAGTTTCAAGGCTGTTTACTTGACTAGGAAGTTTGAGTGGTAGTTTTTCAGATGTTCACTTATTTCATCTACTGACATGTCTGGAAAGAGATGTACTAGACTTCTTTCTCTCATCTTCTTTTTTGAGTCCATGGCATATTTCCACCTATTCTCAATATGCAATTACAATTCTTTTAGAAGAGAATTAGTTACTTCCAATGGGACCAATCAGAATTTCAGAAGTGTGTAGATGACATCTTCTTCTATTTGTCTCTTTACTACATCAGATCTAGATTCATACTTAACATATCTAAATGATCCAAATCCAACATATTGCTTCAGATTAGCACAAAAAATATCAACACTATATACTTCTTCCTTTTTGCTCTTAACAATCTGAAATTTGCTTGCATCTTCAGATTCGGTGTCACTAGACTCTTTAGTCAAAATGAGTCTCTGAGTAGATTTCTTTTAAGTTTTTTTTACCTTTGGTGTGGCAACATTCTTTGGTTTCTTACTCAGTGACATTGCATATGATCCTATGTTTGGGTGCTTGACTGAAGGAGTCGGTGATACCTTTGATGTATCCTGTTTCTTCCTTTTCAAAACTTTCCCTTTAGGCAATTCGGTGCTCAATGTAATAGCTGCCTCTTGAGCTTCAGATTCCTCCTTGGTGATGACTATAGTGCCCTTGACAGGTGTGGAGGAAGAACCTTCTCCAAATTTCTCCGTTAATGCCTTGATCATTTTTGTTGCCTTCCTTGTAGCATTTGGTACTACAATACTCATCTTAACTTTGTCTTTCACCTCTTCATATGTATTGTATCTCAGCTTGGTAGCATGCCTTGGTAGTGTAAGAAAAGTATCTATCTATTGTTGTGTGATGTCAAAGTCAATCTTATAACCCATAGGTGGCAAAGATTGAGTTCTCGGTTCCATAGCATTAACATAGCAGTAATCGGTGTCCACTTCAAAGCATATGTCATCCTTGTATTTCTCCACTAACTGGGGTGGAATTCTATACCTGTTATGCATCTTTTCTTGAAACTTTCTGAAATAATCATCCATAATATCATTAAAGTTATCACCTAGTTGTTTGATGAAGTCATTGATTTGATGGGTGATTGGTCGGTCTAGCTCCCAAACTACATTACCGACTGATGGAAAGAATTTCTCAAAATAGAAAAACATGCATACTAATAGTGATCCAAACTTCAGTATGTTAGCCGAGTTGTTCTTCTTTGGCTTCCTTATGGTGTTTAGATTCTCAAACAGGTTTTTCAACAATACTTCACAAAGATCAATTTTTATTCCTTTCTTCACAATTTTATATGCTAAATCGACTACTACACAGGGTACACTGCTTTCCCTAGCTGATTGAAAGAAACAGTAACCTATGACTCTAATGGAAAACTTTAGCTCTGCATCTGTCACATTGTTCAATTTCAATCCTCTGCAATCTGATTCCACTCCGGTTAAAGTGATCAATTCCTTTTGTGATATCATTTTTTAAGCTCGAGCATGATCAAAGATAGGGTAACCGATGATCAAATGAATAATTTCTTTGGTGATTTTGAATGGTTGCTCCTCTAACCACATGAAATCATCATGAACTCTACTCAGAACAAACTTAACCCATTAGGGTTTGAATACATGGGGATAGGTTAGGGCTTCAGTCAATCCTTTGATTCTAATATGTTCATACTTGCTATCCAATTTCCCATCTATACACAATTCATCATATGTGTCCTTGATTTCAACATGACCTAGTTCCTCAACATGACACTTAGTGAAGAATCTGACATACTCAACTAGTAAAACCTTATCCGGAATGAGTGAAAATGCAGTTTTATCATCTGGCTCAGATGCTACTTTGGGAGTTAGAGAGTATTTCAGTGAGGGCTTTTCAATGTTCTCAACAACAATGGGCTTTTGGATCTTAGGTGCCATTGCAAATTTTGGGTAATCACTTAACAAAAGATCCCTAGGGTTTGAGAACTTTTAAATGTCTGACGCTTCCAACTTAGCAAATGTAAGATAGATAATCACAAAACATATGATTGGTAAACTAGTTTGACAATGCATTGTGATTGATGTAAATACCTTGAATTTTGCTTTAGAGGAGGTTTGATTGCCTCGAATCGCTTTGCTCTGCTTTCCTAAAAATTCGGTAAGTGTAAAATGATCGCATAAAATCTTTAAGTACACAATATACCTTATCGGGCTTCGTGCAGTTAGGTCAAAAGACATTAAATGCACTAGGTACCACTTCCTCTTTATTCTTTAACCGAGTAGCCAGTCTTCCTGTATTTACCGACTAGACAGGCTTCCAAAAGACTTGATAAAATTTCAAATTTCCTAATGCATCTTTATCTATGCAGATTTTGAATTAAGTGCATGATAAAATAGGAACTATTAAGATTTAACCTTGAGAGAGTGCAGTCCCTTCATACCTTTACCAATTAATTTGGAATAGGTGCACCTAACTTGGTAGGTAAGGTGCTTTCTTCATTTGACACAATTTCCTTCTTTTTCCAAATCATCTGTAATTTGCCTTTTATTTCTTCAATATCTCCTCTAGGTTGATCTCTACAATCTCTAGCCAAGTGTCCAACTTTGTGACAATGAAAACATGCCATACCAGGATTTCTAAATGATCTTCAGTTGTTCATTCCAAACCTTATAAAGTAGTTGGCACTTATATGTCCATATCTTCTACAACATTCACACCATATCCTTGTAATGTAATCCCATGGTACTGTAGAATACTATCGGTAAGGATCTATGTGAGTTCGGTAACCTCTAGCATTTGCTCGATGTGCAGACCACATATAGTTCTTTTGCTTAAACCAACACTTCTTGGTACTATGTCCATATCCATTGCAATTTTTACAAAACCCTTTGAATTTTGCCTTTTGATAATTGTTGACAGACTTTGTCCTACATTGATTAGATGTGTGACCATATTTAATGCAATTATAACAATAACCATTAGACCTAATGACATTCAATTGCTTACCTTTTCTAATTTGGCACATGTTGGTAGTATGACCTTGATTTCCACAGTAGTTGCAAATAGGTTTCTTTCCTTTGATGTTCTTCTTGTTTCCAGCTTGCTTTGATGATTCTCCTCTCTCGGTAGTGTGGATTTCTTTCTCGGTATAGTTTTTTCCTTTGTAACCGAGTCCTGCATCTTTGTTGGGTCTTCTTGTATTCAGTTGCTCATCCAACATCTTTGATGCTTCATAACTCTTCTTTAGTGTTTCTTTGGATTTCTTCTCTATTTCAAGTTCATTGGTCAACCTTGATAGTTCAAGTTTCAATGCTTGATTCTCATTATCCTTCAGATTTGCTTCATGATGTGCATAACCCAATTGATCTGACAGATTACTTTGTATTCCAGTCATCCTAGTGATTTCATCATTCTTTTCAGATACTAATGCTTCAAGCTGTTGTTTTTCTCTTTCTAGATCTCTTACTTTATCCTCAACTGTCCTCAATGCATCAAAATTTTCAGTCATCTGTGTGCTGAAATGTTCATGTCCTCTTTTAATTGCTTTTAGCTGAACAGTCAGTGCTTTGTTCTTTTCTTTTAGTTCTCCAATCATCTCTTCAATCTCCTCAGATATACTATTCTTATATGATGTCTCAATCTGTTCCACTAGCTCTTGAGAGTCCTGCAAGTCATCAGACAATCTTCTTCTAACTTTCCATGATTTTTGCATTTGTCTTTGCATGTCTATAATCACTTGACTAGCATGATCCAACTCTTCTTGCAAATACACAATTCTCTGAGATTGTTTATAGCCTTCCATTGATAAGATCTTTTTCTTTAGGTTGTTAAACCCTTTTCCAAGATTGAAGCTCTGATACTAATTGTTAGGCCCAATATGGAAAGCTAATGTACTGAGAGAGGAGGGGTGAATCAGTACTTCAAATCCTCTCTTGAACAATATCTTTACTATTATGCATAAACTTAAAACTGCTGTAACATAACATAAAGCTAAAACAAATGAATAAAAATCATACATGATTCACTCCATAACAAATATATTTTGGTTATGTGGAAACTCTTGGTTATAGAGAAAAACTGCAGTGGGGATGGCACCCACAACTTCACTACTACAATAATAAAGAGTCCTTGATTAGAGCTACATGTTTAGCTATTTTTGATAGCTTACCTTGTTAGGAGTATCAAGATCATTAGATCTACCTTGCTGAAGGATTTTACAACACTTATTCTAAATGTTGCACCTAGTTAAAGGCTTTACAATTTATAGACTTTGTTAGAGTCTTTTACCCTGTTAAAGGTTTCTCTTACAACTCAAAAATATTACAATAAAATCTTTACAAATATTTGCAACTTTACATCTGGAATGTTATAGCAGATTCTATGTGCTGAAAATGAGATTACCTTTCTTATAGAATACCTTGGTAACCCATAGAATAACTCGGTAAACCCTTCTGTTTACTCTTTTCCTTGACTGTTCTCTGAAATCCTTCTTGGTGACCTCCGTGTCTCTGTAACATTCATAACACTCAATGCTTTCTTATGTATCACACATGTCTTGCTTCATACACCTCTATATGTCTCTCTCTGATCCCAATCCATGCTGTACAAATAGATCGCTTATGTCGGTAATTTGGTTCATTGCTTCGATCTTACAAACATGATTTATCGAATGAATAACCATACAAAATATTTCATTGGATAGATGACCTCAAAATCATACACAATCTTTAAGTGCAATTTCCAATGTGATAACGGTTCTTTGTTCCTCGATCTTATAACACATTTCCACATGTGTGTCTAGGTTCAATGAATCTGGTAACACATTTCTCTCAATGTATATCAACTCAGTTTATCATTATTACTGCTCGGTAGACATACAATGTTACTCAGTAGACAACTCGGTGTATACTAGGCTTTGTGACTACTTTCTTCTATAACCGACTGCTCTGTGCATGCTGACTGAATATTTCGATAGTAGTAACCGACTAGAGTATATAGAATGACTTTGGACATAAAACTAATGGCAACTTAATAAGTAGTAACATAGGCTAGTAGCATCCATAGTGCAACATGTAAAGTATTAATTTATCACCTTTTTTATTTAAATAAAAAATTAATTATGCTTTACAAACCATGATGCATGTCATATTCATTTAAATGTACACTAGGACTTCATTATTGATGAGTCATTTCATCTTTTAAACCAAAAATGTAATCTTAATTATTAACTATTCCTTGATCCCTTCTATTTTGTGTTCTTTCCAATTGTCTTCATCTTCTTAGTGGAGATGTTAGTTCCTCTCATGAATTATTATTTTCCATATGATTTTGAGAATCAACATCCATTATATTTTGAATTCTATCATTTGGTATTTGTAGCACACTATTTATTGTAATGGAATTCATCCCTTCAAAACTAACCTCAACATTCCCATTAGATTGATGGTGAATTTGGACGTACTTACGATTGTAGACTTGTATTTGTTATCCTTCTATCTCATTCAATTGGTTAGAATTCATCATTGTTTTCATTCTTCTCAATATATATTTGCCATCCTTAGGTGTTCATATAAGATGTGTTATAATCTTATCTACATGTTGTCTCATTTTCACTTCAATATCTTCCACTATTAGATTTTCCCTACATTTAACACTTCTTTCTATATAATTTTAGTTTCAGCGATTCATTTCTTCTTGTTTTTATGCATCAGTTATTTGTTCACATCATTCTCTCATATAATTTTGAGCATATTCTTTCTCTTCTTATTTTTGTTTCTCTTTAGTTGTAAGACTTCCTACTTCCTGTTTTTGTGTATTTGCCATTTGTTCACATCATTTTTATTAGAAAAGGACATTCCTATACCTTAATAAAAAAGAAAAAATAGGATAGGCTTGCACCAGAACAAGCTTCCACAAAGGCATGTAGAGAGAAAAGCTCACAAGTAGTGAGATGATCTAGACAACACTAAAAAAAGAAAACCCCTTTTTGAAAAGAGGCTTTTGATTGGAGTTGTAATAGATGGGAATCGAAGTACCAAGAAAATGAGACTACCTAATCAAAATAGAGGGGTTTAGGAACACCTCAAACCATTAATTTGACAACATCCCTTAGGATAGGATCAAACCAACCAAGGGGACAAACAATAACCAAAAAATTTTACAAGGCTTTCGGCAACCTATTGCCAAAATGGCTATCAAATAAACCAACTAGGGCCACCTCCATAGGCCAACTATAAATAAAAATAATGGGGAATAGAGTCCCAATGAAGTAAAACACAGGGGGAAGGGCTCCAAACAAAGAACCATGGAAAAAATGATCCCAACACCTGCAAAGAAGGAGAGGTCTCATAAGCAACAACCCAATAAGGAACAACAAACAAAAATGGGAGCGAGGGGGAAAAGAAAATATCCTCAAGAAGGATAGCATCCTCCAGCAATAGGAAGAAGATAGAACCAAAGCAGGCACATAGCAAATAAAGTCATCTTTGGTTAAACGCTTGCAAGGTAACCTTCCCACAATACCTATCCAAAGTTCATCCACTTTAGCTTAAGGAGAGCAACCACTATGAAGAAAAACACTATTCTAATTTATCTCTATTGATGGACTATCTCAAAGCATCCAACTAAGAGACTAAAGTTTGTTTGATAGTAATTTCTTCATCCATTGAAGCTTTCCCGAAGAGAAAAGTGTAAAATGTGAAACGATAATTTGTGAAGGAATAGGGAACAACTAAGATAGAAATGAACCTCTCTAAATTTTATTACCATTTGCAACTTTTATGGATTTACTCAGCCCTTAAACCATTAAAATGAAGAGAAAAGGGGAAGGGGATCTCCTTGACAAACACTGTGAGTTGAAGCGAAAAACCAAAATGGATAACAATTTACACTAGCTACTGATATACATGATAAAATCCATTTACACTAGCTATGGAAAAAACCAAATTTCTAAAAGATGGCTATGATGAAAATCCATTTATCTTTATCATATGCCATTTTGCATGTCAACCTTTAGAATTACTACCAAAATATTTTCTAGATTTGTAGAATGAAGGATCTCATTAGAAACTATTGCTACCTCTAAAGTCTCCCTACCAGGGACAAAGCCCTCCTATTCTTTGGAGATGACTAATGGAATCAATCTTTATAGTCTCATAGAAATTTTCTTTATAAAAATATTCTAGAATGTGTTGCAAAGTATTATTGGCCTAAAGTTAGAAAAAGTGGATGGATGCATTTTATTTTGGAATGATGACAATGTGGGTTGTGTTGAAATCCATTAGCATTTTTTTGTTCCTTTTTTATTCTTCTATGATAGAAATACATCTCTCCTAACAAAAGACCAACATTTTTGGAAAAAAATTATTGCAAATCTATCAAGCCTAGGTTCTTTATTCAAGGCAAATTAGAAAACTTTTCTAAGCTTTTCAATGGAAAAATCCACCATTAGCATTTTATTTTGGTTCTCATCTTCAAGTTTTAGAATGCACCCTAGTGGAGGTGAAATTTGAAGGTCTTGTTGAAGTTCTGGAAACAAGAGAAAATTTATAAAAAAATCATGGTCCTATCTTTAATCTCATTATGTGTGACTAGCTCTAAACCATAAGTAGAGAGAATTATTTATAATTTATTTATTTGTCTGTTCACTTTTGTAGATGTTAAAAGAACTTGGTACTCTTGTCACTCTTAGCTAACCAAGATTCTCTTGACTTATGTTTCTAGTAAAATTATTCTCTGCAAAGTATCTCTTCCAATTCTAGCTTGAGCATATTTTATATTGCAAGGGAAGAATTATCCATACCATATCCAATGGCTCTCTTATATTAATCCGATAGCTCTTGTTGAACCCTTTCTTTATAAGTGAAGATATTTTACAATGCATTTTGTTTTATTCTTCAATTTTTCCTTTTTACAAACTATAATTTAATACTTAATTGGTACATTCTTTATCTCATAGTAGAAGGAGTTAAATTTCAACATGATTACAAAAAAGGTAGAAACGTACAATATCTAAACCATATTGACTCAAAATTGAAGGATGTAAGTATTTATGGTGTTTTCGGAGTATTTTGAAGGAGGATGGAAAAGTGATTGGACCCTATGGATCACATAAGGAAGGGAGAAAATTCCATTGGAGAAGAGAGCCAAGAATTAAAAATTAGAAACCTGTATAATGTTTTGGAATTTGATGAAAATCTTGTCTTTTGTTTATCCAAGTGTAGGAGCTATTTTTATGGATGCAGTTGTAATGGTGAAAAAATGTGAATGACGGGGAGATCAAGAGGAAATCTTTTCTTCACTCAGAGAAGAGATGGAAGTTTCACTATGCATTTACCTTCAAACACTTTATCCATACTATTTTTAAAAGAGGGAGAAATTCACTAGATCCAATCTCTTCGGGAAGAGATTGCATACTAAATGAATTGACAATGGGATAGAAATGACAAGTTAACCCCTCTTTTAGAATGAAAAAATATTGAATTATGTGTTGTAGAACTAAGTGTAAAAGTAGAAAACAAATAATTATAACTCGAGATAGAAGCATGAGATGAAGTTGTGCACCTGGATTTGGCTACAATATGTCAAGACGAAGTTGCCCTATGAATTTGACAAAACGTTGTCAGGACCATGTTGAAAGTGTGCACTCTCCTTTGAAAAATCTATGAAATGAAAAAAAATTTCCCACCTCTACAAATGGATTCTGAATATGCAAACAAAGTTGTGCACCTACAACCTACACACAGAAAAGACAGGAAAAAGGGTTGGGATTGGGGGTTTGCCTTGAGGGAAAACCCCAGTTTTGGAATTAACCAAATGATGAAAGGAATTACTTGCAAGTAAATATAAATGAAAGACTGAAATGTAATTCACCTAAAGGGAGGTTGTTGATAGAGTGTAGGTATATATTCTTATATTAAATTGAATTTTGAAAGGGATCTCTTCTTTAGTGGTTGAATCCTTGACTTGAATGCAACACCTAGCCTTGAAGGAAGACTTGAGAATGCTCAATGCTAGAAAGGAATGCTGAATGCTTGCACTTATGCCCACTATTCGCTTATGAAAATTTTTTCTTCTTGAACTCATACAAATGAGAGGGAAAATTTGACATATATACTTGTAAATTAGTGTTAACTAATTGACTGATTTTCATCACAGGCTGACACAGGGAAAGTTTTTCTCGCTTTATGCAAAGTCCAATGCAAGGATAGGACAAAGGGGGACCCAAAATAGGACAAGCAAAAGGGAACCATGCCCCTATCCTAGAAGAATGGGGGTGTCACACCCCTATCCTAGGGGGGATAGGGGTGCCATGCCCTAGTCCTGCCCCTGTCTTAGGACAGGAAGTAGGTTCAGGTTTTGTGGAGGGTTGCACAAGTGCAGTTTCTAGGGGTTGAGAAAATCTCAGATCTCTGACCAAGCTTGGGGATTCGAATTGCCAACATGAAGACACTAATATAGTTGAAAATTGCAAGGGTCACAATTTGATGACACTATATTTAGCCCCAACTTTAGCAGGAGTATAAGCATATGCCAATATTGTGAGTAAAGTACAAGGAAACAAGATTAAAAGACTTCTACCACGTCAAGGAGGCAAGATGCACCAAGTCCCCAGTGGACTAAAAATCTTACGAAATCGATTGACAAAGTAAATAAGAATATCAAGAAGGTTCCTCTCACTATGAGTCAAGAAAAAGACCAAAATTATAAAGCAAAGTTGAGTTCACTAAATAATTCTAAGTATCAAAAAGGAAAATATGAGCGGAGTGTATACCCCCATGTTAAAGTGTTCACAAACACCTTATCAAGAGTGATTTATTTAAGGTAGGATACACCCAAGAGAGAGAGTAGATGGAGAATGTTATCACAAGGATTTACCCTCTAGTCAAGGAATAAACCCAAGAATAATGAACACAAAACAAAAGGTAATTTTACTTTCCTTGGGGTCAGTATTCTATATGATAGCTCATGTATATGATATATTTATATGTATATATAATAATCATCATTCCTAAAAGAAAGGACACTACCTTGGAAGAAAGGGAATAGAGGATGTCTTTTAAGTCAACATTAAAGAGACTTGGAAAAGAGATCTCAATTCTTTGCATCATCCTCAAGTAGACACTGAGGGAAAAATAGAGGAACAAGGATACACATAGAAGAATAGCCACAAAGAGCAAGAGAGGAGAGAGGGAGAAGATCTACAATGCTAATATTGCTAATCTAGCATGACATCCACCTCCCGATCTTGCTGATTACTATTTTGGGAAGGCGAGAAACACGCCAGAGGAGCGACATCGAGTATAATAGATGAAGCTAACACAAGATCCAAACAAAGACTATGATCATGGGCTAAATCATTTTGTTTGATTCTAGGAGCAAGGATTAGGGTTTGTGAGTATTCAGTTTCATAAATGCTTGTCTAGATCAACATATTGATAAAAACTATAAGAAGTATTAAGAGTTTTATTGCCATCAAGAATAACATTTTCACTCATTTCTTCATCAAGATTTATAAAAATAGGAGTATGAACACGAATAGGACTAAAACCATCAAATGTTTTGTGAAACTTATTATTTGGAGATGTAGGTTCAACATATTTCTTAGGAGAAAAGGGAATCATATCATATGTAAGAGTATTGGGAGATTGAATATGTTTTGAGAAAGAACTTCACAAGCTCAAGCATGACACGTTCGTCAGTGGTCTCTTGCACAATGATTTCGTTGAGTCTTAACTGGAGACTGAGAAGGAGGAGGAGTATATATGAAAGGAGGAAAAGTCTCCTCTTTGATAGTTGAAGGTTTAGGTTGAGGTCTTTTAGGCTGGACAAGAGGAGAGGCAGGTCTCTTCTATCTATAAAAGAGGAATATTAGGTGTAGGAAGGAGACTGGGTCCATCATGGGGAGGTGGTACAGGTCTAACCTTAAAAGAAATATTGTTGTTCTTCTTAGGAGAAGGAATAGTCACATCCATAGGAATAGGTTGAGGATTTTCCTTAGGAGGAAGATTACTCCTATCCATTAGGGGAAGGATTTCATCTTCAAGAAGGATGGGAATGGCAAGTGTTGGGTACCTAAGTTGACTCAAGGATAAGATCATATATTTCTTCCATTTTTGATAAGATTGAAAAAGAGCATTGCTCCTTTGTGGAAGAGATTGAAATTTCTTAGGACAAAAGAGATCAATAGGAACACTATGGCTTCTTTTGAATGGGAAAAATAAGATATGGTTCATGGTAATGATTTCTTAATTGTGAGGAAATTTCAAACACTTATGAATAGGAGAAGCAATAGCCTTCATGGAAGATAACCAAGGGTAGCCCAACTTCACATGGAATTGTTCAAAAGAGGGAATGATAAAAAAGTTGGCATCCATAGATTTAGTGTGAACTTCAATAGGAAGGGTGATAGAACCAATGGTAGGACAAGAGAATCCATCAAATAACTTCACAACCATATTAGAGTCATCATAGATCGGTTTATGCAATCGTAAAGTGAAGAAATATTTCTTAGTGATGACATTAACCATGAAAGAGGGATCAACAAGGGAACCATGACAAGGTATGTCCTTAACCTTTGCAACTATGTATAAAGGCCCATTGGGTGTCCTAATTCTCTCACTAGGGTCAAATGTAATACAAGGATCCTTAGGTGTTTCTTGTTTCTCTACCATGTTTAGAAAATTCAGAGTTGTGGTAGTAAGATCAAAAGAAGAGAAAGAAGTATGTTTAGTCTCAATCACATTAGAGGTATGAGATGGAAAGGGGTCAGTAAAAATCTTAAGATTTTGATTAGGAGGAGATATTGATTTATTTCCCTTATCATTCACACCTATGAAGGACATAGTATTATTATTAATCAAATCTTGAATCTTAATTTTCAATGCAAAACATTCTCAGTATCATGACCAGGCTGATGATGAAATTGACAAAAGGAATTTATATCAAAATAAGGGGATACGAGATTAGATGGGTCAACTAGTTTGATAGGGGGAAGTTTGATCACATTTCTTTGTAATAACTAAGATATAATACTATGTAAAGATCCAGTCAAAGGAGTAAATTGTCTTTCTCTTATAAATAATTTAGAAATAGGAGGAAAAAGTTGATTACTGAGCCTCTCAACTTAGTTGTGAGCATCGCATATGCTCTACATTGAATAATGACCGTTGAGGTGCTGATGATTGCCATAGATCTATTGTTAGTGCTCAATGATAGATTCAGTTCGATGCCTTTGCATTAAAAGTTGCCAAGCCTAGTATCAAAATGTTGACGGTAAGTGGAGTTGCTATGGACATATATGTCCATTTTAATATTCAATATTCAAATTTTTTAATTCGGGGAGGAGAACATGTTGTGGAGGATTATCTCTAGTGATCGTAATATTTAACTAGAAAATTAAAGTGACAGAGTTCACTCTCTTCATGATGCTCTTGGCTAGAGACATTGACAAGGTCACAACAAGCATTCTAAGGATTCAACAAAGAAACATGAGTCGGTACACGTGCTATTGACTGCTTAGTATAATGGAAGGTTGAGATCGAGCATCAACATAGTGGGGAGTTTTATGTTGATCACATTAAGCCGTACAAAAATGTGAAATGTGTGCATATGGGAACGAAAGCATATGGAGGCACCTAATGATCAAGAATGGTGGAGAAGCACTCCGTGAAATAATGCCTTGCAACAACTCTCACATCATCCTAGAAGCTTCGAGAGTCACATGAAGCATTCATTTTGCTAAAGCCTGCATAGGAATCAGATGATATTGCAACTGAAGGTCCAATTATTCGAGTTCTTACTTATGTCATTCTTGAAGATCATCAAAAGTTTGTCCTAGGATGGGAACTGCAGTATAACATTCTAGCACATATTGTTACAAGTGGATTTAAGTCACATCTATGTAGTTGGTCCATCACTTTGTTGTGGATGGTATTAAAGGAAATTCTTCAAATGATGCTTAAGCTATGCTCAGAGAAGATATTGTGGACAAATGATGAATGATGGAAAGGGCCAAAGGCCACGCAGCCATCAGATCATCACTAGGTGCTTCGGTACATGATGAATCCAAGTGAATGTAAATTCCATTGCTGAGCAAAATTATAAAAGATAAGTACTCTTTATCTTTGAATAATGCTACATCATTGAATAGTGAAGTATTTATTGACATTTCCCCTTAATATCATTATATCTCTCTAAAATGCTTCTAGGACAAATCAGAGATTGCATTCAAGGAAGGAAGATTGCTTGTATTTCTTCGCAGAGGAAGAATCGATATTTAGAGGGAGTCTGATATATCATCAAAAGAAACCTTGGATGAAGAGAAAAGAAGGTTGATATCTTCTTCAGAGGGAGCTTGACATTTTAGCTTTAGAGGAAGCATGCCATTTCAACTTCAGAGGGAGCTTGAAATTTTAGCTTGAGAGGGAGCTTGACATTTCAACTTCAGAGGAATCTTGACATTCCAGCTTTAGAGGGAGCCATGTCATCATGAAGATTTGGTTAATGCATTGTTCTCTATGATGGAGAAATTTTATGTGAAAGCCCTTGTTAATGAGTTCTTCTCTGTGATGGAAAAGATCAAGATGCAATCCTATGTTAATGAGTTCTTCTCTATGAGGTAGAAGTTTGAGGTGCAACCCCTTGTTGATGCATTCTTCTCTAGGAGAAGTAGGGCATTAAAGCCATCGTGCCACCCTCTATGAGTAGGTATGGTGGATCCACCCTCTCTGAGTAGGAATGGTGGAGATACATTCTTCTCTAGGATAAGTCTAAGGTTAAAGACCTCATTCCACCCTTTGCGAGTAGGCATGGTGGAGATGCATTCTTATGTAGGAGAAGTCTAAGGTTAGAGCCTGTTGGCATATGATGAAGTGGTGATAATGTATGTTGTCATTGATGTGAATATGTGCACAAAGAGGTGAACCGGAATGAAGATTTGATTAATTTCTTAAGCAGGTAAACCAGTATGAAGATCCGAAGTGGTCATGGTCAACTGGAATGTAGGGGACCAGTGTCAGGGTTCACTGAGTGTGATTAGCGGCTAATAGTCTCAAATCATCTCTAGCGTTACTGATTTTGCTTGTATGGTACAACTGATGGTGTTGTGTGATGAGTTAGTTAAGAACAAGGATAAGGATCAAGATGCCACATCAGCTGTGTACACATGAAGGATTTCTTTCAGGATCTTGCAAATGAAGTTTGAATGCATTGAATGTCTACCTCAGGAATGAGCATTTTTCTTAGCAGTGTGTGAAGAACGCATGATGGGTAACTGATTTCTAGATGCAGTGAATATTGGATGATGCAGAATGTGTTGAGATCTATCTTGATCATGTCATTCCATGTATTGTGTTTGGATGGTCAGGATTTGACCACTTGTAAATGTAAACTTGAAATCTTTAGGGTTTAGGGTTTATGCTACTAACCTAATTGTTGTCTATAAGGTCGATGAGTTTTGTTACTGTAGGAGTTGGAAAAATTTATTTGTGTGTCTACATGTTGGATATTTGATACTTGCCAAACTAGAGTGAGGAATCTATAGAGTTTGATTGCAGAAGAGAGGAACTGAAAAGGATCTACCTTAGCAAGAAGTGCTATTCTCAGATCGATATTTTACCTGTTGTCTTCTAACCATTTCAACAAAAGGAAAATCCCTTGACTAGGTAGCTTTAACAGGATTTGATGTAAATCCTCTAGCGAGGTGGCTGAAATTTATTGAGTTCTTTAAATCCTCTAGCGAGGTAGCCATTAACGGGGTTTCAACCTTTAATAGGGTATATAGCCATCCCTTAACTGGGTGATCCCTAACGGGATCGGTGCCTAACATAACCTTATTGTAAAGTCTTTAACCGGACTAGGCTCCTAATAGAGAGGACTTCACAAGAGTTCACAAACAACTTGTGGGTATTCATCCACACCGTGGTCTTTCCCATTTGGGTTTCCACCTGAAAATTATGTGTGTTATGGTTGTGAGAATTTTTATGTGATGATTGTGTGATTTTTGACTAAGCTAGATAAGCATGTATTGTTAAATGGTTGTGATATTGTTGATACAACTCATGTATGATTCTATCTGCAAAGTAGTTATCAAGATTTCAGATCTATTGTAGCTATGTGAAGTATTTTTGTTTAATCGGTAAAGCTATTATTCAGTTGTGAAGTTAACCGGTCAACTGTGTTCTAATTTGTCAAAGTGTTGAACCAATTTATTTTGTTTGTATTGATTCAGCCCCCCTCTCAGTATTGGTTAGGACCTTAGTAGTTCATCATTATTCATCAATTGGTATCAGAGCTCATCCATGTCCTCGGTGATATAAGCTTAACCGCTTGAGGCAAAAGATCCTATTTTAATGATGAAGAGGGAAGGTCCTAAGTTCAACAGGGACAACTTCAAAATATGGAAGGACAAAATGAAGATATATATCATGAGTTTGGGTACACAACGCTAGAACTATGTTGAGAAAGCCTATGTAATCCCCACTGACATTCTAACCAATTATCAGAAAAGAGACATACAAGAAAATGGACAAGTCATGGAAGCCCTTATTAGCAACTTGTCCGATGTAGAGTTCATTCATGTACAAGATAAGGACAATCCCAAAGAAGTATGGGACAAACTGGAATCCATTTATGGTGGTGATGAACATGTCAAGAAGGCTAAGGAAGAAAGCCTTAGAGGAAAGTTTGAATATATGAGGATGGTTGAAGGTGAGACCATTTCACAGTATGGCATAAGAATCAAGATAGTGGTTGGTGAGATCAAGAGCACTGGTGGAACAAATGATGATGCCACTATTGTCAGTAAAGTTCTGAGATCATTGTTACCGGTCTATGTAAACAAGATTGCCGCTATTCAGGAGCTAAGGTCTATCGACAAAACCAAGGTATCTTTAGACTCTATTATTGCTAAGTTGACTGCATATGAATTGAATGGCTATGATGGTAGTATTCAAAAGAATGAGTCAGCTTTTAGAGCCTCTTCTTCCTCCACATCGACCATGAAAGGAAAAGAAGTCAGTGCCAGCTATGAATAAAGGCCAAGCAGAGATATGGACAATGAGAAGATTGTGATGGAGTTTGAAGCTCTTTTTGCCAAGAGACTTCCAAAAGGCACCAAAAATTACAGAGGTAAGCTTCCTTTGAAGTGTTTTTCTTGCAATAAGATAGGAAATATAGCTACTAACTGTCCTAACAATGACAATAAGTATGAACCAGAGAGGTTTAGGGAGTATAAAGGAGTAGGTAGGAGAAATTGTCTTGTTGCAGTGGATGAAGGTGTTACCGATGAGGAATCAAAGGATGAAGAGAATGAGGACATAGTGTTTGTGGCTGTTAAGGAAGAGTTGTCTGACCAGAAAGCCCTTGTCTCATATATTGACAACTCTAACAAGTAGGTCATTGATAGCGGGTGTTCTCATCACATGACCGATGATCAAAGAAAGTTTCTCTCTCTTGAAGAATATGATGGTGGTGTTGTTCGGTTTGGCAACGATGCACCTTGCATGGTGAAAGGAAAAGGATCCATCTCACTCAATGGAAAAAGTAGCACAGATGATGTCTACTAGGTGGAAGGCCTTAATCATAATCTTTTGAGTGTTGCTCAGCTAAACAGAAAAGGACTCATACTGAAATTGAAAGGTAGAGTCTGCAGAATAATTGGAAAGAGTGGTGAACTCATTGCCACTGGTAAGCAGACCAAAGGAAACTTGTTTCAGCTAAATGCCAAGATTAGTCAATGTCTGATGGCAAAATTTGATGACAGTTGGATATGGCATAGGAGACTGTCATATAAATTTTGACAATATTATAAAGGCTAGTAAGATCAAGGTAGTAAGAGTATTGCCTTTGCTTAACAAACCGGAGAATGACTTGTGCAGGGAATGCCAACTTGGGAATATGTCTTCCTCAAAATTCAAAGGTAAGTCTTTTTCAGCAGAGAACTTACTTGCTCTAGTGCACACCGATCTATGTGGTCCGATGAAAACTAGAAGTATTCAGGGAGATCCATACTTCATGATTCTTACTAATGATTTCTCAAGAATGATGTGGGTCACATTCTTAAAAGACAAATCTGAGGCATTTGGAAGTTCAAAGCCTTTAGAGCATTGGTGGATAAGGAAAGCGGTAAAAGGATAGAGTGCCTTAGAACCGATTAGGGAGGTGAATTCACTTCTAATGAATTTAATAAGTACTATGAGGAGAATGGAACCAAGAGCTAATTGTTTGTCCCAAGGACACAACAATAGAACAACATAGCAGAAAGAAACAACAGGACTCTAGTTGAAGCCGCCAGAACTATGTTGATCCAAGGAAATGTCGCTCACACATTTTGGAGAGAAGTTGTGAGCACTGCAGTCTATACCATGAACCGGGTACTCATTAAGAAAGCTAAAGACAAAACCCCCTATGAGTACTAGATTGGGAGAACTCCCAATGTGAGTTATTTCAAAGTGTTTGGGAGTAAATGCTACATCCAGAGAGGTGAGGATCTGAGTAAGTTTTATGCTAAGTGTGATGAAGGAATATTTCTAGGATATTCCACTAAAAGCAAAGCTCTCAAGTGCTACAATAGTAGGACTTAGAGGATCATTGAGAGTATTAATGTCAGAGTTGATGAATCCCCTAAGAAGTCTGAGGAAACTGACATCAAGAAAGCAAAAGATGAACCAGGAATAGTCTTCTGGGAATCGGTTAAGAAAGAAACAAGTGTCTCTGAATCGGTAGAAGTTTCAATAGGTGAAGAAGAAGATAAAGCAGAAGAAGAAGAAGAAATGCAAGAGGAACCAACTACGATCATTCCTAGGTATGTAAGATTACATCATGATCCGAAGCAGATCATAGGAGACAAAGATGCAAGGATACTTACAAGGAGAAAGGTGAAAGAAAACTCTTGCATGATTTTAGAATTGATCCTAAGACCACTAGAGAGGCACTTACTGATGAAGATTGGATATAGGCAATGGAAGAAGAGTTGGAAGAGATAGAGAAGAATGCATCATGGACCTTGGTACCCAGACTGGAACACAAGAACGTCATAGGTATGAAATGGGTCTTCAGGAATAAGATGAATGACAAAGGCATAGTGGTAAGGAACAAGGAAAGACTTGTTTGGAAGGGATATGCTTAGGAAGAAGGAGAAGACTATGGATAAAACTTTGCCCTAGTGGCTAGATTGGAAGGTGTCCGAATGCTACTTGCATTTGTAGCATTCAAGGGTTTTAAGGTATACCATATGGATGCAAAGTCTTCCTTCTTGAATGGAATCCTGGAATAAGAAGTATATATTGAGCAACTAGATGGGTTTGCTTTGTCAAAAGAAAGTGATATGGTGTGTTGATTACACAAAGCCCTGTATGGATCGAAACAGGCACCAAGGGCATGGTATGAATAATTACTCTCTCATCTTGTGAAGATAGGATTTTTGAGAACAAGTGAGGACAACAACATCTACCTCAAATCTGAAGGTGATCAGATTCTAACATGTGAAGTATTTTTAGATGACATAATCTTTGGTGGAGATGAAAAAGGAGTTTGAGATGTCTTTGATTGGAGAGATAAAAAAATTTATTAGTCTACAGATTCAGCAGATGAAAGAGGGTATCTTCATTACCCAGTCCAAGTATATCAAAGAGGTATGGAAGACCTTTATAATGGAGGAGAGAAAACTGGTTGGAACACCGATGGTAACTAGTTCAAACACTAATGGGGACTAGTTGCAAGCTAACAAAGGAGGATGATGCAACATTGGTGATGAGAAGGAGTACTGGTTAATGATCGGTAAGTTGCACTATGTGGTGCACAAGAAACCGGACATTGCTCATGCAGTAGGCATAGTGGCTCATTTTCAAAAGAATCCAAGATAATCTCACATGGTAGCAGTAAAGAGGATTCTTAGATATCTGAAAGGGATAGTTGATTATGGATTGTGGTATCCATACAATGGTGAATTTGATCTCAAAGTATTTACCAATGCAGATTGGGCAGGTAATGTGGATGACCGGAAGAGCACAACTAGTGGAGCGTTCTTCCTTGGTGAAAGACTAGTCTCATGGACGAGCAAGAAGTAGAGTTCTATTTCCCAATCTACAGCTGAAGTGAAGTATGTGGTAGAATTTATGAATTGCACTCAGGCAATCAGGATGAAGCATGTACTAAATGGATTCAAAGTAGTTACATCTGAACCGGTGAGTATATTCTGTGATAGTACAAGTGCAATAAATATTTCCAAAAATCTGGTATTGCATGCTAGGACCAAGCATATTGAGCTCAGTATCATTTATTGAGAGAAAAGGTTTAGAATAAAAAAGTTGTATTAGAACATGTTTCTAGTAAGGAGCAGCTAGCAAACATATTCACTAAGCCCTTATCGAAGGCTACATTTACCTATTTGAGAGGTGAATTAGGGGTTCTGCCCCTTCATGAAGTAAATTAAAGATGTGTGCTCCACATCAGTCAGGTACTATCATGTTAGATCTTATAGGATTGATGTGTTTAAGGATGCTACTCCATAGGGGGAGCAACATAATGGAGACTGGAAGCTTGTGCCTCCAGTTTGGCATTGTTGTCAAAGGGAGAGAAGATATATGATGATGAAGATATATGGGGGAGAAGATATATGTTAAGAAAAGTGAACACTGACCCGTCTAGGTGGTGGTGGTAATCTTTTAGGTTGAATTGGTATGTTATTGGGAATGGTGCAGATACTGAGCACTGAGTATTACCATATCATCATGATACACTGAGTATTGCCATCAATGCCAAAGGGGGAGATTGTTGGTATATGATGAAGTGGTGATATGTATGTTGTCATTGATGTCAATATGTGCTCAAGCAGGTGAACCGGTATGAAGATCAGATTAAGTGCTTAAGCAGGTAAACTGGTATGAAGATCAGAAGCGGTCATAGTCAACCAGAATGCAGGGGACTGGTGTCCGGGTTCACTGAGTGTGATTACTGGTTGATAGTCACAGTTCAGCTCTAGGGTTACCGATTTGGCTTGTGCGATGAAATTGATGGTGTTGTGTGATGAGTTAGTTAGGAACAAGTATAAGGATCAAGATGCCACATCAGTTGTGTACATGTGAAGGATTTCTTTGAGGATCTTGCATGTGAAATTTGAATGTAGAATGTCTACCTTAGGAATGAGCATTTTTCTTAGTAGTGTGTGAAGAACGCGTGATGGGTTATTGATTTCCAGATGTCGTGAAGATTGGACAATGCAGAATATCTTGAGATCTATCATAGATCATTTCATTCTATGTAATTTGTTTGGATGGTCAGGATTTGACTGCCTGTAAATGTAAACTTGAAATCTTTAGGGTTTATGCTATCGACCTAATTATTGTCTATAAGGTCGATGAGTTTTGTTACTATAGGAGTTGGAAAACGTTGTTTGTGTTTCCATGTGTTGGATATTTTATACTTGCCAAACTAGAGTGAGGAATCTGTAGAGTGTGATTGCAGAAGAGAGGAACTGAAAATGATCTGCCTTAGCAAGAAGTGCTATTCTTAGATCGGTATTTTACCTATTGTCTTCTGACCATTTCAACAGAAGGAAAATCTCAGTTGTATGAGTTTAATTTTGGGAAGTCCCTATTTAATCTAATCACTTATATGTAACTTGTGATTAAGTTAAATGTAACTTGCAACTAAGGGAGACTCATATGTAACTTGTAATATATAGGTACGATCCTATGCTTGGTGCCAAAAGTATATGACTGACATGAGGTCTATTAGGAGGTCTTGATTCATATATATGAAAGGTTATGATTGCATTAATATATATGAATTCAATAACATGAAGATCATATAGTGTGCTTGGGGGTGATGATAAGAGCTTATTGTCTATGGTTGGGAAGCCAACAGATCTAATGTTTGCCTGTAGTTAATGAGTGCTACCATAAAATCCACATAAACTTCACAAATGGTTGTTGAACACTTTCCCCCTTATCACTTGGAGCCATAGGATTAGATTGCTTCATTTGACTCACGTCCAGTTGATAATTGTGGAGTGTTGCACACAACTACAGAAAGGAAGTAAACTTGGACAAAAGAAGCTTTTCCCTGATATCTTTTTGCAAATTAGAAATGAAAATTCTTTGAATATCATTATAAGGTACATGAAAAGAAATTTGAGCACACAAATGCTTATATCTACCAATGGAATCATTCAGTTTTTTTAACACCTTTTTTACAATGCATTAAATCAGTCAAAGTAATTGTAGGACTAATATTATTTTGAAATTGTTGAATGAAATAATTTGCTAATTGTTGAAAGAAAGTGATAGAATAAGAAGGCGAAGAGAAATACCATTGTAAACCTTATCTCTTAGTGTTCTTGTAAACAGTTTTGCAAACAATCTTTGATTATAAGCAAAATTGGTACACAAGGCTTGAAATATTTTAACATGTGTGAGAGGATCAACTTTTCCATTATAGTGTTCCAATTGAGGGACCTTAACATGCTTAGGTTGAAAAAATTTAACAACATCAAGAGAAAGTGGGCTTGCAACATCAAATGTGGGCACACTAAACTTGGATTGACACATGGAAGCAATTTGTTGTTGTAAGGGAGACATAGTTTGAGCAAGATTGTTAATGGTCACTTCGATAGAAGAATTGATGTTAGAAATGGCTGATTCAGAAGGTGGTGTGATGTTATTGAAGGAAGGCATGGATTGAGAATAAGGTGATGGGACATTAAGCTAATTAGGCATAGGTGATGATTGAGTAGGAAATGGGACACTTAAAGGAGGAATAAAATTGTTGAATGAATTTCCCCCTTATGTCATAGTGATTGGTTGAGGAACAATAGGAATACTTATGGAATAAATAGGTAAAGATGGTGGAGTAAATGAAGAAGAGGGAATTTCCCCATTACCAATGGTTGTAGGAATGACATTTTGATTTTATGTAGCAATGATGTTTGAAGTGAAAGTAGGAATACTATCCATAGGAGTGGTCAAACAAATAAAAGAATTGATTTGATTTGAAGGTTGTGAATAACCTAAGTTCTCAACACACCTCTTGATATGCATGACATTAGAATCAACAATATGAGTAATGTCATACAATATATCGACTACATTCTTATCACTTTGAATCATGCATTTAAGGCCTTCAATTAATGGAAGAGATTCACTATTAGGGTATTCTTGGGACATTCATTGTTGAAAGTTGATCTATGGAAAATCCAGTTAAAGCTTCTTAGGGTTCATCATGAGATTCATCAATTGGATAGATAGGGACATGATTAGGAAGGGAAAAATTACCATTATCCTCATTAAAGAAGTCACCCAAATTATGTTCCATCTCCTCAGTAATTAAAACTTGCGAAGCCTTAATTCTAATGTTTTTTCTAACGGCGATAGTGTAGGTAGGACTAATAGTGGTAAAACTCATGCACTAGAGGGAAAATTTTGAATTTTGAATAAGAACAACAAAGTGTACAAAAATTGAATAATGCAGAATTTGGGAAAATGACGATTAAACAATTTGAACTTTATTGAAAGAAGAAAATGACACAATTTCCAAAAATAATTTTTATGATAAATGAAAGGAAATTGGAATTTAAAATTAGGGCGAATGGGATACCACTTAATTTTCAAATTGATAAAATCAGAAATTTTAAAATCACAACATATTTTAATTAACAACTGAATTTTTAAAAAATTCTAAAAATTTGAAATATTGAATTTTGAAGGTATTTTATTTTATTTTAGAGGGATCAAAAATTGACAAAATCAACTAATTTTCTAGATTTAAGCTATTAAATATGGTCATAACAGTCTCCCAAAATTTTGGGAAAAAAGTGAAGGAGCATGTTGAAAGTGCACACAATCTGACCATCTCTTTTTTATTTTTTAAGGAATGAAAGCTATGATGATTTTAAAGATAAGATCAAAAAATTAGCAGATTTTACAATCTCTAGAAAGGAAAAATGAAGGATTTGATGTGAAAATAGGACCCTATTAGGGTTTTGCCAAAAAAAAGGAATTGAATTTAAAATCTGAAAAGGGTCAAACCTAATGGATAGGGACACCTTGAAAAATGTTCAGAAATCTAAAATTGACTGAAATTGATTGAAATTTGCACAAAATCCAATTAAATTTTAAAATTAGGGTCTTAGGACCTAACCACTTAATTTATGAAATTTTGAATTTTGAAAAAGGAGGAAAATTGGAAATTTGAATTGTAGGACAGAAGATAAGTCTGAAAACAATCACAAATCCGAAAATTAAATGGAAATTCAATTTTTGCATAATTTCAAGATGATTTTTAAAAATTAGGGTTTTGACAATTAACCTCTTAATTTTATGAATTTGACAAACACAACAATTTTCAGATCTAAAACAATATGAATCAATTTTTACACAACACAAGTTCAAGATTTTTATAATAAAGCATGTAAGATGCCGGGTTCACCAAAATGTAATGGTGAAAAAGATGAATGATGGAGAGATCAAGAGGAAATATTTTCTTCCCTCCAAGGAGAGATGAAAGTTTCACTACAGATTTCCCTTCAAACACTTTATCCACATTGCATTTAAAAGGGGGAAATTCACTAGATCCAATCTCTTAGGAAAGAGATTGAATACTGAATGAATTGATAATGGGATAGAAATGACAAGATAACCCCTCTTTTAGAATTAAAAAAGATTGAATTATGTG
Organism: Cryptomeria japonica; assembly: GCF_030272615.1. NCBI lineage: Eukaryota > Viridiplantae > Streptophyta > Pinopsida > Cupressales > Cupressaceae > Cryptomeria > Cryptomeria japonica. Next base: position 337,615,266 of record NC_081407.1, read on the forward strand.
TTGTAGAACTAAGTGTAAAAGTAGCAAAGAACTATTTGTAACTCGATATAGAAGTGTGAGATGAAGATGAGCACTTGGATTTGGCTATAATATGTCGAGACAAAGTTGCCCTGTGAATTTGAAGAAAAGTTGTCAGGACCGTGCTAAAAGTGTCCACGGTCCTCCGAAATATCCGTGAAACAAAAAGGGTTTTTCCATCTCTGCAAATGGAGTCAGAATATGCAAACAAGATTGTGCACATGCAACCTACACACAGAAAAGAGAGAAAAAGGGGTTGGAATTGGGGGTTTGCCTTCAGGTGAAACCTTAGTTTTGGAATTAATCAAATGATGAAAGAAAGTACTTTCAAGTAAAGGTAAACGAAAGATTGAAATGTAATTCACCTCAAGGGAGGTTGTAGATAGAACATATGTAGATTTTCTTGTATTAAATTGAATATTTAAAGGGATATCCTCTTTAATGGTTGAATCCTTGACTTGAATGCAACACCTAGCCTTGAAGGGAGACTTTAGAATATTGAATGCTGGAAAGGAATGCTTGAACTTATGCCCACTCTTCACTTATCCAACTTATCACTTCTTGAGCTCATGCAAATGAGAGGAAAAATGCGACATATATACTTGTCAATTAGGGTTAATTGACTGATTTTTTGTTAGAGGTCGACACATGGAAAGTTTTTCCCACTTCATGCAAAGTCCAATGCAAGGATAGGAAAAAGAGGGCTCCAAAATCCTAGGAGGACAAGGGAGCCATGCCCCTGTCCTAGGAGGATAGGGACATCACACCCCTATCTTAGGAGGGATAGGGGTACCACACCACTCTCATTGCCCTATCTTAGGACAAGAAGAAGGTTTAGGTAGCATGGAGGGAAGAACAAGTACAATTTTGGGGGGTTGAGCAAGTCTCAGGTCTCCGATCAGGCTTGGGGATTCAAATCATGAATATGAAGACCTTAGTGTGGTCACAATATTATGACACTACAATAATTAAAGAGGTTATTTGCATTAACAAAATCTCTAAAGTGAACCATACCTAATCAAGGTGGATGATACATCCCATTTTTTCACTATCATCTAGCAAAGCATTTATGTCACTCCTAAGGATAAAAAATTCACTTTTCAAATGAGCTTGAATAGCTGAGAGTTAAGCCCAAAGATATTTTTTTCTGATTGTTGCAGGTGGGGCCATATATGCTAAATATCTGGAAAGTAGAGTTTTCTAACAACCACTTCACTACATCTAACATCCAGTTATTAGTGGAAGCAATTAGATCAACCAAGTGGACTCCTAAATTCCATAGAATTGAAAGATCCCAATAATTACCCAGTACAAGAATAGAGAAATGTATCTGATTATTTCAAGAACCAAATAGGTTTTGAGCCATAATATCAATAGGTTTTGTATCTTAAAAAAGGACCATATAAAGAGAAAAACTATCTTATTGATGCTTAATTAAGTTCCTTTCTTTATGGGTATTGTGGCCCCTAACATTCTAAGATAGTAATTGTAGCATTCTAAATTATCATAGGGACAAGTTACACCTCATTCTTGTGCCCCTACTTTAGCATATCCTATCCTCATTACCTTTTTGGATCAGTTGTGCCTATTCTTTAGCTTTGAGGCCATGAACATTATTTTGTGGGTTCTACCATGGGATACCCTCGTCATTTTAACATTATTTTGGTCCTAATTGAGGAAAGACTAGGGTGTCCATGCCCTGGTCTAGACCATCAGGTGGAACACCATGGTTTGGATGATGGTAGTCTAATTTGAAATGGGATTGATGTTTTATCTCAATGGTAAGATTTGATTGTTGGGGCTTCGCATGACCATTGGAGATTAGCCTAATAGATAATTTACATATAATTCCTTCTATATAAATATTTTATAAACCTAATTTTATCTAACTCTCTAAGAAATCAATTCCTATCATTCATGTGTCCATGAAGCACACATCATCAAGTATTTTAAAAAATTGTTAGGGCTACATATTCATTCTTAAATTATTGTGGGGAAAAAATACATAAATCTTATGGAAGCATGTGTGTGTAATTAGGGTTTTCTAATGTTCATGCCATTTCATTCAACATATGTAACTACAATCGAACAGAAAAGCATCATCATCAACATGTGCACATTTAAGGTATATCTTTCCATCATTTCTAGTATTTCCATTTATTTTATTCAAGGTTAATTCTTAAACTGGGGGTTGACCAAGGAAAATATTTATTCCAAATAATTTCCCCTTCCTTTTTGTATACATGAAATAGGTACAAAGTTATGTTTAGGAGGATTCACAAGATTCATAGAGATTAATACGTTCACCTTTTGATGGTGAGAAATTTAGAGGGCCATGGAAAATTAAAACTACATAGTACTAAAAAATTAGGTCAAACATATAGGAAAAGATTTGAAGTTCATCTTATTTTACTCATAACTAGGTTGGTGTCTCCACACAACAATTGTAGCTCATTTTTTATACTCGATCTCTTCAATAATAACCTATTTCACCCTAATTTCAATATCTTCAAAATTCAACTTAGAAAGAGGACAAAACCCTAACCAAGTGAACCTAATCAAAATTTTAGATGTTTTCCTAGGAAAGGGATTAAGCCTAGGTATATTAGTTCCATCCATCTTCCAATGTAATGGTTAATTAAGAAAAATTCAAGGTTTTGTTACCTTAATTAGTGAAACCCTAATTTTTACCATTACATTTTGGTGTAGTCGATGTCCTTAACTCGATATCCGGCATCATAATTTTTTTTTTTTGTTCTTACATATGATTTATATGCATTTAATTTTCAATTTGACACTCATAGGTTATATTTTTAATAAAAAATACATAAATTTAGAGGTTAAATTCATAAAAACCCCTAATTTAGTTTCCTAAAGTTGAGTTGTGAGTTGCATAATTTTTGAATTATGCTTTTAGACCTAGTTCATTCTTCCATTACATATTCCAATTTCCATGTTTCAAATAGGAAAAATATATATAAAAAAGCATAGTTCTTTCATGCATTGTTATGTGTGTTTAGATTAGTCCTTTTATTCTTTCTTTCATTATATATTCACTTCTTTCATTGCAAGTTTCCTTTTTCTTAAATTAGAGAAACATCAAATTTCTTTTTCCAAGAGGAGGGTCTTAAGTTGCAAGGATTTGAGATATATAAAAATCGCCTTTATCATCTCCCTCTTTGGAATGAAGCATTGGAGAATGGTGTCAGTTATTCTCTTCATATGTTCCTCCTCCAGGAATGTACCTTGGTGGAAGAGGATAATCTTATAGTAAAATAAGGTAATATGAGTGAGAATTCCCTTTAATCATACCTCATCCTTTATTTATTTCAACAATCATTCCCCTATAGTTGAAGCATCAATGAGTTATGATTGTCACTTTCCTGAGGTTTGTCATGAAGATACATTAGAATAAGAGGATAATATGATTTACCATTATATTTTCAATTCTCAGTATCCTAAAGATGAAGAACATAACGAAGATCCAATAAATATTATTCATTTTATTGAAGAACATAAGGTTGCTTTCAATCTCCATCAAGATGTCTCTAAACATAACCAGAAATATAATTTTTTGGGGGGATGGGGTCAATTCTCTATTCAAATCAATGAACACTAAGAAGGGGGCGAGTGGGGAGGGGGGGGGTTCGATGGTTGGGGGTGGTGGGGGTGACTGTTTGTTTTACAAATTTCAAAATTGTTATTCTGCTTCTTTAACCATCAGATGCATAAGAAAGAAAGTAAAGTGCAACAACACAACATAAATTACCATGCAACCATAACACCAATATTTGTATGTGGAAATCCAAAAGGGAAAAACTATAGTGGGATTTAAACCTATAATATTATTGTTGGCTATTTGGTGGAATTGATTATGTGTTACATTGATGTTTTGTCATTGATGTCAACACTAGCTATTTGGATGCTTTACAGGCACCCTTTTGGTCCTAGTAGATTGAGTAGGTTTTGGTTAACATGGATTTGACATGATCTTGTTGAATTCTATATAAGCTGGTGATGAAATTGACTTGTTCATAATTCTTATACTCATATTTGGTTAGTTTATTTTGGTCTGGTGATTGGATGCTATCATGCTTGCTATGAAGATTGGTTTCTGATTCTGGCGAGGGTTTTACTGGCAGAGATTTTAATGGAGATCTTTGATGCATTGCATTATTGTTGTTGGTGCAACTTCTGTTGGAGTTTCAGGATGTTGTTGGTGATCATGTTTGATACTTGGTGTTTGGAGATCATTGTTGAAGCATGTGGACCTATACTTAGTCCCGATTGATCTAGGTTATGGATCGGCATTGATGTAAGGTGTGGATAGGACCTATTGTTGTATTTACGAGATGTATAATGTGTTGAATATTATTTGTTTTGTTCCATCAAAAATGGTTTGTAATTATGTAAGTCAATTTTTTTTTTGGTGGCCGACCTAATTATTTATGATTGAGGGTTTGTCTAAATAAGATGTAAGATCTCATTGTAGATCATCATGGTTATAGTAAGAGGTCATGGTCACAGAATGTAATGTGTGTATAATGTAATATCATTTAGGAAGAGGAGTTGGTTGATCATTGGAGATCGAATTGGGGTTGTTAGAGGATTTAGTCCTCCAATATTGTGCTTAGCCAGAACTATACTCAAGTATAGGAGATGTTATCTTTTGCAGTTCAACACTTCTCGAGATTGTGGTATGTATTTGTATGTAGTCATTGAGGCTTCTTTTGTGATGAGTAGTGTGCTCTATGTTGTTGGCCTTCTTACAAGTGCATGCCCCTTCATTGTAAACTCACATACTCACTCCAGAAGTATTATCTAACTATTGGTAGGCTTCCCACCGTAGTTTTTCCCTTTATCGCGTTTTCCACGTACAAATCTTGGTGTTGTGTGGATGGATTTTATTCCGTGATTACTATTTATGCTTAATTGGAGTATCTACTATTTTGGTATTATTGTTTTTGGTTCCGCTATTCTTGTTTCCAATTGCTAGTTCTACCGGTAATCTGTGACAACTGATTCACCCTTCCCCTCTCAGTTGTCTTTTGGTTATCTAAACTGTCAAATTAATGAACACTAAGAGGGGGGTAGGGGGGCCGTGGTTGGGGGTGGTGGGGATGAATAATTGTTTTACAAATTTCAAACTTGTTATTATGGTTCTTTAACCATCATATGCATAAGAAAGAAAGTAAAGTGGAACAACACAAAATAAACAACCATGCAACCATAACACCAATATTTTTATGTGGAAATCCAAAAGGGAAAAACTACAGTGGGATTTAAAACTATAATATTATTGTTGGCCATTTGGTGTAATTAATTATGTGTTGCATTGATTTTTTGTCATTGATTTCAACACTAGTTGTTTGGATGCTTTATAGGCACCCTTCTAGTCCCGCTAGGTTGAGTAGGTTTTGGTTAACATGGATCCGACATGATTTGGTTGACTCCAGTATAATCTGGTGATGGAATTGACTTGTTCATAATGATTATACTCATATTTGGTTAGTTGATTTTGGTCTGGTGATTGGATGCTATCATGCTTGCTATGAAGATTGGTTTCTGATTCTGGTGAGGGTTTCATCGACAGAGATTTTAGTGGAGATCTTTGATGCATTGCATAATTGGTCTTGGTGTAGCTTCTGATGGAGTTTCAAGATGTTGTTGGTGATCATTTTTGAGACTTGGTGTTTCGAGATCATTTTTGAAGCATGTGGACCTATACTTAGTCCCGATTGATCTAGGTTATGGACCGACATTGATGTAAGGTGTGGATAGGACCTATTGTTGTATTTCTGGGATATATTTTGTGGTTGATATTATTTGTTTTGGTCTGTCTGAAATGGTTTGTAATTATGTAATTGGTTTTTTGTTTGGTGGTCGACCTGAATATTTATGGTCAAGGGTTTATCTAAATAATATGTAAGATCTCATTGTAGATCATCATGGTTATAGTAAGAGGTCATGGTCACAGAATGTAATGTGTCTATAATGTAATATCATTCAGGAAGAGGAGTTGGTCAATCATTGGATATTGAATTGGGGTTGTAAGAGGATTTAGTCCTCTGGTATTGTGCTTAACCGGAACTATACTCAGGTATAGGAGATGCTATCTTTTATAGTTCAACACTTCTCTAGATTGTAGTCTGTATTTGTATGTAGTCAGTGAGGCTCCTTTTTTTATGAGCACTGTGCTCTATGTTGTTGGCCTTCTTGCAAGTGCAGGCCCCTTCATTGTAAATTCACATACTCACTCTAGTAGTATTAGCTAACTGTGGGTAGGCTTCCCACCGTGGTTTTTCCCTTTACCGAGTTTTCCATGTACAAATCTTGGTGCTGTGTGGATGGATTTTATTCTATGATTACTATTTATGCTTAATTGGAGTAAGTTCTATTCTAGTAATATTGTTTTGGGTTCTGGTATTATTGTTTTCAATTGCTAATGCTTTCGGTAATCTATGAAAATCGATTCACCCTTCTCCTCTCAGTTGTCTTCTGGTTATCTGAACTGTCTAACAATTATTCCACATGGCTAGTAGTAAAACAATATTACAAAGTGAATTGCACTTGCATTTAGTAACACTACCTAGAGATCACTTCTCAATTAGAAAAATAGGGTTACAACCTTGGAGGAAGGCTCACTTCCTTACAGATGATTACAAAATGATTACACTAAGTGATGAACTAGAAAATAGCATTTAACTATGCCACTAATCAGTTTTGGTTAGGCTCAAGGTGATCCGCTATGATTGATGTAATGATTTTCTCTATTGTGCTCTGCACCTTCTCACCTAATCATCAAAATCAGGATGCAGACATGAAATTGCACTCAATCTCTCCTAAAACTATTACATACATCATTACAACACACAAATATACTAACCAAGGTGAACTGATATATCCGAACCAACAAAAATGATCTTCCACAAGTTAGGCTCACCAAACATAAAAAATTAAACGTGTAGCTACAATTCAGCTTAGATATTTTACTGAACCATATTTTGGATTTAAAATACATGATCACATGCTTCCTATTCATCTCGTCAACCATGTCAAACATATCACCAATCATCAGAATATACTCTAAGAATCCAGTCACATGATATACCACCAATTAGGATGAATACTTTGTTTTGTTGCTCTATCAAATACCAAACCTTTCATCAGGCATAGAAATCAACACCGAAGGGTGGATTATCATGATAATATGCTTCACATACCCAACCAACTAATCACTGATCACCGAAACCAAAAACCACTTCACCAAAAATGAGAATGCTCAAAAAATATATATATTCAACTCCACTAACAGTCTTAATCTAAAAATACATTATCAAAGACATTCAGTTAGCAAAAACTCTATACCAAATCAAATCAAAAGGCTTATTTCTTGTCAATGACAGATTGTAACAATATATAAGCATTAGGAAACACCAATCTTCATTGGAGCATCACCGGAACATTAATTATATTCCATTAATATCCCCCTTTTGCATTGATGGCAACACTGGTTAAAAATGATGAGTGCTCCAATCACTAAAACTAATCTAGCAATCTGCAAATATGTACACTCACTAACTCGCTAACTCCCCCTAAAGATGTGCATCAATATACATGGATTTCTCCATTTTTCACTTTTCTCTCACCCCCCTCTGACATCAATAGCAAATTAATGAAATTGATTACATAACTTAAAGATGTTTGAGTAGGTCACATTCAAGGATTCCATCCTTTCAAGAAACACTCCAAAACATTTATTAGGGCACTATACCTGAATTCATGAATCTCAAGACTCTGAAGTCACATGGAACCATTTTACCTAAGGTACTAATTGCATCCTATTGTTCTCCAAGTAAGGTGTCCATTCAGAGATTTATTAGAATTCTCAGTTCTCCTACTCTACTTAGTTCTCCCAAAAAATTGATTGTGGTGCAAAAGAATGACTGATACCGGCCAACTCGCCCTGAAGATCTCTTATTTTTTTTATCAATGTTTGCACTAAATTTGGGCAAAACAGAAATGATTTGAAAATTTTACCACCTTCATTCGATTTCTCTTCTACACTCTTCATAGCAGTCTTTAGGCTTGCTCTATCTCTCTCAACTTATTTCAATTTTTTTCAAGAGTCTCATCTCATTAAATCTTTTCTATTCAAATTCATCGTCAACCTTCTCTAATGATACAAAATGAGTGTTAACAATATTTAATATGTTCTTAAGCTTTCCAGAGGGAGAAGCACTAGAGTCTTGACTGAAAATAGGCAAAAAAATTTCCAAAACCTCAGTTGCAAGAGAGATGACCTATTTATCGAGATTTAGACTAAGATTTCAATATCTTCATTCGCCTTGATTTGAGCTTGAGTGTCAAGTTTCAATGCTTGAAGAGGGGATAAGGTGCCCAAATCCACTGGACCATGAGAAAAATATTCCTCTACATTGATCTCCTTACCTTTGTCGGCGGCATTGGTTGTAGTCATGGTTATCAGAGGTTTCTCTATTAGCACATCACCCTTCTCCTTTTCAACCTCTACACTCATATCCCTTTTCACCTTTTTATATATCCCTATCATCTCTACAATTACTTCTATATCAAGAGGGTCTTGAGTATCTTCACCAGAGATATCTGCTTCTAGATTCTCAATAGGTGCATCTTGTGTAGCATCTTGATCAACTGTATCAACAAATGGTTGATCCTTCAGACTACCAGAGAATTCCGCAGTTACTTCTAGAATGGAAGTATCTTCAGGAATGTTCTCTACTGAGTGGGCGACAACCTCTGTCTGATTCACCTCATATACTATAACAAAAAGTCTTTTATTATTTTCTTTGTCTCTTTTACAACTTCCTAAATTTTACAAATCAGAATTCTATTAATTCTCCTCTTGCTTCTGAATTTCTCTTTTGTCAACTTCAATAATCTTTCAATTTCATCCCTTGATATGACTGAACAAGTGTTTACTAAAACTTACTCTTTCATTTCTTCATCTTTCCTGCAAGTAGCATTTCTCCAGACAACCAAAATGTCATATAACTCTTTAGGAATATCATATGATAGTTCAATTAGAGCTCTACTAAAGTTATTTATGTACTAAACAACTGATTCTTAAATTTCCCTCTAGTCCTTGTCATCAACATTATCATAGTATATAGAAAGATTATTCATATTTTCATCCTTTACTATTACATTCTTTATTTCTTCTAAGGATTTAGGAGGGATGATATTAACCTTACTAGACTCCAAATATTCATCTATCTTAGATTTTTGCTTCTTTCTTCTTCTAGGCTTTCTGGATGGCTCTCCTTGAGTCTTTGTCTTCTTGGAGGATGCAACATCACTAGATGGCTTTCTGACTACTCCAGCATAAGTAGCATCCTTCTTAACTTTCCAGACTTCCTCATCCGACTATGTCTCCTCCTCAACTCCCACATACTCTCTTGAAGGCTTCTACTTTTTCCTTTTCTCAACTTCACTGGTTGATACTGTTGGCTTAGGGTTGGGTGGAGGTACTAGTTTCTTCGCTCCAAAGAGAGGTGTAGATCTACTAAGATTTGCCTTGGATTTCTTAGGAGGGTTTACTAGTTTGGGTTCTGGCTTGATTACATACACCTCTTAGTATATTCTAGGGTCTTTCCCTCTATACAACCTCCTTTATCAATACCATCTATTCTGCAACAACTGCCACTTCCTTCCCAATCTTTCTCTTTCTTGTTGACATAGATAATTGCTTGTGTAGGCTTAGACTCTTCTCCTTTAAGGTACCAAATCTTAGCTTCTTGTCTAAGGGATGACTCAATATATGTTGTGCATATACCTCAAGTTGTCTACATCAACCTCATACCCCATGGGAATGATCTACAATATCCTTGTCTCTACTACCTCCATCAGAAATTGATCCTTATCTATGATAAAACTATTGGAAATTGGCACTCATCTGGTAATGTGAATTGCATTTAGTGTTGTCATTTTGGAAACTCATCTCTAGGTACTGATATTTCTCATCAAGATTCATTGTCTTATCATTTTTCTTTGATTGGGTCAACTGGTATAAACTACACACAACTAGTATATATATACTTTTCTTTATCCTTAATAGTCGATTAGTCTTGATACCAATAACGTGTATTTGGAACCCGACTAAGTATAGGACATGACTAAGATATCTTGTGACCTCGCTAATTTATTTAAAAGAATTTTTGGTAGCGTGTGTAGGACAACATGGTCACTAAGATTATACATGATATACCTTGTGATCCGGCAGCCACCAAGTTTATTTTCTTCATTGAGGTCGACATGGTGAAAAGTTAAACTGTATTTAAGTGAGATCTCTTATCGATGGAATGGATGTGACTTTTGATGTAATTTTGGATGTGAATAAATCAAAGATTGATGGTATGTGATTTGATCAGCGAGTAAAATGTTTTGTGTGCTATTTCAGGGGTGCATTTCTAATTGATAGAAGAATAGGGTAGAACAAAGTATCAGTAAACCGATTCATAGAGGAGGTTGATAAAGCATAAATTGAAACTTATCTAGCATGGTTAGATGCAATCTATAAATTTATCTTTATTTGTAATTAGTTTATATTTTTGTGTAAGTCAACGAGACTTATATTTGAGTAGTGATCTCTAGGTGCTAAGCCTGATTGCATGTGCAAACCCCTTCATGTAATTTTGGCAGGGTTTTCCATGTATAAATATTGGTGTTATTGTGTTTCTTATTCATGTGTTATTTTGTTCTTATACTTTAATTTTATATACCATTGATTGATTCATATGCAATAAGTTCAGAAATTTGTTTACTGGTAGAACACTAATTCACCCCCTCCCTCTCAATGTTCTTGAATTCCAATAATTGGTATTAGAGCCTAGTTCCTTGGAAGAAGTTTAACCACTTGAGGAAGATCTCAAACTTTGAATCTATGGATACAAGTTTGCAGGATCGAATTCAACTTTCTCTCGAGGATCTTGATAATTAACCAATGAAAAAAAATAAACTAAAGAATGAACTAATGCAAGCTAGAGAACACATCATTTCATAGCTAGGAAATATTTCAGTTATTCAAGCCAAGAGGAAGGAACTTTGTGATCAATTGCAAAATCAAATTAGTCATTTAGAATATTCCTTGAAAGATCAATAACAAAAACTCACTTAGGAGAAAAATATCTTGAATAATAAAATGCAAGGTCTAACTATGAGAATGTGCAAGGGGATTGAGGATGGAGAGAAGAATGAAGAAAACCTAGCTCAAGGATTGAAGGGAAGATCTGATGAATGCAATAGACTGACACATGAGAATGACATGTTGAAACTTGAGTTGATCTAGTTTAGGGATAATGAGCAACAATGTGAGAGACAAATAATAATCATGAGAGATGATTTAGTCACTGCAAATGAGTACAAGGATAATTTCAAAGCTAACTCTGAAAAACTTGTTGAACTGCTGAAGAGTCAGAGATACACCAATGAAAAGAGAGGTCTTGGTTATGAAGAAGGAAAAAGCTCCGGTACAACTCAACAAGATCAATCATTTACTTAGAAGAAGGATCATGCCAACAATTGAAACCACAAATCATCAATAAGAGAGCCTAATGCTCACAAATTCAATAGTACATTCTTTGTTTGGAATAAATATGATCATATAGTAAGTCAGTGCAAAAATAGAAATAATCAGAATAATGCATTATTCATCAGTCTTGGAATTGTCAGATGTCATGCATGTAGTAGATCTGGTCATATGGCTAATTAATTTAGATCAAAAGGAAATCAAGGGTACAACAAAGCAATTGAGAGGAACAATATTATCTTTTATGCATGCAACAAGTTTGGACATATTGCTAAATGTTGCAGTAGTAAGAACCCACTGATAACTAATCAAAATGCAGATGAGAAGGGAAAGGCAAAGGTAGAAGATATCCAAAAATAGCATGAGAAAAAATGGGTTAGGAGATTAGACACACAATTAAAAGAACAACAAGTAGTGCCATCAGGTCCTACACCAGAAGAAGGAATTACAACTGGTAACTAAGGCACTCTGCCTTAGGGGTAGGAAAATCATTGAAGATCATGCAAACACCCTAGATTAGATCTATAGTCAGAGAATTTTGATTGCAGATGGATACTCAAGTGATTTCAAGTGCTCACTGGAACTTATATGCAAATTATTTGATCTAGTCAGTTTTCCTGGTAGTATTTATGATAGTGGAAAATTAGGGTTAATGGGGATAAAAAGGAAAAAGTTAAGTCATTTCCTTACACAACGATCGAGCATTCTGAAGAATGAATTCTAAAGCATTTCAAGAGTCTAAGGCAAATTGTGAAAGCATCTACAATCGAAGGTGATTTCATCATTTGATATAATCTTGAGGTGTTTACCATCTGTAGAAACCCTAGTTATAGTATCCACATTTGATACTCCTTTGGTAATCATGGCTTCTTCATCAAATGTCAATACTCCTTTGGTGGTGGAGATCAAGAACTGCCTCGATCCTGGATTTAAGAAGAACCCTTTCAAGTCTCTTTTGGATGATCCATTGGGGTCATTTTTGAGTGTCTACCATGGTGTTCTTCATACTAAAGAGATTAGGGCATACATCCATTGTGATATTGAGGATCTTGGGAGCTATGAGTTATCCTGCGTGTTCACCAAAAATCTTATCACCGACAATTAGCTAAAGGAAAAAATTGCCCATATACAGAGGAAGTGTTTTACCCAATTTATGGAATTTCTAACATTTGATGAAGTTGAATGGGTTTGATATATACTTAGATGCATTCATGGAGAATTCATTTGGTTGGACCGACCCTACAAAATCACTGAGGAGGTCATAAAAAAAATCACCTGCCTGGATAAGGTTAGATGTCTGCCTAGGCCTAGGTCAAAAATATCCAACACCAAACTCTACAAACTCACTCGCACCACCTTCTATGGTGGATTGATGAGAGTTGATTATATAAAGGATATTGATATCAAATTTGTAGAAATGGTAATCGGATAAAAAGTTTACCAATCAAATTGGCTAAACTCTATCTTCGATAATAATATTCTTATTGCTCATCAAATCATGAAGGAGGACACACACTAAGACCTGTGTAGTGTGGTGCTGAAGAAATTAGTGACAAACATTCAAAAAATAAAATAAGATAAGAAAAATAATTTCCAGTATGGATCTTTTGTTATATGTTTGGCATTCTACTTTTTGAATACAATTCCCGATCATGGTAAAATAGAGTGGGATTTTGATAGATCGGTAGCCACTCAAATAACACAAATTTTTGATAGTCAAGGTGATAAGAAATAGAAGGACAACTTATGGGAATTTTTCAAAACTTTTGAAGAAGAAATGAAAAATAGGGCTAGGATTCCTAAATCAATAGTAGAAAAATATAAAGATTATATTTTTTTTATGGTAAATAAAGATGAATACATGATGGAGGAACTCCAGTCTAGAATAGTCTGGATCATATCTATGGTCTATGAAGTGGATGAGGCCACACTAGATGCTTATGCACAATACTTAGTTGAAGCTCCAATTGATGAAAAGGAAGAAAAATTTGGCATAACCCAAGAGAAAGGATTAAAAGTTTGCCATGATAAAGTCGCACCAGCAATAAGAAGAAAAATGACCAAGGTTGCAGTTGAAACTTTAATAAGTGAGGGTCATGAAAGGGATAAACTTGAACAAAGGGTCAAAATTCTTGAGGCCCAAAGAAAGGAAGAGAGAGAAGAAAGAAAGGTAGCTCAGGCCACTCCCAATGTGGTCCTGGTTTTTACAGAGACTGCAAAACAACTGAAAGCACCATTTGGTGAGCCTACCACTCCTAAGCCAATAAAATTAATGAAAAGAAAACAAAAAGTGGCTATGGAATATATGACTATTTCTTTAGAGGAGGCTGAATCAGATGTCAAGAAATCTCCAAAGAAGAAAGGTGTTTTTACAAGGGTTGTGAGGGAGAAGAAGGAAGATAAGAATAAAGAGCCACCTAAGGAGCCTCCTCAGAAAACATCCAAAATCACCATTGTACATAAACAAAATCCAAAGTCTGATGAGCAGTCTAAACCGGAAGGAAAAAAGAGAACCGGTAAGAAGAAACTAGATGGTCAAGACATCATTGATCAAATTATTAATGACAATAATCTAGATAATATTTCTACATTATTTGATGATTTTAATAATAAAGATAAGAAGTAGTTAGAGGAAGCTATTGTTTTAGACCTTTATTCTTTCAGTAGAGTATTGATTGAGTTAGATAAAATTTTTGCCAAAGTAACTATATGATAAATTAGAGATTAGAAAATTACATGCTCAAACTCTGGACTAGCAAATAAAAGAGAAAAAATTAGTCAATCTTTGTTCATCAATAACCCCACCAAAGATAGAAGATTTAATCAATAAAATAGGTTTATAAGAATTCAATCCAAAACATCGAATAAATAACTTGATGTTAGAAAGATTTGAAGAAATCCAGAAAGAGATAATTGATATTTGGGTCAGAATTCATATAAGTCTAGGATATGAGTTGAGCCCTAGTTTTGTTCAATCACAAAATATACAATTACCAGAGGACAAGGAATTTGTGAAAAGAGATGAACAAAATGTAAATACTAATCCATCGGTTAACACTCCACCAATTTCTATTGAACTAACCAGTGAATCTAATTTTCAAATAGAGGATACCCTGATAAAAATTGTATACGATACAGAGGCTAATATTGAAAAAGAAGAGGATACCGATAATAAAGGTGTTGAGGAAGCACCATAACAGATTGACGTACCAATTGGTGAAGCCACCGGTGCCTAGGAAATAAAGGATAGATTAAATAAATATCTGACAGACAAAGGCAAATAGACTATGACAAACTTCTCTTTCGGCTTGGCATTTGACACATCATCCATATCCAAAGGAAATATACCATAATTTTCTATCTGTTTGTACAAGCCTTATCACGTGTCTTCGATAGAGAAACTTTTGGCTCCTTTAGCACTCCAAGCTCAAGAAACTCAAGAATTGGCTGAGAAGGAATCCAAAGATAAATAATTGATTAAGAACACTTTTGAAGTTTTGAATTAGTTAGTACCTGATTTCTAGGCACATGAGAGTGCAAGATCATTCGGTAAATTACAAGAGATCATTGATTTTATTCAAAATCATTATGATTCTTTTGTTAAGATTTCAATAACTGAGGCTAAGAATAAATTTGTTGAGGCCTAAAAGTAGGCATTTTTGTAGATGATTGCATCTACGAAGGCTAAGCTTCAAACATGTTTAAAATCTATTGATGCAATATTGGTAGAAGGTGCAAATGTTTATAAGATGTGTCTAGATTTTTCTAAGCTTACAAATTCTATAAACAGGCAAATTTTAGATTGTAAAGATAACTTGATTAAAATTTCTAATTCTTATAAGCTGACAATGAATTTAACCAATTCTTTTGATGGTCCAATTTTAGTAGTTATGGATCAAATTTTGAGATTAGAGAAGGAAAGGGACAACATAATAAAGCGAGCGAGTAAGCTCTGGAATTTCATAGGTCCCCGACTTCATAATTTTGTATTTTACAAGATAACCAACATGAAAAAGGAGGATCTCACAGAATCTAAGGCAATTGAGTACTATGCGAATCTCTTGAATGGATTTACCTCCATTCTTGATTCTCTTAATTAGGGTTGAGATACATACATCTCATTTTTTAAGAATTTATATGCTGATATTTTGAAACATGTATAGGAGTCGATATGTATATGTTTATACAACATTTTTGGTGGATACCCACTTTGTCATTGATGTCAAAGGGGGAGGAGTACAGTGAAAAATGGATGTAAATAATAGGGGGAGTACACTTGATGTATATAGCTGCACAGATGTACAGGTCAAGGGGAACAGATTTAGGGCATTCGATTATAGTATCATTTTTCACATGAGTGTTGCCATCAATGCCAAAGGGGGATATTGTTGGCAATTGAAACTCATCCGATAAGGTAAATTGCATTTAGGGTTTTCATTGATGGCAACTCGCCTCTAGGTATTGATATTTCTCATCAAGATTCATTATCTTATTATTTTTCTTTGATTGGGCCAACCAGTATACACTATACACAACCAATATATACACTTTTCTTTATCCTTAATAACCAGTTAGTCTTGATAATAGTAATGTGTATTTGGAACCCGGTTAAGTATAGGAACTGGCTAAGATATCTTGTGACACCAATAATTTCTTTAAAGAAACTTTTGGTAGCGTGTGTAGGCCGACTGACATGCAAGATTATGCATGATATACCTTATGATTCGATAGCTGATAGGTTTATTTTCTTCATTGAGGCTGACATGGTGAAAAGTTAAAGAGTATTTAAGGGAGATCTTTTAGCGATGGATTAGATGTGAATGAGATTTGATTTTGGATGCGAATCAATCAAATATTGATGGTATGTGATTTGATCATGGAGTAAAAGATTTTGTACCCACTTTCAATTCATGGCAGAACAAGGTAGAACAGAGTATTAGTAAACCGATTCATAGAGGAGGTTGACAGAGCATAAACTAGAACTTATCTAGCATGGTTAGATGCAATCTATAATTTAATTTTTATTTGTAATCATTGTATATTGTTGTGTAAGTTAGTGAGACTTCTATTTGAGTAGTCAGCTCTAGGCGGTGAGTCTGATTGCATTTGCAATCCCCTCAATGTAGTATTTGTATACCTTGATCAAGTATATAGATATTGTAAGTATCATCCCCAACATGTTTTTTCCCTTTCTAGGGTTTTCCATGTATAAATATTAGTGTTATGGTATTTCTTCTCCAAGTGTTATTTGGTTTATGTAATTTAATTTAATTTATTAGTAACAGGGTCATATGCAATAAGTTCAGAAATTTGTTTACTCATAGAACACTGGTTCACTCACCCAACTCTCAGTTTTCTTGAATTCCAACAAAAGAATTTTTTTTCTCATAATTCTTTACTATAGCTTTGGGGTATCTCTCTCTACTCTTCATAGTGGAATGAAAATTATTGAAGTATCCCTATAATGTAGATATCTTCATAACAAT
The DNA here is from genome assembly GCF_030272615.1 of Cryptomeria japonica. Lineage (NCBI taxonomy): Eukaryota > Viridiplantae > Streptophyta > Pinopsida > Cupressales > Cupressaceae > Cryptomeria > Cryptomeria japonica. Next base: position 337,632,336 of record NC_081407.1, read on the forward strand.
GTCACCAATTCCCAATAACACTTTCTTGATTTGCATGGCCACTAGTTTATCATAGACCCATTAAACCTTCCCTTTTATACTAGAGATATCATTTAAGAAGAATAATGCCAAACAAATGATAAGGGAACCAAACTTGAAGGATTTCTTTTTATCTTGCTTGACCTTGTTTAAGTTACTCAATAATTTTCTCAAAAGAACTTCTCATAAATCATACCTTTTATCTTCTTTCAGGTTCTGATAGGTTGAAAATATTGCAGTACTAGAAACTGAGTTCTACATACTTGATTAATAGACCTTGTAACTAACTACCATTGATGAAAATTTGACATCATGCTCCAAGATGTCACTGATAATCATTGCTCTATTGTCAAACATTGAACCAGTAGTGGCTATCACAGTATTATTTGATACCTTCCTTAGACTAGGCACTTCACCGGTTGCACTTAGGCATGTTACAACTTGAATTCACTTCTTGGTGATCTTATGGGGCCTATCTAGCCAAATGAACTCATCATGGACCCTTCTAAAGATGTACTAGATCCATTATGCTTCATCAAATGATGGGAAATTGATGAAATACACAAAACCCTTATCTTGAAGAATCTTATATTCTAGTTTTAGGTTTCCCAAGAAGTTCATAGAGTTTACTTTAGTGGCGAATATTTGCCAATGATGAATATTTCACATTGACAACCTGGAAAAAGACGAATATATTTTACCCACTAGGAGTGGCCATGTTGCCAGGAATTTATAAATACTCATCAAATGGATAACCCAATCATCCATTTTTTTTATGTAATTAATTGTATCTATGTGAAGATTTCGCCAATAGAATACACATTTTCCACACAATAAATTTAATTTTTCTTACTACATTCTCTGAGGTTACCTAAATAGACGACCATAATTTGCCAATAGCCATATATAGATTTATTTTATACGAGGACCCAATTCACCTGACATTTTGCATATGTGTGTCTCCATTCACCCCAAATTTTTTTAACTCTCTTATATTTGCCAATTAACTAGTCAACCCATAATCACCTCAAAAATTACATAACACATGTTATACTTAAGGAGAATTTGCCAAATATTTGTATACCATATAAAATTCTTGCTAAATTCATCAAATAAGGATTGGTATAAATAAATTCAAAGATCATAGGTCTATCTCTATACCATTTGGTTGGTTCTGGGCTCTCAATTCTGATCAATAGCAAAGTTTTAGACCAAGATCAACCATTGCTACTGATTACATTGGTGACTACTAGTGACCTATTAGGTGAGTCATCATATTTTTCAAGTGTTAGAATATTATTCTGAATTCATCTCTTTATGTTTACACTATTGAGTTTATTCTTATTCAGTGGGGACTCGGTAGTGCCAGTGGTCACCCTAGAGACCTTAGACATCAAGATTGTAGGCCATAGGGCCAATGAATCATATAGTATAGTCTATTTACTATTATTACTTCTTTAACAACTTTATATTTTGTTGTAGCCTTTATTTCATTGGAGATGTGAAACAGGAAGAAGGGTAGGAATCTTGAATAAGGGGGAAGGTCAAGAGAGACCAAAAAAATGTAGAACGTTGTCTTCATACTTTGGCATTGGCAAAGATCATGGTGAAAATTAGGAAGGTACATCATCACAAGTACAAGTAAAAGACTCACAACCTTCACTGCATATGGAATAAGGTGGAGAACCTGATATCTCAGATCAGGATGTACTTGAAGAAGATTTTCTAGTAGATACTCAAGTTAGCCAGAATGATATAATTGACTTGGGTAATAATGCCACAGATGATAATGCATGGAAGGGGACAAAAAAATCCATATCAACAAAGGATAAACCCAAATAAACAAAGGATCAACCAAAATAAAAAAGGATTGGGAGTGGGATATGTTAGTGAGGAATTTTCAAATTAATTGGGCGTCAAAGTATCTATTTATTGACCTAGTGGATAATTTCAATTGAAGGAGAGCCTCCAATACAATACAGGTGTAATATTTGGACTTGGAAACATAAGAAGGAAAAGAGGTTGTAGCTAAAAATTGACACCATAGAAAAGAATATGGATAAAGTTAATGAAAAAAAAAAGATAGACGGAGTTGGAAATTCAGTGATAAGATGGATAAAAAAGGAGGAATGTCGAAGAATTTAATTTTCATGAGAAAATACAAATGAATCTTGCTGAATTTAAAGGTTCTATTGAAGCTATGCTTGGAAAATAAATGCAAATAAAACACTTGGGAAAAGTTGTTCAGTTAATTGTTGTTTTTCATATTTTGAGCAAAGAGCGTGCTATGATAGACTAGTCATCAATGAGTGGTTTATTACACTTTTTAAAAGTTCCTAACAATCCTAATAGTCACTGGTTAGTAAATAATGGATGGGAATGAGCAATTTGTCTTGCTAAGGTTAAAAAAGAAGATGTAAAGGAAAAAAAAAGAGAGTCAAACTTTATTACATTGTCTTTAGACGAAGTTATGGTAGTAGATAATACGACGTCGGTATGCATGCATTTAATACTATACAGAATCATGTCAGCCAACCTCATCTACTATATGTTGCTAAAATGAAAGATATTGTGATAGCGGAAAATTTATTTCAACTAGTTAAAAATTATTTAATTAAATAGGGAGGTATGGATGACATGGCAATTTCCAAAAAGTTGGTGTGTGTTCGAGCTAATTGAGCTTTAGTAATGCAAGGTCATAGGAACAGTCTTTGCATAAATATAGAAACTTCTTGCATACCCTACATTACTTTCATTCACTACATGGCCTGTAGAATGAATCTACCTTTTAGAATTGTTAGCAAGTATGATCTAGTAAAAAGAATTGAACATTTAGTTAGAGAGCTCTACTCACACTTTTGTCAAAGTCCCAAATGATTTATGGAATTTCAACAATTTGTTAGAGTAACTGATGGGAACAAGATTCTTAAGGATAATGATACCAGATGAATATCTTTGGATGGTCTAGCGCACTGAGTTTTTTCAAATTATCCATCCTTGATTGGACTATTTTACACAAATCATGATGAATCAGAGAAACCAAAATTTCCTAACCTACTTCAGAGGTTAAGTAATATAGCGACACTCTTAACTTTAGCAGCTCTTCTCCTGATGCTAGAGGAAATAAGGAATATTATTAAAAAAGCCCAAGAAAGAGCTATGTATTTTGCTGAATATGCTAAGATGTGTAACATGACATGCGTCACCCTCAATAATCTCTATTGATTTCAACCAACATTATCTGATGTAATTTTTTCTATGTGGCAGACATACAAATTTGAACAATCCTGACAACTTTTTACAGATTAGTACAAATGAGGATATATGTGCTAGTGTACATAGAGTAGAGATACCAATGCACTTCTTTGCCACATTCAAGCCCCAGGAACTAGGAAAGCACCCCATGAAGGAACTAGAAAGATTGTTGAATCTCTAACTGCTTCTATGAAGAAAATAGCCTTGGATCTTTCCTCAAAGATTATAACCAGATTCCCTTTTGAGAAACTACTTGAAGCCATGTCTATTGTGTTTCCTCAATATTGGAACTTCAACAGTGTAACTGATTTTCAAGCTAAGCTACTAACTTTGATAAATCAATTTTTTAAATCCATAGAATTCAATGAAGTAATTATAAATGGAATTTTAAACAAAAATATCCTTAGAGAGAAATCATCCCATTTTGCATACACTATGAGGGAAAAATATGACAGAATGGAGAACCCCCACAAAGAGGGATCAATAAAAAGGCTTTGGATAGATCTAGGTAAGAACAAAGTATTGTATGATTCAATATCAAAATATTTCAAGCTTGCTTATTTATGTCTTGTCATGATATTGGGTTCAGTGGAGGATGAGAGAGTTTTCTATTCTTTTGGGTTCCTAAAATCAAAGCTAAGAAACAAACTAGACAAGAATTTGGAAAACTTCTTGAGGCTCTATACATCTAGGCATGATTTCCACACTTTTCCTTATGATAGAGCACTGAAAAATCTGGAGGTCGAAATGTGAAAGAATAGGTTTCGGCAACACTTGAAACCAAACTACTAGTGGGAAAATTGATTCATGTACTGGACCTACTGGTAGCATTGAGATGTAGTTCAATGGAGATATGCAGACTAAGAGTGAAGAAAAAGAAGACAAGGATAAGGGAAGCTCCTATTTTAGTGAGGTGGAATGGAACTTGTAAGAGATTTAGGAGTACCAGATCGTAGGTATTTATTAATCTTATTACTTTATCTCATCATTCATATTACAAAAACATACTATTATGGCTGATAACTTGATGATATTTTATGTGTCTGTCAACTTTTTGCAATTAAAATTTAATATTGAATTGCAATTGCATTTTTAAACTTTATATTTTTGTATATAAAATAGTAGAATAAAAGAGCGTAATGTGTTTATTGATAGAGAGATGTCTATTTAGGCATGTTGATATTTTCATTAATTATTTCAAAATATAGCCATAACATACAATTCATTCAATACACAACTTTGTGTGATTCTCTTTGGAAAAGTCAATACCATATTTCAGAACCCTTTGCAAATGACCTTGAATTCTCTTTTATAGAAACAAGGGAGAAACAACATCTTTAGGCCGATTCACAACATGTGAAGAATCAACATAAAAATCAATTACCAAGGCACGAAATCTATTATCCCATCAGTATTAGAAAATTAGTACAATTTTACAAGGCTGAAAGGTATCTATGACCATCAGAGGATGGATTAGCAATTTAGCAACAACTACATGTCTCCTGAGTCCTGTTTAAAAATTAGAGTTCAAACTTAAAACTTAACTCAAGCCATGATGAATTAAATATCCACAATAGCAGTACACAAAGCCTAGAAATTAGAAATAGAGAAATGCAGAAAAGTTAAAACCTGAGAGAAATTGAGAATAGAAATTTATAAGGCTGAAGGTGTGCATCATAAGCTATATTAGTAATAGTAAGTGCTACATTTTTCCTGTTCATAAAATAGAGTTATATCAAGTGATACCAAAAGAAGAAAGCCTTGAAATTAAGAGGAAAAGTATAAAACTATGCAATACATACTATGATTCATGAGATATTTGTGCCAGTTTTTTTAGTGTGCTCCACTCTTTGTCTCATGGAAGTCTAATTTCTTTTAAATTATAGTAAGTCAACTGCAACTTCATCAACAATCCATATTTGGAAGAGTGACTTGACTCCATTGTTTCACCTAATACCGCATTCCAAGTTATTAATGGTTTGATGAAATCTAGAAAGGTGTGAGGAGTTGTGTCCTTAGGAAGCAAGTCTAAACCAAGCTTCATTTTTTCCTCCATCCTTTTTTTGAAACTTCTTTTCCAATGAATTTATTTTATTTGTCAACACTCTTCAACAAACTAAGATTTAACAAATTGGTTGTCTTTTTTTGTAGCTTCAAAAAATTTTTCCCACCTTTATCCAAAATTTCATATGCTTCCCTTAGTTTTCGACATTTTTGAATGATATATTATATAGGAGTTGAGAAAATACAACACCGTAGGAGCTTGAAGATCTTCTGCAAGCCGAATAACCTGTTACAAGGAGAAGCAATGAAGCAAAATCTGAAGAACATACAAAACATAGAGAATATGCTCAAAAAGAGAGAGCTCAATATTCACAAAAATATGTAATGTGATTCTTACAATGAAAAGAAAGAACTCAACTTTTAATAGGTCAAGAAACCCTAAAAAGGGAAAACCTAGGTTTGCACATAATAATTAATTAAAATAATTAATTATATGCACCTAAAGTTAGCTTAAGTGTAAAAGAGATAAAGGGAACTTAAATAATTAAACAAAGAATGTTTAATTAAGCAAGTAAATACCCGAATACTCTAACACCTCCCCTTAAGCTAGACTTAGGGAGAAGCTAAAACCTAGAACAACTACTGAAAGTAATAAAGATGGGTCCCGGTAACAAGGCCTGATTAGGTACCCAAATATAATGAAATCTCTATGAACTGGAGAAATAGAGAAAACCACGTGGGAACAAAACTCTACTCCAAAAAGAGATGGAAAAAATATCACTGAAGCATGAAGAACATGCAAACTCTATCAAAGAATAACTGCTGATCTAAAGAACATCCACTGAACTAGAACATGACTAGGTAGAGAAAACTGTAATCTGCATGAGTGCCCTCAAATGACACTACTTGAATCAGGAGGCAAACAAGGCAAAACAACTGAAATCGAAGATACAGATGGCATGAGAAACCAAAGCTTGAAGAGCTGATCAATCGAAACATGAAAGCATTAGAACCAATAGGATAAACCTCCCCATAATGTGGAAGTGGGAGAGGGATAGGAACACTGAAAAGGATGGCCAAAAACAACTGCATGACGAAGAACCAAGAACATCAAAGGTGCGGAGACACATCATCATGAGGCGAATGTCATGGAAGGAACACTCACTTGACAAAGGAAGATGGCAAACAAAGGCAAACATCAACCCCCTCATGGCACTTGGGCAACAGTGCATGTACAACAAAACACAAGATATGCAAGATTCCAAGTAAACAATGCATGATGGCACTTTATCTTAGTGTGTTTGCATAATTACAAGCTACAATGATAAGAAGACTAGAAATAGAAACGAGAATCAAAACAGAGACACCCTACTCAGAAAAGAGATCCCAGGACCTGAAACAACCACGATATCAACCAAAGTGCTGAAAAGAAAAAAAACTAAATAAAATATGCATGGAGTAGAATCTGGAAAAAAAAATCATATTTATGGAAAGTACATAGAACACACTTTCCGAAAATATAAATTTTTTGAAAAACGGAGGTCGGATGCTCATTCTACGTCTCCCGGAGTGCAAAAAAGAGACCTCACTTTGACTATAAAAAAACACAGTCAAACAGAAAAATTGGAAAAAAATTACCAAACCATGAGGTCAGCCTCGGAACCAGCTTTTTGACGCCTATTCGTTCTCAAAAAAATGACTCCGTATGCCCAAGATAGAGCCAAAAAATCAAACCCCCTCTGAAAAAGCCAAAAAAGGCGTCTGGTTGCTTGTTGGTGGTTCGGTGGCCAGTGGGTGGCACACCAGTGGTGACCGGGTGGAGATCCGGTGGCTGGGCGGCAGTCGGGTGGTGGCCTGATGACGGAGCGGTGGTCGGCCGAAAAAAAGGGCCAGGGAGCCAGAGCAGCAATTGGGAACTGAGCGGCGATCAGGGACTGAGCGGCGAGGACTAGGGTGGAGGCCGCAGGCTGAGCGGCGAGCTGGGGCCACAGGCAGGCGGCGGTGGAGGTGCAGGGAGGTTTCCGGTGGCAGGGGAGGTGCAGGGAGGTTTCCGGTGGCGGGGGCCGTAGGGAGCCGGCAGTGAGAGCAGGGCCGGTAGAGCAAAGAGGCACGCAACTGGCTGAGCGGAGAGGCACGTAGCTGGCTGAGTGGAGAGGCATGCAGCCGAAAGGCCAGGCTGCCGGGAAGTAGCAGCATAGGGGACCGGAGGCGGTAGAGGCCGAAGACTACAGGGCTGCCGGTGGCCAGGTGTAACTGCCGACGGGGCCGTAGAGAAACCGGTGATGGTGGGGCTGGGCCCGCATGGATGGCAACAATGTTGTACCAACGTCCATAGGGCCTGCAACATGGCAGGGGCCCCACAGTACCCTACGTACCGTGAGGGCCACCAAAAACTTTTTGCCCAAAAAAAAAAATTTTTTTCTTAAAAAGAAACAAAAACTTCTTTTTTCTTTTCGCTTTTTTTGAAAGATTTTTTTTAAAAACAAATTTCGGCCTGCATGCCGTAAAAAGGCAATTTTTTTTTTTTTGAAATTTTTTTTTGATCTGTGTGCCAAGGCCATACGCTCTGGATCTAAGAAAAAAAATGCTCCAAGAGGCTCAAGAACCAAAATAGGTCAAATTTTATATGACCATAGGGGTCTTTAGGCCTTCTGAGCATGATAGTGAGGTCCAATTAGGCCCAAAGTGTTCAGAAAAAAATCTCAAACCCTAGGTACATAAAAAATTCCTGAAACCCCAGATCTGCTTCCAAAGCCAAAAATCTCAAAACAAGAATAGGTAGCTACAGATCTGATGCTCTGATACCATATAGGAGTTGAGAAAATACAACACCACAAGAGCCTGAAGATCTTCTACAAGCCGAATAACCTGTTACAAGGAGAAGCAATGAAGCAAAATCTGAAGAACATACAAAACACAAAGAATATGCTCAAAAAGAGAGAGCTCAATATTCACAAAGATATGTAATGTGATTCTTACAATGAAAAGAAATAACTCAACCTTTAATAGGTCAAGAAACCCTAAAAAGGGAAAACCTAGGTTTGCACATAATAATTAATTAAAACAATTAATTATATGCACCTAAAGTTAGCTTAAGTGTAAAAGAGATAAAGGGAACTTAAATAATTAAACAAAGAATGTTTAATTAAGCAAGTAAATACCCGAATACTCTAACATATTATGCCTTAACAGAGGCATCAATATGACTCTTAATTCCCTTTTAGGCCAAATAGTTCTCTCTGTTACTGTAGACTTCTTGCAAAATCTATTTTACAATATTCTCTTTTGAATCAAGATCTTTTCTCTTCTCAGTGTTCTCTTTGAGCTTCTAAAAAAATACTCTCAGGCTTTCATTCAATTCCAACCATTCACACAACTTGTCACTCCTCTGCATTATTTACTCCCAAATGTTTTCTTTTATATACTTCACTATATTTTTCATATTGTCCTTCAATCAGTCTTCTAAAGTTTCAATTTTATTATTTGCATTCTGCATCTCTTCTTTCATTTGTGTACATTTTTTCTTTTTCCTCTACTTTCTCCTCCAATTTTTTTGGTTTTTCTGTCTCATGCTTGAATTGGTTTTGTAAATTTTTATTTAAGGCAACAACAAACTCCAGGATTTTATATAATTTTACTAAAGTGGCTCTTTCATCGTCAAATTTTTTAATGCTTTCATCCAATTTTTCCCTTGGTTCATTCAGTTTTGCCTCCATCTGTTCCTGCACTGTAATTGTCGAGGTACTAGCCAAAGTTTTCATCCTTTCTTGTAATTCATAGCACTTGTTATCTTCTACTTTCCTCTTTGCTTTTTCATTGTCCAGGTCTTCATGTAACTTTTTCATTTGTTTCACTACCTTATTTTTCTGTCTTTCCATCTTTAGCACTGAAGTGTAGATAACTTCATTGGTCCTTTTTGACACATTAATTTTGTCTATATTTTAACTTTGGAAAAATCCATGTGGAGGGTGCTAATGTGAAATTTAGAGGGATCTATTTGACTCTGTGGTGGATTTTTATCTTTATTTGAGGGCATAACAACCATGAATTCCATCATATCTTTGTTTGGGTCATATGTGGGATATACCCTATTCGATGTAGGCTAGTCCTCTAAATTTGTAGTAAGGGCACCCCTCTTCAAATTCTTCTTTTTTTCTCTATTGATATTTGTTGTTTGTGCAATTTTATTAAAGAAATCATTGTAATGAAAATCTAGGTTTGTTGAAGCAATTGAATGTTTGAAAGGTGAAATATAACTTCCAATGATATATGAGGCTCTATCTATGCCTGTGGTTCTGATTAATGCATTTTGAGGATTACCAAAAGACACTCCTAATCCTATCCCACCATCACTTCCAAGTGTAGTTTTTTCTTAAGGTATTTTGTACTCGTCATTATTGATATAACCTTTAGCTTCTTCACATTGCCTTGAATACAAGTATTCTATATAGTATCTACTACTATTGTCCTCTTGTGAGCGACATCTTGTTGTTGCACTTGATCAGGACAACTAGTATTAGTACCCATGCCATCCCCACCAGTGGCAGTGGCACTTGATTCACCACTAATAGGAATGTCATGTTATGGTAGTGGTTGTTATTGAATTTGAGTGTCTGCACAAGGTGGTTTTGAAGCTCAAACAAATTGAAATGGAGATGTCGAGTAATGAGTAGTACTTTTCTATGATGAATATGACAAATCAAATCTAATGATTGGTTCTCAAGATGTTTTCATTTTGAATTTAATGGAAGTGGTACCTCAAGTGGAAACCAAGGGCCTTCTCCTCTAGGACCTAGACCACCACCTTCAAATCCCATTTTTTCCACAATGTTTTCCCCTTTGCTATATATTTCTTTCATGGAAGCATGAAATCCACTCAATTTTGTAGAGACCATAGTAATTGTTGGAGTGACCTCAACCTCATACTCATTTTCATCATCACTTTTGTCATATCCTTCTATGGGTTTCCCCATATTTCACAATTTGCTAAACACAATATCCTCATTGATTTCATCAAAGTCTGCACTAGTCTTTGGTTCACTAATATTCTTCCTCATAGTCCAAAAATCATTTATTTTGGTTTGATTCCAATGTTTGTCTTTACATTTATGTAGTATTTTTTGGGGGGATATCTTTGTTAGATGTATTAGAACCCTTTTGGTAGAAATTGTAGGATCTCCTATTTTCATTTTGATTTTAGATGCCCTACTCTATTGTTTTCTATGTGTGCAATGCCATAATTTGTGATGATAATTCTTCTGTTGAAATTTTATTATCAATAGAAATTTTCTCCATCTCCTTTCTTACCTCATCCCAGGAGCTTTCATATTGACATGACCTTTCAGAGTTCTCATTTTTCTTAAGCCTTGTTTCAATGATGTTGAGTGGATCATACTACTACTGACCCTCAACACCCAAGCTTAAAATTGTCAAAAAATCATGTGCAACTTTGAATGCTTTTCTATCAAATGAGAACCCTTCACATGATAAAGGAAAGGAAACAAATATGATGTTCTTTTATTGACCATGAAAAAGTTCATCTATGCTCTCCAACTATCGTACATATTCCAATGCAAAAACTCTCTCTATTACATGTATTGGAAATTTGTAGGGTTATACTACTGATCCATAAAACCTTAACACATCACATAATATTCCATGAAGAGCCAATCAACCAATTGTATTTGACTTCCAAGTTGAATGTATTCTCTACAAGACATAGAAAAACTAGGCATCAGAGTGCTTGCAATTTCATTATATATTGGTGCCAAAAAGAAGTCTACAAAATGGTTGTAGTTATTCTATTATTATTATTCATCCATATCTTCAGTGTCCATTCTTAAATTGGACACTCTGTTTTATTCTTAGTCTTCTCATCAATATTATAGCCCTCAATGTGAAGCTTGTTGGTCTCGAATATTGCATGATACTTTGATAGAAGAAGATATCACAAGTAGGATGTGAACCTAAATGTCTTACAGGAACTTGTTTTAATCATTAGTAACTATGTTTGCATAGATTGAACAACTTTCTCAACAAAAGTAAATCTTACTGGTTCTGTTATGCAATGGATATTAAAAATTATTTCAAGAAGGCTAGCACCCACTTCCCTATCATTTTACAATCCGAGGAAAAATGTTAGCAAGGAAATGGTATCCTGAACCCATGGCACAAAATATTATAATCATAAGGAGGCTTATGATTCCGATGCAATTGAGTACCACACATTGCTAGAACTTTTATAAAATAATATTTATAATTTGCATCGATTCTATCATATTGCTCTCTCAACTTTCTTAGGTCAATATGGATGTTTGAGTTTTGTGCTTCAAACCCTAGGTTCAACAAATGAGAAAATTCTCCCTTGGTTATGGACAAAATTTCCTCTTGAGTATTTTTATTGACAATTTCTTTTCTATTTTCATCATAATTTTGGGCACAGACAATGACAATTTTTGGGCAAGGGAATACTTCAGGTAGCACCATGCTAGGAAGTCTAGCATACAACGATGCAATTTTATTTGTACTTGCATTTAACATTGTCTTAAAGATAGTATATTTTTCCCTGTTTGCATCTCTCACCTTAATAGACAATGCATATCTAATTTATATGATTCATTTTTTACCATGGATTACAAGATCATAAATATCATGGTATTCATTAGTGAAACTTGTTGTTTTACCTAGTTCGGTTAAGTATTTTTTTAATTCACCCGAGTTTTAGTTGTACTATTTGGTTTCCCCATCGTTTGTATTATTAATGGTTCGAAATAATGCTAACCATCAAGTTCAACCCCTTATTCAAAGTCTAAAATCTAAATGGTAAACTCTGTTTGAGTAGACTGACACAGATAAATTATGTTGCATTCCTCAATCTAGTAGCTATTTATAGAATTTAACTATACTTAATTAAATGTTTATCGTTTATGGAATTCTTCCAATAGAAGTTTGCAAAAAAAATTTAGCATTCCCACATTTGGCCCAAAATACACCTTTTGTCATTGACCTATGCTCATCCAATGGATGACAGTATCCTTTGTTAGTTGTCATTAGTTCCATTATACATAGGATTTTTACTGCCCAAACACCACGTCACCTGACAATTCATTGTCCCATGGGCCATAACCTTTCTTTCGTGTCAGTGTTCAATGACACATGTTTTTGGTGGAAGTTTGCAAAAAAAATTAGAGATCCCACATTCAGCTTGAAATACACCTTAAGCCATTGATTTGTGCTCATCCAATGGATGACAATATCCATTATCAGTTGTCGTAGGTCCCATTATCAATAGAAATTTTTCCCATTTGGGGGTCACATCACCTGACACTTTCCCACTTAGATTTTTAGACTTATATTTCTCACTTTTGTAATGGTGGGAAAATGATGAATGATAGATCAAGAGGAAAACTACCCTTTCCCTCAAAGAGAGATGAGAGTTTCACTATTGATTATCCTTAAAAAACTTTTCAGCATTACATAAGGAAGAAGGAGATGATAATTCACTAGATTCAATCCCTCCACACAAAGATGATAGATTGAATTTTGAATGAATTGGGGAATCCTAAGCTGATCCACTCTTCCCTGTTTGAAATGGAAAATTGATTCAATGTAGTGTAAAATTCAAGAATAATCGATTATAACTCAAGATTGAAATATAGGATAAAGTTGTGCACCTAGTTTTGGCAGTAAAATGTCGAGATGATGCTGCCTTGCAAATTTGATGAAAAGTTGTCTAGACCATGGTGAGAATGTCCATGGTCCTCCAAAAATATGTGAAATGAAAATGGATTCTTCCACCTCTCCAAATGGAGCCCCAATCTGAAAGTATAGCTGAGCACCTGCAACCTCTACAGAAAAAGAGAGTAAAATGGGTTAGGATTGGGGGTTTGCCTTTAGGTGAAACCCCAGTTTTGGAATTAACCAAGTAATGAAAGAATGTACTTGCAAGTAGATGTAAATGAAACAATGAATTGTAAATCCCCTCATGGGAGGCTATAGTAGCAATGTTGATAGAAATTCTTGTGTGGAATTGAATGTTGAAATCAATCTCCTCTTCAATGGTTGAATCCTTGACTTGAATGCAATTCCTAGCCTTGAAGGGAGACTTGAGAATTATCAATGCTGGGAAAGAATGCTTGAATACTTGAATTCTCTTGAATTCTTCATCGCTTGTGTATACTCCAATATTATCCAGCTTCAACTTATGCAAATGAGAGGATGAATGCCCTTTAAATACATGTTAGTGGATTTTATTTTCATCACGGGCTGACATCGAGAGATTTTTCCTTCTCACTGCACAACCCACAATGCATATTCTAGGAAGGTCCTTCCCCAAAATAGGGCAAGGATAGGGGCGCCATGCCCCTATCTTGTGAGGAAAAGGGTACCACATGTTGGCAGTGGGCCAATGTCCCTTGTGGGGATTCATGATATGGTTTAACAACCTCCTGTGGATTCTATAAGTCTAGTGGTTGTATAGGGCATTGACAGATTGGTCTTTTGGTGCAATGACAACCCTATCTTGTAACAAGTGGTATCAGAGCTTGGTCACAGGTTCGAATAATGCAAGATGCGGTGAGTGATGTTGGGAGGGGAATTATTGGAAGTGAGCCAGCATCCCTTGTGGGGATTCATGACATGGTTTAACAACCTCCTATGTATTCTATAATTCTAGTGGTTGTATCGGGCATTGATAGATCAATCTTTTGGTGCAATAGCAACCCTAGCTTGTAACACCACACCCCTGTCCTAGGGGGACAGTGGAACCACGCCCCTATCCCACCCTTTTCTCCAAGGTAGAATGTAGAGAGGGTGGTGCAGAGGCCAAGAAAGAAGCTATTTTTGCAATCTGAGGACTTTCCAGTCTCCGATAAGGCTAGAGGATTCGATTTTGCATGCGTGAGAACCCTAATTTTGTTGAAAATTGCTAGGGTTGCAATTTTATGACACTACATTTATCTCCCATTTTTATGATCGATAAAGTACAAGGAAACAAGATTGAAATAATTTTACCACATCAAGGAGGGAAGATTCACCAAGCCCCCTAGTTGATTTGGGATCTTACGACTTTGATTGACAAAGTAAAATGGAAGATTGAGAAGGGGAGAACCATGACTGCAAGTAGCAAAGTTCCCTTCACTAGGATTCATGAAACCAAGGATACTAAATATCACAAAGCAAAACAAGGTTCACTAAGTAATTCTAAGTATCACAAGAAGGAAAGTATGAGAGGAGTGTATGTCATAACATTAAAGCGATCGCATGTTCCTTATCAGGAGCTATTGGTTTAAGGTAGGATACACCCAAGAGAGAGAAGAGAAAGGGATCATATTATCGTAAGGATTTAGCCCCCAATAGAGGTAGAAACCAAAGGATAATGAACACAAAATGCGAGGTAGTGTCTCTTTCCTCGAGGTCAGTATGTTGTATGATAACTCATGTATATTATGTATGTATGTGCATATAATAATCATCATTCTTCAAAGAAGGACACTACCTTAGAAGAAAGGGAAGAGATGATGTCTTTTGAGTCAAGATGAAAGAGACCAAGAAAAGGTATCAATTATTTCCATCGTCCCGAAGTAGAAATTAAGGGAACAATAGAAGAACAGGGATACACATAAAATAATGGTCACAAAAATAGAAAGAGAGGAGAGAGAGAGATCTACAGTGCTAATATCACTAATCTACCACAAAATTTGCCTACCAATCTTGCTGATCACTATTTAAAGAAGGTGAGCAACATTCCAAATTAGTGATATCGAGCACAATAGATGGAGCTATCACAAGATCCAAACAAGGACTATGCTCATGTGGTAGGTCTCTTTGTTTGATTGTAGGAGCTAGGATTAGGGTTTGTGAAAACTCATCTGACAAGTGTTTGTCCACATCAACATACTCATACTCACTATTAGAAGCATTAGGAGTTGTATCACCATTATGAATAATATTTTACCTATTTCTTCATCAAAGTTTAGAGGAAGATGCGAAAGAACACGAATAGGAGTAAAACTGTCGCATGTTTTATGCAACTTATGATTTGGAAATGTACGTTGATCATCTTGCTTAGGAGAAAAGGGAATCATGCCAATTGTTGGAGTTTGAGGAGATTGAATATTTTGAAGGATAGCATCACAAGCTTGGATACAGTGTCTTCGTCGGCATTCTCTCGCATAATGATTTCATCGAGTCTTAGTAGAAGGCTGAGAAGGAGGAGAAACATTTGAAAAGGTAGGAACATTTCTATCCTTGATAGTGAAAGTTTTAGGTTGAGGTATTTTTGGTTGAACAATAGGAGAAGCATGCCTCTTCTCTTGATAAGAGGAAGGAGGTGAGACTATGCCATAGAAAGGAGGAATATTAGGTGTAGGAAGGAGACGAGGTCAATCATGAGGAGGAAGTATAGGTCTAACCTTAGGAAGAATATTTGTGTTCTCCTTAAGAGAAGGTAAAGTCACATCCATAGGACTAGGTGGACAATTTTCCTTAGAAGGGAGATTAGTTGTATCCAAGAGGGGATGAACCTCATATTGAAGAATAATAGGAATGTCAAGTGTTGGAGATCTAGGTTGACTTAAGGATAAGATCATATCATTCTTCCATTTTTTATAAGATTGAAAAAGAGCATCACTAATTGATGGAAGAGATTGAAATTGTTTAGGCCAAAACAGATCAATAGGAATACCAGGGCTTCTTTCAGATGGACGAAATAAGATATGGTTCACGGTTACGATTTCTCCATTGTGAGGAAATTTAAGACACTTTTTCATTGGAGAAGAAATAGCCTTCATGGAAGATATCCAAGGATGTCCAAACTTAACATGGAATTGTTTAGAAGAAGGTATGATAACAAAGTCAACATCAATGGATTTAGCATGAACCTCAACAGGAAGGGTGATAGAGCCAATGGTAGGACAAGAGAAGCCATAAAATAACTTTACAAGTACATTAGAAGCATCATATAGTGGTTTATGCAATCAAAAAGAGAAAAGATACTCGTCGGTTATGACATTAACCATGCAATAAGGATCAATGAGGGCACCATGACAAGGGATATCCATAACCTTTGCAACTATGTATAAAGGTCCATCAGGTTCTCTAATGGTCTCACTAGGGTCAAATGTATACAAGGATCCTTAGGAAAATTTTGTGTTTCTACCATATTAGCCAAGTTTGGAGCCATAGAGGTGAGGGCACTATGACAAGGGATATCCTTAACCTTCACAACTATGTATAAAGGTCCATTGGGTTCTCTAATGGTCTCACAAGGGTCAAATGTATACAAGGATCCTTAGGCAAATTTTGTGTTTCTACCATATTAGCCAAGTTTGGAGCCATAGAGGTGAATTCTTCAGAAGTTAGAGAATTAGGCACAATACCAATAATGCTAGAGGTATGAGATGGCAAGGGATCAGTGGAAATATTAATGTTTTGATTAGGAGGAGCAACTGATTTATTCCCTTTATTATTCACACATGTCATAGATATAGTATTATTATCAATCAAGCCTTGAACCTTATTCTTCAATGTAAAATATTTCTCAGTATCATGACTAGGTTGACGATGAAATTGGAAAAAGGAACTGTTATCAAAATAAGGAGGTGCAAGTTTGTAAGGATAAATTTATTTTATAGGAGGAAGTTTAATAACATTTCTTTGCAACAACTGAGACATAATACTATTTAAATATTCATTCAAAGGAGTAAACTGTCTTTCTCTTTGGAAAAATTTAGAAATAGAAGGCACACCTATTGTAGCATTCACATGGTTGTTGTTGATTGGATCGTTGAACACTCTCCCCCTTATCACGCAGAGCCATAGGAGTGGATTGCTCCATTTGACTCACAGCCAGCTGATAATTGTGGAGTGTTGCGCATAACTGCAGAAATGAAGTAAGCTCAGACAAAAGAAGCTTTTCTTGGATATATTTTTGTAAAATTAGAAGTGAAAATTCTTTGAATATCATTATCAGGCACATGAAAAGAAATTTGAGAACACAAATTCTTATATCTACCAATTAAATAAGTCACTTTTTCTTTAACACCTTATTTAGGATGCATTAAATTAGTCAAAGTGGTTTTAGGACCAATGTTGTTTTGAAATTATTCGATGAAAGCATTTTCTAGTTGTTGAAAACAAGTGATAGAATAAGAAGGCGGAGAGAAATACCATTGTAAGGCCTTATCTCTTAGTGTTCATGTAAACAATTTTGCAAGCAATTGTTGATCATAAGCAAAATTAGTACGCAAGGTTTGGAATGTTTTGACATGTGTAAGAGGATCACCTTTTCCATTATAGAGTTCCAATTGAGGGATCTTCACATATTTAGGTGGCACGACTTTAACAATATCAAGAGAAAGTGGGCTCGCCACATAAAAGGTGGGCACACTAAACTTGAATTGACTCATGGAAGCAATTTGTTGTTGTAACAAAATCATCGTTTGAGCAAGATTGTTGATTGTCATTTCGGTAGAAGAGTTGATGTTAGACATAGGTGATTGAGAAGGTGGTGTGATGTTGTTGAAAGAAGGCATGGACTGAGAATAAGGTAGTGGGACATTATAATAAGTATGCATTGGTGATGATTGAGTAGGAAAAGGGACACTTAAAGGAGGGATAAAGTTGTTGAAAGAATTTTCCCCTTGTGTCACATTGATTGGTTAAGGAATAATAGGAACACTCATAGAAGACATAGGTGTCAATGAAGGATTAAATTGAGAAGATGGATTTCCCCCATGACCCATGGTTGTACAAATGACATTTTGAGATGAAGTATTCATGATGTTAGATGTGAAAGTAGGAATACTAGTCATAGGATTAGTCAAAGGAATAGAAGAATTGACTTGTGTTGAAGGTTGTGGATAGCCTAGGGTCTTTGCACAAATCTTGATGGGCATGAAATTAGAATCAGCAATATGTGCAATACCATGCAATATATCAATTGCATTCTTATCACTTTTAAGAATGTATGTAAGAACTTAAATTAATGGAAGAGATTCTCTATTAGGGTATTCTTGGGACATCCATTGTTGAAAGCTATCAAATTGATTGTCAAATGTCGAGAGTTTATCTAGTTAAAGATTCTTATTCATCATCGGATCCATAAATGGGCACATGATTAGGATGGAAGAATTAGCATGATCATGGTTAAATAAGTCACTCAAATTAGGCTCCATCTCCTCGGTAATTAAACTTTGGGAAGCCTTATTTTAATGCTTTGTCTAATAGGGATAGGATAGGTAAAACTAATAGATGTAAAACCCATGCTCTAGAGGGAAAATTTGATTTAAGAATAGAACAAAGTTTACAAAATTGAGTAATGCAAAATTCAAGAAAATAACGATTACACAATTTGAACTTTGTTGGAGGAAGAAGATGACACAATTTCAAAAAATGAAAGGAAATTTGAATTTTAAAATTAGGGCAAAGGGGGATGCCACTTAATTTTAAAATTAGGATTTTTAAAATCAGGGCAGAATATAATTAACTTCTTAGTTTTAAAAAATTTCTTGAAAATTGAAATGTTGAATTTTGAAGGTACTTCTGATTCTAGAGGGATAAAAAATCGATAAAATCAACCAATCTTTCGGATTTAGGATATTAAATACAATCATAAAAATCTCTCAAAATTTTAGGAAAAAAGCCGAGGACAATGGTGGGAACACACATGGTCCGACCAACTTTTTTCAAAAATTTCAGGGATGGATATTACGATGATTTTAAAGCCCAAAAAATTAGCAAATTTTATGATCTCTAGCTAGGCGAAATGAAGGCACAAATGTGAAAATAGGACCCTACTAGGGTTTTGAACAAAAAAAGGAATTGAAGTGCAATTTTGAAAAGGGTCAATCCTAATGGATAGGGACACCTTGGAAAATGTTTATAAATCTGAATGTAACTGAAATTGATTTGAAATTCACAAAAAAACTAATTAATTTTAAAAATTAGGGTCTGATGACCTAACCACTTAATTTTGAAATTTGAATTTTGGGAAAAAGGGGAAATTGAAAATTTGAATTGTAAGATTGAAGACAAATCTGAGAACAATTAAAAATCTAAAAATTAAGTTGAAATCCAATTTTCGCACAAGTTCAATGTGATTTTTGAAGGGTTTTAACAAGTAACCTCTCAATTTTGGAAATTTTAATTGCAAAATTGAACAAGACAATGAGGAAATTGAATTTGACAATCAATACAATTTTCAGATCTAAGATAACCACAAGCAATTTTTACAAATGACAAGTTCAATTTTAATTAGAAAAAATAGGGTTTTTAACAAATTAACCACTAAGTTTGTAGAAAGTTGAAACTTGTAAATGAAAAATATGCAATGTTGTTTAAAGGAGAGCATGCAAGATGTCGGATTCACCAAAATGTAATGGTGGGAAAATGATGAGTGATTGATCAAGAGGAAAAACTACCCTTTCCTTGAAAGAGAGATGAGAGTTTCACTATTGATTATCCTTCAAACACTTTTCACCATTATATTAGGAACAAGGATATGATATTTCACTAGATTCAATCTCTCTACACAAAGATGGTAGATTGAATTTTGAATGAATTGGGGAATGCTAAGTTGATCCCCTCTTCCTTGTTTGAAATGGAACATTGATTGAATGTAGTGCAAAAGTGACAAAGAATCGATTATAAATTGAGATCAGAATATAGGATGAAGTTGTGCACCTATATTTGGCAGTCAGATGTCAAGACGATGTCGCCCTACAAATTTGACGAAAAGTTGTTCAGAGCATGGCGGGAATGTACACGATCCCCTGAAAAATCCGCAAAATGAAAAGGGTTCTTCCGCTTCTGCAAATGAAGCTGAAATCCGAAAGTATAGTTGTGCACCTGCAACCTACACACAAAAAAGAGAGGAAAATGGGTTGGGATTGGGGGTTTTCCTTTAGGTCAAACCCTAGTTTTGGAATTAACTAAGTAATGAAAGAAAGCACTTGCAAGTATATGTAAATGAATGACTGAATTGTAAATCACCTCAAGGGAGGTTGTATTATAAATGTTGATATAAATTCTTGTGTGGGATTGAATGTTGAAATAAATCTCGTCTTCAATGGTTGAATCCTTGACTTGAATGCAACTCCTAGCCTTGAAGGGAGACTTGAGAATGCTCAATGTTGGAAAAGAATGCTTGAATGTTTGATCGCTTGTGTATACTCCAAACTTATCCAACTTCAACTTATACAAATGAGAGGACAAATGCCTCTTAAATACATGTTAGCGGATTTGATTTTTGTCACAAGCCAACATCAAAAGAGTTTACCCGCTCACTCCACAACCCACAATGCATAATCAAGGAAAGTCTTGCCCAAAAATAGGGTAGAGATAGGGGTGCCACCACCCTATCATGGGAGGACAAAGGCACCATGCCCCTATCCTACGGGGGATAGTGGTGCCACGACCCTGCCTTAACCTTTTGTCGAGGGAAAAATGTAGACAGGGTGGTGTAGAAGCCAAGGAAGAAGTTGTTTTCAAAAGTTGACCACTCTCCACTCTTTGATCAGGCTAGAGGATTCGAGTTCGCATACGTGAGGACCCTAATAGAGTCAAAAATTGCTAGGGTCATAATTTTATGACAACTTTTAAAACTAATTTTTTCAAAAAAAAATTTAACAATTATTTCTGATGTTTTTTAAAGTTACATTAAGAAAATGATAAATTTAATATATATTAATATTTAATTATATATTTAATTTTTAAAAAATAAGATATTTATTTAATTTTTTAATTTTTATGTATGTTAATATTAATTTTTTTATAACATATATAATATATTTAAATAATTTTAGGATATATTGTACGAAAATTTAAAAAATATCATGATTTAACTTTAAAAAATATATATAGGCGAATAATATAAATTTTAATTTTTTTAAGTGTTGTTTATAATTATTTTAATAATTACTATACAACATGTATAATATTTAATTAAGTGATTTTAATATGTATATTATATTAATATTTTAATATAGAGATATTGTAATTATTTTTGAAATTATATATTTAATTTTTAAAAATTTTATTCTAAATTATTTTAAAAATTATGATTATATGATAATTACTATATAATATATGTTCTATGAAATTTTTTATAAAAAGATTGTTTAAATTTTCAAAATACATATGTAGGTAATGCTATTAATTTTCATACAATATATCATAATATCACTTACTGATATTATATATTATAATATAATAATTACTAGTATATCTATATTTAAAAAATATAGGTAAATTATGTAGAGAGATATCTTATAATAGAAGGGAATCTCAGAATTGATTGTTCCCTTTTAAATATTATGTCCTTCTTCCATTGTCATTTGAATGTAATAGTTTCATATAGTTTGAGACAAGTGGTGAGGGTTCTATTTTATTTGGAGAAATAAAATAACACCTCCACAAAAACCAAAAGATGACATATTTCATGCATTTACCCGTAATTTGCATGTTAATTTGTTTCAGAATTGAATTTTTATTTACATACATTTTGATGTTATTGTAGATGCCTCTCGGCATAATTAAAGTAAATAATTTTTTTAAATAACTAAACATATAATCTATTAGTAAAATGAATTAAATATATAATTTAAATATGTAATTTCAAAACATGCATGATATTTCATTTTCTTTTTTATTGATAATTTTTGTATTTTATTACTTGGAAATAAAATATTAAAAATTTGCAAGTATAGGTGGTATAGTAAAACCACCAAAGTTCTACCACCACAAAAAAACACCCCCACAACCAACATTCCCAACAAAAAACAAAACCCTAGTTCCTACAACATGCAAAAACTCTACAATTCCAATTCAGCGTACCAAAATTATTAGTAGACATCCCCTCGTACATACGAATTTGGGGAGAAAATGGACATGGAACAAAAAATACAAATAGACAACACCAAACACCACTAGGTATAGCAGGATTAACCCAAAAATGACCTATACTCTAGGTCATCATAGAATTATGAGAGTCACTTCATTTCCTGGATAGTATTGGGTCTTGGCCACAACTCTCGACCCATCTTTTCTCATGCCACTTCATGAAGGACCCTAAAAACCTCATCAGACTTCATCACCCTTGCCAATGTTTAGAAGGCCTACCACCCACGCCAAGCAAGAGATTTGCATCTTTCCTTCAATTCATCATCAACCCATCGAATGAGTGGTAGCGACACCAACAGACCAACCACCACTACCTCAAGAACAATGCCCACCTTTGGGACCACACAAGCACACACACTATCCAGATTTAATAGGTAGTTTAAATCAATTACAACTCTTAGGGTATTTTTCACCTTGTCCACCTCATCCTCAAACTGGAAATCCCAAGAGGAAATCAATGAATATTCTTCCATGTTCGACCTATAGTGATGACCTACATGGACAATTTCCTCTCCCAACGGTATTTTCACAATCTTGTTCAACCGCTCATCCTTAAAAAAGAACAAACCTTTTAACCTCTTATCTGTAAATCATGTGAGAAATCAGACTAATTTCTTATTATTATGGAAGGAGAAATTGGCTTTCATGCTTCTTAAGAAACCCAAGACAATGTTGTAAGTGTAGATAGTACGATACCAAGAAATTGACAATATAACTGCACTATGTGAACCTTCGGCTTCCAATCCACCCAAGCTTTAAACACCTCACATTCAATTCTAATTTCTAACATCCAACAACAGTGGCCATTAGCATTAATCACAAACTCTACCATCATTCCTCCTAATGTGCTAGTTTAGCGACACAATTCGTCCGCACAAGCCAGCATTAAATCTTCATAAAGGCTAAATGTTAACCATTCGCTTTCATTGGTGTGCGTACCATAAGGAAATATCACTGCATATCCATTGTTAGTTCCCATGGGTCCCATTATACATAGGATTTTTGTCACCCAAATGCCACGTCACCTAACACTTTATTGTCCCAAGGGCCATAGCCTTTATTTCCTATCGGTGTTCAATGAAACGTGTTTCTGGTAGAAGTTTACTAAAAAAATTATCATTCCCACATTCGGCCCAAAATACACCTTACGTCATTGATCTATGCTCAACCAACAGACGATGGTATCCATGCCCGAAATTATATATGAAGAATATTTGTATTGAAAATGTTAATAAATAGTTTTCAAATTATATTGATTATATTTTATTTTTAATATGTTGAAAATTATAATGGTAATAAATAGATAAAAATGTATTCCCAATATTTATTCATTTATAATAGTCACATTCAAAGTAGTGACTAGAAATTAATTGTTTAAACAAATATGGATTACAAAGATTTAGAATAAAGCAATATAGTCCAAAATAAATATAAAATAATATAATATATTTATTTATTTATCATTAATTAAATTAATTGTGATTATAATTATATATTAAAAACATCATATGATATAAATATTTTAAATGCATTTATGTGTAAGATATTAAATATATTTCCATCTTTAAAATCTTACATTTAATAAAATTTTAACTTTTATTTAACAAAATATTTTATTTTATTTAAGAAGTGTATTATTTAATTTTAGATTTTTATTAATGTATAACATTTATATTAAAATTTAAAAAACATATTAAAATATGAAAACTAAATTTCTATAATCTTTAACCTTTTTTTTTTTTAATTCTGCAATTCAAAGACAACAAAAAATTATCCCCAAACTTCAACATGTAAGCTCTCTACCTACATAGTAGAGGTAAACAAACTGCCAAAATAGAAGAAAACAAAATAAACACAAATCTAGCATGATAGTTATGAAAAAATCTTAGTAGACGACTCTTTATAGTTGAATAAAATCAATATCACTTACACCTAAATATTGACAAAACTTAAATTCAATCTTCATCCTCTACCTCGTTCTCAACAATGTTGAAATAATGTAGCTCATAGACATTGTGCTTTTCCAAATACTTCTTTGTCAAGCATTTCAATTATGTTTTAGAAAAGGCCATCTCAGAAGTGACAAGGAGTTTATTCTTTAACTTTACATAAGAAATTAGAATAGACCTGCTATGTTTGACACTATCTTCCCTCCTTTAATTACTATCCCATATCTAGAATCTTTTAATTCCAACTTGTGTTCAAAATGGAATTTCCCTTTCTCTATGCTCGAGATTTAATGTAATAAGATTTGACATTTTTAAAAAGAAATTAATCTTTTAATGGTGAAAATAAAATTTTATATCCACACAAATTAATAACTATTTAAGCTATTTTAGAAAGAATTTTTAAATCCATAAAAGGCAAACTGAAATGAACTGGAATTTGAAAAAAATTCATTAATATGTTGCACAAATTTATAATTTTTGACAGTCGGAGCCCCTGTACCTCCAAATTTTACATCCAAAATGAGGGAGGTTATGAGGAAATATTAAAAAAACAAAAATACTATGAGCTAGGGCATTGGCGATGGACGATGGACCAGTGATATCCAAAATACAAGACAAAAAACTGAAACCCTTCATGGGTAACCCTAACGATCTTTCCCTCCATATAACTAGAATTATTCAGAGATGAGAAGCTCTGAGAATTCTTCAAGCCATCTGTAGTCTTGAAATTCATCCAGGAGAAACCATTTCCAGAGTAAATCCCTACCAATCCACACCCATTTCCTTTGTCATATCAACTGCTTGACATTCAGGTTCAAAAGAAAAAGTTGTCTGGCCACCTTTTGTTCGGAGAGAAGAATCTTGGGTAAATCACTCACCCAATGGATCCCCACGCCTACTTCTACAAAGATGACAACAATAACATTGTCCCCAGGGAATTCTTCTTTGAACACTCTCCTTAACATCATCATCATATCCACCTTTTCTCCTTCGAGGTCCAGAAGAGACACTAAGAACTGGGACATAATGTTTGTGTTAACATGGTATCTATTATCATTTACCCAAAATTCTCAACCCAACACCATCTGCATAGCCTTGTTAGAGAATGTCTTGAACTCCTTACAAACCGATTGGAGGGTTGGGTCCTTGACATAGCCCAAAAAGGTCCTCTGGTCCTCCTCAGATGTGCTTCTCAACCAGATAGGAGTGTCCAACTTCAGAAAATTAAATACCAAATTATACAACCTAAATACCTAAACTAGAGGTAGAATTTCAACTACTGTTAGGCCCGACAATTGATCTAAGAAAGATGAATTGAAGAAAGAAGTGGAAATCATCTATTAATAGCCTTTGGTACTAGGAATTCCTTCACCAACAGTATGAATTCATTTATCCTTTAATTTTTATAAATATTTTGTATCTCTTAGTAAATCTTTCTCATAAATGCATGAGTGTGCAAAATTGGAAACAACTGTAAACCACTACCAATTACTAGATTGGAAGTTGTGCATGCTAAGTGGATCATAGTTAGAGAATATCAGTGACAAGGCATTGATAAATGTTGATACTCAATTAGATTTTATATGTTTCTACCGTCTCCAATTCTATTGTAGTGATTTTATGGAGAACTACATTTTCTTCATAAATTTGGGCTGAAATAAAACTTCAGCCATCAATCTACGATCATGGAACAATTTTAAATCATTGATGGATTTTAGGTATGTGTGACATATCGATGAGGTCACACTTATTGATACATCATGCAGAGTCTGGACTCGATGTGATGTTGCATTAACTAGATGACAAAATATCTATTAATAGATAAGTAAAATGGCAATTAATTTATGAAATCACTAATAAAATATTTATTTTTCCATAAATAACAAATTATTAGCCAATAAAATTAAATAATTTTTAAATGGTAGATAAAAATCGTCAATACACTTAAATAATTTTTCCTTCCACGTAGAACTTTCTGCCCATACACTTATATATTTTTTCCTTTAAACGAAAAACATTCACCTCTAACATTATATATTTTCCCCACACAATAATGAACTATTCGATAGGATTTTATGGAATTTTCATACCCTAAAAAAAATTAATCAAAACAAATTGATTTTTTCTTCCAAATTTGAAAATCATTTCACCATCAATATGAAATTTCCCCCCCTAAAATAATGTTTGATTCACAAGGATTTTACCATTTTTCCCAAGGGGTGGCTTTTTAAAGTTATCCTTGGTTGTTTGTTGGATGCTTGTTATACAGCAATAACATGTCAGCACTACCAAGATCCTCAAGATCATAGTATATGTATTCCCTAATGTCTTCCTTATCAAGAACATCGTAGGGTACCGATGAAAATGATCCTTCTAGATCATCTTTGATAGATTTGAAAGGGTGTTTCTTAAAAATTGGCCTTGCCCTATCATTAATCTCAACAAAGAAAGGAGTAGAAATTCTGGATGCAGATGCCTTTTTGAACTTAGGGTTTGAAAACAGATAGCTTCATAAAAGATATAAATATCTTTTGATTCAATCGGGTGCAAGAAATCACTTTCAAATCGCTACAAGATCGATTTATGCTGCCAAATCTCTTCGGTTCACTGCTCTACACTTTTCTCTTGATCACATTTTAAAGAATGAACCTTTCAAATGCCTTTTTAACCTGTAAAAACCTAATTTTAGGTTGTAATAAATGCTTCAACCTTTTGGCTTCCAGTTGCCTTGTTTTTCATGAAATCACTCACTGGAACCTTAAATCTTTACACAATATTTTGAATATCATCTGCATACATGACTTAAACATTCTACAACCTTCTATAATTAGTTATATATCTTCGAAGAGGGGTTTTTACTAATCTACTTGAAAAACTCACAAGAAGGAAAAAAGCCCTAGTTATCGAAGGAGGTTCCATCACCGGATTCAGGTGTGAAGTAATTCTACATATTAGAATAATCTTTCTTAACCCACATCTTCTTATGTTGATCTTTGATTTCCTCTACCTTTTCTTTTCCTATCTCATCTAATTTGTTCTTGTTTAACAGACCATTATTCCTGCTTCTCCTATATTTTGCAATGCGACCTAGTTTGTTGCATTCATGGCAAACAATATTTCCCTACATAGGCCCAAAATTAATCTGGTTTGGTCTCATCACACCTTGGCTAGAGATATGTCCAAATATCCCACATGCAAAATATCTCTTATTGTGAAAATTGTTCATCATTTTGCACATGTTTGACTTGTGACCAAAATTGTTGCATTTGAAACATTGACCAATAAAGGTAGGAACATTATTCATCATGTTATTCATCATCCCATTATTCTTCCTACTTATGCATTTATTTTCTATATGATCGAATCTATTGCAATTAAAACATCTACCATTGAATTTATAAGCATTAGGTTGTCTTACCATAAGATTCTTTCTCTTTTGATGATTAGATTTTGCATTACTCTATCCAGGAATAGATGATTATCCTTTTTCATATCCAAGTCCTCTTGTGTCCTTTCCATGTCTATGACTTTCTAGCATCTCATCAAGCATTGTTGAACTAGCCTTAAATTTCTCCTTGTAATCATTAGCACTAGCAAGCTCATCTCTCATAATCATGATTTGTCTTTCAAGTTCTTGACCATCATTTTTGAATTGTGCCAGTTCAATCCTAAACTAATCAATCTCATAATTTAGTCTGCAACATTCATCTTTTCTTCCTTTTAGTGATTGAGTTAATATTTCTTCATTCTTCTTCTGGTCTTCAATCTCCTTTGCCAGTTTAATAACAATGGATTACATCTCATTCTTCAAAACAATATTCACTCTAGCAAGATTTTCACATTCATTAGTCTTGCCCTAATTTTCCATGATTTGATCCTTTTTCTCTTTCGGTGTGTCCATCATATCTCTCCTCTTGTCTCTTGAAGTGCTCACTTGTTCTTTCAATGTCTCAATGAGATCTCCAACTACACTCAAGTTTCTCTTTAAGGAAATTACTACTTTTCTTGTTGAATCAAGGTCTTCAAGTGACACACTAAGCTATCTCTGCAAACCAGAGTCCATTGATTCAATCTTCAAGACCCTCCTCAAGTTGTAAGGATTTCTTGAAGGAACTAGGCTATGATACCAATTGTTGGAATCAATGAACAATTAGAGGGGGGCTTGAATCGGTGTTCTGCAAATTTCCAAATTGTTATTCTGCTTTAACCACCAGATGCATAAGAAAGAAAGTAAAGTGAAGCAACACAAAATAAATAACCATGCAAAGATAACACTACTATTTTTACATAGAAAACAAAAAAGGAAAACCATGATGGGATTTGAACCCGCAAAGTTATGCCACTATGGCCAATAGTAAAAAAATATAAGGGAAATGTACAGGCATTCAAGCACACTACATAGAGTTCACTGCTAAATAGGGCTACAACCTCAGAGGAAGGCTCATTGCGTTACAAATTATTAAAAATAGATTATAATAAGTGATTAACTAAAAATAATATCTAACTATGCCATAAATTAGTTCTAGTTAGGCTCAGGGTGATCCACTATGATTGATGTAATGATCTTCTTTGTTCTGCTCTATAACTGATCACCAGATCATCAAAATGAGGATGCACACATGAAATTGCACACAATTATTCCTAAAAAAATTACATGCATCATTACCACACACAAAGATATTAACCAAGTCAATCTTATATATCTGAACAAACAAAAAAGATCTTCTACAAGTCAGCGTCACCAAATATAAAAAATGAAACATGTAGCTGCAATTTGGCTTAGATATTTTATTGAACCCTATTCTGGATCCAAAATACATGATTTTATGCTTCCTATAGGTCTCATCAACCATCTTGAACAGATAACCAATCACCGGAATCAACTCTCACTATCTGGGCACATGATATACCACCAAATATGATGAATACTTTATTTTGTTGCTAAACTGGATAACAAACCTTCAATCATGAATACAAATAGACATAGGAGGGTGGATTGTAATGATAACCTTCTTCATATACCCAACCAGGTAATCACTAATCACCAAAACCAAAACCTCCTTGACTAGAAATGAGAATGATCACAAAACTATCTACTGAACTACATTGACCGACTTAATCTAGAAATACTTTATCCAAGACATCTGCTTAGCACAAACTCCATACCGGATCATATCAGTAGGCTAAGTTGTTGTCAATGACAAATCCTAAGAATATATAAGCATCAAGAAACACCAATCTTCACCGAAGCATCACCGAAACATCAAATGCCAACATTCTCAACCTAATTATCATGCAGATCTAGGTTATATATATAGTAATTAAATGTTTTCTTTGGAAGTTGAAAAGAATAAACAAATTGAACTATAATATGATTTTTTATTTACTACAATCCTCTCTCCAATTCAAAAAAATACACCATCTCCTACTAAATAAGTTGTTAGAGAATAAATATTGGAGGATGATTGGGGTCATTAGATTTCACACCTTTTTGTAGAAAATATAAGATAACTAAAATTTGATACTCAAAAATTTTATCCTAACACATCTAGATATTGATCCGGCCTCTTTAAACTTCAATCCAACTCCAACCAAGAGAAAACCCTCTCCTAATCCTACACATGGATACAATTGACAAGTTTTAAGATGTGTGCAACAAAATATTGAAGGTCATAAAAAATTACACATCTATAATGAAAGAAAGATTTCCAACCTCTTCCTTTGTCAACATCCCCTTGTCCATTATTTATTAATTTTACATTCTCATTTCTATACAAAATTGCAATAAGATGGTGTTTTGTCCAACCCTCTTTATTTCAACTTGATTTCTCTTCTTTTCCCTAAACAAAGATATAAAGTTTAGCCTCATACGTAGGGACTAGGGCACCCAACGCTCCTAGCCGCAGACTAAGCCACCCAATGCCCTGGTCCTCTTATTTCAGATCCAAATTTTATAGTACCCTTGTAGACTCTTTTAATGTCTATATTTCTAGGTTGCTACTTCAAAGACCATAAAAATAATATAAAAGTAATAGGTGATAATGGATGACATTTTTTATAATGATTTCAAATAATATTCAAATTCCTATTATGTTTCTCCTTACCCTATGACACTACTATTTAACTTAAATGGGGCTCTTTATCATAAGAGGTGATTATTTTTTAATTAAAATCATCTTGGGGTAGCAACATAATTCCTTCTTGCCTCGATTCTTGGGGGGAAAGAATATTATCTTATCCCTTTTGTCTATCTATGATTTCACTATTTCCTTTTTGGGTTGCATTCCTCATAACTTGATGTCCTTTCTTGCATGAAAAAGTACATCTCTTATGCGTACTCTCTCCTTAGGGGGATATGTGATTCTTCATCTTAATATTTCCTTATTTATAAATTACTTCTTCTTTAAAGTTGCATTTTGCATACCTTGATGTCTTTTCTTGCATTTCATGTGAGTACATTATGTGTTTTCTTATTTATAATCTCTCCTTAGAATTTCTATAGTTATTCTTATTGTCAGTACACTTTGAGACATTGATCTCTTTCCTATCCTTTCTAAGGATTCACTTTTCCTCTATTAAATGGTGTTTTCTTATGATTTGATGTCATTCCTTGTGTGAATTTGTTATTTTCTCAAGGATTCGCTTTTATTGAAGAGGTGTGTATCCTTGATGAAAAACTCTTTTACACTTGGCAATGCATATCTATTATAAAAAAACATTCACTTCGGGTCAAAAGTGTGTCATATTCCATCAATAATCCCCTTTACCTAGCAATAGGAGGAAGGTAGGTATTCTTGTTCCCCTTTCCTTATTTTGGTAGA
This sequence comes from Cryptomeria japonica, assembly GCF_030272615.1. Classification (NCBI taxonomy): domain Eukaryota; kingdom Viridiplantae; phylum Streptophyta; class Pinopsida; order Cupressales; family Cupressaceae; genus Cryptomeria; species Cryptomeria japonica. The sequence continues at coordinate 337,663,282 of NC_081407.1, forward strand.
AGATGTTATGTTTGTCCAATAAATTTCTCTTGGAACCTGTAGATGTCTTTTGATAAAACATCTCTTCTCCTCCAAGCATCCTCTTTACACTTGTTGCAAGATATCTCTTTTTCAACTATCTTATTGTTGGAATCCAAGAACAATGATAGGGTGGAGCGGGGGGGGGATAAATCAGTGTTCTATCAGTAATGTTAGTTTTAAACTTATTTCTTATTAACCAAATAACAAATAAAGAGGAAACACCATAACACCAATATTTATACTTGGAAACCCTTGCAATGGGAAAAATCATGGTGGGGATGATACCCACAATATCTATATACTTGACCGGGTATACAAATATTACATGAAGGGGATCTCACATGCTATCATGACAACCACCTAGAGCTCATTGCTCAACACAAAATGAGAAGTCTCACTGACTTACAAAGAATGAAAAAGTAACTACAAGAAGGAATGGACTTATAAAATGCATCTAACCATGTTGGATAAGTTATGGTTCATGCTCTGATGCTCTAGTCTAGGTTTGGGTTTGTTGATGCTTTGTTCTGCCCTGTTCTACTACCAGTTAAGCTGTGCATATAAAACTGCACACAAAATATTTCAATCGCTGACCACAATGCATATGGATAATCACTGAATAATTCACATTCCAAAACTAACTATCAATCCATCACTGAAAGGATCTCCTTAAACACATTTCTAACTTCCACCATGTTGACCTTAATGAAAATTATAAACTTATCGACTGCTAGATCATAATGAATTTCAAATGTAATCATAATGATCATGTAATCCTTCAAATGTTACTATGAATTCTATGAAATAAATGATTGAAGCCTTCAGATCTCCTAGGTGGGTCCTATCCATTACTGGGTTCCAAATACATGTTACTGGGATCACTTACCATGATCAGAACTTAGCCGGTTGTGAAGCAAATTGAATGTCGGTTAAGTGAAATGAATGTTGATTAAACCAAACAAAACAAAGTAATGAATCCGATAGAATATTTATACCTAGAGATGAGTTCCCATGAGTTGCAATCACTTAGAGATGAGTTTTCATCAATGACAACCCAAAATGCCATTAACTCTTGCAGATGAGTGTCAATTACTAACAATCTTCCACTTTGGTATTGATGGAAATACTCATATGAGAAATGGTGATAGTACCAATTTGTCTCTGAATCTTCATGACCATCTGACTTGTATAAGAATATATTATATACATTTGATGCTCCACATGAGAACTATATACATTTTCACTTATTCTTCCCCCTTGGGCATCAATGACAAAGCAGGGTGTCCTCAAAGAATTATGTACAATTATAAATATAAGATGGTTCTATACAAATTTCATAATTTTTGCATACATATTATTCAAAAATGAAAATTAGGTATCCCAACCTTGCTTGAGTGATTCAAGAATGGAGATCTATCCATTCAAGACACTGGCATAATACTCAATTTCTTTAGATGTTTTGGGACCCCCCTTCTGCATGTTAGCAATACACTCAGTCTTATAAAACATTAAATTATCTAACCAAGGACCAATAAGATTCTAGAGCTCATTTTCCCACTTTATTATACTATCCCTATCCTTCTCCAATTTCAAATTTTGATCCATGAATAAAAAAATTGGACCATCAAAAGAACTAGTAAGATTGATTGCCAGGTTGTAATAATTAGAGATCTGAATTAAACTATTCCTACAATCTGACAGTTTCTTATCTATAGATGCTATGAGCTTACCAAAATCTAGACAAGTCTTATATACACTACCTCCCTCCACCAGTGTTGCATCAATGGATTGCGAGCAAGTTTGGAGTGTACCGTTGTCAAACTCAATCACCTGCAGAAATGTTTACTTCTGGACCTCAAAACATTTGTCTTTCGCCTCTGTTATTGAAGTTTTCAATAAAGAATCATAGTGGTTAGAAATAAAATTAATAATTTCTTCCAGTTTATCAGATGAGCTTGCACTCTCATGTGCTTGATATTTTGGCACCGACCGGTTAAACAATTCAAATATCTGTTCATATAATTTTTTGTCTATTGACTCTTCCTGAGCCAACTCATAGGTTGCATGTGCCTAAAGTGCTTCTAACACCAAAAATTTCTCAGCCGATGACATCAAGTGGTAAGGTTTGTCAAAACTGATAGAAAAATGTGACAAGTTCCCTTTGGCTAAGTCTAAAGTGTCAATTGCTAAGGTGAAAGAGATATCTGCCACAACTTCAATACCCTTGTCTACCAAAGAGATAACCTTAGAATCCTTTATCTCTTGTGCACCAGTGGCTTTGCCACTTGGTCCCCTATCTAGATCCTGTCCATCCTCTACACGTTTAATACATGTATCCATATCTACATGTGCTTCTATATCCTCTGCAATATATACATTATCAGCCGGTAAATCCTCTATTGCAAAATTTGACTCACTTATCGCTACAATGGTAGCTAGTGGAGTGCTAGCCAGTTTATCAATATATACACTTTGTTGTTCTCTTGGTTGCTGATCTTTTAGCAACTAAATATTTTGAGGCTATACAAAGCAAGGACTTAGTTCATACCCCAAACTCAAAAGAATTCTTACCCAAATGTCTTTTTTTTCTTTTTGAATCTCCTCAAACCTTTCCAACATTAGGTTGTTTGTTATGTTCTTAGGATTGAAATCAGATGAGTCGGTTCTATTTATTAGATATTTCATCTCTGGAGGGGTTATTGTGGGACAGAGATTAATTAATTTAATCTCTTTTATGTTCCAGTCCAGAGTTTGAGCATGTAATTTTCTGGCTTCCAACTTATCATACAACTCTTTGGGCAAAATTTTCTCAAATTTAATCAATTCCCTACTAAAAGAATCAAGATATAACAGAATTGCTTCCTCAATTTCCTTCTTTTCCTTCTCATAAAATCTATCAAAAAATAAATAAATTTAATCTAAATTCTCATCATTAATAATTTGATCAATTACATCTCGAGCTTCCATTTTCTTCTTACTGGTTCTCCTCTTAGCTTTCGGTTTTGGTTGTTCATCTGATTTGGGTTTTCTCTAATGTACAATTGTGATCTTGGGATTCGTAGGAGTCTCCTAAATAGGTTATTTATTTTACTCCTCCTTCTTCTCCCTCTCTACTCCTTCCTTCTTTGGAGTTTCCTTTGTATCCACATCTAATTTTGTTTCCTCTAAAAAAACACTCATTTATTATCGGGTAGCCTTCTTCTTTTTCTTTGGGGGCTTAGTTAGTTTAGAACTAGCAAGATCTATGCATGGCACTTCTTTTTTCTTGGAAGTCACAATTTGTACCAGGACCACATTGGGAGTGGGTTGAGCTACTTTCTAGGCTTCCCTTTCCTTTTTCCTCTTCTTCTTCATCTCTTATTTCCTATCAGATTCAAGAATCTTAACTTTTTTTCTACTTCTGTCCTATCATGACGTTCACCTATAGGTGATTCTGCTGCAACCTTAATAATATTTTTCCTTACTATCGATGCAACCTGTTCTTGGTGAACCTTAAGTACTTTTTCTTGAGTTGTGCCAAATTTTTCTTTTTTTTTCATCTACCAGTGCTTGTAGTAAGTTATTTGCATAGGCATCCAGTGTACCCTCATCCACCTCACAGCCCATTGGCATGATCCATATTATTCTTGGTTGTATGGCTTCCATCATGCTCTCATCTTTGTTAACCATAAAACATATAGTATCCTTATACATTTCTACTATTGGTTTAGGTATCCTAGATCTTTTTTTCATTTCCTCTTGGAAAGTCTTAAAAAATACCCATAGATTAACCTTACTTAGCTTGTCCCATTTCCTATCCAAAATTTGACCTATCTGGGATGCTACTGGGTGGTTAAAATCCCTTTAATCTTTCCAAAATCAAGAACAGTGCCCAAAAAGTAAAATACTAAACAAATAGCAAAGTATCCATACCAAAAAGTGTTCTTCTTGTCTTGTTTAGTTTTCTAGAGGTTTTTCATGAGTTCTTTCAACATCACACTGCAAAGATTGTAGTGTGCATCCTCCTTAAGTATTTGATGAGAAACCAAAATATTATTGCCAAAGATAGAGTTTAGTCATTTAAACTAATAAACCTTGTAACCTATAATCATCGTGGAAAATTTTACATCAATATCCCTTACATCATCAACCCTCATAGATCGTCCATCAAAAGTAGCATCAGTGAGCTTGTTTAGTTCAGTGTTAGAAAGCTTCCACCTAGGGCCGAGTACACTCCAACTTTGTGAAGATAGGTGATATTCTTAATCACTTCCTCTATGATTTTGTACAATTGGTCCAACCAGATAAACTCTTTATGAATGTGGCTCAAAATGTATCACACCCATTCTACCTCATCAAAAGTGGGAAAATACATGAACTGTGTGAAACCCTTCCATTGAAAGTGTGCAAATTCTAGTTTCAACTAGTTTTATGTGATTAGGTTGTCTTTGAAAACACAAGACAACTCATATCCACTGAGTTCTTCAATATTTCAATGTATGTATGCCCTAATATCTTCAGTGTGAAGAATACCATGACAAACGCTCGAAAATGCACCCAATGGTTCATCTAGAAGTGACTTGAAAGGATTCTTCTTGAAAATAGGATGGGGTGGTTCTTGATTTCAACCACCAAATGAGTGTCAATTTTAGATGACAAAGAAGCCATAATAACTAGATATCAAAACTAGGATTTCTCCAAACAAAAATATATGAAGACATTGCTGGGAGATGAGATCTCTTTTGAAGATAGAATTTGCACAAATTTGAAATCTGCAATCAGAATTATCTAACTACAGATCCAATCTGGGGTATTTTCATGATCTTCAATGATTTTCCTACCCCTAAGGTAGAGTTCCTTAGTTATCAGTTGTACTGCTACCGGTGTAGGACCAAATGACCCTACCGAGTGATCTTCTATTGTGTATCTGGTCTTCTTATCTATCTTTTCTCATTCTATTTCCTAATGTCTTACACTTTTTCTTTTCCCTTCTCATTTGCATTTCCATTCGTTGTTGGTGGGTTCTTACTTCTGCAATATTTAGCAATATGTCCTATCTTGTTGCATGTATAACACACAATATTGTTCTTCTGAGTTGCTTTGTTAAATCCTTGATTTCCTTTTGACCTGCATTGGTTACCCATATGTCCAAATTTTCTACATGCATGACATCTTACATTTCTAAGATCAGTGAATGATGCATTGTTGTGATTATTCTTATTTCTCCACTAACTAGCCATATGACCATATTTATTGCAAACAAAGCATGTACCATTGAATTTGTGAGAATTAGGCTATCTTACCAGTGATTTTTGGTTTTGGATGTTGACATGATTTGGTTTATGTCCGGATGATTGATCTTGTTGTGTAGTGCAAGTGTTTTCTCCTTCTTCATAACCAAGACCTCTCTTGTCATTAGCATCTCTCTGATTCTTCAGTAGTTCATCAAGTTTAGCAGATTTATCCTTGAATTTGTCTTTGTGCTCATTTGCAGTGACCAAGTCATCTCTCATGATTATAATATGTCTTTCAAGTTCCTATTCATTTTTTTGGGACTAGGTCAACTCAAGTTTCAACGTATCATTCTTATGTGTCATTCTATTGCATTCATCACATCCATCCTTCAACATTTGAACTAGGTTTTCTTCATTTTTCTTTGTGTCCTCAATCTCCTTGCACATTCACATGGTTAGGGGTTTCATCTTATTCTTCAAGATAATATTCTCCTAGGTGAGTTTATGATATTCATCCTTCATAGCATCTTCTTTATCATTGTTCTAATTTTACAATTGATCACAAAGCTCCTTCCTCTTAGCCTTAACAACTAAAATCTTTTCTTGCAATGAAATGGTGTGTTCTTTGTCTTGCTTCAGTTCATTTTTCAATTTATTGTTCTCCATCTTCTCATTACCAAGATCCTCAAGAACAAGTCAAAGTTGTTGCATACCAGTTTCTATTATTCCAAATTCCAGATCTTCCTCAAGTGGTTAAACTTCTTTTGAGGAACCAAGCTTTGATACCAGCTATTGGAATCCAATATCACTGAGAGGGGGGGATGAGTCAATGTTCTACTGCTAATGTTAGTTTTGAACTTGTTGCTTATTAACCAAATAACACATAAAGGGGCAACACCATAACACCAATATTTAGACATGGAAAACCCTGCAAAGGGAAAAACTACGATGGGGCTGATACCCACAATATCTATATAGTTGATCAAGGTATACAAATATTACATGAATGGGATTGCACATGCAATTGGGCCAACTTCCTAGAGATCACTCCTCAATACAAAATGAGAAGTCTCACTGAATTATAAAGTATTACAGATTAATTACAAGAAGGAATGAACTTATGAAATGCATCTAACCATGCTAGATAAGTTTTGGTTCATTCTTTGATAAAATTTAGTATGTATCAGTTTGTTGATGCTTTGTTCTTCCCTGTTCTACTATTGGTTAAGTTGTGCATGCGACCTTGCACACAAAAGCTTCCAATCGCTTACCAAAATGCATACCAATAATAATTAAATAATTTTCAATCCAAATTCACATTCCAAAACTAACTATCAATCCATCGCTAAGAGGATCTCCTTAAATATACTTCTAACTTCCACCATGTGAGTTTTAATGAAAATTATAAACCTATTGGCCATCAGATCATAATGAATTTCAAACATAATCCTGGCAATCATGTCGGCCTTCACACATTACCATAAATTTCATGAAATAAATTATTGAGGCCTTAAGATTTCCTATTCGGGTGCTATCCATTAGTGGGTTCCAAATACACGTTACTGGGATCAGGACTTAGCCAGTTGTGAAGTAAAGTGAATGTCGGTTAAGTGAAATGAATGTGGGTTAACCTAAACCAAACAAAGTAATGAATCTGATAGAATATTTACACATGGAGATGAGTTCCCATGAGTTACAATCACCTAGAATGAGTTTCCATCAATGACAACCCAAAATGTCGTTAACTCTTACTGGATGAGTGTCAATTTGTATATTTATGAACATTGTTTCCTAAAAGGATATCTCCTGGGTGTTGAAATTTGTGTATTCTTATTTCTATGTTCATTAAGACATCAACATAGGGCTATTCTAATGTCTTAAAGAAGTCCATATATATCGCCCTCTTTGTCATGTATTGTATTGTATTTTTGCAATGTGTTAAATAGGGTCTTCATTATAAAAACTAGATAAAACAAACTATTACATGAGATGCTTCATGCCCGAAACCAGATGCAAATTTTTTATGTCTTATATGGGGTGCACATTCTTTTAACCAAATAAAAAAAACTCTTACACAAGTTTTCTTTGAAACCATGCATATATTTGGCTTCACGAGGTTACACATTCTTGAAACCAGAGTAAACAAATGCTTACACAAGATGCTACCAAGACCAGACACACATTTTCATTTTAATTTCATGTCTTACATAGTTGGTTTCATGCTCAAAACTAGAGAAACAAAACTCTTATACAACATCCTTAACACTTGAAACTAGATAGTGTCATACATAACAGGATGTGTGGAACTAGTAAAAACCATAGGTAGACTATTCCTACTCTCCTCCCTGGCATGGATCACCTTGATTAAAATAACTATAATGTGTATCAATCTCTTCTCTTACTCTTCTACTCATGTATCACCTATAAAGGAACAACTAGAATGTGTATCCATGTCTTGTCTCATTCTTCTACTCACGAATCACCTAGAAAAACACAACTAGAATGTGTGTCCATGTTTCCTCCTTTCTTCTCTCCATTAGCTTGTAGCTTTGATATTTGTAGTTCATAATTTGATGTGTTCTCTTGATCTTTCTATGTGATCACTTGTGTTCTTGAAATGAAATTTTTTAAAATGATATTATTTGTTGAGACATTTTGATATCAAGGTCTCTTTGGCCAATTGACTCATGTCCTGTTTTATATTTTTTATCTTTGTGTTGGGCTTCTTTTGCCTTTGGTCTTTGTTTGTCTTTGTATGCTTTTGTTTTTCATCTTGTTTTGTGTTCCCTTGCATGTGATTGAACTAAGATTGGGGGCTTCAATCCTTAAAATTAGTGATATCTTATGCTCCTTTTGATTGTTCTCCTAATTTCTCTTTCTTTAATCTTTCATCCACTTTATTGTGAGCATTTGCATAGGCTCATACTCCTGTTAAAGTAGGGGCTAAATGTTGAATTGTAAATTATCACCAAGACAATCTACACCTAATGTTTGTGCGCCTACTTTAGTGTGTCCTATCCTCATCACCTTTTTGGGTTCATTTGTGCCTATTCTCTAGCTTTGTGGCCATGAACAGCCTTTTGTGGGTCCTATTATGGGATACCCACATCATTTTAACATTTTTCTAGTCCTAATAGAGGTAGTATAGGTTGTGGAAAACCATGATTTGGACCAAGATGAGCCAAAACGCCATGATCCTTCTCAACCAGGCCCCCATTTCATCTAACACTCCAAACAATAAATTCTTATAATTGGTGTATTCATGAAGCATCCATCATCAATCTTTTTTAGAGATCTTCAAGGTTGCATATTCATCCTTCAATCATTGTGGAGCAAAATTACATCAATCTTATGCAATCACGTGTGTCATGTACGGGCTATTTCTTACAACATATGTGATTACAATCAAAGAGAAAAGAATCATCACCAACAAGTGCAGATTTGAGGTATGTCTTTATAATATTTATTTTAGTATTTGTATTTATTTAATTCAGGGTTAATTCCTAAATAGGGGTTTGAATTAGGAAAACCTCTATTCTCAAGAATTTCCCCCTTCTTTTAGTGTGCAAGAAACACCTACACAGATGCATTCAGGAGGATTAATAAGATTCACAAAGACACATATGTGCACCTTATGATGGTGAGAAATTTGAGGGACCATGGTGAATTGATATTACTTAGTCCCTAAAACTTAGGCCAAAATTTTGAGATCATATCTACAACATGTTCTTTTTCTTAGGTCTAGGATGGTGTCTCTGCATGACAATTGTAGCTCACTTTTTATGCCTCTAGCATAATATAATTATGACCTTGCAATTTTCAACCATATTTTGGTCTTCACATTGGCAAAACAAATCTCTAAGCCTGTTTGGAGACCCAAGACATGCTCACACTACCCAAAGTTTCATTTCCTCACACCCTACACTCTCCTCTCCTGCTTCCTGTCCTGAATTATGACAAGCTAGGGGCGTGGCACCCCTCTCCTTGCCATTTTTTGGGCCCCTTCCAATAAAACATTGCATTAGAGTTTTGCATTTGGAAAGCTGGAAAAGTTTCCCTATGTAGGCCTATAATGAAAAATTAGTCAATTAATGCTAATTGACGAATATATAATACCCATTCTCCCTCCTATAAATCAATAAGTGATGATAATAGAGCATACGTACATGAAGTGGAAATTGTGATCCTTAGAAAAATCAAGCAATCAATAATTAAAGCATTCAAGCATTGAGTATTCTGAAGTCTCCTTTCAAGGTTAGGTGTTGCATTCAAGTCAAGGATTCAACCATTGAAATGGAGATCCCTTTTGATATTCAATTCTACATATCCTTCAAACAAATCTATCACGATTTCAATTGCATCCTCTTTTGAGGTAAATTATATTTTAGTCATTTACTTTCATTACTTGCAAGTACTTTTCATCATTTGGTTAATTTCAAAATCAGGGTTTGACCTAAAGGCAAACCCACAATCCCAATAAAATTTTCTTTTTTTTTTGTGCGTAGGTTGCAGGTGTGCAACAATATTTGCATATTTGGATTCCATTCTTAGAGGCAGAAAAACCCATCTCACCATGCAGATTTTTTTAAGGACCGTGTGCACTTTCAACACAGTCACAACAACTTTCACCTAAATTTGCAAGGGAGCTTCATCTCGACATTTTACTGCTAATTCTAGGTGCATAGCTTCATCCCACATTTCTATCTCAACTTATAATAATTTCTTTGTCTCTTTTATACTTAGTCTTAAATCATATAATTCAACCTATTGTATTCTAAAAGAGGGGTTACTTTCAATTCACTTAGCATTCAATCTTTTGAGATTGGATCTAGTGAATTCCCCCCCCTCTTTTATAATTAATGTGTGTGAGAGGTTGAAGAGAATATTTTGTGAAACTTTCACTCCTTTCCTTGAGGAGATAAAAGTTGTCGACTTGACTTGTCCATCACCCTTTTTCCCCACATTACATTTTGGTGAACTCGACATCTTACATGCTTGACATTTCAAATCATCGCATATTTTTTATTTACAAGTTTATTTTTTTTGCAAATTTACAAATCTTAGTGGCTAATTCAATCAAAACCCTAGTTTTCAAAAATTGGAATTGAACTTGTGTCTTGTAAAAATTACTATCTATTGTTTTAAATCTGGAAATTGCATCGATTGTCAAATTCAATTTTATCATTGTCTTGTTTAAATTGAAAATCAAATTTACAAAAGTATGTAGTTAATTGTAATTTAAACCCTAATTTTTAATCAATTTGAACTTGTGCAAAACTTGAATTTACATTTAACTTTTTAGATTTAGGAGTTTTTCAGATTTGTCTTGCTTAAAATTCAAAATTTCAATTTCCCTCCCTTTTTCAAAATTCAAAATTTTAAAATTCATTGGTTGGGTCCTAAAACCCTTATTTTCAAAATTAATTGGATTTTGTGCAAATTTCAATGAATTTCAGTTTTCTAAACATTCTTCAAAGTGGTCTTATCCATTACATTTGACCTTTTTCAAATTTGCAATTGAATTTCTTATATTTTTCAAAACCCTAATAAAGTCCTATTTTTAAGTTCAAACCTTACTTTTACCTATCTAAACTTCATAAAAATCAGCCAATGTTTTGGGGTTATCTTTAAAATCATCGTAACTTTCATCCCTAAAAATTTCTAAAAAAGTTGAGAGGACCATGTGCACTTTCAACACGGTCACTGACTTTTTTCTAGAAATTTTGCGAGACTATTATGACTATATATAATTGCTTAAATCCATAAAATTGGCTGATTTTCTCAAATTTAACTCTCTCTAGAATAAAAAATACTTCCCAATTTCAATATCACAACTTTCAAGGAAAATTTTGAAATAAAGTGGTTAATTCTAATCTGCCTTGATTTTAAAAATTCAAAATTTAACAAAATTATTTTTTGAAATTAAGTGGTATTCAATTGGCCCTAATTTTTAATCTCAATTTCTTGAATTATTTTAGAAATTGTGTTATTTCTCCTTTCAACAAAGTTCAAATTGTGTAATCATAATTTCCTTGAATTTGCTTTAGTTTTGCAAACTTTATTCCTAAAATTTAAAATTCAAATTTTCCCTCTAGTGCATGAGTTTTACCACTATTAGTCCTACCTAAACTATCCCCATTACACAAAGAATTAGAATTAAAGCTTCCCAAGTTTTAATTACCAAGGAGAGGGAGCCTAATTTGGGTGACTTTTTCAATAAGGATAATGATAGCTCTTCTCATCCTAATAACATTCCTATTTACCCAATTGATAATTCCAATGATGAAGAAGAAGCTTTGACTAGAGTTTCCATAGATCAACTATTGAATTTGGATAATCAATTTGACAACTTTCAACAATGGATGTCCCAAGAATACCATAATAGTGAAGCTCTTCTATTAATTGAAGGTTTAAATAACATGAATCAAATTGATAAGAACGGAATTGATATATTGTGTGGCATTGTTCATATTATTGATTCTAATGTCATGTCTATAAAGAGTTATGTTAAGAACTTAAGTTACTCACAACCTTCTACACAAATCAATCATTCTATTCCTTTCACCACTTTGATGGCTAGTATTCCTACTTTCACTTCAAACATTATAGCTACATCAACTCAACATGTCATACCTACAACCATTGTCATGGGGGAAATCCCTCTTCTTCCATAAGACCTTCATCCTTACCCATGCCTTCAATAAGTATTCCCCTTGTCTCTCACCTAATCAATGTGACACAAGGGGTCAATTCATCCAATAATTTTATTCCTCCTTTTAGTGTCCCATTTCCTACTCAATCATCTCATCTTCCTACTTACCATAGTGTTCTTCCACCTTATTCTCAATCAATTCCTTCTTTCAACATCACACCACCTTCTCAATAAAACATGTCTAACGTGAGTTCTGCAACCAAAGCAACCATTAATAATCTTTCTCAAACCATGTCATAATTAAAGCAGCAAATCGCTTCCATGAGTCAATCCAAGTTTAGTGTGCCCACATTTGACGTTGCAAGCCCACTTTCTCTTGATATTGTTAAATATGTCCCTCCTAAACATGTTGAAGTTCCTTAATTGGAACTCTACAATTAAAAAAGTGATCCTTTAACACATGTCAAGACATTCCAAACTTTGGGTACTGACTTTGTTTATGATCAAAGATTGCTTGCAAAATTGTTTACTAGAACATTAAGAGATAAGGCTTTATAATGGTATTCCTCTTTACCTTGCTATTCTATTAATTCTTTTCAACAATTAGCAAATGCTTCTATTCAGCAATTTTAAAACAACATAGGTCCTAATATCACTTTGACTAATTTACTGCATTGTAAACAAGGTGTTAAAGAAAAAGTGACTAATTTTATTCGTAGATATAAGCATTTGTGTTCTCAAATTTCTTTTCAAGCGCATAATAATGATATTCAAAGAATTCTCATTTCTATTTTTCAAAAAGATATTATTGAAAAAATTATCCTTTCTGAGTTTACTTCCTTTCCACAGTTGTGTGCAACACTTCACAATTATCAACTAACTATGAGTCAATTGGATCAATCCACTCCTATGGCTCCGAGTGATAATGGTGATTGTGCTCAAAAACCGTTTATGAAGTTAAAACTAAGAAAAAGATTCATCAAATTCAATGACAACATCAACAACAACAATGTGAATGCTACAATAGGTGTGCCTCCTATTTCTAGTTTTTTCAGAAGAGAAAGACAATTTACTCCTTTGAATGAATCTTTGCATAGCATCATGTCTCAATTGTTACAAAGATATGTTATCAAACTCCCTCCAATAAAACCAATTGACTCTTCTAAGGTAGCCTCAACTTACTTTGATAATAATTATTTTTTTCAATTTTATCATCAACCTGGTCATGATACTGATAAATGTTTTGCATTAAAAATTAAAATTCAATATTTGATTGATAATAATACTATATCTATGGCAGGTGTGAATGATAAGGGAAACAAATCAGTAACCCCTTCTAATCAAAATCTTAAGATTTTTACTGATCCTTTACCATCTCATACCTCTAACATGATTGAGATTGAACATACCTCTTTCTCTCTTTCTGATGTGACTGCTATAGTTCAAAATTTGGTGAATATGGTAGAGAAACAAAGAAAATCTAAGGACTTATGCATCACATTTTACCCTAGTGAGACCATTAGAGCACCTATTGGGCCTTTATACATAGTTGTGAAGATCAAGGAAATCCCTTATCGTGGTGTGCTTATCGATCCCTCCTGTATGCTTAATGTCATCACCAAGGAGTATCTTCTCACTTTACGTTTTCATAAACCAATCTATGATGACACTAATGTGGTTGATAAGTTATTTGATGGATTATCTTGTCCTACCATTGGTCCTATCATACTTCTTATTGAGGTTCACACTAAATCTATGGATGCCAACTTTGTTATCATTCCTTCCTTTGAGAAATTCCGTATGAAGTTGGTCTATCCTTGGCTATCTTCCATGAAGCATATTACTTCTCCAATCCATAAATATTTTAAATTTACCCACAATAGAGAAATAATAACTATTAACCATAGCTTATTTTGACCAGCTGAAAGAAGCCCAAGTGTTCCTATTGATTTTATTTGGCCTAAAATTTTTTAATATCTTCCATTGAGAAGTGATGCTCTCTTCCAATCTTATCAAAAGTGGAAGAAAGACATGATCCTATCCTTAATCCAACCTAGAAGTCCAAAACTTGGCATTCCTATCATTCTTGAGGATGAGGTTCTTCCCTTGACGGATAGAACTAACGTTCCTCCTAAGGAAGATTCCCAACCTATTCCAATGGATGAAACTATGCCTTCTCCTAAGAATAATAACAATATTTCTCCTAAGGTTAGACCTCTACGTCCTCCTGACGATGGACCCGGTCTCCTTCCTACACCAAACACTCCTCCTTTATAGGGTGCATTTCCACCTCCTTGCTCTTATAGAGAGAAGAGACCTACCTCTCCTCTTGTTCAACCTAAAAGACCTCAACCTAAACCTTCAACTATTAGAGATTAGAATATTCTTCCTTCAACAAATAGTCCTCCTCCTTCTCAGAGTTCCACTAAGACTAGATGGAATCGTTGTGTGAGAGACCGCCAATGAAAGCATCGTGCTCGATCTCATGAGGTTGTTCCTCAAAATATTCAATATCCCAAAACACCAACAATTGACATGATTCCCTTTTCTCCTAAACAATATGTTTAAACTACATCTCCAAATTATAAGTTGCAAAAAATATATGATGGTTTCACTCCCATACGTGTTCGTACTCCTCTTTCTATAAATCTTGATGAAGAAATAGGTGAAAATATTATTCAAGATGACAATTCAACTCCTAATGCTTTTGATAGTGACTATGAATATGTTTATGTGGACAAACATTTATCTATAGAGTTTTCAAAAGCCTTAATCCTAGCTCCTAGAAATGAACAAAGTGACTTAGTACATGAGCATAGTACTTGTTTGGATCTTCTAATAGCTTCATCTACTATTCTTGATGTCGCTCCTCTGGCATTTTTATTGCCTACCCAAAATAGCGATCAACAAGATCGGGAGGTGGATGACGTGCTAAATTAGCTTCATCAGCACCGTAGATCCTCTACCTCTCTCTCTCTTTTCTTTCTCTTTGTGAAAATTCCTCTATGTGTATCCTTGTTCTTCTATGTTCCTAGTAGTGTCTACTTGTGGATGAAGTAAAGCACTGAGATCTCTTTTTGTCTCTTTCATGTTGACTCAAAAGAAACCTTCTATTCCATTTCTTCCAAGGTAGTTTCCTTTCTTTGGGGAATGATGACTATTCTATGCATATACATATGATATACATAAGTTATCATACAACATACTGATCCTAAGGAAAGTGAAACTACCTCATGATTTGTGTTTGTTTTCATTATCCTTGGCTTTATTCCTTAATTGGGGGCTAAATCCTTGCGATAACGTGCTCTCTCTCTCTTTATCTCTTGGGTGTATCCTACCTTAAAGAAATCGCTCCCGATAAGGCTTGTGTGATCACTTTAATGTGGGGACATACACTTCACTCATATTTTCCTTCTTGATACTCAAAGTTACTTAGTGAATTTGGCTTTACTTTGTAATTTTTGGTATCCTTTCTTTTCAAGACTCATAGTGAGGGAAATCTTGCTAAATGTAGTGGTGGTCTTGCCCTCTTGATCTTCCCTTTTACTTTTCCAATCACTATCATAAGATGCTTATTCTATTGGGGGATTGGTGTATCTTTCCTACTTAACGATGAAATTCTTTCAATCTTGTTTCCTTGTAATTTACTGGTAGTATTGGTGTATGCTTATACTCCCACTAAAGGGGGCTAGAAGTGGCATCATAAAATTGTAACTTTTCAATTTTCAACCACATTTGGATCTTCACATTGGTGAAATGAATGCCTAATCTTGATTGGAGACCTGAGACATGCTCACACTACCCTAAGTTTGCATTTCCTCCCACCTTGCAATCTCCTCTACTACTTCCTATCTTGAATTAGGGTAGGACAGAGGCATGCCGCCCTTGTCCTCCATAGGATAGAAGTGTGGCACCCCTATTGGTGCCCCTTTCGATCAAACTTTACATTAGATTTTTACATTTGGAAAGCAGGAAAAGTTTCCCTATGTCATCCTATAACAAAAAATGAGTCAATTAACCCTAATTGATGAATATATAAGACACATTCTTCATCCTACGAGTCAATAAGATATGATAAGAGAGCATACCTACATGAAGTGAAAATTATAATGCTAAGTGAAATTAAGCAATCAAACATTCAAGCGTCCAAGAATTCAAGCATTCCTTTGAAGCATTGAGCATTCTCAAGTCTCCTTTCAAGGATAGGTGTTGCATTCAAGTCAAGGATTCAACCATTCAACTGGAGATCCCTTTTGACATTCAATTATACATATCCTTCAAACAACTCTATCAAAATTTCAATTGCATCCTCTCTTGAGTTGAATTCTATTTAGTCATTTTCTTTCATTAATTGCAAGTACTTTTCATCATTTGGTTAATTCCAAAACCAGGGTTTGACCTGGAAAGAAAACCCCCAATCCCAACAACATTTTCTCTCTTTTTTGTGTGTTGATTGCAAGTGTGCAACAATATTTAAATATTTGGATTCCATTCTCAGAGGTAGAAAAGCCCTTTTCAGCATGCAAATTTTTTGAAGGACCGTGTGCACTTTCAACATGGTCACGACAACTTTCACCTAAATTTGTAGGGGAGCTTCGTCTCGATATTTTACTTCTTATTCCATGTGCATAGCTTCATCCCACATTTCTATCTCAACTTATATTCATTTCTTTGTCTCTTTTACACTTAGTCTTAAATCACATAATTCAACCTATTGCATTCTTGAAGATGGGTTACGTTGAATTCACTTACAATTCAATCTCTTGAGATTGGCTCTAGTGAATTATCCCCCCTCTTTTAAATGAAATGTGTGTGAGAGCTTGAAGAGAATCTTTTGCAAAAATTTCACTCCTTTCCTTGAGGAAAGAAAAGCTTTCCTCTTGACTTCTCCATCACCCTTTTTTCACAACAGTACAATGCCCAATCTCTTCAATAATCACTTATTTTACCCTAATTTCAAAATTTTCACAATTCAACTTAGAAAGAGAGGCAAACCCTAACCAAGTGAACCTAATTATAATTTCAAACTTTTTCCAAAACAAACTAAGCCCAGATCTATTAGGTCCATCCCTATTTGAATGCAATGATCAATTTGAAAAAAGTGTAGAGGTTTTGTTACCTTAATTAGTGAAACCCTAATTTTCACCATTATATTAATTTTATAGTCCTTTAGGGGATTAATTCACTCTATGAAATATGATATTGTTGTTAATGATATCAAACATCTTGGCAATCTTCTCAATCTGAAAATGAGTTGTATTCTCCCTATCAAGTAATTCAATTAGTTTTGACTTTTTTGAGTTTTTAATTGGAATCAATTTAGAACCTTTATTATGTATCTTTCTCATGAGTTTGGAGGATTTTATTTTATTTTATTTGGAACTCTAAACAACTATTTGTTGGATGCTAGCAGCAATTTCTAAGTCTATTTTTATACTTTGCGAAGGCCTACTCTGCCTAGAGTTAGAGGAGGTCTATGCATCATTTGCAATCCTATCTAACGAAGGCATAGGAAAGTTAGGATTATGGGTAGGTATCATTATGTCATAATTGATACTTACTCCTTCAACCATAACTTGATTTTCAATCTGCTCAATTAATAAATCTTGAGCCTCTATGTAGGATTTCGTAACAAAATTTGACACTTTTATCTTCTATACATTATGTGAGTCCAACAAGTCTTGTTTGTCTAAATAAAGAGTTGTGAACTGTATGAAACCTTTGTTCGAGCTTTACTCATTATTTAGCAAGGGTTGAGAGAGAGAGTCTAAGTCTCATCCCCAACATCACTCTAAGCTTCCTCAAGCCTTAAATTTAAATATGAAGAGGGACCTAGAGAGAAAGTTGGATCTTCTGTATCAAATTAGATTTTATTATTCTCATTCTAGGGAAAAAATTGTGGTCGTTGAATATGTTTCTCATCTCTAAGATCCCTTGGGGTTTCTTTTTGAGATAGATTCAAGATTAAAAATTGGGTTTTCTATACTATTTCCCCACCAATCTCAGTGGACTCATTTGTAATAAGAAAACACTTTAGAGAGATGAGAGCCCAGAGATATGATGGAGTTTTTATATCACAATTTGTTGTATCCTTAAAGTAGGCATTAACTTGAGCAACTTGAGTATCGTTTTCCATCCTAGTGAAAAAAAATTAGAGGATCTTTGGAGTTTATCTAAGTGAATAGACATAAATGATTTTTTGGTAGTATCAAAATCTATAAGCCCCTGGGTTTCTACCTTCATCATATATTAGAGGGAAATGGAAGGGGACAATTTGTCAAAAATTTCTAAATCTAGCTTATATTAATCCCTTGATTAACTGATGTGTCTAGGTTCAATAATTGATGCCAAAAACCATTAATTAATTGAAGCTTAACCGATCTAGTGTAAAGAGAAATTTTTTCCACCAATTCAAAGATTTTGACTCTTAAGACTCTATTTACAAATGAGTATTTTTTTATTTTTGAAAACCCAAAAGAGTTCCTTTTTTTTCAAAATACCTAGATCTAAAAATTCTAATGGAAGGCCAAGTAGTGTAAACCTTAATGGAATGAGAGGATTTGGTGATGGAAGAGAAGTTATTGACTTCCAGGATTGAACAATTAAGAGATTATCCTTATACCAATGGTATGTAGAGCTAAGAATATCCTTTTCAATTTCCTCGATGTCAAAGATATTGAGAAAACAATTAGCATAAAGTAGATGAAAAGTATAAAGATGCATACCATTTGATAGAAATCTAATATTTTTATGTAGAAAAAGATGAAATCCCTCCCCATATTTGGACAATAATCCCATGCTTCTAAAGATTGTTTCCCAAAAAATCTAGAGGAGCATTGAACATAGAAATTGTGGGTATTGGGATCAAAGATCTACAATTGAGGGAAGGATGAAAAGATGTTTTTTACCAAAACCCTCCATTCCTTTATCTTGGATGAAAGGTGTTTTGATGTGATCTACGAGAAGGTCTCTAAAGATTTTTATCTTCAATAAATAAATTGTGGCACATTATGTCGTAATTTTATTGCATTTTTTTAACCTACAAATTTATTTTCTCTTTATTTGATATAATTTTTCTATATTTCCTTTGAATTTTTTTCGTGACGTCTTACCATGTATAAGGGTATGTGTAGGATCGTGGTGGGCCAAAAGGACCCTTAAGTGGCAATGAAAACCAGAAAAAGGAGTTAGGCAACTTGACATAAAAATTTGAATAAGTTTCTAATATTATTTCAAAAACATGTGAGAATAGAATCTATAGAAAATTAAATGTAGCTTCTAAGCTACTAGCTTTTTTTTGAAAAAAAATTAATCCATTTTGACAAAATATTGAAATTTCAATGTAGTAGTACTAAAATTTTAGGAAAAATGTAAGAAATGGGTGTTTGCCTCACCACCTTAATCACAATTAAATCATAATATTTTTTTACATGATTTTAGATGTGAGCCATTAATTTTTATTTTTTTTAAATAAATAATTAATTATGATATTTTTAATACAAATTTTAAAAAATATAAAAACTCATATGTCTGAGCAGTATATCTTGATCAAAACTTTATGAAATATATATTTATTTTTATTTTTATTTTTATTTTTTATCGATAATTGACTGAAGCCTGAATAGATTTTGACTGGAGCTATGAACCAGTTAGGACACAGTAGGGGGACCCATCCCCATTACATATCGTTGAATTATTATTATTATTATTATTATTATTATTATATTGACCCCAAGACCTTCCCCATCCTATGGAAGGCCAAGAGTCACATCTTAGAATTCCACTTTAGATGTCCCTATTGGGAATTGAACTTGGGTCTCCATGGTGAGAACCCAGTGTTTTAACCAGTTAAGCTCAACCCCTTGGACCAAATACATATTTTTTTTAAATCCTATAGTATACAAAGAATAGAATGTGAGGCATGTTTTCGATTCAAAAAATATGATACCATTTGAAAGTTAAAGATATTTTTAAATCAGTCTATTAATCAAAAATTTAATCTTAATATAGGCACTTTTTGACCCCTCACAATCCTACACAAACCCATAATGTCTTTTGCATAATGTTCTATCACCTTGCAAAACCCTATTTTCCCTATTCATCCTTTCTGGTTTCTGGCTTTTTCTCCAAGGGTGTCCTTTGATGGTTGATATCTAATTTGTAATGGACTAGGGACCTTCCCCATTTAATGAAAGACATTTATTTAAAATTATTTTGTGTTTTAGACTAATAATAATTTTAAGAACCTAGCAACATTTGAACCCATATTTAGAAAATAATTTTTTTTGTCTATTTTTATGATGGAGCCATTAAAGTTATAGACAATGCAGAGGTTTTATAACTATTCATAGCAATTATGGCTAAAGAGGGTCTTTCATTAAGATAGTGGAAAGGTGTTGGCAAGGTAGTGGAGAAGTGAATGATGCACTTTAAATTTCATGTTTCTATTCTCACATTTGCCAATTGAGTGGAAATTCGAGTGGAGATTGCAGACCCAATGCTAAAGAATTCATACCGCCCTCAACACCCGAGGATCTTTTACAACCAGATACAATATTTATATTCTTCTTGAATTTTTCATTCATTTATTGCAATGTCTATTTTAACAGTTAGTATCATTTTCGCTTTCAATGAATAATTCAAAGTTTTTGCATGCTTTTATAGTCGGTATATTGTTTTAATAATGCAAATAATTTACATAATTTAGGAACTTAATGGTTAGTTGATTCACATTTCTCGAAACCCTAGAAATGTTGATGGACACATATGCAATTTATTGATGTATTTCAAAGTCTCTTCAACAAATCTATTTCCTATAGTTGTGTGACCATCTTCAAAGAATTAATTTTGTAAATTTTAATATGAGCTTGACTTATTTCTCAACGAGGATTTATATGAACTTGTTGCACAACAGGCATTATTTTATTTGCCCTAGATTAAATATAATTAAATTTGGTGGATGTATTTTAGCTAAATATTATTGTAATAGAATCAAATAAGTTAGAATATAATGATACTGAAATTTGTATATTGTTAGAGAACATATTATGCTTCTTTGATCTTTACTCAATTAAACTCCACACCCTTATGAAGTCACAATTGTGCACTAACAATTTGGGAAAACAAAGTTGTTCTTTTCCCTCTGAATTTTAAAATAGGTACAACTCCCTTATATCATATTCAATATATTACTCAATATGACTTTGTGCCTACTTTTAATCAGAAAGAAGTTAAGGCAATACATTCATCCATAAACATGCAATGAACACAGCATATGTAAATGTTTCTGTTAATCATGGAAAACACAGTTTCACAGATTTCTAACTACACATAAATAAGGAATTGGCAAATCAATATTGCTAGATAATGCCCTTTCTCAGGTAAATCATTTGCATGAACATATATGATTCAATAATAGTTTAACCCACAAAAAGGTAGATACTCAAGATTGAACGCACAGATTCAAATCTTTTAGTAAAATATATGCTTTCTTCATTCATTCAAAGATAAATATTAATAACGCATGATTATTCTTTCGAAAGAAACATACACCAAAATAATATTAAACCCAAAAACCTTCTGGATTTCTCCAAAAAAAACCAACCCTTCAATAGTTTCCAACATCCCTTAAATAGCATCCATGATTTGTTTACCCATCCGAAGTAATTTTCTGTGGTAAAACCGATACCAATAGAAACAGTTTGAAAACATAACTGTAAAAGAAAAATAATAGAAAAGTCTCTTGAGCAAGATCAAATAGGACACATGGTGAGAAACAAAAACCAAATCCTAACTAGGTATTAGAGATCCTTGAGTTATGCCATCCTCAGCATCCACATTTAGCGCCACCTTCCATTCCTTGTATGCCGCGGCAAACTCCTGTAAAGATGGAACACTAGGAACTTTAATGGATGTCATCCTCTGTTTCCATGCCTCTACCTCTAGCCGAATCTTTTTGATTTCATCCACGTAGTTAGGTAACTGATCTACATAAATGTATAATACAGCCTCAACCCTGGCAACCTTTGTAAAATTAGTTGTTGTGGGTGTTGCATTCTTCTTAACCTCATTGATGGCATGACAGACAAGTTTTACAACCACATTCATGCTTTTTTCAACTTGACCATCGCCCAAGACATAAGTTGTATGAATATGTCTCAATTCAGTCGCTAAATTCTGACATATCCCCTTTAGTTCTTTCTCCCACTTGATGAATTCTATGCATCTTGTCTTGAGTGTTGTGTTCCTCCAATCTATATTGTGCTTGCCAATGAACAGGAGTGATTCATCCACTGTTTTAAGTGGTTTTTCAGTAAGGAACTTAGCGACCCCATACTTTTGAATTTCATAAATTTTTAAAGAGGCAGATGTCCATTTTCTTTCTTCACTTTCCCACGTTTTAACCTTTCACTGAGTGTTCGTTATTAATAGTGAGTTTTCATCAAACACTTTTCTGGATTCTTGAATGAATTTGCATCTATCATTAATGACTCCATTCACCCAATCATAAAAAATAGGTGCAATTGCCTTTCCCCTTTGGATTTGACTCAATAACTTCTGATTGGCAGGTAATGTGGGATCAAAATATTGGGAAGCTTGAACTAAAGGCTTAGTAGAAGAAGATACACCACTGATTGCATCAATGTAATCCACCAACACTTTGATTGTCTATTTTAGCTCCTTATCCTTCTCGTCCTTTTGTGATAGTGTTAGCATGCATTTTAAAAAAACCTCAAAGTGATGGTTATTTATATCCCTATCAATGACTCCAAGCTCTACTTTCTTTACATGGTAACTATTGGCAGAAAGCTTAGATGATTCTCCATCAACCTTTGGCTTTGCAACCTCCGCCATCTATTTACCTATTTTATCATCAATCTCTAACCTTGTCATTGCTTTTGCCCTTTTTGGCTGAGGTGTTTTCGTTACATACTTACTCACAACATCACCGATTGGCAAAGCGATGGGAAGAATATTTTTCTTTTTGTTTATAGAAGACACTAGCCACTGGGGAGAACTAACAGCAAAATCTTTTAGGATTAAAGACTTCACCTAAGTCTATTCCTTAAAACCAAGAGAAGTCTCAAGGTTTTAAGCAAAATCTAGATCAATGTCATATTCAAGGTGATCCATCTTGGATAAATTTATTACTTCTGGCAACTTATCCTTCACACCTTCCTCTCTCAGGTCCAGATCAATAAAGTGTTCTATAACTTGTGGTTTGCTCCTACCGGTTTTGGCCCTTGATCTAGTCACATGAACAGAAATAGGTGATCTAATAGCCTCTTTAGCTGTAGAGGTGGGTTTCTTATGGTGAGAATATTTCTTGGTTTTTTTTTCTATTCCTGCAAGACAAATATTTTCATAAATGTTAGCATCAGGAGCCCTAAAACTAGCTTGCTTAATCATTTGTGCTTCTAAACTCTAAGCATCCAATCGTCTCATTCTAGAGATACAATGTATGGGTGTTTGAATCACAATTATCGCCCTAATATTGATGTCATCCCTTTCTTACTCAAACCATCTTATCTCATCTAAAGGATTTGATTTGATTTTATCAAATTCAGGATCAAGGATGTCTTCGTCATGATTCATAACTTGTTCAACATTCACCTCCAGCTTCCAATCAATAATCTATTGGATCCTCAATCTGCTATAATCTCTTAACCCGACTTCAAGCTCATCTTTATAGTCCTCCCAAAAATATTCCAAATGGGTAGAAGGAGCATAACTCTTTCCTTATTTGTAGGTCTAGACAATAACGAGTTTATTATTGAAATTATTCCTAGCTTGATAGAAACCACAATCAAAATTATTTAAATCAACTCCAACACTTGTTGCATCTGCAAATGACTTGCAAGAAAAAGAAGCTAACTCTAGGGGAAAGAGGGCTTTACGATCACCCAAATCTGCATATTTTTAAATCACATGAGCCAATTACCTACAAAACTCTACTAGTACAAAACAATCAAAATAATATAGAGGTAATTCCATGGGTTCCTCTTCAAAACCACCCACCTAAAGGTAAGTGAAGTGGGCATAGTGAATATAGTAGCTCCCATATACTGTGATTAATTGTTGAGCCTCTTCAGGAATCCTTGTTTCCAGGTTCCCTGTCAATTCTGAAAACATTCTTCCAGTAAAAACATCATGAACCCGCCTATAGTTTCCCAAATCCCTTTCACTCTGAAAACAGGGGTAGAATTCAAAAGCCCAAATTCCTTCAAATACTGGGGCTCAAGGTACTCCTTGCCATTCTTTCGTGCATGCCAGATAATATATAAGATATGAAGACATGTAGAAATCTCTATCCCTGAACCGTGCTTGTTTCAATTGATCTTGGAGCACTTCTACAATGACTTCTCCCCAATAAAAGTAACAAGTTCCGTCTAGGACTACTTGAACAAAATGATACATGCATTCTATGAACAGGTATGAATTAGTCACTCATTTAACCTAATGCAACAGACCTATCAAATCCCTAATGTAGGGTTTCACATGATCTCTATTCAAGGATTTTGGTAAACGAGATCCCCCTCTCTGAGGTTTAATCAACCAACTTCTAACAATAACATTTTGATACTTGTCTGCCTTCTCATGAAATCTTGTAATAGAGAGAGAAGGGGTAAATTTGGAGTATGCGTCCCTCTCAGGAATTTAAAAAATTGAGACAATTGTTTCCTGGTTCACTGTTAACAAGATCTGGCAATCATATTTCCTTATACACTAGTGTCTAATATCAAACCTGTTAATGCATTCTCTCACCAATTCTGGATAAGCAAATGCTAAAGGGAAGGCTGTCGCTTCCACCAAACCACTATTTTCTATCTCAGTCATGAATGGTTCTCACATTTGACTTTTTAACCTCTCTAAGAGGTTGCCCATGTCAAAGTCTCTTAGGATAGTGTCAGTGAATTCAGGATGCACACATTCTAAACTAGCAACATTACTGAATAAATGAAATGCAGACTTCACTTTCACTAACTCAGCCATTAAAATACAATTCCCTAAGCAGGAAAACAAAACCAGAAGTAAATCCAACAGGAAAATGGAAAAACTAAACTTGCCTTGTGTCAACAAATTCCTAAAATCCCTATGCTTGCAGAAAAAGTTTACCTCTCACCACCTCCAGTGCCTTACCAAAAACTGACTGAGTTGCTGATAAAATCATCACTTGTAACAGTGCTATTTATCAAATTTAAATTTATGAGAAACAAATCTACCCTACACATGCTAGAGATTTTTAAATGACAAGCATTAAATTCAATCTCTTAATTTTTGTCACCTCACTCATTCCGCTCATGCAATTGTTATGATGCATCTCATGAGGTTAACTTTCTATGATTACAAACATCCAATCATGTGCCTTGGGAAAATAGGTGCCAGCTGTTATCTTTGAAAGAAGAGTCTTGGGTATTCAAAATGAATCATAAGTTCCCTTATTGAACCCCATGAACCCATTGAGCACAAAGGTTCAAGTTAGCTCACGCATGTTTGAGCATTTTTATGTATCTATCAAGAAAGACTCCCGACTATATCAAAAGAAAGGAGACGTTATTGACTCGAACAAAAACAAAAAGTACAAGGGAGTTCATGCTAGTTCAACTAGGTTCACATAAGTTCAATAAGGTACACATTTTACAAACTGTGAACCTTACTTTTTAAAAACAAAGATACAAATTACTATAGAACTAACTTGCCTAAAATAAACCTTGATCATGACATAAATTAGGACACAAAAATTTAAAGATGACGACAAAACCTAGGATATAGGCAAACCCTTGCCAACATTGGCTCTGATTGGGGACTGGATTTCATGCCTTAAATACAGAGAACCCAAACTCTAGTTCCACATAACTGAAACTACGGAAGGGTAAACGGATACAAAAACAAGACAAAAATAGAACAAAACAAACAAAAATTATATACAAAGGACAAACAACTTCAAAACCTATAAAGCTTGAGATCCTACCCATTGTATGACAAAGGCAAGATCGAGCCATCAGCATATGAGAGTTTGAAAGAATTCGGGCCTAATACCTAGTGAATCTTGAAAGGGCCCTTCCATAGAGAATCCAATTTTCCATGTGCACTTTTCGGCTCCCTTCACTTATCCCATAAAAGGACCTCATCACCTTCCATGAACTTTCGAGGCCTTGCCTTTTTATCAAAAATCTTTTTAACATGAGCTTGATGCAAAGTTATTATGTCAACTAGTTCTTCTCTTTCCTCCTCTAACTTGGTGAGATACATAATTTGCGTCTCAATAGAATCCCTGAAGAACTAATCCTCAGTCACGTTCTGAAGTCTACAAGCTACTAATTCCAATGGTAGCACCACTTGAGCTCTGATCCCATATACCAATTCAAAGGGTGCCATACTAATTTCTCTCTTTGGAGTTATCTGATCAGCCCACAGAGCTTCATAGAGATGTTTATGCTAGGTCTTTGTATTTTCATTAACCAATTTTTTCATTATATTGACCAAGTTTTTGTTACTCGACTCGGCCTAACCATTTCCCTATGGATAATAATTAGATGAATGCACTAGGGATATGCCATGATCATAACAAAACGTCATTAACTCCTAAGAAGTAAAATATGAAGCATTATCTATCACTATTATTTGTGGAACATCAAAACGAACCAGAATGTTGTTCTTCAGAAAATCACAAACCACCTCTGTGGTTGTTCTCTTGGTTGGTACAACCTCGACCCATTTGGTAAAATAGTCAGTTGCTATCAATATGTATGAATGCCCTACACTTAACAAAGGATTCACTGGACCACCATTGTTGGCCCCTACAATTCTATCCTCAGTAAACATCTTACATTTTTTGCATTGTGCAACCCATCTATAGGCATCCCTGAACATGCTAGGCCAATAGAAACAACTTTAGAGAATTTTAAATGCAGTAATGGTTGAGGAAAAATGTCCACTGCAGGCCTCAATATGATATGCATGCAATAACTTTTGTTGTTGCTCTTTATCTACACAATGCAAACAAGTACCATCTAAACCCTTCTTATACAGAATATCCTGCTAGATTACATATTTTGCTAGCTTAAGTTTATGATTCCTTTGCTCTTTAGCAGAGAGATGCCCTGGACAACTACCATAAGTCAAATAATATGGTACATCAGATAGCCAGGTGTCCTGTAAACCTACAAACAAGGTTAATAGAAATTATTCCTCTGCATCTACCCTATTCTCTATAATCAATTTGCACAATCCTTGACCCCTCACCAATTTTGTAGGATGTTTGTCTAGGTCATACTCCTAAATTTTGGTCACCCATGTAGCCCTCTTATTGAGTCCAACTTCTTGTTGGGTTAAGATGCTTTTAACTACAGTATCTGGAACAAATACTATAGAATGAGAGTGCAGAATGTAATATCTAAATTGCTTCATGGCCTTAACAACTACAAAAGCTTGCTTCTCATAAAGTGAATAATGAAGCTCATGTTTCTTGAGAGGAACGCTCATAAACGCAATAGGTGCTTCAACTCCTACATCATCTTTTTGTAATAAGATCCCAGACATTGTGTGTTGTGATGCATAGCAATACACAATAAAATTCTTTCTAAAATTTGGATTGATAAGAGTAGGAGCCTTAGCGGCTGAACTTTTAACTCTTTCAAAATCTTCTCTAGCCTCTTCAGTCCATTTGAAAGGATTTTTTTCACTCATCAACCCAAAAATGTGCTTTGTGGTTTCTGCAAAGTTAGGAACAAATCTTCTTAATAAATTTACTTGCCCAAAAAATGATCTTACCCCATTTTGGTTGGAAGAAAAACTGAGCCGTTGAATCGCCTTAACCCATTCAGGATGAATCTTAATTCCTTATTTAGAAACTATATGCCCCAAAAGTTTCCCTTCTGTAACACAAAAATCTAATTTCTTCGGGTTCAGATAAATTCCATGATCTCTACAACATTGAAGGACTGCTCTCAAATCTCTGAGATGATTCTTCCTTTCTTTTGAAAATACTCTTAGATCATCTAAATAAATTACTATGACTCTGTCTCTAAAATCTCTAAAAGAAGAATCTATATCCCTTTGAAAATTTGCACCTATTAGTATTTCACAAAGGGAGATTGTTGGCATTCCAGTAATTTTGTTGGTATGAGGATATTGAGAAGGTTGTTGAAGATTGTGGATATAACTGAGAAAGGATAATTATTGTCTTAATAATATTATTTTGTCATTGATGTTAAGGAATTGATTTTCTAATTCCGTATGATGTTGACATATATTAATGAGTATATTTTGATAAGGACAAAGATGTCAGTAAGTGACACAGAAAGAATGAAAATGAAGGGGAGTAATAAGTTATTCAATGGGAAACTATTACCGAGTTAGACAATGATGAGATTTTGTTGTTTTGATTATTTTGATATCCTATATATATATGAGTATTCTAAGAATGAGAAAATATTTCATTCATTAGATGAGTTAAGGTTTGATATTGTTCTATGTTACCGAGCATGAAGCTAGTCGGTAAACACTAAGGTTATCGATATCGGTTAAAGAAGGCAAAATATCTACCGAGTAAAGGTTCAGTATTTACCGAGTAACAACCGAGTAATAACAAAATGCATTGGATGGATAAAAGCATTATTAAATGAAGAATTATAATGAGCTGAAGATGTATAGATGATTGGTATGTCGTGAAAGAATTTTTTTGAAGATATACGACAATGAAAATATAGGAGTTAGATCTAAAATGCAAATTGAACGGTCATAACCTAGCACAAGTTCCAAGGAAGGAATACAAGTTCCAACGTGAGATAAAACATTTTCAAATCAAAGGATACAATGAACCTAGTCAAGTTTAAAGATCTGATGGCTAAGATTGATCATGGGAAATGTGATCAAAGAGATTAAGCGGTTAGGAATTGTTGATGAACAATAGTAGCGGGAAAATAGAAGAACAATGATACTATAGTAGTGATCACCGGGCATAGAAGATTGAATATCTGATTAAAGAATAGATTGAGAAGCCCATCAAGGAGCAAGATAAGTCTTATGACAAGCTTATTTTGAGCACATAGAGTCTGCTTTAGCATTTCAGATGTGAAGTTGCAGATGTATTTTATACTGTTATTTATTTTTTAAGTGACAGGAAATCTCTTAACTGAGTGGACCTAACAGTCTTATTTGTAAATCCTCTAGCAAGGTAACATTCTGAATGAGTGTTTGAAATCCTTTGACAAGATCACTTCTAACAAAGTGCAAGATTCTAACAAGTGTGAGGGAAATCCCTTAACTAGGTCGCATCTAGCAATGTGTCTATGTACTCTATAACAGGATTGGCTTTTAATCGAGCATACTCTAAAAGGGTATATTTCTTAGTGGGTCCAAAATCCCACTGTGGTTTTTCCCTATTTGGGTTTCCACGTTAAATCTGGTGTTAAATGTGTTATGATGTTTTAAGTGTATCTGATTATGAGTTTGAATAATTTACAGTCATAGTTGCATATCAATAAAGGCTACCGAGGTTGAATCTGATGAATACATTGATTATTGAGTTTTTATGATTCACCCCCCCCCTCTCATCTTACTAAAAATTTGTATCAGAGCTTTGGACTACGAAAGAAAATTTTAAAGGTACTTGAGGCAAGATCCGAAGATATATAAAAGGGATGCACGAAAACTGAACAAGTCTAGTTTCTCCACATGGCAGAAAAGGATGAAGTTGCACTTATCAGGATTTGGAGAATATGCAATATACTATCTGGAGAATGATTACAGTGCACCTAGCACCTACCCAATGCCAATGGAAGAGATAAAGGCAAAGAAAGAGCATATTCAAGCAATGATTGAGATAACATCAGCATTAACTGACTCAGAGTTTAATGATCTAGAAGGCTGCACTGATGCCAAAGCAATATGGAACAAGCTTATATCTGTGTATGGTGGTGATGAACATGTTCAGAGAGCAAAAGTAGATAGTCTAAGAGGTCAACTTGAATCCATGAGAATGAATGAAGGTGAGAACATAACCCAATACAGTACAAGGTTAAAAGAATCTATCAATCAAATCAAAGGAGCAGGAGGAACTATTGAAGAAAAGGATGTAACAAGTAAGTTGCTCAGAACACTTCTACCTGCTTATGCCATTCGAGTCTTTGCGATCAATGAATTAGGGTCTGTACCAAACATTCCAGTCTCTTTGGATGCTACTATTGGTAAGCTACATGCATTTGAGTTAAGTAATTTTGATAACAATGGGTCTTTGATAAATAAAGTTGAATCTGAACTCAGTTCTTTTCATCTTGGTGAATCTGATGATTACAATGATAGAATGTATAATTATACTGAAGGAAATCATAGTGGAGCAAGTGAGATATTTCCCAAAAACATGGAAGAGGTACACAAACTATATGGGGAGATCAGAAAGCAAGAAGAATTTGAAGCATTATTAGCCAGAAGGTTACCAAGAGGCAAAGGTAAGTATAAAGGAAAGTTACCTTTAAAATGTTTTAACTGTGATAGAATAGGACATATGGCTTCTAACTATCCTGACAAAGAATCTAGTGAAAAGAGAGAATACCGAGATAACAGACAGAAAGACAACCAATACAGAGGACACCGAGACTTCACAAGAAGAGATAGAAAGACATGCCTAGTAGCTAATGAGGAATCCAATGATGACAAATCTGATGAGACTGAGACAGAGGAAGTTGTATATGTGGCTATCAAAGATGGATCAGATGAAGAAAGGTATGAGGAAAAAGCCTTGATATCTCACATAAATAAAAATGATTCTTGGATCATAGATAGTGGATGCTCACATCACATGACAAGTGATAAACACAAGTTTGTTAAATTAGAAGACTATGATGGAGGTTATGTAAGATTTGGTAATGATGCACCATGTCTGATGAAAGGTAAAGGTTCTATCACACTTCTTGACAATGCTAAATGTGATGATGTATATTGGGTTGAAGGTTTGAAATACAATTTGTTGAGTGTAGCACGGCTAAACAATACAGGATACCGAATAGAATTTTAGAAAGGAAGTGTCAAAGTTCATGACAAACATGGAAAGTTGGCTGCTACCGAGACACAAACAAAAGGTAATACATTTCATCTTGACTCAACTTGGAACAATTCTCTGTATGCTAAAATAGAAGATACCTGGTTATGGCATAAAAGGTTTTGTCATGTAAATTTTGATAACCTGATCAAAATAAGTAAGAAGCACCAAGTAAGAGGTCTACCGAGCTTGGAAAAACCAGAGAATGCAATATGTTGAGGATGCCAGATGGGCAAGATGACAAAGTCAAGATTTACAAGTAAGTCCTACACTTCTAAAGGAATTTTAGATCTTGTGCACACTGATCTCTATGGTCCTATGAAAGTTCAAAGTTATTATGGTGATAAATACTTTATATTATTTGTGGATGATTACTCTAGGATGATGTCAGTTATGTTTTTAAAAGAGAAATCAGAAGCCTTTCAAATGTTCAAATGGTACAAGGCTAGAGTGGAAAAAGAAATAGGAAGATAGTTGAAATGTCTAAGATTCGACAAAGGAGGAGAATTCATTTCTGATGAATTTAACCTAGTTTGCAATGATCATGGTATAAAGAGACAAGTATCTGCACCAAGAACACCTCATAAAAATGGGATAGCTGAAAGAAGAAACAGATCAATTGTAGATTGTGCCAGAACCCTAATGATAGAAAAGAGGGTACCTCAAACATTTTGGAGAGAAGCGATCAGCACTGTAGTTTACACCCTGAACCGAGTACAACTGAAGAAAGGAACTTTGAAGACACCGTATGAAATTTGGTATGACAAGAAACCTAATGTAAGTTACTTTAAAATATTTGGAAGTAGATGTTATGTTCACAAAGATGACAGAAATGGAAATTTTGATCAGAAAAGCAAGGAAGGAACATTTCTTGGTTATTCTTCTAGAAGTAAAGCATTTAAATGTCTGATCAAATCATCTAACAAAATAGTGGAAAGTGCAAATGTGAAAATTGCTGAATTTGTAGAAAGAGATGATGAAGGAAATTCCAAAGAACTAGAAGATTATGAAGAGTTTGTATATGTTCAACCGAGAAGTCCTACCCAGAAAGTTGATGAAGAAAATGAAGAAAATGCTAGTTACCGAGTGATGAAGAAGATCATACAGAGCCTACCAAGCCTATATTAGCCAAGTATGTCAGAAGAAATCATGCATCAAGTCAAATTATAGGACATAAGGATGATCCAGTGATGACAAGGAACAAACTGAGGAAAAACACATGTCTGATATCTAAATTTGAACCGAGAATAGTAAAAGAGCCATTTAGTAATGAGGATTGGGTAAATGCTATGACAGAAGAGATTGAACAAATCAAGAAGAATGAAACATGGACACTGGTCCCAAGACCAAAAGAGAAAAATGTGATTGGTACAAAGTGGATTTTCAGAAACAAGCTAAATGAAAAAGGAGAGGTCATTCGGAATAAAGCAAGACTAGTTTCCAAAGGTTATGCTCAAAAAGAAGGAATAGATTATGGTGAGACTTTTGCACCTGTAGCAAGACTTGAATGAGTGAGAACATTGTTGGCATATGTTGGTTACAAAAATTTCAAGGTATATCAAATGGATGTTAAATTTGCATTTTTAAATGATATACTAGAAGAAGAAGTTTATATTGAACAACCTGAAAGATTTAATGAAAACAAGAATAAAGATCAGGTATTTAAGTTGAACAAAGCTTTATATGGTCTAAAGCAAGCACTTAGAACATGGTATGAAAGACTGCACTCTTACTTAATCAAGATTGGATTTATAAGGACAAGTGAAAACAACATCATGTATATGAAGAATGATGAAGACAATGGAATACTGCTTTAAACCATATTTGTTGATGATATTTTTTTTGTGGAAATGACTCTTTGTGCAATAACTTTGGAAATGAAATGTGCAAAGAATTTGAGATATCATTAATCGGTGAAATAAAGTATTTTATAGGTTTACAGATACTACAAATGAAAAATGAGATTTTCATTAGTCAATCCAAGTATATAAAGGAAATCTGGAAGAATTTGGAATGAAGGATTCTAAACCTCTAAGTACTCCTATGACTACCAATTGTAAACTATCAAAGAGTGATGAATCTACATCTATTGATGAGACACTTTACCGATCTATGATTGGAAAGTTGCAATATGTGGTTCACAGCAGGCCAGATATAGCACATGCAGTAGGTATAGTTGCAATATTTTCTATAGATCCCAAAGAAACCCATATGACAACAATCAAGAGAATTTTTAGATACTTAAGAGGCACTGAAGATTATGGTTTAGCATATAAAAATAGGAATGATTTTGACTTAAAAGTCTACACTGATGCTGATTGGGTAGGGAACATTGATGATAGGAAAAGCACAAGTGGTGGAGCTTTCTTTCTGGGAGACAAACTAGTAAGTTGGCTTAGCAAGAAACAAGGATACATTTCACAGTCAACAGCTGAAGCTGAATATGTCACTGCAACATTGAATTGTACCAATATAGCATGGATCAAGCAATTGTTGGAAGGTATGAATGAGAGTTGCCGAGCCAGTAACTATATTTTGTGATAATACTAGTACCATTAACATTTCAAAGAATCCAGTAATGCATTCTAATACAAAGCATATCTCTATAAAGTATCATTATCTCAGAGAAGAAGTTCAAGAGAAGAAAGTTGTGCTGGAATATATTAGTTCAAAGGAACAAATAGTAGACATTTTCACAAAGCCACTGCCAAAGGACACTTTTGAGTATCTCAGAAGTAAGTTAGGGGTCCTACCCCTATCTAGTACTCACTGACAGAGTTCGGTGAAAGCATCAATTCTATGAATCTATATATTAACTATTTATGAGTTGATGTTGATTTACACACTTTAGGAGGTTACCTAAAGTTGTGGAGGCAATAGTGATTGAAGACAAGTTGCTCTGACTGAGACTGAGATGATACATTTGTATTTGCAGCAAGCAAATTACTTCACAAAGGAAGGAATCATGAATTAGTTTTACTTTTTGGCATTGTTGTCAAATAGGGAGAAGACTAATTAGTGAAGATTAATAAGTGAAGATGGGAGAGGACTAATGATTGGGGGAAAATTCAAGGATAACAACAGGAGAAGATTAACAGCAACCCGAATCCAAATCAATTGAAATAAAATCAAGTTAGGTATTGCCATTTAAAGTTGGTTTTGCCATCAATGTCAAAGGGGGAGATTGTTAGCATTTCACAAAGGGAGATAGTTGGAATTCTAGTAAGTTTGTTGGTATGAGGATATTGAGAAGGTTGTTGAAGATTGCGGATATAACTGAGAAAGGATGATTACTGTCTTAATAATATTATTTTGTCATTGATGTCAAGCAATTGATTTTCTGATTCAGTATGATGTTGCCATATCTTAATGAGTATGTTTTGATAAGTACAAAGATGTCAGTAAGTGACACAAAAAGAATGAAAATGAAAGGGAGTAATAAGTTATTCAATGGGCAACTATTAGCGAGTTAGACAATGATAAGATTTTGTTGTTTTGATTATTTTGATATACTATATATATATGAGTATTCTAAGAATGAGAAAAGATTTCATTCATTAGATGAGTTTAGGTTTGATATTGTTCTATGTTATCGAGCATGAAGCTAGTCGGTAAACACGAAGGTTATCGATATCGGTTAAAGAAGGCACAATATCTACCGAGTAAAGGTTCAGTATTTATCGAGTAACAACCAAGTAATAACATAATGCATTGGATGGATAAAAGCATTACTAAATGAAGAATTCCAATGAGCTGGAGATGTATAGATGATTGGTATGTCGTGAAAGAAGTTTTTTGAAGATCTACGACAACGAAAATATAGGAGTTAGATCTACAACACAAATTGAATGGTCATAACCTAGCACAAGTTCCAAGGAAGGACTACAAGTTCCAAGGCAAGATAAAACATTTTCAGATTGAAGGATACAATGAACCTAGTCAAGTTTGAAGATCTGATGGCTAAGATTGATCATGCGAAATGTGATCAAGGAGTTTAAGCGGTTAGGAATTGTTTATAAATAAGAAATTATTGATGAACAATAGTAGCGGGAAAATAGAAGAATAGTGATACTATAGTAGTGATCACCAAGCACAAAAGATTGAATATCTGATTAAAGAACATATTGAGAAGCCCATCAAGGAGCAAGATAAGTCTTATGACAAGACTATTTTGAGCACATAGAGGCTGCTTTAGCATTTCAGATGTGAAGTTGCAGATATATTTTATACTGTTATTTGTTTTGTAAGTGACAGGAAATCTCTTAACCGAGTGGACCTAACAGTCTTATTTGTAAATCCTCTAGCAAGGTAACATTCTGAATGAGTGTTTGAAATCCTTTGACAAGGCCACTTCTAACAAAGTGCAAGATTCTAACAAGTCTGAGGGAAATCCCTTAACCGGGTCACATCTAGCTCAATGTGTTTATGTAATTTGTAACAAGAATGGCTTTTAATCGAGCATACTCTAGAAGGATATATTTCTCAGTGTGTCCGAAATACCACAAAGGTTTTTCCCTATTTGGGTTTCCACGTAAATCTAGTGTTAAATGTGTTATGATGTTTTAAGTGTATCTGATTATGAGTTTGAATGATTTACAGTCATAGTTGCATATCATTAAAGGCTACCGAGGTTCAATCCGATGAATACATTGATTATTGAGTTTTTATGATTCAGCCCCCCCCCGCCTCTCATCTTACTAACAGCACCTGTGTTAATTAACCCAAAAGGCATTCTATTGTATTAAAAAGTTCCCCATGGGGTTATGAATGTAGTTTTATGTTGCTCCTTCTTGTCGACTCCAATATGGTTATAGCCAGAAAACCCGTCCAGCATTGACATCATTTCTGCACCAACAACAATCTGTAAGATATGATCCATATTGGGTAGAATGTAATTGTCCTTTAAACTTGCTCGATTCAAGTTCCTAAAATCTACACAGATTCTGATCTCACCATTATTTTTTCCTTACTGGAACTATGTTCGCCACCCATGTGGAATGATGTATAGGATAAATTATCCTTGCCTTCAACATTTTATCAACTTCCTTGAAAATCGCCTTAGCAACCATTGGATTGAAATTTCTCAACTTCTGCTTAAAAGGAGTAGTGCTAGGTTTCAAAGGAATCTGATGTCAAAAATGCCCATTTCTAAACTCCTTTAAGTTATCATAACACCAGGCGAGTACATCAATATATTCCTTGAGAAGTTCTATAAGTTATATTTTTCCTCCAGAGTACAACATTTACCAATAGTAATCCATTTTGGATCCTCCTCACTCCCAATGTTTACCTTCTCAAATTCTCCTTTTCCATCTTCTTTATTCAAAATCTTTCTTCTACCAGTAAACACATCATTCTGAGAGAAAAAATTCTCAAGAGTGACCAGACCTTTTGGGATCTTATTTCCCTTAAGCTGTATAACGTCCTTGTCTACTTCAATCCTAGGATCAGGACTAAATTCTTTACACACATCTTCAGAACCCTCAAAATAAGAGTGAATAATAGACCAGGTACACTCCAGAAAATCCCTTATGTGTGCATCTCCTTCAAAAACCTACCATTTTTTAACGTTGTCAGGGACGCTTGGTCGATAAATCATCTCCACCCTATATGTATCTTCCTTAAAATCTGGATGAGGCAATAGAAGTGAGGTGGAAATAGCTAGAGAATCAGCTATGGTGTTTTGTTCCCTAGGCATGACTTTGATTGAAAAGGCATCAAAGAATTCTATTTCATCCCACACCCTATTCCTGTAGTGCTTCAGTCTCTCATTCTTAACTAAAAAGAGATTTTTAACCTGCTTCATTATAATCTCAGCATCACCCTTTACTCTTAACAACTTAATACTCTTATTTTTAGCCTCTGAAATACCCAATAATAATGCTTCATATTCTGATGTATTATTGGTATTTTTAAAATCCAATTTAAAAGAAAAAGGAATAATATCACCTTGTGAAAAAACCAGGACCACACCTACACCTGAACTAGAGCTAGCACAACTTCCATTGAACTCCATGATCCATAAGCTATTGTTAGTAATATCTAACTCCTCCTTCTCCTTTTTCTCATCAGCTGAAAAAATGAGATAATTTCCAAACTCAGTCCCCTCAAAAAATATTCGAGCCTTTGGATTATCTGAAGGGAAGACTGTAAATTTGTTCTTGACCTTAGGCTCCAACTTTACTCGCCTATTACCAATCAAGATAACTACCTCTGACCAATCCATCTTAATTTCTCCTCCAAGTTCTTTACAAAATGCCCTACTAAGAAGCGTACCATAGCTGGCGGGTATATCAGCTACTAATATTGTTAATTTCAGCCTTTTATCAAGGTACGCTACCAACATAGCCTAAGAATCTTTAACCTGACCCATGAGAGGCACCTATTTACCATCCATTGAATAGCATCTCCCAAAAGTTTTAGTCAAAGTTAACCCTAAAGCTTTAGCTATAGATGAGGGTATAATATTATCAGAGGCACCTGAATCAATCATACAGTTGCTTAGTTTATGACCATTGAGAAGAAGTGAGATATAAAAAAGGATTGGGTTTGTCTTCACAAGTCTGAGAGGGTTCACCCTAAATTCCCTAAGCAGAAATAGATTCATCTTGTGAACTGTAAACATGAAAAGGTAATTCAGTACTCACAAAACTTTCTAGAATGAATTTTTGACCATTGGTGCACTCTTGACTCCCATCCCTAACATATTTGACCAACTTATCTAGCTTCTTTGGATTTAATCTCAAATATTTTGTAGGGGATATCGAATAGTAGACAGAATTCAACAATATCAAATGAATAAGACAAGGGAGTAGAAGGAGAAGAACCTTTTGGAAGAATTTTAACGTCGGAAGACTTAGGATTTTCAAGAGTCTTTTGGGTTGACTTATCTTTTTCATGGGCTGAGTCGACAGAGGAAAATGTTCTAAATGATTTTTTAGTTGCCTTCCGATTCCTTGACAAAATAGCACAAGAGGGATCCTCCAAAGTGACCAATATATCACCTCCTTATTCAAAATCTGAATCATATTCAAGGAAGTAAGTTCCAGAGTCGCCAGGCACTCCAGAAGCTCTCTCTTCTCCTGTCATTTCCCCTAAAGTATCTTTGGTAGCTTCCATTTGCAAATACCTTTGCATGTCAGGACAAGTAGCTCCATCATGGTTAGTTGTCAAATGAAATACACACATACTTGTTTGTCCAGGTGGGGCTTCAATGGCTAATCTTGGTTGAGTTGCAGGTAATTGGGCTAACCTAATTGAATTGGGTTGATTAAACTGCATTCTCCCAATATCTTGTTAGGGTTGTCGGTATGTTGGATTAGTCTTTGGTAATTGTCTTTTAAGAGCAATTACATCATTTGTAAGGTGTTGTATCATAGGGTCTGAGGATTAGGATGGCTGCATATTGGGAGTGTGTACATCTTTCCTCCATTTTCCCATAGTTATTAAGTCATCCTCTATACTTATTGCTCCATCATGTGCCACTGTCAAATCTGCTACAGGATTTCTTATAACATGAAAACTTATATCCGGGGGAATTGCATTCAAAAAGAAAGTTTTTTAGTTCTCATCATTTGGTCTTTTGGATACAAGAATCTTTTGAATTAATTTTTTGTACTTGGCCACAAATTCTCTCATTGGTTCATGTATTTCTTTCTTCATTTGAGTTAACTAGACTAACAAGGTATGATCATCCTCTGCACTTCTATATCTATTTTCGAACCAAGTTTTAATATCATTCCATGTTATTATACCATGTGGCAAGTGATAGAACCAGTTAGCTGCACCATCAACTAGTGTTTGAGCAAATAACCTCACAGACGTCCCCATGTTGCACGACCAATATCCCACAGGCCACATTAAAGGCATTCAAATGTTCATCAAAAGAAATTTTACCATCTCCACTGAACTTGGGTAATACATCCCTTGCCCCTTTAGGAAGATTGTTATTTGCTGCAAGATTCAAAGGTCCCACTGTGGCTCCCCATAGATTATTAGCTATTTGGTGATTTACTTGTGGAAGGTTTATTACAATTGAAAAAACTATACCATGCAAGATTAAAGCTTGGTAAATTGGAGATGTGCCTTACTTTGGAGGAGGAGATACAGGTCTACTCCTAGATCTATGCAAGGGAGACGGATTTGAAAAATGAAGGTTTTGTAATTCTTGAAAGATGGGATCCACCAAACCTTCTCTCCTCTGTGAATGAGTATAAGGTCTAGATTCCAGTGTAAACAACCAAATCCTATGTGAAAGAAATCATAACAAACACCCATGGCACCAGGTGTCTAGGATTTCATATAGAAATGTAGAAAGGTGACTGTTTTATGTAAAGACCATAATTAGTTCCATTTCACCAACACAGTCACCAGAAAATATGTTAGTTAACATATTATGTTTCTTTGATATTTATTCAATTAAACTCCATGCCTTTACAAAGTCACAATTGTGCACTAACAATTTAGGAAGACATAGTTGTTCTTTTCCCTCTGAATTTTAAAATAGGTACAGCTCCCTTATATCATATTCAATAAATTACTGAATATGACTTTGAGCCTACTTTTAACGAGAAAGTAGTTAAGGTGATACATTCATCCATAAACATGCAATGATCATAGCATATGTAAATATTTTTGTTAATCATGGAAAACACAGTTTCACAAATTTCTAACTACACATAAATAAGGAATTGGCAAA
Organism: Cryptomeria japonica; assembly: GCF_030272615.1. Taxonomy (NCBI): domain Eukaryota; kingdom Viridiplantae; phylum Streptophyta; class Pinopsida; order Cupressales; family Cupressaceae; genus Cryptomeria; species Cryptomeria japonica. The sequence goes on from NC_081407.1 coordinate 337,702,908, forward strand.
TCAGTATTGCTAGATAATGCCCTTTCTTAGGTAAATCATTTGCATGAACATATATGATTCAATAATAGTTTAACCCACAAAGAGGAAAATACTCAAGATTGAATGCACAGATTCAAATCTTTCAGTAAAATATCTACTCTCTTCATTCATTCAAAGATAAATATTAATAACGCATGATTATCCTTTCGAAAGAAACATACACAAAAATAATATTAAACCCAAAAACCTTCTAGATTTCTCCAAAAACAAACCAACCCTTCAACAATTTCCAACATCCCTAAAATAGCATCCATGGTTTGTTTACCCATCTGGAGTAATTTTCTATGGTAAAACCAATACCAACAGAAATAGTTTGAAAACATAACTGTAAAAGAAAAATAATAGAAAAGTCTCTTGAGCAAGATCAAAGAGGACACGTCCTTAGAAATGAAAAAACAAATCCTAACTAGGCGTTGGAGATCCTTGAGTTACGCCATCCTCAACATCCACATTTAGCACCCCCTTCCATTCCTTGTATGCCACAACGAACTCCTGTAAAGATGGAACACTAGGAACCTTAACTCATGCCATCCTCTATTTCCATGCCTCTACCTCTAGCCATATCTTTTTTATTTCATCCACGTAGTTAGGTAAGTGATCTGCATAAATGTATAATACAGCCTCAACCATGGCAACCTTTGTGAAATCAGTTGTCGTGGGTGCTGCATTCTTCTTAACCTCATTCATGGCATCACAGAAAAGTTTTACAACCGCATTCATGCTTTTTTCGACTTTACCATCGCCCCAGACATAAGTGGTATGAATATGTCTCAATTCAGTCGCTAAATTCTGGCATATCCCCTTTAGTTCTTTCTCCCACTTGATTAATTCTACGCATCCTGTCTTGAGTGTTGCGTTCCTCGAATCAATATTGTGCTTGCCAATGAACAAGAGTGATTCATCCACTGTTTTAAGTGGTTTTCCAGTAAGGAACTTAGCAACCCCATACTTTTGAATATCATAAATTTTTAAAGAGGCAGACGTCCATTTTCTTTCTTTACTTTCCCATGTTTTTATCTGTGACTGAATGTCCATTATTAACAGTGAGGTTTCATCAAACACTTTTCTGGATTCTTGAATGAATTTGCATCTGTCATTAATGACTCCATTCACCCAATCATTAAAAATGGCTGCGATTACCTTTCCCCCTTGGATTCGACTCAATAACTTCCAACTTGCAGGTGATGTGGGATCAAAAGATCGGGAAGCTTTAGCTATAGGCTTAGAAGAAGAAGATACACCACTGATCGCATTAATGTAATCCACCAGCACTCTGATTGTCTATTTTAGTTCCTTCTTATCCTTCTCATCCTCTTGCGATCGATTTAACATGCATTTTGCAGAAACCTCAAAGTAATGGTTATCTATATCCCTATCAGTGACTCCAAGCTCTACTTTCTCTACATCAACCTTTGGCTTCGCAACCTCTGCCATCCATTTACCTATTTTATCATCAATCTCTAACCTTGTCATTGCTTTTGCCCTTTTTGGTTGAGGTGTTTTCACTACATACTTACTCACAACATCACCAATTGGGAAAGCGATGGGAATAATATTTTTCCTTTTGTTTATAGAAGACACTACCCATTAGGGAGAACTAACAGCTAAATGTTTTAGGATTAAAGACATCTCCTGAGTCTATTCCTTAAAACCAAGAGAAGTCTCAAGGTTTTTAGCAAAATCCAGATCAATTTCATCTTCAAGGTGATCCATCTTTGATGAATTTCTTACTTCTGGCAACTTATCCTTCACACTTTCCTCGCTCAGGTCTAGATCAATAAAGTGTTCTGCAACTTGTTGTTTGCTCCTACCAGTTTTTGCCCTTGATCTAGTCACACAAACAGAAACAGGTGATCTGATAGCCTCTTTAGCTATAGAGGTGGGTTTCTTATGGTGAGAAGATTTCTTATTTTTTGTTTATTTTCCTGCAAGACAAATATTTTCAGAAATGTTAGCATCAAGAGCCCTAAAAGCAGCTTGCTTAATCATTTGTGATTCTGAACTCTGAGCATCCAATCATCTTATTCTAGAAAGCCAATGTACGGTTGTTTGAATCATAGTTATTGCACTTACATAGATGTCATCCCTTTCATACTCAAACCAAATTATCTCATCTAAAGGTTTTGATTTGATTTTATCAAATGTAGGATCAAGGAAGTCTTCGCCATGATCTATAACTCCTTCAACATTCACCTCTGGCTTCCAATTTATAATCTGTTGGATCCTCAATCTGCTATAATCTCTAAAATATTCCTAGCTTGATAGAAACCAAAATTGAAATTCTTTAAATCAACTCCAACACTTGTTGCATCTACAAATTACTTGCAAGAAAAAGAACATAATTCTAAGGGAAAGAGGGCTTCACAATCACCCAAATCTGCATACTTTTTAATCACATAAGCTAATTGCCTACAAATCTCTACTAGCACAAAACAATCAAAAGCATATCGACGTAATTTCGTGGGTTCCTCTTCAAAAGCACCCACCTGAAGGTAAGTGAAGTGGGGATATTGAATATAGTAGCTCCCGTATACTCTAATTAATTGTTGAGCCTCTTCAAAAATCCTTCTTTCCAAGTTCCCTATTAATTCTACAAACATTCTTCCAGTAAAAACATCAAAAATCCTTCTTTCCAAGTTCCCTATTAATTCTACAAACATTCTTCCAGTAAAAACATCATTAACCTGCCTATAGTTTCCCAAAGCCCTTTCACTCTGAAAACAAGGGTAGAATTCAAAAAACTGAATTCCTTCAAATACTGGGGCTTGAGGCACTCCTTTCCGTTCTTTTGTGCATGCCAAAAAATATATAAGATACCAAGACATGTAGAAATCTCTATCCCCAAACCGTGCTTATTTCAATTGATCTTGGAGCTCTTCTGCAACAAATTCTCCCCAATCTATGTAACAAGTTTCATCTAAGACTACTTGAATGAAATGATACATCCATTATGCAAACAAGTACAAATCAGCCGTTACTTTAACCTTATGCAACAGACCTGTCAAATCCCTAATGTAGGGCTTCACATGATCTCTATTCAAGGATTTCGGTAAACGAGAACCCCCTCTCTGAGGTTTAATTAACTAGCTTCTAGAAATAACATTTCTATACTTGTCCACCTTCTCATGAAATCTTGTAACAGAGAGAAGGGGTAAATTCAAAGTATGTGTCCCTCTAAGGAATTACAAAAACTGAGACAATTGTTTCCCGGTTCACTGTTAACAAGACCTGATCATCGTCTTTCCTTATACACTGGTGTCTAATATCAAACCTATTAATGCATTCTCTCACCAATTCTAGACAAGCGACTGCTAAAGGGAAGGTTGTCGCTTCAACCAAACCACTATTTGCTACCTCAGTCATGAACGATTCTGACATTTGACTTTTTAACCTCTCTAAGAGGTCACCCATGTCAAAGTCTCTTAGGGTAGTGTCACTAAATTCAGGATGCACACATTCTAAACTAGCAGCATTACCAAATAAATGAAATGCAGACCTCACTTTTATTAACTCAGCCATTAAAATATGATTCCCCAAGTAGGAAAACAAAACCAGAAGTAAAGCCAACTGGAAAACAGAAAAATTGAACTCACCTTGTGTCAACAAATTCCTAAAATCCCTATGCTTGCAAAAAAAGTTTACCTCTCGCCACCTCCAGCGCCTTACCAAAAACTGACTGAGCTGCTGATAAAATCATCACTTGTAACAGTGTCGTATATCAAATTTAAATTTATGAGAAACAAGTTTGCCCCACACATGCCGGAGATTTTGATATGACAAGCATTAAATGCAATCTCTTAACTTCCATCACCTCACTTATTCCGCTCATACAAGTGTTATGATGCATGTCATGAGGTTAACTTTCCATGATTACAAACATCTAATCATGTGCCTCGGTAAAATTGGTGCTAGCTATTATCTTTGAAAGAAGAGTCTTGGGCATTCAAAATGAATCATAACATTCCCTTATTGAACTCCGTGAACCCATTGAACACAAAGGTTCAAGTTAGTTCACACATGTTCGAGCATGCTTATGTATTTATCAAGAAAGACTCCCGACTATATGGAAAGAAAGGAGACGTGACCGACTCGAACGGAAATAAAAAGTACAAGGCAGTTCATGCTAGTTCAACTAGGTTCACATAAGTTCAATAAGGTACACATTTTACAAACTGCAAATCTTACTTTTTAAAAATGAAGATACAAATTACCATAGAACTAACCTGCCTAAAATAAACCTTGATCATGTTATAAATTAGGCCACAAAAATTTAAAGATGACGAAAAAACCTAGGATATAGGCAAACCCTTGCCAACATATATGTACTTGGATTCTTATCTGTAGACAGAGACTCGGTATGATTTTCATAAATAAAATGTTTTGTCGAAGAGACTATAGATATGAAATTGCATTAAATTTGTAAACAAAATGTGGTATTATGTGTGATGATTGATCTTCATCTTGATCTAGTTACTTTGGATTATTAAATGTTAGATTATTTGTTTGTCCACAGTAGGAAGAGAAAATCATTTACTTGGCATGCACAATTTTTCCCCTTATGAGATTTTATATTGGATTAGAATTGATAGTTCACGCAGATGAAACTGTTAGCATGTACACTACAATATCAGGAGAATAGTTGCAGATATTGAGGACCTTAATGTGAAAATAGTTGTGGAGATTGAGGACCTCAATGGAAAAGTAGAGAATTATTAGACACCTCAAAATTGTCTACCTAATAAAGATCAACCATTATTTGATGTAGAAATGTGTTATGCAGGTTGTCACGATTGTTAAAAACATAGTGAGAAAGAAGAAACGAAAGGGCCCTTTTCTATGGATAGCAGAAGGGTGAAGGAAAAGAAGAACAATTATCTTCTATCCCAAGGGGAAAGACATTCTAGATAAAAAGGGTTAATTATGTTATAAATTATTTTGTTGTTCTTAGCTATAGATGCTCTGTTACTATTTATTTTTTAATGTTTTTCAATAAGAGAAAACGGGTTTTGATGGGCCCATGAAACCCATTACAGCAAGAAGAACTAAAGATTTACATTAAAGTGCAGAAAAACTAAAAGACAACAAACTAAGGAAAGACAACTGATGAACTAAACACCAGCAAACAAGAGATAGCAGGTCACAGACCAAAACCCAAAGACCAAAAGAGACCGACAAAAACCTAGGACTAGGTTAATTTCTGAAGCATTTTCGCCACTTCCAGCTCTAGCTGATCCATATTGTCAGCTACCTGCTTGATATCCTCGATATCGTTGTTGTGGCTTTGCATCCTTTTAGTGCTCACACTTGTTCTTCTCCCAAGCTTTGTATCCTTATCATAGTTTCCCCTCAACCAATAGAGAATGTTTATAATTCTCTATAGTATGTATCTTTAATTCCTTTGTTCTGTAATTTCTATGAAAATCCCTTCTCCTTTAAGTGCTTGAGTTGGCTACTTTATGATTGTCTGCATTTTGAATAGGAATATCATTGGGACAAGTAACAAATGAAGAAACTATCAGGGTAGTTAACAAACAGGGGTTTCCTTTGTCATTTGTGAGGTGGGGGAAGGATCCCCTATTTGTTTGAAGCCTCTAGAGTGGACCCCTACTCTCTCACCTCTTGTTATTGAAAGCTTGATCAAAATGAGGAGATGAAGAAAAAATTGTCTATAGTTATTTAGATTATGTGAAATCCAATTCCAAGCATTACTTAGAGCTTAATAACCATTAGTAGAGAGATTATGTAGGTGATTTTGTTTCTAGCCAAAATTGGAGTGTTGTGAAGCCATCTTGTACAATTCTACCTCATGTCAATTGTCTATCCAAAAACATGATATTCTTTTAATAATATAAATGTAATACAATACAAATATATTATGGAATATAGTTTTCATAAATAGAATATAATTTAATATAATTTTTAGTGTTTATATAATATAATATCATTATCTAATAACTATAATGATTATTTTAATGAAATATTATTAGAACTATATTATATTTCTATGAAGAGAAAGGCCACCCATATTCTTCTAAAAGAACATTTTTCATTAGAGATTAAAAATTTGATAAATGAATTAGTGTATGTTTCATTAGAAATAGTTTTATCATGCCTCAAAAAAATGATCTCTTATCACATTTTGTGGGGTTTCAAATGTGACTAGTCACAATAATGATAAAATATATATTTTTTATTCTCTATACAAATAATTATTTTTCATCCTAAAATATTTAAAGGTTTTAGATATGATTTATTTGAAAATTAGTTTCTTGATTTTCATTGATTGCAATCAACAATCTTATTGACTAGTTATAACAATAATGTCACCTATAGTCTTAGGAACAAACAAAAAAGTGAAGGGAAAACAAAGTTCCAATATCTAAACTATTTGTGATGGGCATGTGCATGCATAGTAAAGTAAGTTAAAATAAAGTTTGATTGATAAATGATGTGTCACCTCACATAATGGCACACCACCACACATTTAAGGGAAAAGGTGAAGTGAAGGAAATCTTGACAATTTAACTTATCAATGGTTCTTAGTCTTGAATAATATGAATTTTAAATCACTAAGACTTGTCAACAAAATTTTAGATGTCAATCGAAAAAAGTTCAATATGAGCGAGAGCAGTAGCTACGTTGGTGTTAGGGTTTCAATCTCTGTTGCGGCTAGGGAGGATTCTAATGATGATGAGGATGATTCTTCTTGCATGGGCACCTTGGATGTTGGTGTTGTCAACTTGCTACTAATAGATGATGATCTCACCACCTTGATTTCTCCTAGATCTATTTCTTTGGAGGCTCGACATCCCTGGCTCCTTGATGGGGTGGTTGCTTGGGCTGGTTCTCCTGAGTGTGTGGTGGTTTGGAGCCCTTGTTTCCCTGCATTGGTGGCCTTCTCTCCATATGGTGTCTACTGGGATGAGGCTTGTCTTGTGCGTTATGTTCCCTTCATGGGTCCTCTGTTTTGCCTCTTTGTCACTGTCTTCTATTGGATATTTACCCTTGCTTCTCTTTATGAGTTGTTCTCCTTTCCTTTGGAGATGGATTGGACTTGGGTGGATATGCCTTGGGTTTTAGTGTCTTCTTGGCATCCTCTTTCGTTATTTGTGCCTGTAATGTTGGTTTTATCTCGTATAGAGATGGAGATATTCTTTGTGTTTAGAGTTGGATGTTCCTTTTCTGAGGTGGTTTTCTTGACAGAGGCTGATAGGATCTTGGGTTATAGATGGTTTGGATTTTCCTTTTGATGGACCTTTTTCCCCCTATTGAGGTGCGGGTTGTTCCTATGAAGATGGAGTTTTACACTTTGTGGGGAACTTGTCTCTTTTGTGTGTACCCTCGATCCTTCCCCTACTGGTATCCTTTTGAGGGTTTGTTCTCTTACTACTAGCTCCAATGGTTCTCCTCTTGAGGTGTTGTACGCACCTATAGATTTGGAGTGGCTACATGGTGATTGGATAGTTAAGGGGTCAGTTATGATGCTGATGGGTTGGACTGGCGAAGGGTTGTTGATGCCCTATTTTATCTCTATGGTAGAATCGAGGATGGTTGACTTTCTATTTTTCTTTCTCTTTCCCTTATTGAGGTGGAGAATCTGAAGGATTTTTTGTGTTTTTCTCTATTCAGTTTTATTTTATTGTCAAAGATGTTTTATGTTGCGTGGCCTCAAGTTGTGGGAGCCTTGTTAAACCCTCAGGTAGGTTGGAGGTGGTGAGGTGCTCTATTGTTAGAGGTATGACTTTCATATGCTTTGAGGTTATTGACTTCTTCCTAGTGGTTTTGGGAGCCACTATAAGACCCAAATTGAAGGTTAAGAGAGCCTTTCAAAAGCCCCTTGCTTATGTCTGGCTAGATACTAACAGTTTTGAAGGGCCCATCTTAGATCATGAAATTTTTTGGTTAAGGGTCCGGCTAGCCTTTTTTTGCCTGAATATTTTGTATATGGGGAGGGGAACCCAAAAACTCTGTGTTTTTTGGATGAGGTAGTCTACCAAATTCATCTAAAAGCTTAGGTTGTTTGCCAACAAGTTTTGTAATGATTTTCTCTTAGTTTGGCTTGCTTATTTCTGCTTGTGGTTGTGCTAGCTTTTGGTTGGTACTAGCCAGATTTGTTGTAATGGTCTACTAATTATTTTGTCTATCCTTTTTGGTAGAAGTTTCATTGTAGGTTCTAGATCTTGGTAAAATATGAGGGTTTCAGGTTCCTTAAAAACCTATTGTAAGGGGTTTCAGGTCCCCCTCAAAACTTGTTTTTCCCTTAATCAAATTTTTCTTTTAGACTTCTCACATTATTTATAGTGTAAAATTCCTATGTAAATTGGTAAATGCTAAGATAGGATGTAAACAAGATTCCTCGAAACATGTTCTTTTTTTTTCCACTACCATTCAAGAACCTAGGTTGTAACCCTAAAAAGGGCATCCATAGCATAATTGTGTAACAAATATTGAAAACTTTGAGGGTCTAGATGAACACCCATTGATACAATAGCCTCACGTTTTAAATGGATACAAACTAAATATATTTTATGTTTAGTTTAGCACTAAATAGTTATAAATTATTGTAATTTTTGTAGAATTATATAAAGTTGTGTTTCTTGTAAATTCTTATTGAGTTGAAACCCATATCATGCATGTAGGTGAAAATCATGTTGTGTAATTACATTCTAAAACTCTTACAAATAAAGTTAAGTATAAAGACCCCTCCATGATGTCATTATATTTTTCACTATATTTTAACCCTTGTCTCTGAGCTTGATTACATGAGTTTGAGATAGTTTTATGAGATCTGTCAATTTATAATATATGAATACACTTATTTCCAAATTTATAGATGTATATTTGTGGAATGTGTAAAATAATCAAATCATAGTTTTCAACAACACTAGTAAGCATTTCAATCATATGGTTGATTACTTATACACACCAATCGGTCAAGTGACCCTAAAATTCTCTTCTCACGACTTTAATTTCTCCTCAATTGTGTCCAATAATAGCTCCTATAAGTATACTTCTAGAGATATTGGATAGAAGGGTGCTTATTCATAGGATTATTTCACAATTTCTAGAGGAGCCTCTAACTTGTCTAAGATTGTTGCACTATAAAATTTTAGCACAATTATTTAGTCTCTTTTGTTTGGTACTGTTATTGATTGCAATGATGTTGAAATTATGGTGGAGTTTTGTAGTATAACTAGGTTATTTGTATAATGAGAAGGTGAAGGCATCACCTATTGGTGTTTGTACATGTGTTGATTCCACCTTTGCATATGATTCATGCAATGTGGTGGATTTTATAATGTAGCATGTATATGGGGCATATGTTTTTATTGTACAAGAACTCGTATCACTCTTATAGGTAGATAATTATTTCTTTTTTTTTCTATATAATAAATTCTATTTGGTAGTTTTGCAAAAAGAAAGGAATCATTTTAATTGTAAAATAGGTAAATGGGACTATAAGTTGATGCATGAGAGTCTACGATCTAGGAGTAATCTTGCATCACCCAAAGAGAAACATTGTACTTTCATTTTTTTTTGTTTTGTGATTTTCTTTTATTTTTCTTGGAGTCCATCATGATATTTGCACTATATAAAACGTATAGAAGCTAAAAATAGCCAAAAATAAGCATGCACTATTTTCAATACTTTTGCCCATTTGGGGTCGTATGGACTTGAAAAATGGTCTCCCAATATCATGTATGATTTGAAACATATAAAAATTTTCAACTTGAGCAATTTCTCCAATGAAGCTTAAAACTCAAAATTGAAGACCATAGAGGCCCATAAAGGTTCAAAATCTAAAAAAACATATCTTTAATATATTTGGTGACATAGATTTCATGCAATTTGCTGGTCATGCAAGACAACAATCAGGATTTAATTAGGTTTCATCACATTGGGGATAGTACCTCTTTACTTCTTACCAATATTTATGCCCCTAAGAATAGACTTGGTAGAAGCAAATTTTAGAAAAAACTTGAGGTTATTAGGGCCCTCTACAAGGATGATATGTGGATTGTTATGGGGGATTTCAATAATCATCTCCATGACAATGAGAAGTTTGGAGGTGTCCCCTCTTAGTTGGATAGCATAATGGATCTTTTGAACTTTATCAACAATCAAGGTTTGCATGACATTGAGGTCCAGGGAGCCAAGTTTACTTGGTCAAACAGAAGGACAGGAGATGATCTTATTCAAGTCACACTTGATAGGGCCCTCATTTCTAATGAGTGGTTTAACCATTATCAATGCTCCCTCTCAACTATCCCTATAATTGGATCTGATCATTTCCTTGTGATTTTTACTTCTGCTAACACTAATGTTAAAAGAAATTTCTCAATTAGATTTGAAAGGATGTGGCTAGATCACCCTAACCTAGCGAAGGTCATTGAGATACGGTGGTCTATTGTTGTCAAAGGTACAACTGTGTATATAATTGCTAAAAAATTAAGAAATGTGAAGGACATTAAGAATTGGAATAAGGAGGTTTTTGGCGATTTGTTTGCTGCCAAAACTAAAACTCAACTAGAACTCAAGGAAATGCAGGATAAAATCCAAAGTACCAAATGCAATGAAGTTTCAATCAATGAGGAAAATGAAGTGTTGATGAAGTACCACAAGATTATTAGAAGAGAGGAAGAATTATGGAAATAAAGGTCTAGATCCCTATGGCTTAAAGCAGGAGACAAAAATACTAGATTCTTCCATATGACCACGACGAAACACAAGATTGTTAATAGAATCTCTAAGCTAAAAATCGGGGAAAATGAAATGAGGAAGGATGAGGAGATTGGGAAGGAAGCCAGGAACTTCTTTATTTCTTTTCTCTTGGTAGACTCTAGTCTGGATTGTTAATCTCAAAATGCCATCCCTGACAACATCCCTCCTATCATTAGTGAGGCTCAGAACAAGGTCTTGGTGGCCATCGCTTCTGAGGAAGAAGTTAAAAATGTTGTCTTTTCTTTTGACGGCAATAAAGCCCCGGGCCCAGATGGCTTTCCGCTTTTCTTCTTTCAAACTTTTTGGGACATCGTCAAAGCTGATGTGGTTAAAGGGGTACACGAGTTCTTTGGGGCTAGAAGGATCTTAAAGGAACTTATGGCTACTTTCTTGGTTCTGATTCCCAAATACCTGGGTGCAGATTCTATGGATAAGTTCTGACCAATAATTTTATGCAACTCTTTTTATAAAATAATCTCTAAGGTGGTCACCTATGGGGTGTTAAGGATTCTTCCCCTGATCATTTCACCCCAAAATAGTGGATTTGTTTTTGGAAGATAAATCCTTGACTCTATCATTTCTATCCATGAAAATATTCGTTCGATAGTGGATTCAAAAAAAAAGGATTTATGATGAAGCTGGACTTGTCTAAAGCCTATGACCGGGTGGACTGGAGTTTCTTGGGTAAGGTGTTTGGTGGTTTTGGTTTTGGTGTGAGTTTCATTAAGTTGATTGACCAACACATTTCAACCCTTTCTTTTTCTATCATTGTCAATGGGGTTCCTTCCACTTTCTTCAAAACTTCTAGGGGTATCAAGCACGGGGATCCTATATCCCCCATTCTCTTCATCATTGTGGTTGAATCTCTAGGCAGATTTATTAGCAACTCTATTTATGTGGGGATCCTCTGTGGTATCTCTCCCTCTTCTGGTTTTAGAGCTTGCACTCATCAATAGTTTGTTGATGATACCATTTTAATGGGAACTTCCACCTTTAAAGAAGCTTCCAATATGATGAAACTTCTCAACACCTATAGTAAGGCGATGGGTCAAACCATCAATTAGGAGAAAATTTTTGTTTTCTTCTTTAATACCTCGGAAGACAGACAAAACAGATTGGCATGGATCCTTGGTTTCCAAATGGGTAAACCTCCTATTGTCTACCTTTGCCTTCCCTTGGGATTGAAACCTTTGGAGTTATTTTGGAATTCTCTTGTTGATAGATTTAGCAGAAAGCTGGCAGGCTATAAAGGGACCCTTCTTAGTCAAGTTGGAAAAGTCCAACTCTTAAAATCTTCCATCCGGAGTCTTCCAGTGTATGCTCTAAGCATTTTTAAAATCCTTGGAAAATTTGTTGATGCTATTGAGAAAATCTAGAAAGCCTTCCTATGGTCAGGGGTGGAGGAGATGAAGAAAGTGGCTCTCATAGTCTCAGAAAATGTTTGTAAACCCAGCAAGGAGGGGGGGCTTGGATCTTAGGAACATCAGAAATTTGAACAAAACTCTCTTGGCCAAACAAATCTATAGAATGTATAAAGAAAAACATGAATGGAATGATATTTGGAAGGCTAAGTACTTAAGGAAATCTCCCACAATTGAGGAGTTCCTAGCTTCAAATCAGATACCAAGCAGCTCTTTCATTTGGAATAGTGTTATCCAGGCTAAAGGTATTTCAATTCTCGGCAACGTCTGGGCCATTGGTAATGGAAGAAAGGTGGACTTTTATGATGATGCTTGGATTGGAGGAGCTCCTCTTAACAAGATGGCTACTCATAGAATCATCCATAATTGCAAGGAGAAGATAGGTACCAAAGTTGTGGATTATTGGAAAGATCAAAACTGGGTGGACCTCAGACCTATTGATCCCAAACTCAAGCAGGTAAACTTAATGATCAATTATGCGGTCTTAAATTCTAGAAGGGAAGACCATATGGTGTGGTGGGGAACTTCGTCAGGGACTTATTCGGCCTCTTTTGTTGTCCTCTTACTGGCACATTCCCAAGATCCTACTCTGTGTCGGGCCAAGGCTTGGCATCCAGGGTTGACTCCCAAAATCAATATCTTTGTGTGGATCCTCTTGCAAAGTAAGATTCTTACTACTGACAATCTGAGAAAGAGGGGCTTTTGTTTCCCAAGAATTTTCTACCTTTTTCTAAACAATGAGGAGTTTGTGAACCACATTTTTTTACACTGTCCCTAAACCACTTCTATTTTGGGGATATTTTTTCAAATATGGGGGTAGAATTGGGCTTTCTAGGAGGAGATGCAAAACTATTTCGGAAGCTGGCATTACTCCAACAATAAAATTACCATAAGAAATCTATGCAAGTTCTCCTTTTCCCATATCCTCTAGGGGATATGGAAAGAGAGAAAAAATAGAATATTTTGAAATGAAATTAACACTTCTGAAGTGGTATGGGTCAAAATAAAAAATATTTGTGTTGAGAATGTGATGGCCACTGTAATGCCCCACCAGGAACACTAAAGGAAACAACACAACTAGGCAACTAAAGGTTGAAATAATTTTTTTTTTTAAAGAGTAAGTGCATTAGCTATAACCATTGCATGTTTAATAACACAACGGAAGTCTAACATATGATTTCCTAAGGGTTACCAACGAAGATTAATTCGTAGATTATATTAACACCACACTAAATCCAATTGTCTATTTAATTAGATAAATTAAATGCTTAAGTTTAAAACTACACATACATCTAAATTCCATAATGAAGAAATGAATGTATTCCAATTTATCCAAATTCCATAAAACAATTTAACATAAGATCCAAGCAACCAAAATAGCATACATTCCACTAACATACTATTACAATATCACCAAATACATGGCTTCCAATAATGCCACAGATTACAAAGTCACAATATCAAGGTTACATAAAAGTCTGATACAATGACCACAAGGTCTCAACTGAACAATGATCTCGAACAAGAGCTGGTATATAAACCACGAACCAAGAAACACCAGTGAAGCCTTTCCTCGCCTAAAGATACAATCCAAAACATTTCGATGGGAAGTGGCACTACCACCCGACCATGTGATCCTGAAATGGAACCACCCCACGGTGCTAGGAGATAGTAAAAAACCCTCAAGCAAGCAAAGTAAGACAAGTACAAAAGGACTACAAGACTCCGGAAACATCCATGTAACTCAACTCACAAAACACAAGTGACTCTAAGGAGAGCGTGTCATCGCATGTCTTACGATGGATACCATGGTATATCCTCCATAGGTCCTCGCCCCCATCTTGGGTTTCTCCTGGTAACCTCTCCCAAGCCTCCGATTCCAACTAAGTCACATGCGGACCCTACCAATCCTTTCGTGAAGACAAGGTGGTAAGTTTGCCATTCTAGGTCTTCTCGTAGCATTATGAGTCCTGTACTAGCACTACACCTATGCATGAGGTACATTATCTTAATTAATATTTATCTTCCCCCCCAATATATTATTAGGTTATCACTTTTTAACTAACTTTCGATGGGTTATCCTATCATCTGTAAGGAGCAGTCGCCTATCCCTTACATATTCAAACCAATTATATGGAAAAAGCTATGGGTGCACTTGAATCTATTAAATTAGCCTCCAATTTAGGGGTCAAAATGCTTTGGTTGGAAGGCGACTCTAAAAACATAATTAATTGCCTTCTCAATAATCATCAACCATCGTGAACTATCAAGAACATCATTGAATCCACCAAAGATCTTCTTTAGGGGTTTTAAAAATGCCACATCAAACATGTCTACAGAGAGGCTAACTAGAGTGCGGAATGGGTTGCCAATGTGGTGGTATGAAATGAGATAATTATTACCTAGAATGGCAAAGGGGAGCTACTATGTGCAGCACATGACATCTTAATTTATGAAAGTTGCATGGTAAGGAGGGGGAAATTTTATATCATTTCTCGAAGTGAAAGGAAATGTCATGGCAGCAGGCGCTAGCTCAGCAATTTCATGAAGGAGGAAGTACAGTGATAATTGTAGGTTAATTTCACATGCTTTATGGTAATTTTTAACCCTCTACAACAATAGCACTAGAAAGTTCTATAAAAATGAAGTGGTCATCACAAAGAGTTTGTTACGAAGAAAGGAATCAGGTTGGAGCCACAGAGCATTGAAATTAATAGGATCATGGGTGGTAAATGAAAGAGAACAGAGGCTACTACCTTTGAGAAATGGAAGATTCATCCATAGGTCTGGGCAATCCTTCAAGCCGCCAAGATGACAGATTTCATCGAAAACATGCAGGATAAAAAACCTGAAATTATGATAATTTTCAAGAAGGGCTAGAATGAATGGATGCTAAGCATTGGAAATAGGAAGATTAAGGTGACTGAAACTATGATTGTGGAGGCTACGGGTCTTCTGATGGAGGGCATCAAGTTTTACAAGGACCAAAAGATTTGAGACATTGTCGTGAAGAAATTTCTAAAGAATGACAAGGAAAGGGCTAGACTAGTGAAGGGCAGCCACACCTACATTTTGCCAAAGGTAATTAAGTTAGTTTGGCAAAGGCTTTTGCTTGCTATTATGGATTTCATCATGCTTGATGTAAATACACTAGGGTTTACAGCTACCACTTTGTTTTACTCAATCATTTTAGGCATAAAGATAAAATTTATTTTCCCTATTATCTTTTTTGTTCCCTTAATGTGGGGATCAAGGATGCAATTTCCAACCCTAGTTTTAAACCTACAATGCATGAAGGCTTGATGGTGATTCTATATAATCACATCAAGAACATGACTGTCTAGTTGAATATAGCTGAGATTTCAGACTCGAATGTGGATTTTGATGACTCTAATGAGGAGGAAGCTGATGGCTATGATAGAGACGTGGAGACAAAAGAGGATCCCCAATGGGCAGGGTCAAGTAGAAGAAATAAAAAAAACTGAGCAGGGGAGATAAAATAGAGGGTTTGCCAAAAAAAAAACATAGAGGGGAGGATGATAGCTGGAATGAGGAGTATGGGACTGACAATGATATGGACATTGGAAGTGAGGAGGTCCAAACCCTTGTGAGCCCAAAGAAAAAAAAGAAGACTTCTAAAAGTAAGGAGGTGGGCACCAAGGAACAGTCGCCTCTCAGGATTGATTTAAAGGAGAAGGGCTTCATGGGGGAGGATACAAAAAGTAAAGAAGCTCAGAGCTTTGAGGACAGAGAGGTTGGCCTGGAGATTAATCTTAATACCAGGGGTGATAAGAACCAGGAAGAGCATCACTTTGATATTAATCTCTCCATCAATAACAGTATGGAAAACTTCAAACAAGCACTCAGCTGGATACATAAGAAAATTGAAGGCATTAAAACAAAGCAAGCCTAGGAAGCTGGGAAAATCGAGACATTACAAGCCTTAGGCTTGAGAGAGTTCAATTCCCTCCATGACTATCTCAGCGAGCTCACCAAAGTGATTGGTAATGCGGAGGAGATTATCAATGCTAACCGCAATAGCTTTACTAGCTTGGAAAATAGGGCAGATGCCTCTGATAAGAGACTAGATGGTATTGAGAACACACTCAAAAAAATAGGGGAGCAAATCCACAAGATTTTGAAGGCTGCCTCGGCCAGCATCAAAACCATTATCCACAATTTGGAGAACTACCAAGGGGTTAAGGCCTCAGAGGGCATTATTGATGTCAAGGATGACACCCTAGAGGATAAGGAAACAAGGCTTGGGAGAAGAGCAAGATCAAGCATTAAAAGGATGCAAAGCCATAGCAAGGAAATTGAGGATCTTAAGTGGGTTGTGGACCATATAGAATAGATGAAGCTGGAAGCAACAAAAATGCTTGAGAAATTGACCTAAGCTTGAGCTATTGTCTGTCTTTTTTGGTTTTTAGTTTGTGCTCTCTTGTTTGCTGGCATTTTCTTTGCCAACTATCTTTCCTTTGGTTGATGTCTTTTGTTTAGGTTGACGTCTTTTGTTTAGCTACGTTGTAATGTATCTTTTGATCTTCTATCTATAATGGGTTTTAGGGGCCCATCAAAACTTGCTTCCCTTAATCAAAAACTCTAAATTGATCGAAGTTTAACCAATATATACATGATAAAAATTATAACTTTAAATAGTAGGATACAAATATATGCAATTATAAATGAGCATCCTCCAAAATTAGAATTAATAGAGTATGAAATAGAGAATATATAAATGAGTCTAAAATGGTGGAAGTTTAATCAACTTATACAAAATAGAAATTATTACTATAAGTAGTAGCATATAGATATCTACAATTATAAGTGAAAAAATAAATTCAGATAACAAGCTTATCCCTAGAAAAGAAAATATCCATGACAAAAATATCATTGAAAATAAAGTTTTACACTAAAATTGTAGATTCTATAGTCATATTAGGTGGAATAATTCCATAAGTTTATAGATTTGTGTCCTTGTCCAATTCTCTATCACAATCTACTCATTTAAATTCAAACTATTCAATTAACTAGTTAGTCCAGTCCCATCCTCAGCTTCAAGATCCTATAGAATTTGATATATATGAATCTCTAATTATTTAATGTGTTATATTAAATTCATGTTTATATAAATATGTAAAGCCTCCATTAATGATGTCCTTGAAGATTGAGATAAACAATACAGTTACATTTACCTGATTTTACTTAGATGCAGATAAAGCTTAGAGTACATTATTTAGAAATTTAAAATCTAGATAATGTGAATTAATAGATTTTTCATATTTTTTTAATTTTGATATTTATAATGTATGTTTTTCTTATCTTCAGTTTACAAACATTTTTACATACATATTAAGAATTGACAGTAATTAAGAAACATTTATTATTTATTTTAAAAGTATTACAAATCAACATTACAATTTAAAAAACTCTAAATAATTAGAAATGGACATGAAAAGGAAAAAAGTGAAATGTAAAAGCGGCAGTGCTAGCATACCCAGTCTTTTTACAAGGGGGTATTTCTGAACATGTCGATACCATAAACATTTTATGTTTTATACCATATTAGAGAGCACTTTCATACTAGACTAAATTCTCTGCTTTTGACAGACAGATGACAATTCTGTTTTGAAATCTGATCACTTCAGTTCACCAGATTTTAAAACCTCAAGTATTTATCCTAAATGACAGGACTGCCAACGAAACTTCCAACTTGTAGGAATATTAAAGGGACAGAATAAAAATCATAGCTGATATAAATTAATTAAAAAACATGTTATCCCTCGTTTTGTCGATATAATCTCTCATTAGCTCGATTTTCCTAAGAACTGATAATGATTGAGCTTGGTTCGAAGATCATCCTCCCCATCAAAATCCGTTTATTATGCTCAATTTTACAGGGAGGAAGGCGTTGCCAAAACTTTTCCTTCAGATTATATGCAAACACTGCTGCACTTTCACATCCCCATAGACTGGGGAAGCACAGGTAATCTCCTACACAAACACATTTGGGATACCAAATATCTGTATCTTACAAAAATTCAGGGAGTGATTGTGCAGGCATCACCTGTTGGTGTTTGTAAATGTGTTGATTCCAGTTGTGCATATGATTCATGCAATCTAGTGGTGGATTTTGCAATGTAGCATGTATATGGGGCATATGTTTTCATTGTACAAGAACTCGTATCACTCTTATAGGTAGATAATTGTTGCTCTTTTTTTCTATATAAGGAGTTCTCTTTGGTAGTTTTACAGAAAGAAAGGAATTATTTTAATGGTAAAATGGGTAAATGGGACTACAAGTTGATGCGTGAGAATCTATGATCTAGGAGTAATCTTGCATCATTAAAAGAGAAATATTGTACTTGTTTTCTTTTATTTTTCTTGGACTATATTTGCACTATATAAATTGTACTTGTTTTCTTTTATTTTTCTTGGACTATATTTGCACTATATAAAATGTATAGAAGCTAAAAATAGCAAAAAAAAAAAAAAAGTAGTCATGCACTATTTTCAATACTTTTGGCCATCTATTTTCAATACTTTTGTCCATTTGGGGTCTCTCAATATCATGTACGATTTGAAACATATCAATTTTTTTTTTCAACCTGAGCAATTTCTCCAATGAAGCTTAAAACTCAAAATTGAAGACCTTAGAGTCCCCATAAAGGTTCAAAATGGAGTCCCCATAAAGGTTCAAAATGTTAAAACTAACTTAAAGACTTTCAACTCTAATTTATTTATTTTTGCTTGCAAATTGTTTAACATTTATAAATGATTAGTAAAATAAATAAAATCAAATACATCAAATACCTAATAGATATGTATTAACTAAAAAATATTCTATATCTCAAAAATTATCTATATCTCAAAAATTACTTATAATAGTAAACAAATGTTTTGTATGCCTCTAAAATGTTTTGTATGCCTCTAAGATGATATCAAAAATTACTTATAATAGTAAACAAATGTTCTGTATGCCTCTAAAATGTTTTGTATGCCTCTAAGATGATATCAAATCTAATGATAAGAATTAAAAATAATATGTGAACTAGTAAACAAATGTTTTGTATGCCTCTAAAATGTTTTGTATGCCTCTAAGATGATATCAAATCTAATGAATGTTTTGTATGCCTCTAAGATGATATCAAATCTAATGATAAGAATTAATGATAAGAATTAAAAATAATATGTGAACTTGTATGATGGTTTGATTTAAATAAATGTATTTAATATTGAAATTAGGAAAAAAAAAAAACATTAAAAGCAAATCAATTCATAACTCAATATTATTAATTTTTAAATGCATCATATTGCATTCCATTACAAATTTCTATGTTTTTATGGCACATAAGTTAGTTCTGCTTGAGCCCAGAAGCTTGAAGATTTCATTCCTGCGTTTCCCCACTTATTTAATAGAATTATATAGCCCCGGTGGATTAATTTTTTCTTTACAAATACATTATCTTTGTTTACACAATGTTACCATAGTGTTACACTGAATACACTACAAATAACATTGATGTTTCTAATTGCATTCATCCATTTAATTTAATAAGTAATTGGAATTTAGTGCTATCTAACCAACAGTTAGTTCTGCTTGAGCCCAAAAGCTTGAGAAAAGCAATTCAAAATAATGGCATTCTGAATTTATTCAAGAAATTAGACATCAAAAGATTAATACACGAAGTGGAGAAAGAAAATGACTTAACAAGAAAAGAGGAACCTTAACTAATCTCTCTAATGCTCTTCTATACTATCTTTACCAACAAACATAAGTATTTATGTCAATAGATATGTAGTGGCAACAAACCATATATAATATGGAGATTCTATATCCACTTCATTAACTTCCTTCGCCCTTAGCTTGGTTATCGCCCGGTTTGCTATTTCAAGAAGATGCAACGAACTAAAATTCAACGGCTCCTGGGTTGGGTGCCCGTACAGGATCTATGCTGATCCCCAATGAAATTATCTTGCAGGTGGACTTGATCTGTGCAACCCTTGGAACAGAAGAAAACTTATAATAACTCGTTGCTTTAGTTGGCTATTCCTCTCAAATCTATATCATTGACATACCCACAAAAAAATTTATAGCTGTAATAGACATACCACTTTACTGCAACAGAACTGTAACCAAGGGATACTTAAAATCTTACAAGAAAGTTTCGAAGGGATACATAAAATCTTATAAGAATCTGTATTTCTTTTGGGTTTTGGGAGCAGACCACTTTGTAAGTAAAATTTTTTAAAGATTTATTGAATTTATGATAAAAATGGAGTGTGGTAGAATTCAAATTAATTATGAAATGGGTGTTTGCTTGTGTAAACAAATACCTGTCAATAATCCTTGCATGGCTTTGAGGACGCTTGATACAGTCGTTAATTCTAATTCTACGATTGAATCCCCCCGGTGGAAGAAAAAAATCAAATGGAGATTTGAAAAAACTAAAAGCTCAGCAGTAGTTCCAAGCCCACACATATTAATTATTCCCTGTCGCAAACAACATTGAGAAAACCAAAAAACTCAGGTCAAATAAATTTATGTCTTTGCGCTTGCAAGAAATGAAAAGCTTGCAGATATCAGCAGATTTAGAAGTCCCTGAATTTAATTTAAATCGGTTGTTCTTCAGCATGAAGTCTATGTTATTCGTGTCACCAGCTCCATACCTAACTGGCATGCAAAATACATGTTGGTAAAACTGAATGCCACTAGAAACAATGAGGACACGAAAAATTGGGAGAGGCCAACTGTTTACCTGTTCACCAGCTCCAGCAACAATTAAATGAAGTCTATGTTATTCGTGTCACCAGCTCCAGCAACGCACTGACAGAGACCTCGTTGGTAGTGCGTTCTCTTGCATTGATATCTACAAACCCATCTGCCAACCACCTGCAACGCTAATCACAGACTGCCAAAATATTTTTGATTAGTATTCAAGTTGTCTATAACTAAAATTGGAAAATAAATTTATGAAAAGAAATGGAACAATTTGATTGGCTCGCTGAAAAATGATTAATCACGGTTTAATATGACTGCCTCCGCTATAGTTCCTTGGCAGGAACTAATAGCTCAAAGAATGCATATTTAGCATCTACAATTGTTATACACTTACAGAAAGAAGATTCAAGTAAAACATGTCTATCAAAGAATTGTTGTATATTAGAAGTTTATCAATTGAATGTTTTTGTGAGAGGGATTTCTTACAGAAGAAATTGTTCTAGATGAAAAATGATTGTAGATCTTCAACAAGAGGAACCCTCTTCTATTTGGATCTACAAACCTTCATGAAAAGAAAGCATCAATGTAGAGTCACCTCTAATAGCATGTCAAAATTGGATCTTCTGGTAGGCACCAATAGTCCATCAGAATTCAAAAATCACACGTCCTCCAAAGTTAGAATGAATAAAGTATGAAATAGAGAATATATAAATAACTTTAAATTGATCGAGGTTTAACCAACTTATACATGATATAAATTATAACTTTAAATAGTAGCATACAAATATATACAATTATAAATGAGCATCTTCCAAAATTAGAATTAATAGAGTATGAAATAGAGAATATATAAATAAGTCTAAAATGGTGGAAGTTTAATCAACTTATAGAAATTATTACTATAAATAGTAGCACACAAATATCTACATTTATAAGTGAGAAAAGAAATTGAGATAGCAAGCTTATTCCTAGAAAAGAAAATATCCATGACAAAAATATCATTGAAAATAAAAATTTACACTAAAATTGTAGATTCTATAGCCATATTAGATGGGATAACTCCATAATCATCCAATTTTCTATCATGATCTACTCTTTTAAATTCAAACTATTCAATTAACTAGTCAGTCCTTTCCATGATTAAATCATCTTCAACTTCAACTTCAAGATCTTATAGAATTTGATATATATGAATCTCTAAGTTTTTAATGTGTTATATTAAATTCATGTTTATATAAATATGTAAAGCCTTCATTAATGATGTCCTTGAAGATTGAAATAAAAAATACAGTTACTTTTGCATGATTTTACTTAGATGTAGACAAAGCTTAGAATATGGAGAGTACATTATTTAGGAATTTAAAATCTCATATTTTATAATTTTGATATTTATAATGTATGTTTTTCTTATCTTCAGCTTAAAAAAATTTTTACACACATAATAAGAAATGACAGTAATTAACAAATCAACATTACAATTTAAAACCTCTAAATAATTACAAATGGACATGAAATGGAAAAAAGTGAAATGTAAAAGCGGCAGTGCTAGCATACCCAGTCTTTTTACAAGTGGATATTTCTGAACAGTCGATACCATAAACTTTTTATGTTTTACTCCATATTAGAGAGCACTTTCATACTAGACTAAATTCTCTGCTTTTGATAGACAGATGACAATTCTGTTTTGAAATCTGATCACTTCAGTTCACCAGATTTTAAAACCTAAGTATTTATCCCAAATGACAGGACTGCCAAAGAAACTTCCAACTTGTAGGAATATTGAAGGGACAGAATAAAAATCATAGCTGATATAAATTAATTAAAAATCATGTTATCCCTCGTTTTCTCGATATAATTGCTCATTAGCTCGATTTTCCTCAGAACCGATAATGATTGAGCTTGGTTCGAAGGACATCATCCTCCCCATCAAAATCCGTTTACTATGCTCAATTTTACAGGGAGGAAGGCGTTGCCAAAACTTTTCCTTCAGATTATATGCAAACACTGCTGCACTTTCGCATCCCCATAGACTGGGGAAGCACAGGTAATCTCCCACACAAACACACTTGGGATACCAAATATCTGCATCTTCCAAAAATCCAGGGAGTGAATGTGGAGGCATTCTTGCAAATTCTTTCCACTTCCAAACCAATTCATCTTCCTCATCCTGAAACAACTCCCAGATAACTATACCCATCTTTCTGCCAAACGATGGGTCACTTCCTCCCTGTCTAGGAATGTTGAGTGCAGGTGCAGACGGCTCATGAGAGTTCCCCACTATAAGAACTGACGAACCATATGAAACCATATTAAAAACGGGCAAACTCATAGGTAAAATAGATGATATAACATGCGCATTCAGATCTTTATTCATTTGGGTGGGTAATGGAGCTACTTTAACAGGGGTAATGAAACCCTCATCTTTGATTTTGTAACCCACAATAGTTGCAGGCAATCTTCCCCTCCAGAAAAGAACGCCGTTGCACTCAACCATTCCAAGTAGTTCATACCATAATAAATTATCATCCCTTTCTCCTGCAAACTGAAATTTAATGCTCCATGAATCTTGAAAATAGTGGTAGATTTTGAACGAAAAAATTTCACAGATGGACCACACTACCAAATAGGGCTCTTTGTTTCCTCCCCCTACAATTTGGATACATTTGAACATCACATCCATTTTTATTTCTGCATAAGATCTCATAAGGGGATTGCAAACACATAATTGGTGAGTGGGTGTTTGTCTAAAGAGTAGTAACCCCTGCGCTGTGCTTGATACATCTCTCATACAGTAACAATCTCTATTGTGCTCGATACATCCCTCAGAATTTGGGAGAAAAGAGAGAGGCAGGGTTGTCCATTTTTGTAGGGAAAAGGAGTAGGCCATACAATAATTTCTATTCTTTTCGCGACCACATATGAGAAGCCATGGATGTTGGGTAAGCATTGAAGACAAAATAAAATTCCATTCCTTACAAACCATGCGAGAGCTATAGATTGATTCAAATGGAAGTTTTGAGAAAACCAATTTCTTCATTTCTTGAGGCAGTTTAGATATTCCACGCTCTTCTTCGTCTCCAACTATTGTGATAGATTCTTGCTTCATTTCTATGGATTTTCTCTCCATTTTTAATTTAGATCTGGAACTTTCCAACGATTACTAGTTTGTATTCTTGAACACTGGATTAAGGGAGTCCTTTTTTTTTTTCAATGTGGATTACACCATCCTCAACCCCTTTTATAGGCATTTGATAGAAGGACTTCACTAAGTCACCGGATCACTTTTTGAGCTAAGAGCAGCCGACATTTACAAAATATAAATTAAAATAAATAAGGGAAAAATTAACCTATCTTAAATGGTTCTGGTGTGAGAGATCTGTTTTATTTAATTTTGTGTCTTCCATGACTATATTGATCTGATTAAATTCCGCTGCAAAATTGTAAATCAAAATAAATAAGATATATATTAATCTCTCTTAAATGTCTCTAATGTGACCATCTATTTAATTTGGTGTTTTTGGTGGAATCATTAAAAACCCTTCAAAAATTAAAATAAATAAGAAAAAAATTAACCTATCTTAAATTCTTCTAGTGTGAAGATCTATAATTTAGTGTCTTCCAAAATTATATTAATCAGATTAAATTTGGCTGAAAAAATGTAAATTAAAATAAATAAGATAAATATTGACCTATCTTAAATGTTTCTAATGTGACCATCTATTTAACCTATCTTAAATCAGGTGAGCATGTTAAAAAGAAAACAAGCGTAGTAGTGGGGAGTACTTGTCTTTCTAGTCATATGTATTGCAACTATGTAGTAAAGAGTGCCCATAATTGTAGTATGTAATGTTGAAATTCAAAGTCTAAGGTGTTTTATTGATTAAATATTTATAGTTATTGCATAATTATTTTAATTTTTAAAATAATAACTATTAATTAATTATAATGAATCAATACGTAATAAAAAATTCAATCAAACTAGTACATATAAGTGGAGTAAATAAACTTATATTTATAAGTTTAATAATTTATTTCTAATTAATTAATTAAATAAATTATAACCCTAATTGTAATATAAGTTTAATGTGAGGGTTCAAGGTTACTATTGAATTTGATTTAATATTAAGGTTAGGGTACAATTTCATTTAGTGTTACAGTTCAATCTAGCTTAATGTTCATATAGGATTAGGTTGAAGCTTGAGTTTGATAATTGAGTTTATTGTTCTATCATGGTTAAGGTTAATTTTAGGGTTAAGGTTAAATTTTGTTTATGGTTAGGATTTTACTGGTATAGTGTTAATATTATGGTACAATTTGGTTTAGATTCAAATTGTCAAAATTAAAGATAATTATTAGGTTAATGTAGGGTTCAATTTGGTGCAAGGTTAGAGTTACGGTTTAAAATTTTGTTCAATTTGATTTTTTGTCAATGTTTTGTTTGGTTTAGTCTTTAATTATGTTAAGGTTTAGTATTCAATTTAATATAGAATAAAGTACTAAATTAAGTTTACATTTATATAATATTATAGTATTAAAATATTTTTTAATGTAATTTAAGTTAATTAATTTAGTTTAATTTAATTTAATTAAATTTATTTGATTTAGTTTAGTTTAATTTATTTGATTTAATTAAAAAATTGTTAAATTATATTATTTAATTAATTTTATTTGTTTAAATTTAAGTTATTATAAAAAGTATATTAGTAATTTGATTTAGTTTACTTAAAGGTATAAAAAGTTATACTTATTATTATATTTTACAATTTAATTTTGTAGAATATTCAATTAGGTTTAGGATTAGGGTTAGAATTACATTTGGTTTAGAGTTAGGGTAAAGTTTAGAGTTAGGGTAAGGATTCGTTTTGGTTTAAGGTTAGGGTAATGGTTTCATATGGTTTAGGGTTGTGATTATTATGGTTGAATTTGTTTAGTGTTGGTGTTTAATTTCATTTAATGTTCAATTAGTATTATGGTTCAAAATGAGTTTTTTTTTCAATATTAATGTTATGATTTGATATAGAGTTATAAATAGGGTTTAATTTAAAATATTATTCTAACCGTAATAAATATTAAGATCTATTTAATAAATAATTAAAAAAAAATCTTGTCATGAATATAACATGATAAATGTAATGACTAATACAATAATTTAAATAAAACAAAAAATAAAAATTATATTTGAAAAAGATTGTTTTTTTCAATATATTTCCAACCAGCACCTTTAGCAGCAAAACTTCTAACCTTTATAATACTATTCCAAAGATAAGATCCCCTAGGTAAACAATCAAAGGTTATAAATTATGCCTCCTAATTTCTTAGGCTTACACACTTTATTCCAAGCAATCAACAAAATTCTCTTTTTATCCTCCACTCCTGACCATAAGAACCTCTTTTGGATACTATCAATGATATATGTTTATGTCTTTTAGCATCTTGGTCTGCTCCTTGAATGATCATGAAGTATTATCTTTTACTTTTGTTTTGCCTAATATAGTCGAAGTTCAAGATTTGTAGGCTTCTATATTGCAGTATACTTTTCTTCAAATCTACTAGAAAATTGATCCATGTTTTTGTTCATTTTATTTCTTATTTCCTCAGTTGTCTTCTTCCCTTTCAGGTTATTTTTCTCTTTCTTCTTGCTAAACCGGTTATTGTCTATAGATCGGTTGTAGGATCGGTCTTTGGCCTATTTTTTCAAGAGCTTCATAGTGGTACAAACAATTTATGATTTTGGTGTTTTGAATTTTCTATAAATTGCAATTTTTAGAGGTTGGACTCTATTGGAGATCATAAAGCTCCTGTTCAAGTCTCATTTTCCAAAGTGTGAGTTTTCACGTATTTTGCAATGGTGTCCTTGGTTTTCTCCCATTCTATATCAAAATTTTAATTTTAATATTTTACGGCTTGATCAAAATAAAGGTGTAGTAGGATCAAGCTCTTCATTGCAACTTGGTGAAGGAATTCACAACTTGCGAGGATCTGAAATGTGCTAGTGTGTGGGGTTTGTTGATATAGAATTTTAATATGATAATTAAGTGTGTGGTTTGTTGATATAGAATTTTAATATAATTTTAATATTTTAATTTCAAATTTGATCATAAGTCAAACATGTGCAGAACAGTGATAAATAACTTTCACAATAAGAGATAATTGATCATACAATTTTAAATTTTAATATTATCATAATTATTCATACAATTGTTGATAATGATCATATAATTGAATTTTAATATTTTATTTTAATAAAGTGAATTTGCCGGGTAGTTGGTCTTGTGTGTAATGTTGGATGTGTCTTAGTTATCACTGCATAACATATTTGAACCTTTATACAAATGAGTTAATAATTGGTATGCCGTGAAAACTAAGACACATCCAACATTACACACAAACTAATTATCATGCAAATTCACATAATTTAAATAAAATATTAAAATTCAATTATATGATCATTATCAACTTGATGTTTGTATAAAAGTATAATCGGATAATGTATTCAATAATATTTGTTATAATTATTAGAAATATTTATTTATTGTAACTAGTATGTTATTTTCTTAAATTTGTTTTGTTTTATTTAATTGTTTGAAATTTAGTGAAATATTGGTAAGGCAAAAGTTTTAATTTGAGTTTTAACAAAATTTGTATTTGTTTAATGTAACTAATACTCATTTGAGGTGATGCATTATTAATTTGTATACAAAATACTGAACATAAGAATTACATAATTAAAATATATGTGTAAACATGTCAATTAAATTTTAATTAGATGCATTTATTAACAATATTTATTAATTATAAGTAGAATTTGAAATTTAGTGAATTATTTGCAAGGTACAAGTTTAAATTTGAGTTTTCACAAAATTCGTAATGATAACTTTGTCACGAATTTAATTGAAAAATCTAGAAATGCAATTAGTCGATTTTTTTTACTATAATTTCATTATTGAAATACTTTGTACTAATTATTGAAACTTCAATACATGGTTATGATAGGAGAAGTATTGTATGTTAACCATTGTCTAACAAAATAGAGGACGCGAAGCGATTACTCCAACTAAAGAAAGCCATAAATATTCAGTAATCAAATTAAACAATAAGGTCAATTGACATCACGAAAGCCATAAATATTCAGTAATCGAATTAAACAATAAGGTGAATTGACATTCTTTGTGATGACTGATTCTTATCCTAGTATCTCAAACGAGTGGCCAACTTTTTCATAGTGGTTACCGTGTATTATGATCCTTTTCAATATCATTTTTAACTTCAGTCAAGTAAATTACTTTAAAGGAAGTAAATCCAATTTTTAAAGTTCGTTGAAGCAAAGCCAATGTGACAGAACTTTTTTAATTGGTATCCTTTGCAAATGGTAACTAGAAATGTCCACTTCAGCATTACAAATCTACATAATATAGCTGTGAGAAGAACATGACAAAATTCTTTAGGCCTGGAATTTG
Source organism: Cryptomeria japonica (assembly GCF_030272615.1). Lineage (NCBI taxonomy): Eukaryota > Viridiplantae > Streptophyta > Pinopsida > Cupressales > Cupressaceae > Cryptomeria > Cryptomeria japonica. The sequence continues at coordinate 337,731,269 of NC_081407.1, forward strand.
AAGGCAATGTTTGGCTCAGGTTTGTAAATAAGGGAACTCTTGCTTTTGGAAACAACTTTTTTGATCAAATGTTATTCATATTTATAGCATTACCCTTCATTGTATTGCAAAATAATTGTGCAATGTAGAGTCTTAAAGAGTAAATGTCAAATTTTATGATAAAACAAAATTTCTAAATTCTGGAGATGAATTCAATAACCAGGCCGCAACTGCATTTTATAATGAGATTTACCATAGTGGAATTGGTGCAATTACTGATGATAAATAGAACTGGAACAAAATTGACTTAAAAGAGAATGACCAATTTAAAATGAAATTCTTCACATAATGAGTACCCATTTCATTCTAACATTGTATAAATACGGTTGTAAATTGTTTCATGTTTGTTTTTTATATTTGAGATGTCTAGATTTCTATTTTGTTCTTCACAAACCAATTTTAGGATATATTGGAGGAAACAGATACAAAAATAAATCTTTGACAATATCATTATATAACTATGAACATCATTATGACACTCCTATATTATTTTCTGAAAATGAATAAATAGAGAAAGGGAAGGAGACATTGTAGCTACTTGATATATGCGATATGCACTGAGAAGTATGTATTCAAGTACTTGTAGAATCTGTTATAACCAAAGCAACCAAAGTCATGTGAGGAAGTTGAAAGTTTTAGAAATCATTTAAGTTATGGTTATTAAGATTCCAAACACTAATTTTGCTTCTTCACACATTGCAAGCTCTATAATATATGCGAAAGAGGGAAAATAGAGCATATAATAGGACAACCATGGTTCATGAACAACATGAATGGGAGTTGTGAAATTCAAATTGCACTGTTAAAACTGCATCTTTTTTATTTTCCACTAAATAATAGTCATTAAGACAATGGTATTAATAGCCAATTTCAGATGGAAAAGTGCAGTCATTAATCTACTACTTGTCTTCTATTGTGGCGAGGATATATTAATTCTATATCATTAGATATGATAGTGAAAGATAGCCTTACCAGTGTTTGGATTTGCTTCAAACAAGTTCAAGGGCATAGTTTGGAATGCAAATGGCAACTGTGAATGCCAGTAGGTTGATTCTTGCTTCAGCCCACTGATGAGTGGTTGAGGATGCTAGTGGGGTGATTCTTTGCCCACTTGAATACAATTCACTTGAATAGAATCCCATCTATAATTATTTACAATGTAAACACTCTGTCCTTCTCAATGACTGGACCAAGATCGTAATGGCTGGGTTGAAACGCTCGAGTGAAGAGACGTCTGCGTTCAGAATAATTTTTTAAATAATTTCTCATTCATGCAGCTCAGCTATTAAAATTGAGAAAAACATATATTTGGGTCAGGTAGGTAGCTTCGCACCACTTCGCACAACTGATGCATTATAAATGACAGCACGAATGCTCCCACTATCGCCATGGGCATTTCAAGGTACTTCCATCTTTTGGTATTTTGCTATATTAAATTTTTTTCATATTGAACTTAGAAATTGAGCAATGTAGGAAACCAGAGCAATTGATTGAAGTGGAGCCCATTTTGCACGATAGGATTCCTGTAATTAAGTGGTTTAGTAGTGGAGGCACTGTCATCATTGACAGAGATACAATTTTTGTGACATTAATTTGCAAAAGGGTGTTGAGTGGTAAAACACCTGAACAGGGAGTTTTTGGGTTCAGTCTCTAGCAAGTCCATGGAAATTTTAAACATCATCTCCATCTCAACCAGGAGCCATTTTCTACTAATCATTAAAAGGATATATAAAATGACTCAGAGAAAGATTCCAGTGTCACGTTGCCATCATAAAGCTAATTGGACCATACCCAGATGAGGCTGGGTGAAATTCTTGATGTAATTAGGCCAAACATAAAACCTCATGCCTGAAACATAAAGCGAACGCAGTCAGGGTTGAATACCAAGCGAGCGCCCAGTATTAGCCAAATAGACATGAACCAACATCAAAGTAGGGGAGCATCTCTGAGCAGCCATGAAAACAAAGGAAACAAGACAAAAAAATTGAAAAACTCTCAATTAAGAGAGAGCACCAGACCCTTGTTCTTTTGGATGGAAATCTTGTTGATTTCCTCCAGCTCCTCCATAATGAATCTAGTGGTAGCCTTGTTGCTGCTCCTACTTCTAGTTCTGGAACTAGGACTAGTGGTTTTGCTATCTCTAGCATCCATATCTTCCCCTCCAAGATCTTTCATCAGTTCGCTATGGTAGGATCTATAATCATCAACCATGGCATTAATATTTTCAAGCCCCTCTATACTGTTGTTCATGGCTTCTTTGCTTATGTCAACCAGGTTCTTGAGATTTCTCTTAATCTCATCCATAGACTACTCCACTTTTTCAATCCTTTGTTTGTGATTGCATTTCATCACCTCAACATCTTGGGAGAGGTTTTGGGTCATAATCATGTGTTTCTGAGGTTTGCTGGGCTTAGGGGAGGAACTAAAGATATCAATAATCTCTTTAACCCCCATTTTGAGGGTATCAATTTCGTGCTCAACTCACTTCCAACAGCTTTCCTAACTTCTAGTAGCTTCCATAACCAAATTCATCAAGTTACCCATCCTCTGAATCCCACTATTCTCTTCATTGGCTATGGTCCCCTATTTTTCTTTCAGGACATCGATAGGGATGTCCAATTTAATTCCCTGGTCCATAAGCTTCAAGCTATGGTCCTTAGATGCCAACTTTTTCTTTTAACAGAGGGGCTCAGCCTTAGAGATCAGTTTGTTGGTGGTTTTGTATTTTCTAGCCTCCCATCTGGGAGGATTCTTGCTGCTAAGCATCCCAGGGGTGACCATCATCTTCCCTTCATCTGTAGGTTTGAATTTAGGTTCATCAAGAGGAATCCCACTTTCTTCCAAGTCCATTTCTGAGTCAGAGACATCTAGGATATTAGTCTGAAGGCTAGTCTTAGAAAGAGGGGGGCACAATTTCAAGGGATTTAGTGTACTCCATGATGAGGACAATAAGTCCCTCATGGAGAACAGTGTTGCTAGGGTTCTCCAAATGTTTTTCCAAGCTATTTTCAAGAGAGGAGGCCAGATAGAAAGGAACATAAATGATTTTACCATGCCTAAAATGATTTAAAATGGTGAAATGGTAAGAAAAGATGCTAGCATATCTTCCATTGAGCGTAATATACCTCATTATAAACTCGGATATGTCAGCCCAGGGAGCCATGAGATCTTTTCTATTGTAGCCGCCATCGGCCATCTTGGTAACTCTAGAGTGCTCCTTGTCTTTGTTAAAGAAACTCATCTAGTCCTCCTCCCTACTTTTCTTATCCTTATAAAATCTTTAGGTAGTCGTAGCCAGACTAGTGACCATCGACACTAGGATTTCATAAATCAGATAATCAACGCCATAAGCCATGAGACTCCATTCTTTCCATCCATTGACAAAGGCCTCCATGAGCAGAGGAGAAGGGCCATGAAGTTGATCCAAGTAGGGGAGGAGTCCCCCATCGATGACTTCCTGCCACACATCTTTGTTCTTCTTCCATTTCTCTCAACTAGAGGGCTCTTGTCTGTTCTTATCCCCACCCATTATGCTCTTGGTCGTTGAATAGCATAAAATGGGGCACACCAAGGAAGGCACCGATGAGCCATAGGAAATGGGCCACACCAACAAAGTTTCCAAAGAATAGCAAAAAACCACACAATAAGGCAAAAAATTGAGTCGCCAGGGAGGTTTCTAGATCTTCGGTTAGGGAAAACCAAAAAGAGTCATTTCCCCATCAACTTAGTCAATTCATGATGACAATTCATTGATTAACATAGTAATCAACATGGGCTAGCTCACACAGATTTTTGGGGAAGGCATCCCTACTACTCCACCATTTGGTTGCCATGTATCCCACCGCCAGATTGACTAGTAGATTCACTACCTTGTTGTCTTCCTGGTATATGTGCAAGATTTTGAAATCTATCAGCTCATTAATTATATCTCCGTAATCCTTGATCAAGCTGGCTGTCATCCAGCTAGGATCCGTGTGTCCACTCAGACAATTAATAGTGTTTAGCGAGTCAGACTCCAACCAGACTTTAGTAAAGCCTTCTCTTTTAGCCATGTGTAACCCAATGTGGGTAGCGTTGGCTTCCGCATAGTGGTTGGACTATTATGAACTTATTGTTACTATTCATGCTAATTTTTAAAATAATAATTAATTTTATAGTAAGTTATTTGGAATTATAAATGAATTTTTAGTATTTATTTAAATAATATAGTCATAATAAATGGTTCCTCAATAAAAATAGATGTACTTAAATATTTATATTTGAAATTTAAGAGATATAGATATGATAATCTAGGATAGGAATATATAGAGAGAGGGATAGATAGAGATGGAATAGATAGATATATAGAGAGGAAGAGAAATTGAGTGAGAGATGCAAAGATAAACATAGAGAAAAGTGATATATAAAGATCCAGAGAGAGAGAGAGAGAGAGAGAGAGAGAGAGGGGGGAGGGGAGGGACGGGAAGTGGATATAGAGGATAAAATGCAAGAAGAAATATTTGAGGAAGGGGGACAAGGGAGATGGGTATAGATATAAATGGTTGGATAGAGTGATAGAGATGTAAGGAGATATGAAGAGGGGGAGGGAGAGGAAGACAAAGGGAGAAAAAGTTAGAGTTAGAGAGATAAATGAGGAAGAATCGGGAGAAAGAGGGGGAGGGATGGAGAGAGATAGAGAGGGGATAAAAAGGGAGGGGGAGATAGGATGAGATGGAAGGGTAACCAAAGGGGAGAGGGAGAAAGACCTATCTCAATGTGTAGAGAGGGGGATATATATATATATATATCCCCCTCTCTACACATTGAGATATATATATATATTTATATATATATATATATAAAGAGATAGGAATAGAGGAAGAGATGGCGATAAATAAGGATAGAGAGATGCTAGAGAGATAGATTGTCATAAGGAGATATCATAGATAGAGAGGTAGAGATAGAGGGAGATATGGATATGAAGGAAAATAATATATAGAGGAGACACAGAGATAAAGAGAGAAGGGGGGAGGGATAGGTAGAGATGGAAGAGATTAATAAATAGAGAAAGAGAGAGGGATTGAATAAGAGAGGAGGAGATACAAAGATAGAGAGAGAGAGAGAGAGAGAGAGAGAGAGAGAGAGGGCAATAGTAAAAGAGATAGAAAGATAGAGAAATAGCATAGAGAAATATATGGCCACAAAGACATAGAGAGGAGTGGGGGAGTGAGAGTAAGAGAGGTAAAGTGAAATAAGAGAGAGGGGAAGAGATGGAGAGATTGCTCAATAAATCAAGAGGGATAGAAAAATATTCAATTAATACTTTTTATTTAAGACAAATTGTGTCATCAATTATCTTTTATTATGTCTCATTAAGTATCCTTTAATATGTTTATTATCTATTTTTAACAAAAAAATGTTAAAACATTTTTATAATAATATTAAACTAAAATAATTATTTTTAAATTTTTTTATAATAATTAAATTAAAATTAAATATATATCTTTTTATAATATTATAATTTACTTTATAAAACTACAAATTAATTATATTTATAAAATAAAATAAAAAAACTATTCTAATCTACTATTTCTTCTATATGACTTTCATTACATGTTACTCCATTTAAAATTATTTTATCATAAAAATGAAAAATAAACAATAATACATAAGATTTTAATAAAACAATTTAAATATTATAAAGATAAACATTAAATGATTATATTTTCAAAATTTTAAAATAATTGTAGATTATTATTTTTAAATTTGCATGGTCCACATCACCTATCTATTAAAGCCAGATTATCATCGGGAAATATATCCCTAACCTCGTATGAATTCACGTAAACAATTTAACTTTTGAGTTGGGGAGTTCCCCACCAAAAAATAGCCTAATTAACTTACTACCCTTCTTTGTTTATACCACAGTTAAGGATGCACTCGAGAGAGTTTGGGGCGAGCATTCTAAATCTATTTACTATAGAGATGGGCATTGTTCTTGAAGATTAGATACCATTCTCTTTTTATTGATTACCTTCAATATGTTCTACATTCGTTTCCATTTCTCTATATTGCAGGTTTGGCATTTATTTATTTTAATTCATTGCTCCTCTTCTTTTTTTCTCAGCACATCTAAGATTTGATTATTATTGCATACTCCCAAAAGTAGTACCAGCAAAGGAAAATAATAGGCATGAAACACCTTGCATGGAGTATACTCCCAATACTATTAGGAATGTTCAAGAACAATTTTTGAACCTTTAAGTGCTTCTGAGTAATATAAGCATATTTGTTTTTTATATTGAATATCATAGATCAGCCATATGATATCCAGTCAGGTTCAACACATTATATCATTACAATCATATCAGAAAAGAGCCAGTCATACATACAACCTATGATATATGCATACAATCTTCCTAGCTACCTAGGACTGAGCACAAACTGCAAAAATACAAAAAGAAAGCACTCAATGATGTTAAAAACTATTGGTCCGTCCAGGCTGTCTAGCCAAGGGGAGCCTCCATCCAGACAATCTCCTTGTCTTCCCTGACCGGGACTGCACCATGAGCAACCAGGTTGGGTTGTGTATTCCCTCTCCATCTTCCTTTCTTCGTTGATTTCTTCCATGAATGTAGCTAAGGCATTGACAAAGGGTGTCCTCTCCATGTTAGCCTTGCTCCAAGTATAACCATGGGAAAGCTCATATATGAAAACTCTGGTGTGTCCATCTTCTATGATTTTTGAAATTTATTCTTCGCAAGCCTCATCACAATGGTGACCTGCAAGTCAATGAGATAAAAAGTGAGTCTTCGAAAGGACTCAAGTAAGAACCCTCGCTTAACCCTGATACTTGTCTTCATTTATGATTTTCAACAAATACCATAAAATCTCACTGGAAAGATTAAACCAAAATAAATTATTGTCCTTTTTAACACCATGTACATATCCAGAGACAATATTCAATATATTCACAATTTAGGAATAGTAATACCAATCATAAGCCAAATTTCTTTAGCAATGATGCAATAAAAAAACAAGTGCTCGACAGTTTCAGCCACTTTATAAATATCGCAAATTTCATCCTCATGTTTCACATGTTTACTCGGTAGCCTATTAAGCAATAACAACAATCTAAAACGAATTTTTTTTGGAGCCAAGGTACTACTCCACTGTATTATGCCAATGACTGTCAGATAAATCGATGCACTATACAAAGTTAATATGAGATATAATGCTATTATTATGACTCAACGTTTTATAAACAAGATTAGCTTTTGTATTCATTTAAAGAGTGTCATTCATTAAGGTATAAGTATGGAACCTTTCATCATCCACTATACAGCTCTTGGGGAGTTCCAAAGAATGGCAGGCATCACGAATAATATTATAAGTCCTCTGATTGGAGTTTGGTAAG